>NW_026136707.1:1492368-2692368 GCF_905237075.1 Dicentrarchus labrax | reverse complement strand
CATCATAAATCTTACATAGTAAAATTTTATACACATGGCCATATGTCAAAAAAAAAGGCAAGTAAGAATTTGATATATGTACAAGTATTTACACGGGATTTTTCGAGATGTTTGGTGTTATTTTCTGGTGTTGGTGCCTCAACAGTTGACTGCAGACCTCCATCTGCATATTAAATGAATATAGGAACACAGGCTGCATCTGGGACAATGTAGGTTTGCTGCTGGGGGGGGGGTTCCAGAAAGCTCTGCAGACTGTACGCCCCACTTCTGTTCACACCGTCTTCAACCACGTGGATTCAAATGTCAAGAAAAAGTCCGAAGCATGCCCTTATGGAGTTCTCCGTCACAGTGAGGAACCAGCTTCACCTAAAAATCAAGTCCCAGTCACATTGAGAGATAATCCACAGCTCTGGACGGCGTGTCTCACTTATCACCGAGACAAATCTCCAGTCGGTTTATGTGGATTCAGAGTCCGTGTGCCTGCCGGGCTCTCAGGGTTCAGTCTCGTGCCAGTTCTCGCTCAGCCTGTTCTTCCCCAGCCTCCTCTTGCTCTTGGACTTGTGCTTGTGCAGGAGCTGTGGCGGCGACAGAGACGGCTCCTCGAACTTGTTGCCCGATTCGTTGTGCTGCCTCGAGTACCTCTTGCACTTGCAGGAGGTGACCACGGTGATTTTGTACGTTCTCGTGCTGCCGTCCTGGCACTGCAGCTGGATGCGCTGGGTGCGGGTCTTGTCGTTGACGCACCGCCAGTCCTGGTTGCTGCTCCGGCGACCCCAGAGCTTCCTGCCGTAGGCGCCGCCGATCCAGTTTTGAAGCATCTGAGCTGGGAGACACTCGCCAGTGCACACCAGCTCCTTGATGGGGTTGATGCTGGTGCAGTGGCCATCAGAGATATACTTTGTGGACCTCAGCTCTCTGCATCCGATTTGGCTTCGATCTGTGGGGAGATAAAATGAGAATTGGGAGAAAGAAGATTATTTTCATCATCAATTAATTTGCAGATTATTTTCTTGATTAGTCATTTTGTCTAGAAAATGTTAAATAGTGAAAAAAGCTTGTTAAAGGGTTTCCCACAGTTCAAGCTAACGTCTTTAAATGTCTGTAAACAGTCGAAAACCCAAAAATATTCAGTCAACTTTAATGTATGAAAAAGAAAAGCAGCACATCCTCACATTTGAGAGGCTGAAACAAGAGAATATTGTTTTTGTTTCAAAAACTGATCAAAACAATAATTTGATTATTAAAATACTAGGTAATAGATGATAATAGATCATAAAATCCAATTTATTTTTCTTGATCAACTAATTGTTCCATTTCTAATGTTAGAGATTAGTTATCTGAGAGATTTGAATTACAATGTCCTTTTCAGCACAATCACAGTAACACAGCATCATTATTGGATCATGATATTTAGAGGATAATGTATGATAATAGTGGATTACAGCCCAGCCCTTTAGCCTGTACATTATATTGGTTATGAGCTCCTTCGTAGCCTCTGGCAAGTCCCAGGAACACAGGGAAGCAGCACAATAGCACGTTGACCTTTCTACTTCAAAAGGTTGAGGAATTATGGCATGTGGAAAGGAAAAACTTTTTTTTTTATGAGCGTGGCAGGGATTTAAGTTGAGGATTACGTCTGTGCAGCAGCTACGACTGTCAGTATTATTCTCCTGCAGGCTAAAAACACTCCCCCCCCCTCCTCCACCACTGTAACCCAAGCTCGGGTCCATTCATACAGCTCCATACACCTCAGTGACAATGACCCCCCCCCTTTTTCTATGTCAGTGTTTGATGAATGAACAGCCTCTGTCTCTCTCTCCCTCTCTCTCTCTCTGTGTCTCTCACCCCCCTCACCCCCTCCCTCCCCTCCGTCACGGTCGGTGGCTGCTGGGAGAGCCACAATCAGAGGCTTCCTGTTCACGGGAGAACACCTCCATTCAGCCGCACTGACACCCAGTCGGCTCCTCGGCCCGTCTCATCCCCGCCTGGACGACAGCCAGCCAGGTGTGTGTTACACTGGAGTGTTGCCTCAGCTCACTGAGGTGATGGGCAGGCAAACAACCTCTGCAGCAGAGCCACTGTATGATCCTATGATGATGGCATGAGTGACTTCTTATAAAGTAATCTATAAAATGTCTGTGCAAGACTTTATTGTAAGTTTACATTCATCTACTAATCTACAAGTGCAGGATCTGTGTGATAAACAAACGTTACTTTTTGCAAATAACAGCTTTAAAGTGTTCTGATGACATCTGCCTCTTTAAAGAGGGTGGTAAGTGGGTGTGAATGATGATGGAGGGATGATGAGATTAAGTGCCTGATTAATGGGTCCCTCTTTTGAAATGTGGAGACTTTGATTCTTAAACTTTTTACCAAGAGCTTTTGGCTGCATGAACTTTTCAATGAAGAAATCAAATGAAGTAGAAGATTTAAAAAAAAGTTAACTGGAGATGCAACATCTTGGGCTAAATGCATTTTCTGCAAGCTTCTGTTCCTCCCGGTCCTTATTCTACATAAACTACTACAAATAGGTACTTAGACCACAGTAATCCATTGCCACATCCTAGATACCAGTAGTCAAATACCACAACTGTTTAATGTCATGCAAATTACGCCCAGATAACCCCGGGAAATAAAGGTCATAGACAAATATTCTACATTAGTAACAGAACAGCTTCCTAAAAGAGTTCAATACGGTGTCTGTAACTCATCCTGGAGCACCACGCACACCCGTTACAGTCCCCTATACTGACAGCATCCTCCGGTCCTCCTCACTCACCGCCTCTGTCGTGTGCCGCGCCGCCCGCCGCTCCTCTCCCGCCGTTCCGTGCTCGGTTCAGGGTCACGTTGCTCTGAACCTCCGGCACCGGCACCGACGCGCTCACATGCGAGAACAGGAGCTCCGTGGCGTCGTTCTTCAGGGCTTGGCAACTCCTCAGGAGGATGCAAAGTACGACCAAGGAATGGCACGACTCGTACGCGCTCAGGTGCATGCTTGCTTCGGAGAAAAGAGGGAGGTGTGGGGGTTTTCGGGGGGGGTGAGATGTAGGTCCGACTTGAAGTAGACTGATGCTGGGTGAAGTACATGTGAGACCCGGGCTTTTATAGAGCCGGCCCGCCTCTCGCTTTGGCAGATACTCAGGTGCGTGTCTGTTGGGAGGCTCTGATTGGTCGTCACGAATGTACGCTCGTAAGATAACCCCGCCCACTGCTTTTATTTTGGAGAGTTTCAAATTTGATCCTGGATGCTGATGCCTACATCCATATGATGGATGATGATGATGATGATGATGATGATGATGATGATGATGGGATTACATGCCTGAGTCATTGGCTCATTAACACGTGGGTTTTGTAGTTTGTTTTGGTTCATTTACAACATTCTGATATATTTATAAAATACATCAGATTTCTTCGAGGATAAAATCATGGATTTATTTCCATTGTTTTTACGTTCTGTCAACATTTATCAAGATGAAGAGAAATACAAAAAAATAGGAACTCAAAAAGTGGAAGATTTGATCGTTTTAGGCACCAGACAATGTAAACCTATAAGGTCACTGGAGAATTCCTGTAATCACGCACTGCAGATTAATTGGGCTTAAACTTGTTTATTATTGTATTAAATATCTGAATAATGAATCTCTGAGTGAAATATGAGGATGACAGTTTGGAAGAATATGTTCCTTCACACTGTAGAGAAGGCAGGAAAGAGGCAAATACTTTTAAAAAAAAACCCTAAACTGTAGGCTTGTAGAAAAAATTATTAGAACTCAGGTCAACATTAGTTTTTGGTCTATGTTTGGGAATGCAGCAGTTTCTATATTTTAAATTAGACAGAAACAGTGTTTTAAGATAAGATAAGACAGATTTTATTGATGCCACACTGAGGAAAATCACTCGCTACAGCAACTCCAGATATAACACAACACAATGGATAAGAAAATACACATTAAATAAAAAATAAAATCACATTCAAACAACATTGTTTTGGAGCTCCATAAATATATTTTAGACTCATAAAATAACAACAAAGACCTGGATCTATGTTTGTCCAGGTCTGGCAGTTTAACGCCAGCTTTCAAAACTGATTTAAAACTTAAATCAGATTTTTATGCAGCTGGGGAGATATGTGTCAGCTTTGGTACTCTAGTTTTAAAGTAATATTTGCAGTAAACTGTTGTTTGTCAGGCCTGTTGTGATGCTGAGTGAGTTTGGTTTGTACTGTAGCTTCTTCCTCCCATCCCTCTGGTTTTCATATAAATTATTAAGTAGTCTGTCATCGCCGTAGCTGAGCTGCTGTGACCAGAATCTTCCTGCTTGTTTGAATCCATTAGCTCAATCTGAGGGGAAAGTAAGTGAGGAAATTGTTCCCTCCTTCACTAAACTGAAAAATCAAAGCTGCCGCTGCTCGAGCTGTGAGGAGTGAAAGTGTGTATGAAGTCTCACGGCACCACCAGTGAGAAGTTTGCTAAACCTTTCTACATGTGTCTTGTTGATGGTATAGTGGTAAATTTGGCATGCCTGCCTCTCTGATCACATACAAACAAGAGCAAATATTGTGTGGCTTAATGTGTGTTTTGTTCTTCAAAATAAAAGTACAGTAGTGTAGTTTCTCTGTCAGGTGAAAACCAGCTCTCTGTCTGTCTGTCTGTCTGTCTATTGAATGCTAGAGTTTGTAGAGTTTATTAAGCAAGAATATACAACAAACATGTTCTAATTAAGACAAATCATACAAAATAACTTGTGCCTTGAACAATATCATACACGTGGTTGTCTGCTTTTTTGACTCAGTTTTCCAGTTTTTAGTTTCTGAATTTGTTTTGTCAAACACTGAATGCATGTCTCCATTTTAATGAAGGCAACTGGACCGTGAAAACACCACAGGGACAACCAAACAGCAACCTCTGTGGCTGCAAATGAAACCAGTAACAGAAACTGCAGTTCCTTAATCGGCCACTTGAGGCTGATTACAGAAGTGAGTCGGTCTCCATAAGGCCCAATATTAAAATGACCAACTTTACAGCAGAAATAAACATGTTTACAGCCTGGTACACAAACGGTTTCCGACTCTATAGCTAAATTCCCCGTTCATGACAACTGTACCGGTGGGAAATGTTTATATAACTCACTCGTTACAATTATATTAATGCTTAAAGTTATGCATAATTAAGGGCATGGGCGCTTTGACAGGTGGCTGTTCATCCAGCCCTCAGCTCTCTACCCATGCTGCACATCTTTGCCCATTTATGGATGAGCCGGCGGAGTCAGGACGGCTCTTCAGAAACCTGTGGGGGGACATCATGGAGACCATTTTTAATTATGCAGTCTATAGGGACAGTAATAGAAATAGGTCTAATACATCACTGTTCTCAGACAAAGCCTTTAAATTCAATTAAACAAATCAACCCAGCCAAAAACCAGATGCGGAAAAACTCTGATGAGCCATCAATTACCGAGCAATTTCACTAAGTTTCCTCTGAAAGTCTGACCCCTCTGAAAGCTGTTGTTTTATCATGTGTGTCAGACAAATTACTGCAAACATTATACGACCCTGATCCAGCCCACAGCTGCTCATTATTAACCACCGTCTTCAGTAGTGATGGAGCATTAATCATACATGTGTACACAGCTGATGATCTAAGACACCAACTCACGTTCTACCTTCTGGTTAGTTTCTCATATTGGATACCCTCCACGTTGTGACTTGCCTTCTCTCAGGCACACGTTTAATTCAAGAATGAAAGCTGATATTGTCTGTGTGTAATTTGCTGTCTGTCTATGCCATCCTCCCTCTGCTTTACCTCTCAATCCCTGTCAGTCACCCGTCTAATGATTCGAGTGCCCAGACTAACTGGAGTCTTGTGTGCGTCCGCTGCACAAAACAAGGAGAGATATGATTACTTTTGTGGGCAACATTCAATCCAGGCTTGTCTTACTGATTTGAAAAGAGGCGTCATGCAGAGACACTAATTGTTGCTCGTGTGAATGAAAGCCGATACGCAGATCACTTGTGGGTTTTATTATCACACGAGCACCTTTTTCAGGATGGAGAGCGGAGTACAGGCTCGAGGATGTGTGCTCCTTCTCCTGAGTGAAAGGTTGTGATGGAACACACAGATGGAGCACACACAGTTACAAATAACTATTAAAAATAAGAGTATAGGGAAAAATACATATTTGCAAAATGTATTCAAGTATTCAAAGTGGTCATTGTGAAGAAAAGCAAGAGTTTATTTTTGCAGTCACTTGGAAATATCATCCCACGAATTTTGGTTATTTTCAGGATTTCAGATCAGGAAGTAAAGAAAGAAATAATTTAGGAAAGAAATAAAGAAAACATGAAGGTAGGAAGACGAGTAAGAAGGAAGGTTAAAAGGGGAGGAAAGGAGGAAGATTAATGAAAAGAAGTTGAAAAAATAAAATAAAATTAAAAAGTGGGACAGGTAGAAAGGTTCTTTTGGTCTGGGGCTTTTTTTTATGGTTTGAGCCCCTTTATTTCCAATGAAGGCAACTCTTAATGCTACAGCATACAATGTTACTTTAGACAGTGTTCTTTCCACTTTGTGTCAGCAGTTTGTGTTTGGCTCCTTCCTGTGTCAACATGGTTCTCAAAGAAACCAACCAGGTTGGTATGGGAGAACTTGACAGAGCCCTGAACTCAACCTCATCCATCACCTTTGGGATGAACTGAAACGCCAATCACAAGCTAGACCTTATTGCGCAACACCAGGTGTCTGACCTGACTGTCTTGTATCCAGTTTCCAAAAACTTGTAGAGCCCCTAAAACTAAAAGAATGGAGGCCAGGGCTCTTATAATACCAGATTAAAGCCCATAGTTTTGGAATGAAATGTTTAACAATCTCATTTGGTTCAGGTGTCCACATACTTTTTTCCATTTAGTATATTTGATGAGTTTATTTTCTTCCGTTTGCTAAGCAACCCTTCCATAGTCTCAGTTATTGTTGTACGCCACTCAACCTTTCTGTTGTGTCGATGCACAAATACAGTTTTGCAGTGATAATGTGGCAGATTTACCACTGAAATCATTCATTTACATTTTTATTATTACTGTTATTTCAAACTTTTAGTTCACAATTCACAGAGGCAGAGCAGGCTCAATTCTTGCCAGCAGATAGGGATTTTGCTGAATAAATTATTACTTTGAAGAGCAGATTTTATCACACAGCAACCTATTTAAGCTAAAATTAGCTCAATAAATTGGTTAAAAACAATGTTCCCAGCTCACTTTTAATGTTTTCCAGCCGACTTAAAACAAGAATCTCATAACAGCTGCTTTATGTGCACTTGATGGCTTCATATGTGACATTGCAGTAGAAGACTGAGGCTAAAACTCCATGTCCCAGGCAAAAAGTTAGCATCCTTGCCATCTGTGTATAAGACATGGAAGTTAAGGAGCAGCATTGTCATTGTACAGCAGGGTCAGAGCTTGTATGATATGGAAAAAATAGTTTGCTTTTTCTAGTTTTAACTGTTGCTAATCTTTGATCGGAGATGAGTGAACGACTCTAAACATCCAAAGTAACGAGTAACTGTCGTCAGAAAGATGTTGAGGAATAGAAGTACCGGAGCTTTAACATGTAATTGTTCCTTCCTGCCTCTGGTTTTAAATCTCCTCAGCAGGTGAACCCAGGCTACCATTAAACTTCACACTCAGTTTCTGTTATTGTTTCCTCTCTCTTTTGTTCTTCCTCAAACAGGGGACACCAGAGGCTCATTCACTCCACTTCCGACAGAAAATAAAGGACAACATGGCCGGCTCTTCTCAGAAGACTATTTACACTTCAACACCTCCCCCCCCCCCACCCCGAGCTTCTTATAGGACCAGGTTAAATGAATGCGGAAGAGTGAATATGATAGGCCCCTGCTTTTGTGCTCTCACTATGTAAAGAATCAGAAAGCTGAGAGCTGACTCCCTCTCGGTGCACACACGGAGCAACAGTGAAACTCAACAGCAGCCGGAATTCGGTTGCCCCTAACCCTCATGGGAAATGAAAGGTGGCTGGGTTAATAGCATATTGACAAGCAGCATGGCAGGAGAGTGTGCGTGATCAGGAAGCGCCCACATGCAGTAATGGGAGGTGTGGCGAGGGCGACCGGAGGGGAACAAAAGGAATGCACAACACCTGGAACAAAGCCAAGAAAGAAAGGTCATTGTGGCAACGGAGTTTGGCAAAGATCCCAACTGAAGACATGGAGGACGGTGTCTGTTATTCCCTGAGATTGACAATCAATGGTACTTTTCAGGGGTAGAAAGTAACAAATACATTTACTTAAAGGTCCAGTGTGCAACATTTAAGAGGATCTATAAATATAAAAGAATGGAATATTGAATAGAAAATGCAGAGGTGTGTTTTCATCAGTGTATAAGCACCTAAAAATAAGAACTGTTGTATTTTCGTAACTTAAGAATGAGCATTTTTTATCTACAGACAGGTCGCCTTCTATGGAGTCCGCCATGTTGAACCGCCGTGCTCCTACAGTAGCCTGGAATGGACAAATCAAACACTGACTGTACATAAGGCCGTTCGCGTTTTTTGTTAATTTTGTGGCCACTGTAGTTTCTCCTAAACACTTCTCGTTCACATTCCCAGGTCGTCAAATACAGACATGATCGGTATTCAGTTAGTTGCAATCTGCAGCTTCACCACTAGATGCCACTAAATCCTACATACTGCTCCTTTAAGTACAATTTATTATGAAGTATATATTCATTTCCAGTTTATATTAATCAGGATCCACACAGGATCATGGAACCAGATGGCATGGTGATCAAAACGCCCAAAAAAAAACACATTTGAAAAACATAACAGCAATGACGCGGTAACTCAAAATAATCCTCAGACCTTGTTGTGAGCAGTTTCATGTAGGAACTATTTTCTTTCTAGTGAACTACATCCACCAATCGTATCACAGCACAGAAGGAAGCACGCTTTTTTGAGCTAGCTAAAGTCACAGCTCAGCCGAGGAGGATGCCATTAATGGTTACATCCTGCGCTGTCACGAGCACGAGCCTCTCATCCATGAGTAAATACACGCTTCCTTCTGCATAGTTATACGTAGAAAGAAAATAGTTCCTTCATGGAACTGCTCACAACAATATATGTGGATTATCTTGAGTAACATTTGTTTATGGCTGATATCTCCAAAACCCAGACACTCACACCAAACAATCTAGTTGAATAAACAGCACCACAGGTGAGAGGAAAAATATGTATTTTTGATTTTGGGGTGAACCGTCTCCCTTTAATTAACACATTGTGTTTAGTAGTTCAGAAATGTACAAATGAACAATTTGTTGTTTCAGAGGGAATTATGTGCTGCGTCCACAGTTGCTACGCAGATGTGCTGGGTGTATGGATAAACTGTGGTTGATCAAGAAATTACTACAGCACATAACTCCCTCTAAAACCACAAATTGCTTTTTTTACATTTCTGTTTGTGTAGATATTTAACAATCAAGATAAAATGTGTTTATTGGTGATACAGCTTGTTTGAAATAATGTCAGGCCAGCTATTTGTCCCTGGCCCCAGTCTTTAAAATAAGCCAGCTCCTTATGTAGAGACAGGAGAGTGGTATCTTCTCATCTTCCTCTCGGAAAGAATGCGATTACGTGTATTTCCCCAAAAATATTTTAATCTAAAGTAGTAACAAGTACAGCTGTTACATAAATGTCAGGAAACAAAAAGTACAATAATTCTCTCTGACATGTTGTGGAAGAAAAGTAGAAAGTCTACCAAACTCTAAATACTCAAATCAACTGCTCAAATTACAGTAGTAATTAATAAATGCACCAAGTTAATTTATGTGACAATTAAAGGGAAAAACTGTTTTGCTGCACCAACTTCTTTTACTGATTTCTGTCTCTGATTAAAAGTGTGTATCAGTGAAATCAGCTGTTTGACTTTCAAGGAAAGTGAAAATATTTTGGGGTTTCTGTTGCACATCATTAGGAACCACAATAGCAACAAACCTGATAACCAACATTCAAGTTTGGGGAAACATTGCCCTCTGCTGGACATTTGCCTCCACTGCAGATGAGGGATGCAGCTATTTAATCACTAATCTTTTCCAGATTCAACAGAAAATCTACCTCAATATATGCATGAAAGACAAACCAACGTAAAACAAGCGTGTATAATATTAATATAAATAAAAATATTATTTTTTGTTTGTTGTGATTTCAACGACAACAGGAGTCTCCTGGCAACAGGTGTGAAACTCCAAAGGTGACAGACAATGGAGGTGGCTGAGGTAGACAAGTTGATCTCAAACACCTTTAAAAGCCCAGATAGCAAAGACACATTAATCTGTTTGTATTTTCTTTCTCTCTCACCCTAAACACAGGACATAAAGCACTCCCTTCAGAAGAGTGGAATAAGGAGGGACGTTGATGTTTGCCATCTCAGCCTCACCAAAAGGTAAGACACATCTTTATGGGGTATTTAAAACAGATTTATCTGCAGCTTTCACTGCAGCTGCAGGGAAATTGAGATTCATACTATGTCATTTCACAAATCTAACGTTAGACAGAGATTACAATTTCTTTCTGTTTTGCTGAACAGAAAGCTCCCCGGCGTGCCTGACTTATCAAGATTTCACTTTCTGAGGGAGTTGTGGCTGAATAACAACAAGGTAAAGCTTTGTGTATTTCAGCAACAGGATGATCTTTTAAGTTTAAAATTGAGTGACATTTATTTTTATTTCAAATCTTTCAGATCAGAGAGCTCAACTGTCGTTCCCTCAACTGCTGCTTGACTGAACTTTACCTCCACAATAACAACATCAAGTCTATTTCTGGTGATCTTTTTTTCTATTCATTTCTCCTCTGAATGTGAAGATAATGTCAAAAGCAATAGGTGGCTCAAGGTGAAATTAAATTCCTAGACAAATTCCTGGACATCAGCTGGAAAAATAAATGTAATGCTCCTCTAACCTTGATGATAACACGCCATTGAATATGGCAATAAAAGGTGTTAAAATGTTTTTACTGGCCTGTGGGAGTAAGAGATGTGAGGTTGATCTTTAGTATTGACTTTTCAGACTCTGGTTTCAGTGTACTTTTAAAGATGACACATACATTTTATGGATTTTGTTGCAGTCCTGACTTGTCGTTGACAAGATTTGAATAGAATATAATAAACTGAACTGATCCCGATTGGTCTCTCGTACAGGGGCCCTAAATCATCTGACCTGCCTCCGACTTCTTTTTCTCCACAACAACCAGATCAGAGGGCTGGAGGACACGATGCACGAGCTCAGGAAGATGCAGCAGCTCCAAACTGCAAGTGAGTGATGAAACTCAGTCAGGGTACACCTGCTGTGCTAAAGAGCGCCCATATTTACAAGATTATACGCTAAACTGAGACTGTGTGTGTAATTTGTTGGATTCTTGTAAAAGAAATGAGGGCTTCTTTGCAGCTTTTTTCCTCAATCCCATCTCCCATGAGCCTGGGTATCGCCACCATGTGATCCACTGCCTGCCATCTATCCGGGTTTTAGATAGAAGAGGTAAGATCTATGATCATAAAATGCTTCTGGTGTGTGGCTTGTACTTTGTTAAATGTTTCCGTTACCATGGTCTCTGCCTGCTGTGTTGTCAGAGGTGAAGTCAGCGGAGAGGAGGAGGTCCTTCCAGATCTACAGCCAGGAGCGTCATCGCGTCCTCCAGTCTGTGGGCTTCTGCAGACGAGCAATGTAGTCCACAAGCTGAGAGCAAATATTCCTCATACACGGTGCAAAAGTGTGCTCACGATGCTTTATAATGATCAGACAAAACACATTACAGTCCATAAGCAGTGTAATCCATATAAAGGGGAACCCCCTAGTACATCGAAGTCTGTTTGCAGGTGTTGGGGAAGTTGAATAAAACCTCATGTGGCTGCAAGTTGGAAAATAAAATGAATATCTGGGTGTGTGGAGTTAGAAAGAAGTGAGTTTGGCACACCTGTAGCCCGCTCCTCATCTCTGCTTGAGGCTCTCTGTATGAGGGATATTAGAAACACTAATCCGAGGAGGGGGAGATGTGAGACAGAGATACTGTGTGACAGGTGCACGGCGCTGTCCTGTTAAAACGGGAAGTTAGTTGTTGCACTTTGGCCTGTTTATCAGTATGGTCAGCTGGAGCAATGCCTGACAGTCACATCATCAGTCACATCTGAACACACAGACACGAGAACACAAACACAGGTTGTGGTATTCTGATAGCGTGGTATACGTGGTATGAAAATGTACTGTTATCATACTGTGTACATTGGCTCTTCTACAGTATTTAATTCTACTGTATTAGTGTTATTTCAACCAAAACATCAACCCCCCATCTGTTCTCAATCTTTAAAGGGTCATTGTATCTGATGATAATAACTGTGTAATACCATTATACTGTGACATTTTCTACCCTTGCAACCCTACTTGGAAATAACAGAAAGCAGATGCTCCCTGTAACTCCTGAATTTGCCTAAGTTCTAACATTTAACTAAACAAATCTTCGTAGTCTGTACCTCCATGTGTACACTGCAAACAGGCACTGCTGACAGCTACTTCTGCGTACCTGTAATAGTGACAATTAGCCACAATGTAAACAAATATCTGCAAAAAAAAAGAAAAAGAAAAAAGGAGCTCAGGTTGTAGCCCACAGCTAGCTCATTGTCTCCATGGCAACATTATTCTTCCTGTTTACTTGGATTGAGCGAGTACTCGGCTGAAACGAGTATCCGGTAAAAAAAAACTCTGTAAATACTTTGCTAAAACATAAAGCAACTTCTGATCAATCCATATCAATTTCAGGCTCAAGTGAGTCCACATCCGGTTTAAGCACCACCCGTACAGATGCAGATAATAGTGTCCTCATTTACTATGTGTCGCTCTTTACATCCCCCAAATTCTGATAACTGTTCCAAAATTAAGAGCACAATTATTCCCCAAACCAAAGTACGGCAAAGAATAATAAGAGAAAACAACATGGGAATATAGTATATAGTGGAAGTGGAGTCACCGGGGGGTTGTTGTAGGGATGCTGTATTAGATTGCAATAACTTGTAACTCAGAGATAATAAAGAGATAAAAGGAAAATGAAGAGCAGAAAACTCCAAAACTCAGCATGATGAATGGGCACTTTGATGAAGTTGGTCTTTATTTAATGTGATGAAGCTCAAGTTGTTTTGACATATCAGAAATGATTCAGGACAAACTAAAGCCTCGCTGGACCGGTCGTTTGACTTCAACGTCTCTGTCCGTTCAGGCTGCACAATAAATTAAAGAATATCAAAACCAAACCACTTTCATTTTTTTTGGTCATGGACGAGATGTTTTTGTGCTGTGTACAACAATGCTTGAAAATCCTGAGCATTAACATCATCTTTCATGATACGCTTAAAAATAAATTCACGTTTATGTTGTTTATATTTAAAAATATACATTTTTGGTCAATATTGTGCAGCCGTGCTCTCCGCTCACAATCCGCCGGGAGGTTTCTCGGTACAAAACAAACGTCCCCGATAACACATCAAGTATATTGCAAACAAACAAACAGCTCTGATCGGCTACACGGTCACTTCCTTCCTGCACAGGTTGCTACGGTTACTTAAGGCAGAATTACGTTCCATCATCGATGTGAACCTTTTTAGCTCTTCACGTGTTACCCACGATTCCTCCCAGTGACCTCTACCACACAAACACATCAGCCTATGTAATTTTCACATTCACATTATGACAATATTTGGAAAAAAAAAAAAAAATCAACATATAAAAATGACACAAAAGATGACTGCTGTGGCACAAAGCTCCCTCGTACGCTTTAGTGTCTCCCTGCCTTTGTGACAGTCTCGATAATAAATATGGACCAGTCCTTGTCTGGCTTTCAGTCTCACTGCCGGTCTGCTGTCTGTCTGTCCGTCTGTGGTGTATGGGTGTACTCTGGAGTAGGCGGTTGCTGGCTGTCAGACGGTCCTCAGTTGTCAGCAGCTGGGATGGGAGTGGAGTTTGAGGTTTCTGAGTCTGAGGGGACGACCTCGCTGTTGGTCTCCACTGAGAGCTCCTGCATGGAGTCTGTGGTCTCCTGCAACGCTTCCTCTGAAACACGGAGACAGCGTGGTGAGGTCTTTTTATACTCGGAACAACAGAATCAAGACATCTGAGGTTCGAGCTGCTCAGTCTCGTTGGTTTAATGAACTTTACTTCCCGACAAACCCGCACAAGAAAACTATTTGTGTGAGGACGTTTTAATGTAATTTAATATTTAGGATTCAACATCATTCCAATAGAATTCGAAGGCTCGTTGTTTTCAGTTCTTTCACATTTTTACCAAAAAACAATAATAATAAAAAATGCTTAAAAAATTATTTCAACTGGATTTTATGTCCACATGCATCCTAAAGTTTATGTTTCTTGCCGCATTGGGACACTGATAACTGCAGTTTAAAACTAACGCAGTCCTTCAGAAAATTTTTTGTTTTTATATCTTTTAAGCAGATATCTTACATTTTCATTTTTCATAAAAGACATACTGATAATTTCCATTTGTTATTCATTAATATTTCCAACTCAAAAGACATGCACAGATTCATGCTCAGAAATTAAAACCTTCAGAGCATCATAACTTTTACCTAAGAGACCTCAAAAATATGCTTTCCCAGTTCCAGTGATGGTTTCATCCATCACGGGGACTAAAGACAATTTGCGAGAGTTTTCCTGTAGACGCTGCTCATCTTTCTACGCGGTTTAACTATGAGGCAATCACCTCTTGTCCTGTAACAATCTTTGAATGGTACTCTGTGTGTGGGATGAGTGTTCAGTCTGTAGTATTGTTTTATTCTGTGTCATATTTGGTCTCTGAGATAGATGAAGTACCTGTGCTCTGCTGCATCCTCAGTTTGGCTGATTCGGCCTCCTGCTTCTCTCTCTGCTCTTGAAGTATCTTGCAAACTTTCTTGTGAGTGAACCAGTGCATCTTTTGGCAGGCTTGGCCACAGTAGATCACCTAAAGCCAAAAAAAGGTTTAGTTTATTTGAACGAACATGTAATTAAATAAAAGCCACAAACAAAGGACAGAAGAAATAACCCTCACAGCTTTAAATTGACAGTGCATTTTGCTTTGTTTCATTCTTTGTAGAATTCTAGTTTTCTTTTTTGTGGATGAAAACAAATATCTGGCCTAAATAAACTTTTGTTCCATCTCTCTTTCCCTCATTTCCCGTTTTCTTTCCACTCTCGCTATCTAATGAAGCCCCAGAAATGGAGGAAGATTTTTTTAAACGGTTTACTGCTGAGAAGTCACAGCTTAAAAAACAAACCGTTTGCAAATGAGAAAAGACTCCAACATGTAAGCTGATATATTACGGCCGTGTTGACACTCACCATTTTACAGATGGAGCATCTCTTCTCGGCTCCCTTCTCTCCACAGGAGGTACAAAACTCTGCGTCCATGAAGCCGACCTGACCTGTGATGGCCTGAGTCATCACTGACAGAGCTGTGGGGTCGTTGCCCTGCGATGATGGAAAAAGGCAAAAAAAAGATTAGGTGTTGCACCACTAAGACAGAAAGTTTCACATTCAGATGAGAATCACAATCAGAGACTCACAATCTCCACAGGAGCGATACTCCGCACCAGCTGCTGCAGCAGAGTAGCGTCACAGAAAGGAAACTTGCGGATGCACTCTCTGATAAACTTCTCTTGATACACGGGGAAGCCATCGCTGTCTCGGCCCTTCAGCATACTGCGGGACAGGGATTGAGTAGATCGAACATTTTAGGGAAGCTTTTATAATGCAATTCATCTCAACAGACATCAAAACCCAGGACGTTCCTTTAACTGTTGCTTAAAAACCTTAAAATGCTGCACAGAGCATCTTTTCACCATTAATTGAAGTCCCCTGGTTGCAGTTTACATACCCGTCTGTCCAGACTCATAATATATGGGAATACTTGGAAGGAATTAAATAAAATAAAAAAAGGGATACAAGTGTATTTTTTGGCTAAATGGAAGTCATTACTATATTGATGATACACATACATTACACATGTACTTGATTACTATGCAAAAGATGGATACTTGGTGCTTTGTTTTCTCCCGGCATTGGTATTTTTAGATGTGATGATTGTCTAGGAGCTGTAGAAACTCACGGAAAAGAATTAGCTGGGCGCACAGTTGTCAGTCTGCAGTGATAAATCCGGTGCAGCAGTAATTTGTAAACATTTCCATTCCCTCCACACTTCCACTTGCATAAAACTCTCAATGTGGTGAGAATTTGGCTGTTAAGGGCCTTAAAAAAGGGGCCACAAATCCTTAGTTAATATCTCACGTGGCATCACCTTTTGATGAGGCCATCCAGCTTGTCCTCGCGGTCCTTGAGGAAGGAGGCACACTTCCCCAGCACGCAGCTGATGTAGTGCATCTTCATGGCCAGCACCTCGTTCATGTCCTGCTGCTTGATGCACTTCTCACAGATGAGCTCCATCACCCGGCGACACTTCTCCAGAGCCTCCGCCTCCGCCAGCAGGGGGTTCTCCTTCACCAGCATCACCATCTACAACACGCAAGAGACGCTTTTAGGTTCCATTTCAGACAAAAATCTACTCCTTCAAAATAAAACGGTCCTAGTGATGTGTATTTGTTGTCGTTCCCTGTCGTAAAGTACATCATCCACCCACAACTATTATTTTTAATTACTTATCATATACATTTAGTATATAAAGTTGTCAAAGATAATGACACGCACCCATAACACATTTCCACAGTGACTAGTTATGTTTTGAATTGTAATTAAATGAGCAAAAATAGCACATATACTCAAGGATTTCCTATTTTAGCTGCAGCCCTTAAGTCAAAAAACAAAAACATTTCATTCTTCTACTCCTGGATTAATAGCAGACTGCAGAAAGTGAAGTTCAGCCACTTTATTAATTGGCAATTAATTAATTCTTAACCATTTAGCATTAAAATTCCAGGATATAAATTATTACTAAATATAAAACCTTATATTGTATAATTCTACACAATTTAACACATTTTAGACTTTGAATTTCAAAAGTATAACAAAGGAAAAGGTTGATCAATTTTAAAGGTATAACTTGAGACTGAAGATTTTTGACATACACTTTATAATGAGGTAGGTAGTATATCTCTTTAACACAGGGATCTCAGACTGCCGGCCCAAGAGACACTACAAGAGTAAAACCCTTTTTAGCCGTGACAGTAGGCAGTGATAGCAGACGTCCACAAACACGCTGCACAAAGCAGTCTGAAGTAGACTATTTTTGGCACAAATGAAACCTCACTTTGTGCTCTTGTGCATGGTGCATGCTGGTTTCCAACCTAACTAATCACAGCAGCACATGATTGCATCTCTGATTACTTGTCCCCTTCCCACATATATACAAGGAACATAATCAGTGAAATTGGCAGCTGGTGCGTTTGGATGAAGAACCACTCATATCGACGATGAATATTTCTCTAATGTTAGTATTTCCCACAAATCTACAAGGACACAGAGGATGGCTGGATGAGGGAGCTGCAGGATAATCTGGACACATATTTACAAAACAATTACTTTATTACAACCTCTTTCAAACCACCGTGCCCTGTCTAGTGGAGTCCTACCTTGACAGGGTTCAGGTTGGTGCTCATGATGACCTTGTGGAGGGGTCCGGCCAGTTTGGGAGGCAGCTTAGGTTCCTTCTCCAACCCCTGGGGCTTGGTGTAGTAATCCAGTCTGGCGCGGGAGAAGAAGTTGTTGATCACGGTGACGCAGTCGTGTTGCCCTGAGGAGGGAAAAGAGGAGGAGGTTCATTTTTAATCAAACCAAGAAACCTCGGCTCTTTCACCAACTGCAGACCGGTTAAAGAGGAACATGTACAAAAGTCAAATTTAACAACAACTCACAGACAAGTCAGTGTGGGAACTATTTTAATCCACTCAAAAAGAACTGCACTGTGCATATTTTTCCATTTCCTAAAGACTTGCAAGGGTTCAGAACATCAAGACGCTTGTTTGATTACAGTTCGTTTGTGCTTTAGGATGTAACCGGTGTGAAAACAATCTCTGATTCACACACTGCGCTGTTGTGTGAATGAGCGCATGTCACAACCAGACGTACCAACGAAGGCGGCCATCTGTGCGGCGGTCCTTCCGACAGAGTTGACCACGTCCGTTTCCGCCCCCGCGTCCAACATCATCCACGTGATGTCAGTCTTACCTGCAGGCACAGAGGAAGAGGAGTCACAACACATACAGGGAGGGACGTAACAAAGTAACAGAGTAATTATATTGCTGTGACGATCAACTCTTTACATTTTCAGTATTTGACCTGTTACATTGACTACGTACCTGACAGGCCAGCAAACATCAGCGCCGTGTATCCATGCTCGTGTTCATTGCAATTCACATCCGCTCCGTGTTGCAGCAGCAACTTGCACATGTCTGCTTTCCCTTTGTAAGCAGCGTGCATGAGAGGGGTCATCCCATACTGTCGAATGAGACAAAACAGACATTATAAGTGATTTACGCTGACAGTTTCACTCTCACATAAACAGACACTGACATAGCCTCCGTTGCATAACCCAACATCCGTTTTCAAACACCTGATTTTGACAGGCGGAGTGACAGATGGAGGGAAGGACATTAAGGACCTTCTCCAAAGCCCTTCAGTGTGGTGACTCACAAGTCCTCTTGACCCACACATGTCCTTAAACAAAAGAAGAGCTGTGGTAAAAGGGCTTAGTAGGTTTTCTTATCTACAAAAACTAAAACTGTAGTGCTGAAATGCACCTAAACAAGCCTCGACTGGTGCCTTGGTTTGTTATATTTGACACTTTGAGAGACGTACGCGGTTGTTTTTCTCATTTGATGCCGGAAAAACATGAAAAACATTTTATAATCAACAGAAGCTATGAATATAGGTAAATGAATCCAATAGTAAAACATAATGCATCGTTGCTTTAAGGATGAACCACAAGATATTTCACTCCTGGCTGCCGTCTACAACCTTGTAAAAACAGATTTAAAAACTCACAGCAGGCTTTTAATGCAATAAGCTACACTGGCAGTAGAAGAAAAGCCTTTGAGGGCTGTCAAAATGTCTTTAAATCTATAAATTAGGCGTAATTAAAGTCATCTGTCACCTCATCCAAACAGTTGACTCGAACATCCTTGCAGCCCAGCAGCCTGGAGGCCTCTTGGACATTTCCTAAGAGCATGAAATCCAACATCATTACAGAATAAACACAAACTTTACCCACAATAATGCACATCCAGAGGGTCAACACACCTCTTTTTGTTTGGGTCTGGGATCATTAAAAGGATTGCATCATGACTTTTAACAGTTATATAATGTAACATAGCACAAACACTCTCCTGAATACAAACACAGACTTTTTTTTTTTTTAAACTTGTTATCCTGCAGGTGGACGCAAGCTAACGTCAGCTAGCACCAAGCCTTAACATGCAGCCTCACATTTAAAACCATCCTGCTACCATTTAACAAGTGTTAGGACATTGGCGTTGTGTTTAAATATCTGTAACCTAACTTACCACACACATATACACACATATATTAAGATATATAAGAACTTATAAGAAGAGCTAACCGCTGTCTAGGGGGATTAGCGTTAGCCGAAGAGGCTTACCTGCCGTGATAACCTCAAACAACTCCTTTTCGCTTGAAGACAAGTCTCCCTTCTTCGGTGCAGACATGTTGCTGGTTAATAGTTGGAGTTTAGACTATAAGGGAGCAGTATTAGAGAAGAGGGTCTTCATTAAATGTCGTCTTTTCGACGTTTGCGTGAAGGGTCGAGCTGTCATTTGGGATGTACCACTCCGTGCTGTCAGCAGGGGCGGGGGTTACAGCCGAAAAAACACCCAAATAAGTCCGAATTCAGACGGAAAGCTCAAATATTTTGTTCACAAAATAATTGATTAAGGGTGTTTTGATGAATATATACAGGATATATCACAATAAAATTTGTTATATACAGCTAAAACACAATAATTTGCACAATCACAAGAGCCGTCACACCCCTCCTGTTCTGTCGCTAAAATGGTCAGATCCACGGAAGTCTAGAAAGTTCATGCCGAAAAAGAAACACATGTATGAGTTCTTCTTATTCAGGTTTATTATATTATATATACATACATTATACATTATATATTATAATGTATGCACATTTATCTAAACATAGCTCATAAAACATCTTTTCTACACCTGTAATGTTGTTAAGATATTGTGGGATAGAAAGCATGTTACTGTTATTGTTTTAAAGAATGAAATACCTGTTTTTTGTTGGTGTTTTTATGCAAAATGTTTTATTTTTAA
Source organism: Dicentrarchus labrax (assembly GCF_905237075.1). NCBI lineage: Eukaryota > Metazoa > Chordata > Actinopteri > Moronidae > Dicentrarchus > Dicentrarchus labrax. The sequence goes on along the minus strand of NW_026136707.1, from coordinate 2,672,039 downwards.
TTCCTCCAAGGTTTGTGGCATTTATAAATGACCTGGAAATCTTTAAATCCTTAGGAAAACAGGAATAAATAAGTGCCAATAGACTGAATTACTTGCCTTATGTACTGATTAAATTAGTTCATTTATTAACTAGAGTTGAGGTAGAGCAGAGAGGACATTAGAGGGAAATCCTATTCAATAATCCATAAAATATGATCTAGTTTCACCAAAATCTGTGAATAAAGATGTTGTTTTTTGTTGTTGTTGTTTGTTAACCAGTAATTCTTCTTATTTGTGGTCTGATAAACAATACATTCATCAAACTTCAGTGCCCAATGTAGTTTTGTCACATCAGTGACTGGAGTTTTAAAGTTGTGTTTTTGTACAGTAAGGCCTTTTCTGCCATGAATGGATTATTTTAGCTGCAAGTCCCAACCAATTAAATTTATCAGATTATACAGATAAACCAATCAAATCACAGTATGTGGGATTAAACGTTTGCTGAATCCCACCCCGTACTACAAATTGCAAACACACTGTTACCTGAATAAAATTACAGATTACTCCAGAACTTGTTGGAAACATTTGTGATAATGTAAGTACACAACTCACAAAACATATAACAAAGATCTAGTGTTCATAGACATTTTAATGCAGGAATACATGTGTTTTTTGAGGTGGAGCTCATTGGATATATGCTCCTATGAATAGTTTAATCAATAGCAATATTTTACAAGCTGATTATATGTTATGTATGTAAAATATTAACGATAAATCTCAAATGTAATGAAATACAAAAGTACAATATCTCTTTCTAAAGGGTAGCATATGAGTATATAAAGTAGGAAATATTCAAGTACAAGTACCTCAAAACTAAAATGTTATTCTTCCATTGATTTCTGCTAGAAGCTACATTAATTCATTTCTTTCATGTTACAACAACAAACAATTTTCATGCAATTTTCCTTTTAGATCTCCAACGAACTCCTGGGACTCCTACGTTATTTGCTAACCTTAATGTGCTGTTGTTATTCCCTCTAGTGCTGTGGGAACGTAGCATTTATGATGGACATGAAGTGTTAATGGAAAAAAGCTGCATGTTGCTGCTGGAAAGAGGATTGAGGAGAGAAGTGACACTAAACCACAAAGTATATGTGAGATAAAACCAAAACAATGAGCTAACTAAAAACTTCGTAGAGCTGTACAATTGCTTCTTAGTGGGTTTGTCACTTATGACCAAACACACAATAGAAACAGTTTGGAGTTAAAACTGCTTCTCTGATTCCTCTCTCTCTCTTTAGCCACCTCGGTTTGGTTCCTTGACAAAAACTCTTTCATCAGGATGCTTTCTCCATCGTAGATTTGTCACATTCGTGTTACTCAGGTCTTGCTTGACCTGAGGAACAGAAGAGAAAATTAACTAATTAAAAGCTTTTTCCCACTTCACGACATCAGGAGTGTTTCACGTTATCTCTGCATCAGACAGCACATTTAAATGTGAGACTCACTTGCTTCAGTATGTCATCATACACTACAGGGTCATTTAGATCCAACTCTGAGTCCTCTGAGCTGATCCTCACTTTAATGAACTTTACAACTTGACCTGCTAAAGAGACACAAAAACACAGACACATTTAATTATATTCACTGTGACAACCCACCACAGAGGAAGATGTACACTCAGCTGTTGCTCTTAATTGAACCCCTCCACCAAACAGTGCCTGTGTTTCTGTTTTAGGTCCTGCTAATGCAGAAGTTTCTTAAACCTGCATTCTATGTAATGGCCAGCAGGGGGCAGCTCCATTGGCTGCAATAAAAGACCAATTGCATGCTCTTCTATGGGGAAATCAGCCTGCTTCTCATTTGATTTATTAGTGTAACTGGTTCCTAATGAGTTTATGGTCTCAATCGCTGGTTTCAAGTCTTCTTCCATGCAGCACAATGTTCATTTAGTAAATTATTGTTCCGTTTAGAGTAAAATAGCTGTGAGATTGCAGCGCACCGCACAAAACTGAGATCAAACTGTCAAACTAGGCAGTGCCATTGTTTCCTACTAATGAGCACACAGCTCAACTTTTAGTACATCACCACCGCTGGCTCCAAAAAAGCCACGTGGTGATGACCCTAAAACAGAACTCCTGGTTTTAGCTGCCAAAATCAACAGTCGCTGGATCGAAATAAGGAGCCTTTTTTGTCCTGTGTGAAATCAAGAACCGATAGTTTCAAAATGTAATAGTTTCCTACAATATATATTCCACAGTTATCAGTATAAACTGCGATAATAAACAATAAAGAAGGGGGATCGGGGGTTATGAACATCACAAACAACCAGCTATGACGGGTAATTCAAATTTTAAACTGATATTAAATGCTTCAACCAAAAGAGTATAAAGAATGTAAAACAGGAGCTTTACCATAGTTACAGAGGAATGGATGAGCTTCATTACATGGAATTTCTCCCCATCTACCAGATGAACTTTCTAACATAGCAACACAGTTTTTTGTATCATCAGTCCAAACTTCTTTGCCTTCTTTCCAGTATCTGAACGAAGAGTAAGTCTGGTCGGACCACATCCAGGGATCTCTGAAGGAGCCAATCCACACCGTCAGGTTACGGGACACTTCCTGAATTATCTGGTTTTCCAGCTCATTCCTCACACTGGTCAGGTCTGTGTGATGAGCCCTGCAGTAGTCCCGTGCAACAGTCCATGCCATGGCTACGTTAGTGAGAACATACTGTTCACGACCATGTTTTTTACCTGAAAAGAAAATAGCTAATTCAATAAATAAATCACAGTTATAGTGTTTTTGTAGTGTAGTTGCAGTGCACAAATGAATTCAATTCAATTCAAAATAAATGACTCTCACCATCAAAGCAAACCGAATATTTCTTGTTTGGACAACCAGCTGGAGACGGTTTCCCCTTTGTGTAAGTCAAGCAGCTGTAATCTGTTCCATCTGGGATGAAATAGTCTCTTTCTCCCTCCTTGTAGAAATCTTTGTCCGCCAGGGACCAGTGCCACCTCCGAGTCAGTTCTTTCTGAAGCCCTATCCACACGGCATCCTTGTATTTGCCCTCTACAGCTTTAAGACCTATTTCCATCTCTCCCATGTTGTCTATGGTGGCCAGGTCAAAACCTTTCTCTCTGCAGTAGCTCTGTGCCTCATACCAGGTTTTAGGCGTATTGACGAAGAGGTAATATCGATTCTGGGGCACACATGAGGACAGAGAACACAGCCCTGTTGGAGAAAATGGGAACAAATGATTGACATTTATTTGTCGAGCATATGGGTTAATAAAAATCTGAACAGTAACAATATACTGTACAGACAATGCAAGGATGGTAGTTTAAAATAAAATAAATGGCACAATAACCAATAATTACACAAATTGTTGTAAAGTACATAAAAAAACTTAAACATACTCTGGCTTTCATAGAGCAAGACAAACAGATGTGAGAAAATGTCAGTCTATTTCATGAGAAAGAAGAAACTTAACACTGACCTGAAAGAAGGAGAATTAGACGTACGACCCCTCCCATAGCTGTTACAAAGGTCAGAAAAAGAAGTTGGATGACAGATGATTTACTTCTTCATGAATGAATCAATGAATAATGATTTCAGACCGATATTTAGAATAGACATGAATATAATTTATAAACAAGTGTAATGTTATAACCATCTCCTGTGTGTTCTCTGTATTATGTTTGTTAAAAAGAAGTATGTAGAGAATATAGAACAGACTTACCGGTGGATCCTGATCAGGATTGTGGCATTGTGCCTTTCACTCTCACATCATAGTCATATCCTGTTTGTATGTATTCAAATCTTTAAGGAAGTAGATATTTGCTTATTCTGATTTCAAATGTCTAGACTTCCCAGGATGTAAACAAATATGTTTGTATAGCGTGTTAAGTGAGTCTGTTTGGGGTGCAGACTTCTCCAGACTTTACTCTGACTATTACCCATTGTTCATAGCAATAATATGGATGATGTACGATAACTGAATAATAATAATGAAACTAGACGTAATACTAGTAGTTTTTCATTTATTATGTATTAGTTCAAGTCAATTCAAGTCAGTTTTATTGAGCAATATTGCAAATCACAAACAATGTATCTGCACAGCATACAGCACTGACAAAGACAGACAACAAACAGACATTAAAAACAGTTTTTTAAAAGCTTTATAATGCAGCAAAGAGCCTAATTTCTCCTATACCTCTCACTAATGAATACATTTCATGTAAGCAAAACAGTTTATGTTATTTATGTATAATCTGTAATCACTAAAAACACAAAAACACACACACAACACAAAGTATTATGTATCTAACAAGAGGTAATAACAACTGCACTCATGCAGACATGTTAGTGTGAATATAAGCACATTTTGTATAAGTTTACTCACTATTATGTCACCAGTTTATGTCCTCTTATTAATATCACATTAATATTTTATATGCATGTTTTACACACAGTACATATTCACACTGAACACATTACATAGCAGTAACATTACTCTATTAGTAAATATTTTAGCTCTATGAATTTCATACAACATGACGACATGTATTACTCATTAGGGATAAAACAGCACACTGAGTGATTTATATTCTCTTTTTAAAAATGCCTTTTTGATAGTTTCTTGCTATAAACATCACTTTGGGCAGCCCTGCTTTAGATCCTTGAAAGTCAGAGTTGCTGTTTATGTTCTTCTCTATTTCCTCAAGTCTCTTTGTTAAAAACCTTTCCATTAGGCTGCTTTTTCCATTTCAGCTGAAAAGGATCAGTCAGTGTCTCACTCAGCTCCTGTCTCATCTGGGAAACAGACAAAAATATATATATTAAGTTAAAATGTGTTGACAAAATGAATTAAATATGTACTGGTCTTTAATTATTATTGGCTGAGCTGCGTTCAGAGTTGTTGTAAAATACCTGAAGAATCTGTTTATATTGTAGCTGGTACTGTTACATTCGAACTGACTGCACTAGACAGCGCACTTAATACAAAGACCTGAGAGGCTCACTTGCTCCAAGATGGCGTCTTGCACTGCAGGTTCATTTAGGTCCAACGCTGCGTCCTGTGGGATGATCTTCACTTTGATGGACCAGTTCTGCTGGGCTTATATTGGAGACACACACAAATAATTCTGTTACTTTATATGGGATTATGTGTTATTTTAGCACATTTGCATCATGTAAATAACAGACACATTCTGCATATATTACTGGAAAAGACTTTGGCCTAAACAAAGCAGAAACAATCTAAATGAAGAACTTTTGCTCACGGCAGTTACAAAGGAACGGATGTGTTTCTGCACATGGTCGACTTCCCCATCTACCAGATTTGCTCTTCAGCAAAACACCACATTCTTCAAGATCTTCACTATAGAGTTTGTGTTGTGCATGCCAGTATCTCAACGAGGAGTAAGTCTTGTCTGACCACACCCAGTCGTCTCTGAAGAGACCAACCCACAAACGATACCCATTGTCTATCTTCTCTATCTTCAGATACTCTGCGTCATTCCTCAGACTGGCCAGGTCTGTGTGGTATGTTCTGCAGTAGTCTCGAGCATCAGTCCAATTCAAAGATTCTAGCTTGAGAATGTATTGATCTTGACCATTTCTTCCTAAAAAGAAAAAGAAATCTTAGTTGTGTTTCATGTTGCATTTTCACATTTCATTTATTTGGATGTGTCTGCACTTAAGGGTCTGACCCAGCAGCACTACAATATGGCCTTCTCCAAAAATCATGGCAGCCACATGTAGATAAACATTTTTGAACATTTGATATTATTAACATAATGATGAATTTAGAGGATTGTCAGTGTTGCCAGATTAGGATTAATAAAAATAGTTTTGGCTGGGTTACTTTTCAATTACTCAGCCCCTCCTCTGGGCTACTGGGTTCATTGTGGTTCAGCTCCACATGTAAAACAATTTAATTGAAGATATTTACAAAACAATGAAATTACCTATAAATACAGGCAAACACTGCTATAATACAATATCAGGCTTACATTTACAGAAGAGTGCTGTTATTATTTGATTTTTTTAAAGTTATAGAACTCTAATAAAAGTCACCATCTGTGAAATTGCAGTAATTATTGCTGTTTTCAGTGATAAAACTGTATATTGACAGTTTACCAATATGTATACACTGATAAAAACATTTGTACAATGTTTTTGTAAAATAATATATAATTATACAAGATATCTGTCAATTAACAAAAAAATCCATGTAAAATTACAGAACGAATACTTTTTTTTAAACTGTTAGACATGTAAATTCACAGGTTATTTTTGTAATTCTATTAATATTTCTATGTGCAAGAAGACATCAGATCTGTGCAATACATTTCTGTATCAGTTAGCATATATTGTGTGTGTTTGTATTACAGCACAGAAAAATGACTTGGTTGCGTTTCATTGTGTGCCACCAGCATGGAAATGAATGACACTCACCATCAAAGCAAATTGAATAATATTTGTTGTGACAGGAAGCTGAATACAGTTTCCCCTGTTGATGAGCCACACAGTGATAACCAGTTTCTTCGCCCCAGATGAAATAGTCTCTTTCTCCCTCCTTGTAGAAATCTTTGTCCGCCAGAGACCAGTGCCACGTCCTGGTCTCCGCTTTGTGAAGCCCTATCCATACAGCATCATCGTATTTGCCCTTTACAGTTTCAAGTACTGTTTTCATCTCTCTCATGTCATCTATGGTGGCCAGGTCACGACATTTCTCTCTGCAGTAGCTCTGTGCCTCATACCAGGTTTTGGGCGTAGTGACTAAGGAGTATCGGTGCTGGGCGACGCATACGGGCAGAATACACAGCCCTGTGAAAGAAAGGTCACGGTGAAGAAGGGATACTTGTCATTTGACGAGCATACAGTGTTATACTTTTCACTGGTAGAAATGTTATGTAGACAATGAAACGAGGGTTGTAGAAAAGACACCGAAATAAAAAAGGCTGGTTCTGTAATGTGAGATGTGACATGAATTTAAACTCATGCAAAGTATAAGGATTGGCACTGACCTGAAATGAGCAGAATTAGATGTGTGATCCCTTCCATAGCTTTTATGAAGGCCATACAAAACAAGGGGGAAAAAATTTATTCATTTCCATATACTCCAAAATCCATAATATTTCTTCCAACAATGATAATATATAAATAACCAGTTTCCTTTCTCGTCCATAAGATCCCAAACAAACAAAGCTGAATATTATATTCGACTTAACGTTTAAATTATTGTTTGTTGTTGCACAAATAAACTTTTTTATTGTTAGTTAAGCCAGAAGGTTCGTCCTCCTTTTACTGCTTAACCTAGAATTTGACAACTTGTTCCACTGAAAGATATTTACTGAAAATATAATGTGTCAGACAGGGTATACCCTCTCTCCTCCACTGTCAATTCCTCTTTTTCTCATTTTGCCTCTTGATTACACTGTAGACACACACGACTTTGTGAACAATGATACTTTACTTTGAACCCGAGACACTAATTTCTTTAAAACACCTGTGAGTGCATTTTATTACAAATCTGCTTCAGTCTATTTTTTTGCTATATGTGAATGTCTGTACATACAGGTGTTACAGTAACATTGGTGGGGCGAGGTGTCTGTGCAGAGCCCAAAGGACAGAACCACCCACCCATTTTGTTTAAAAGTAGCATAAAGGGAAGTACATCTAAAAATCATTCTAACCTTTTGTTGTAAATCACAATAAGTAACCTTTAATATCTTGAAAATGTATGAACAGATTAACAGCTCAAGGTTGTGTGTGATTGCAGAGAAGATGTAGAAGAGACTTACCTGATGTTTGTTAAGTCTTGATTTGTCTACAGAGTCCCCTTCACTTGTCCAACTTGTCTTTATTCAGTTCTCTATTTTCTGCTTCAATAAATGTTTCTCTTTACTTTGTTTACACTGTGCACCTGTTTGTACACAGCAAGGATTTCGTCCAGTCTCGGCACTTATCACAATGCAGTGCTGTGGTGTACAGTGCTCTTATACTTGTAGCTTGTAGTTGATGTACAGTGACAGTTCAACAGGTTCAGTGTTTGTTTGTCCCGTGCATCATACACATTATGCAAAAGTGTTTTTCCTCTGTATGTAAACCTTTTAATGTCCTTCTGGGACAAATGCAAACTATGGAAATCCATTTGAAGGGCAAGCTAAAGTCGAACCCTTAATCCTGACACCCGACGTGTTCAACTTCTTTCTCTCGTTTAAAAAAAAAAAAACAGTATCATTTCGACTTTACAATCAAATGCAGTGTGACGCAAATTATACTACCTATGTAAAGCTGGGATGAAAAGGTGTTGGGTATTTAAGGTAAGTGACCTAATGGACTCAAGCTGGCTGAAGAAAAATATAGGACTTCCCTTTAGAAATACCTGAGGGGGATATTCAGTATTTCCTGAAGCTGTAGGGAATTATTGACGATGGCATAGATCAAAATAATAGTCGGACTTCAGATAGATGCCTAAATTAATCTATTGCTCAAAGCCGTTTAGTTCTATATGAGGGATTTGTCATGAATTCATAAAATCTATATGAAAAAGATTTCAATTTCAAGATTTGGAAATAATATTTTATTTTTATATCTTTAGAGTAGTATCTTTAGACAGTGAGTACAATAATTTCTTTTTTTTCTGAGTATAACATCAGAAAATTGCAGCTCATCCAGGATTTTATGTCCTTAAGACATGTTTGTAATTTAGATGATTGATTAATTTCATCAGGCTTGATCGATAGATATAACTGCGTATCATCTGCATAGCAATGAATGTTAATGGAGTGATTCCTAATAATGTTGCCTAAGGGAAGCATATAAAGTAAAAAGTATTGGTAAGTCCAGAATCTTGTGGAAATCCATGACTAACTGTAGTCTTTATGGAAGATTCGTCGTTAACGTGTACAAACTGCGAACGATCTGATAAATATGACTTAAACCAGCTTAGTGGGGTTCCTTTAATGCCAATTTGATGCTGAAGTCACTGTAAAAGAATATCATGGTCAATGGTGTCAAATGCAGCACTAAGATCTAATAATACAAGTACAGAGACAAGTCCATTGTCTGAAGCAATCAGAAGGTCATTGTTAACTTTAACCAGAGCTGTCTCTGTGCTGTGATGAACTCTAAATCCTGACTGAAAATCATCAAATGAACTATTGTTATGTAGAAAGTCACACAACTGTTTGGCAACTACTTTCTCCAGAATCTTAGAGAGGAAGGGGAGGTTAGAGATCAGTCTATAGTTGGCTAAAGCCCCTGCGTCGAGAGTGGGCTTTTTAAGAAGGGGTTTAATTACAGCTACTTTAAAGGACTGTGGTACATATCCTGACAATAAAGAAAGATTGATCATATCTAGTAAAGAAGTGCCAATTAAGGGTACGACTTCTTTAAGCAGCCTAGTTGGGATGGGGTCTAACAGACAGGTTGACGGGTTCGATGAAGAAATTATTGAAGTTAACTGATGAAGATCGAAAGCAGAAAAACAGTCTATATCTGAGTTTACATTAGTTAAAGTAACATTAACATTTTATATGCATGTTTTACACACAGTACATATTCACACTGAACACATTACATACCAGTTACATTACTCTCTTAGTAAATATTTTAGCTCTATGAATTTCATACACATTTATTTATTCATACTCAATGAGTAGTGTAACTTTACGTGTATAGACCCTCTAAACCAGGTGTGCCCAATTTCTTTTCCATTGTAGGGCCAAAACTGGATCTTAATGGTGGACCAGGGGCCAAAAGCAAACACCTTTTGTTTTGTTTTATTAAGATGATCCCACGTTTCCTTGACCGACTACAACATGACGACATGTATTACTCATTAGGGATAAAACAGCACAATGAGTGATTTATATTCTCTTTTTAAAAATGCCTTTTTAATAGATTTGTGCTATAAACATCACTTTGCAATTAGACTGAATTACTATGCCTTATGTACTGATTAAATTAGTTAATTTATTAACTAGAGTTGAGGTAGAGCAGAGAGGACATTAGAGGGAAATCCTATTTAAATATCCATAAAATATGATCCAGTTTCACTAAAATCTGTAAATAAAGTTGTTTTTTTGTTGTTGTTTGTTAACCAGTAATTCTTCTTATTTGTGGTCTGATAAACAATACATTCATCAAACTTCAGTGCCCAATGTAGTTTTGTCACATCAGTGACTGGAGTTTTAAAGTTGTGTTTTTGTACAGTAAGGCCTTTTCTGCCATGAATGGATTATTTTAGCTGCAAGTTCCAACCAATTAAATGTATCAGATTATACAGATAAACCAATCAAATCACAGTATGTGGGATTAAACGTTTGCTGAATCCCACCCCGTACTACAAATTGCAAACACACTGTTACCTGAATAAAATTACAGATTACTCCAGAACTTGTTGGAAACATTAGTGATAATGTAAGTACACAACTCACAAAACATATAACAAAGATCTAGTGTTCATAGACATTTTAATGCAGGAATACATGTGTTTTTTGAGGTGGAGCTCATTGGATATATGCTCCTATGAATAGTTTAATCAATAGCAATATTTTACAAGCTGATTATATGTTATGTATGTAAAATATTAACGATTAATCTCAAATGTAGTGAAATAAAAAAGTACAATATCTCTTTCTAAAAGGTAGCATATGAGTATATAAAATAGGAAATATTCAATTCAATTGATTTCTGCTAAAAGCTACATTCATTCATTTCTTTCATGTTACAACAACAAACAATTTTCATGCAATTCTCCTCTTTAGATCTCCAATAAACTCCTGGGACTCCTACGTTATTTGCTAACCTTAATGTGCTGTTGTTATTCCCTCTAGTGATGAGGGAACGTAGCATTTTGCTGCTGGAAAGAGGATTGAGGAGAGAAGTGACACTAAACCACAAAGTATATGTGAGATAAAACCAAAACAATGAGCTAACTAAAAACTTCGTAGAGCTGTACAATTGCTTCTTAGTGGGTTTGTCACTTATGACCAAACACACAATAGAAACAGTTTGAAGTTAAAACTGCTTCTCTGATTCCTCTCTCTCTCTTTAGCCACCTCGGTTTGGTTCCTTGACAAAAACTCTTCCATCAGGATGCTTTCTCCATCGTAGATTTGTCACATTCGTGTAACTCAGCTCTTGCTTGACCTGAGGAACAGAAGAGAAAAATAACTAATTAAAAGCTTTTTCCCACTTCACAACATCAGGAGTGTTTCGTGTTATCTCTGCATCAGACAGCACATTTAAATGTGAGACTCACTTGCTTCAGTATGTCATCATACACTACAGGGTCATTTAGATCCAACTCTGAGTCCTCTGAGCTGATCCTCACTTTAATGAACTTTACAACTTGACCTGCTAAAGAGACACACAAACACAGACACATTTCATTATATTCACTGTGACAGCCCACCACAGAGGAAGATGTACACTCAGCTGTTGCTCTTAATTGAACCCCTCCACCCAACAGTGCCTGTGTTTCTGTTTTAGGGCCTGCTAATGCAGAAGTTTCTTAAACCTGCATTTTATGTAATGGCCAGCAGGGGGCAGCTCAATTGGCTGCAATAAAAGACCAATTGCATGCTCTTCTATGGGGAAATCAGCCTGCTTCTCATTTGATTTATTAGCGTAACTGGTTCCTAATGAGTTTATGGTCTCAATCGCTGGTTTCAAGTCTTCTTCCATGCAGCACAATAAATTATTGTTCCGTTTAGAGTAAAATAGCTGTGAGATTCCAGCGCACCGCACAAAACTGAGATCAAACTGTCAAACTATTGTTTCCTACTAATGAGCACACAGCTCAACATTTAGTACATCACCACCGCTGGCTCCAAAAAAGCCACATGGTGATGACCCTAATACAGAACTCCTGGTTTTAGCTGCCAAAATCAACAGTCGCTGGATCGAAATAAGGAGCCTTTTTTGTCCTGTGTGAAATCAAGAACCGATAGTTTCAAAATGTAATAGTTTCCTGCAATATATATTCCACAGTTATCAGTATAAACTGCAATAATAAACGTTAGCAACAATAAAGAAGGGGGATCGGGGGTTATGAACATCACAAACAACCAGCTATGACGGGTAATTCAAATTTTAAACTGATATTAAATGCTTCAACCAAAAGAGTATAAAGAATGTAAAACAGGAGCTTTACCATAGTTACAGAGGAATGGATGAGCTTCATTACATGGAATTTCTCCCCATCTACCAGATGAACTTTCTAACATAGCAACACAGTTTTTTGTATCATCAGTCCAAACTTCTTTGCCTTCTTTCCAGTATCTGAACGAAGAGTAAGTCTGGTCGGACCACATCCAGGGATCTCTGAAGAAGCCAATCCACACCGTCAGGTTACGGGACACTTCCAGAATTATCTGGTTTTCCAGCTCATTCCTCACACTGGTCAGGTCTGTGTGATGAGCCCTGCAGTAGTCCCGTGCAACAGTCCATGCCATGGCTACGTTAGTGAGAACATACTGTTCATGACCATGTTTTTTACCTGAAAAGAAAATAGCTAATTCAATAAATAAATCACAGTTATAGTGTTTTTGTAGTGTAGTTGCAGTGCACAAATGAATTCAATTCAATTCAAAATGAATGACTCTCACCATCAAAGCAAACCGAATATTTCTTGTTTGGACAACCAGCTGGAGACGGTTTCCCATTTTTGTAAGTCAAGCAGCTGTAACTTGTTTTCCCTGGGATGAAATAGTCTCTTTCTCCCTCCTTGTAGAAATCTTTGTCCGCCAGAGACCAGTGCCACCTCCGAGTCAGTTCTTTCTGAAGCCCTATCCACACGGCATCCTTGTATTTGCCCTCTACAGCTTTAAGACCTATTTCCATCTCCCCCATGTCGTCTATGGTGGCCAGGTCAAAACCTTTCTCTCTGCAGTAGCTCTGTGCCTCATACCAGGTTTTAGGCGTATTGACGAAAAGGTAATATCGATTCTGGGGCACACATGAGGACAGAGAACACAGCCCTGTTGGAGAAAATGGGAACAAATGATTGACATTTATTTGTCGAGCATATGGGTTAATAAAAATCTGATCAGTAATAATATACTGTACAGACAATGCAAGGATGGTAGTTTAAAATAAAATAAATGGCACAATAACCAATAATTACACAAATTGTTGTAAAGTACATAAAAAAACTTCATAAACATACTCTGGCTTTCATAGAGCAAGACAAACAGATGTGAGAAAATGTCAGTCTATTTCATGAGAAAGAAGAAACTTAACACTGACCTGAAAGAAGGAGAATTAGACGTACGACCCCTCCCATAGCTGTTACAAAGGTCAGAAAAAGAAGTTGGATGACAGATGATTTACTTCTTCATGAATGAATCAATGAATAATGATTTCAGACCGATATTTAGAATAGACATGAATATAATTTATAAACAAGTGTAATGTTATAACCATCTCCTGTGTGTTCTCTGTATTATGTTTGTTAAAAAGAAGTATGTAGAGAATATAGAACAGACTTACCGGTGGATCCTGATCAGGATTGTGGCATTGTGCCTTTCACTCTCACATCATAGTCATATCCCGTTTGTATGTATTCAAATCTTTAAGGAAGTAGATATTTGCTTATTCTGATTTCAAATGTCTAGACTTCCCAGGATGTAAACAAATAAGTTTGTATAGCGTGTTAAGTGAGTCTGTTTAGGGTGCAGACTTCTCCAGACTTTACTCTGAATATTACCCATTGTTCATAGAAATAATATGGATGATGTACAATAACTGAATAATAATAATGAAACAAGACGTAGTACTAGTAGTTTTTAATTTATTATGTATTAGTTCAAGTCAATTCAAATCAGTTTTATTGAGCAATATTGCAAATCACAAACAATGTATCTGTACAGCATACAGCACTGACAAAGACAGACAACAAACAGACATTAAAAACAGTTTTTTAAAAGCTTTATAATGCAGCAAAGAGCTTCATTTCTCCTATACCTCTCACTAATGAATACATTTCATGTAAGCAAAACAGTTTATGTTATTTATGTATAATCTGTAATCACTAAAAACACAAAAACACACACACAACACAAAGTATTATGTATCTAACAAGAGGTAATAACAACTGCACTCATGCAGACATGTTAGTTTGAATATAAGCACATTTTGTATAAGTTTACTCACTATTATGTCACCAGTTTATGTCCTCTTATTAATATCACATTAATATTTTATATGCATGTTTTACACACAGTACATATTCACACTGAACACATTACATAGCAGTAACATTACTCTATTAGTAAATATTTTAGCTCTATGAATTTCATACAACATGACGACATGTATTACTCATTAGGGATAAAACAGCACACTGAGTGATTTATATTCTCTTTTTAAAAATGCCTTTTTGATAGTTTCTTGCTATAAACATCACTTTGGGCAGCCCTGCTTTAGATCCTTGAAAGTCAGAGTTGCTGTTTATGTTCTTCTCTATTTCCTCAAGTCTCTTTGTTAAAAACCTTTCCATTAGGCTGCTTTTTCCATTTCAGCTGAAAAGGATCAGTCAGTGTCTCACTCAGCTCCTGTCTCATCTGGGAAACAGACAAAAATATATATATTAAGTTAAAATGTGTTGACAAAATGAATTAAATATGTACTGGTCTTTAATTATTATTGGCTGAGCTGCGTTCAGAGTTGTTGTAAAATACCTGAAGAATCTGTTTATATTGTAGCTGGTACTGTTACATTCGAACTGACTGCACTAGACAGCGCACTAAATACAAAGACCTGAGAGGCTCACTTGCTCCAAGATGGCGTCTTGCACTGCAGGTTCATTTAGGTCCAACGCTGCGTCCTGTGGGATGATCTTCACTTTGATGGACCAGTTCTGCTGGGCTTATTTTGGAGACACACACAAATAATTCTGTTAATTTATATGGGATTATGTGTTATTTTAGCACATTTGCATCATGTAAATAACAGACACATTCTGCATATATTACTGGAAAAGACTTTGGCCTAAACAAAGCAGAAACAATCTAAATGAAGAACTTTTGCTCACGGCAGTTACAAAGGAACGGATGTGTTTCTGCACATGGTCGACTTCCCCATCTACCAGATTTGCTCTTCAGCAAAACACCACATTCTTCAAGATCTTCACTATAGAGATTGTGTTGTGCATGCCAGTATCTCAACGAGGAGTAAGTCTTGTCTGACCACACCCAGTCGTCTCTGAAGAGACCAACCCACAAACGATAGCCATTGTCTATCTTCTCTATCTTCAGATACTCTGCGTCATTCCTCAGACTGGCCAGGTCTGTGTGGTATGTTCTGCAGTAGTCTCGAGCATCAGTCCAATTCAAAGATTCTAGCTTGAGAATGTATTGATCTTGACCATTTCTTCCTAAAAAGAAAAAGAAATCTTAGTTGTGTTTCATGTTGCATTTTCACATTTCATTTATTTGGATGTGTCTGCACTTAAGGGTCTGACCCAGCAGCACTACAATATGGCCTTCTCCAAAAATCATGGCAGCCACATGTAGATTAAACATTTTTGAACATTTGATATTATTAACATAATGATGAATTTAGAGGATTGTCAGTGTTGCCAGATTAGGATTAATAAAAATAGTTTTGGCTGGGTTACTTTTCAATTACTCAGCCCCTCCTCTGGGCTACTGGGTTCATTGTGGTTCAGCTCCACATGTAAAACAATTTAATTGAAGATATTTACAAAACAATGAAATTACCTATAAATACAGGCAAACACTGCTATAATACAATATCAGGCTTACATTTACAGAAGAGTGCTGTTATTATTTGATTTTTTTAAAGTTATAGAACTCTAATAAAAGTCACCATCTGTGAAATTGCAGTAATTATTGCTGTTTTCAGTGATAAAACTGTATATTGACAGTTTACCAATACGTATACACTGATAAAAACATTTGTACAATGTTTTTGTAAAATAATATATAATTATACAAGATATCTGTCAATTAACAAAAAAATCCATGTAAAATTACAGAACGAATACTTTTTTTTAAACTGTTAGACATGTAAATTCACAGGTTATTTTTGTAATTCTATTAATATTTCTATGTGCAAGAAGACATCAGATCTGTGCAATACATTTCTGTATCAGTTAGCATATATTGTGTGTGTTTGTATTACAGCACAGAAAAATGACTTGGTTGCGTTTCATTGTGTGCCACCAGCATGGAAATGAATGACACTCACCATCAAAGCAAATTGAATAATATTTGTTGTGACAGGAAGCTGTATCCAGTTTCCCCTGTTGATGAGCCACACAGTGATAACCTGTTTCTTCGCCCCAGAGGAAATAGTCTCTTTCTCCCTCCTTGTAGAAATCTTTGTCCGCCAGAGACCAGTGCCACGTCCTGGTCTCCGCTTTGTGAAGCCCTATCCATACAGCATCATCGTATTTGCCCTTTACAGTTTCAAGTACTGTTTTCATCTCTCTCATGTCATCTATGGTGGCCAGGTCACGACATTTCTCTCTGCAGTAGCTCTGTGCCTCATACCAGGTTTTAGGCGTAGTGACTAAGGAGTATTGGTGCTGGGCGACGCATACGGGCAGAATACACAGCCCTGTGACAGAAAGGTCACAGTGAAGAAGGGATACTTGACGTTTGACGAGCATACGGTGTTATACTTTTCACTGGTAGAAATGTTATGTAGACAATGAAACGAGGGTTGTAGAAAAGACACCGAAATAAAAAAGGCTGGTTCTGTAATGTGAGATGTGACATGAATTTAAACTCATGCAAAGTATAAGGATTGGCACTGACCTGAAATGAGCAGAATTAGATGTGTGATCCCTTCCATAGCTTTTATGAAGGCCATACAAAACAAGGGGGAAAAAATTTATTCATTTCCATATACTCCAAAATCCATAATATTTCTTCCAACAATGATAATATATAAATAACCAGTTTCCTTTCTCGTCCAATAAGATCCCAAACAAACAAAGCTGAATATTATATTCGACTTAACGTTTAAATTATTGTTTGTTGTTGCACAAATAAACTTTTTTATTGTTAGTTAAGCCAGAAGGTTCGTCCTCCTTTTACTGCTTAACCTAGAATTTGACAACTTGTTCCACTGAAAGATATTTACTGAAAATATAATGTGTCAGACAGGGTATACCCTCTCTCCTCCACTGTCAATTCCTCTTTTTCTAATTTTGCCTCTTGATTACACTGTAGACACACACGACTTTGTGAACAATGATACTTTACTTTGAACCCGAGACACTAATTTCTTTAAAACACCTGTGAGTGCATTTTATTACAAATCTGCTTCAGTCTATTTTTTTGCTATATGTGAATGTCTGTACATACAGGTGTTACAGTAACATTGGTGGGGCGAGGTGTCTGTGCAGAGCCCAAAGGACAGAACCACCCACCCATTTTGTTTAAAAGTAGCATAAAGGGAAGTACATCTAAAAATCATTCTAACCTTTTGTTGTAAATCACAATAAGTAACCTTTAATATCTTGAAAATGTATGAACAGATTAACAGCTCAAGGTTGTGTGTGATTGCAGAGAAGATGTAGAAGAGACTTACCTGATGTTTGTTAAGTCTTGATTTGTCTACAGAGTCCCCTTCACTTGTCCAACTTGTCTTTATTCAGTTCTCTATTTTCTGCTTCAATAAATGTTTCTCTTTACTTTGTTTACACTGTGCACCTGTTTGTACACAGCAAGGATTTCGTCCAGTCTCAGCACTTATCACAATGCAGTGCTGTGGTGTACAGTGCTCTTATACTTGTAGCTTGTAGTTGATGTACAGTGACAGTTCAACAGGTTCAGTGTTTGTTTGTCGGGTGCATCATACACATTATGCAAAAGTGTTTTTCCTCTGTATGTAAACCTTTTAATGTCCTTCTGGGACAAATGCAAACTATGGAAATCCATTTGAAGGGCAAGCTAAAGTCGAACCCTTAATCCTGACACCCGACGTGTTCAACTTCTTTCTCTCGTTTAAAAAAAAAAAAACAGTATCATTTCGACTTTACAATCAAATGCAGTGTGACGCAAATTATACTACCTATGTAAAGCTGGGATGAAAAGGTGTTGGGTATTTAAGGTAAGTGACCTAATGGACTCAAGCTGGCTGAAGAAAAATATGTGGACTTCCCTTTAGAAATACCTGAGGGGGATATTCAGTATTTCCTGAAGCTGTAGGGAATTATTGACGATGGCATAGATCAAAATAATAGTCGGACTTCAGATAGATGCCTAAATTAATCTATTGCTCAAAGCTGTTTAGTTCTATATGAGGGATTTGTCATGAATTCATAAAATCTATATGAAAAAGATTTCAATTTCAAGATTTGGAAATAATATTTTATTTTTATATCTTTAGAGTAGTATCTTTAGACAGTGAGTACAATAATTTCTTTTTTTTCTGAGTATAACATCAGAAAATTGCAGCTCATCCAGGATTTTATGTCCTTAAGACATGTTTGTAATTTAGATGATTGATTAATTTCATCAGGCTTGATCGATAGATATAACTGCGTATCATCTGCATAGCAATGAATGTTAATGGAGTGATTCCTAATAATGTTGCCTAAGGGAAGCATATATAAAGTAAAAAGTATTGGTAAGTCCAGAATCTTGTGGAAATCCATGACTAACTGTAGTCTTTATGGAAGATTCGTCGTTAACGTGTACAAACTGCGAACGATCTGATAAATATGACTTAAACCAGCTTAGTGGGGTTCCTTTAATGCCAATTTGATGCTGAAGTCACTGTAAAAGAATATCATGGTCAATGGTGTCAAATGCAGCACTAAGATCTAATAATACAAGTACAGAGACAAGTCCATTGTCTGAAGCAATCAGAAGGTCATTGTTAACTTTAACCAGAGCTGTCTCTGTGCTGTGATGAACTCTAAATCCTGACTGAAAATCATCAAATGAACTATTGTTATGTAGAAAGTCACACAACTGTTTGGCAACTACTTTCTCCAGAATCTTAGAGAGGAAGGGGAGGTTAGAGATCAGTCTATAGTTGGCTAAAGCCCCTGCGTCGAGAGTGGGCTTTTTAAGAAAGGGTTTAATTACAGCTACTTTAAAGGACTGTGGTACATATCCTGACAATAAAGAAAGATTGATCATATCTAGTAAAGAAGTGCCAATTAAGGGTACGACTTCTTTAAGCAGCCTAGTTGGGATGGGGTCTAACAGACAGGTTGACGGGTTCGATGAAGAAATTATTGAAGTTAACTGATGAAGATCTAAAGCAGAAAAACAGTCTATATCTGAGTTTACATTAGTTAAAGTTCCTGAACTTGGAGAGCCATTGATAGCTGTTGAGGGCATTTGGTGATTAATTTAGTCTCTAATAGTAATCATTTTATTATGAAAAGAAGCTCATGAAGTCGTTGCTACTTAAGGTTATGGAGATATGTGGCTCAATAGAGCTGTGACTCTCTGTCAGCCTGGCTACAGCACTGAAGAGGAACCTAGGGTTCAAAGTATTATGTATCTTACAAGAGGTAATAACAACTGCACTCATGCAGACATGTTAGTGTGAATATAAGCACATTTTGTATAAGTTTACTCACTATTATGTCACCAGTAACATTAACATTTTATATGCATGTTTTACACACAGTACATATTCACACTGAACACATTACATACCAGTTACATTACTCTCTTAGTAAATATTTTAGCTCTATGAATTTCATACACATTTATTTATTCATACTCAATGAGTAGTGTAACTTTACGTGTATAGACCCTCTAAACCAGGTGTGCCCAATTTCTTTTCCATTGTAGGGCCAAAACTGGATCTTAATGGTGGACCAGGGGCCAAAAGCAAACACCTTTTGTTTTGTTTTATTAAGATGATCCCACGTTTCCTTGACCGACTACAACATGGCGACATGTATTACTCATTAGGGATAAAACAGCACAATGAGTGATTTATATTCTCTTTTTAAAAATGCCTTTTTAATAGATTTGTGCTATAAACATCACTTTGCAATTAGACTGAATTACTATGCCTTATGTACTGATTAAATTAGTTAATTTATTAACTAGAGTTGAGGTAGAGCAGAGAGGACATTAGAGGGAAATCCTATTCAAAAATCCATAAAATATGATCCAGTTTCACTAAAATCTGTAAATAAAGTTGTTTTTTTGTTGTTGTTTGTTAACCAGTAATTCTTCTTATTTGTGGTCTGATAAACAATACATTCATCAAACTTCAGTGCCCAATGTAGTTTAGTCACATCAGTGACTGGAGTTTTAAAGTTGTGTTTTTGTACAGTAAGGCCTTTTCTGCCATGAATGGATTATTTTAGCTGCAAGTTTCAACCAATTAAATTTATCAGATTATACAGATAAACCAATCAAATCACAGTATGTGGGATTAAACGTTTGCTGAATCCCACCCCGTACTACAAATTGCAAACACACTGTTACCTGAATAAAATTACAGATTACTCCAGAACTTGTTGGAAACATTTGTGATAATGTAAGTACACAACTCACAAAACATATAACAAAGATCTAGTGTTCATAGACATTTTAATGCAGGAATACATGTGTTTTTTGAGGTGGAGCTCATTGGATATATGCTCCTATGAATAGTTTAATCAATAGCAATATTTTACAAGCTGATTATATGTTATGTATGTAAAATATTAACGATTAAATCTCAAATGTAATGAAATACAAAAGTACAATATCTCTTTCTAAAAGGTAGCATATGAGTATATAAAGTAGGAAATATTCAAGTACAAGAACCTCAAAACTAAAATGTTATTCTTCCATTGATTTCTGCTAAAAGCTACATTCATTCATTTCTTTCATGTTACAACAACAAACAATTTTCATGCAATTCTCCTCTTTAGATCTCCAATAAACTCCTGGGACTCCTACGTTATTTGCTAACCTTAATGTGCTGTTGTTATTCCCTCTAGTGATGAGGGAACGTAGCATTTTGCTGCTGGAAAGAGGATTGATGAGAGAAGTGACACTAAACCACAAAGTATATGTGAGATAAAACCAAAACAATGAGCTAACTAAAAACTTCGTAGAGCTGTACAATTGCTTCTTAGTGGGTTTGTCACTTATGACCAAACACACAATAGAAACAGTTTGGAGTTAAAACTGCTTCTCTGATTCCTCTCTCTCTCTTTAGCCACCTCGGTTTGGTTCCTTGACAAAAACTCTTCCATCAGGATGCTTTCTCCATCGTAGATTTGTCACATTCGTGTTACTCAGCTCTTGCTTGAGCTGAGGAACAGAAGAGAAAATTAACTAATTAAAAGCTTTTTCCCACTTCACAACATCAGGAGTGTTTCATGTTATCTCTGCATCAGACAGCACATTTAAATGTGAGACTCACTTGCTTCAGTATGTCATCATACACTACAGGGTCATTTAGATCCAACTCTGAGTCCTCTGAGCTGATCCTCACTTTAATGAACTTTACAACTTGACCTGCTAAAGAGACACACAAACACAGACACATTTCATTATATTCACTGTGACAACCCACCACAGAGGAAGATGTGCACTCAGCTGTTGCTCTTAATTGAACCCCTCCACCAAACAGTGCCTGTGTTTCTGTTTTAGGTCCTGCTAATGCAGAAGTTTCTTAAACCTGCATTCTATATAATGGCCAGCAGGGGGCAGCTCCATTGGCTGCAATAAAAGACCAATTGCATGCTCTTCTATGGGGAAATCAGCCTGCTTCTCATTTGATTTATTAGTGTAACTGGTTCCTAATGAGTTTATGGTCTCAATCGCTGGTTTCAAGTCTTCTTCCATGCAGCACAATGTTCATTTAGTAAATTATTGTTCCGTTTAGAGTAAAATAGCTGTGAGATTGCAGCGCACCGCACAAAACTGAGATCAAACTGTCAAACTAGGCAGTGCCATTGTTTCCTACTAATGAGCACACAGCTCAACTTTTAGTACATCACCACCGCTGGCTCCAAAAAAGCCACATGGTGATGACCCTAATACAGAACTCCTGGTTTTAGCTGCCAAAATCAACAGTCGCTGGACCGAAATAAGGAGCTTTTTTTGTTCTGTGTGAAATCAAGAACCGATAGTTTCAAAATGTAATATTTTCCTGCAATATATATTCCACAGTTATCAGTATAAACTGCGATAATAAACAATAAAGAAGGGGGGATCGGGGTTATGAACATCACAAACAACAAGCTATGACGGGTAATTCAAATTTTGAACCTATATTAAATGCTTCAACCAAAAGAGTATAAAGAATGTAAAACAGGAGCTTTACCATAGTTACAGAGGAATGGATGAGCTTCATTACATGGAATTTCTCCCCATCTACCAGATGAACTTTCTAACATAGCAACACAGTTTTTTGTATCATCAGTCCAAACTTCTTTGCCTTCTTTCCAGTATCTGAACGAAGAGTAAGTCTGGTCGGACCACATCCAGGGATCTCTGAAGGAGCCAATCCACACCGTCAGGTTACGGGACACTTCCAGAATTATCTGGTTTTCCAGCTCATTCCTCACACTGGTCAGGTCTGTGTGATGAGCCCTGCAGTAGTCCCGTGCAACAGGCCAATCCATGGCTACGTTAGTGAGAACATACTGTTCACGACCATGTTTTTTACCTGAAAAGAAAATAGCTAATTCAATAAATAAATCACAGTTATAGTGTTTTTGTAGTGTAGTTGCAGTGCACAAATGAATTCAATTCAATTCAAAATGAATGACTCTCACCATCAAAGCAAACTGAATATTTCTTGTATAGACAGGGAGTTGTAGACGGTTTCCCCTTTGTGTAAGTCAAGCAGTTGTTATTTGCTTCGTCTGGGATGAAATAGTCTCTTTCTCCCTCCTTGTAGAAATCTTTGTCCGCCAGGGACCAGTGCCACCTCCGAGTCAGTTCTTTCTGAAGCCCTATCCACACGGCATCCTTGTATTTGCCCTCTACAGCTTTAAGACCTATTTCCATCTCCCCCATGTCGTCTATGGTGGCCAGGTCAAAACCTTTCTCTCTGCAGTAGCTCTGTGCCTCATACCAGGTTTTAGGCTTATTGACGAAGAGGTAATATCGATTCTGGGGCACACATGAGGACAGAGAACACAGCCCTGTTGGAGATAATGGGATTTATTTGTTGAGCATATGGGTTAATAAAAATCTGAATGTTGTGCAACTTTTCAGTAATAAAATACTGTACAGACAATGCAAGGATGGTAGTTTAAAATAAAATAAATGGCACAATAACCAATAATTTCAGGTTTTTGTGATTTAATAAGAAGTTCATAACCTGAAGTTTTTACAAACTTGTTCCTCAGAAAGGCTAAGCTGTAGCAAGGATTTAATATTGATATTGATTTAATATTCAATAGGTCTGTTCTAACCAAATCTAACAGACATCACTATTGTTACTAAAAACAAACAACCGTTGTGACTCTTCAAATGTTGTAAAGTACATCAAAAAACTTCATAAACATATTCTGGCTTTCATAGAGCAAGACAAACAGATGTGAGAAGATGTCAGTCCATCTCATGAGAAAGAAGAAACTTAACACTGACCTGAAAGAAGGAGAATTAGACGTACGACCCCTCCCATAGCTGTTACAAAGGTCAGAAAAAGAAGATGATTTATTTTTTCAACCTGCAACAGTGCTTCTCAGTGTCAGCTACCTGTGAGCTTTGCATATTTAAATGTTGATTGTTAAAACATGTTGTAAACCACACAAGGAAATGTTTTACATTTGTTTTTGTTCAGAATGAAAATGCAGCTCAGTGTGCAGTAAACAGCTTGCTGCCATTCATAAGAATGCAAACTGATTAAAGACAAAGGCTAAAGCTGCAGACAAAAAGTCAGCATTCTCACCATGGACAAAGCTGTTCTTATTCAATTGTAATGATGAGTTTCATCCCGACCAAAGCCATATAGAACAAGATATCATTATCTATGGAAAGAATGAATTCAATCTGGACATTTTATCCTCATATATATTGGTGAGTCAAAGACATATTTCCTGCCCTTGGACAATAAAGTGCAATTCTATTCAGTTCCTGCAGATTCACACTGCAGAAGACACAAGCAAATCTGCAAATCCAAGACAATAATAATAAGATAACAATACAGCGACAATAATAATAGAAGATTCTGGGGGAACCGATGAACATGTGAACCACTCGTCAATAAGATAAGATGAGATAGATTTGAATGATCCCACACTGGGGGACAGATGTTCAAAAATATTGTATATCATGATTGAATGAATCAACAAATAATGATTTCAGAATGATATTTAGAATAGACATGAATATAATTTATAAACAAGTGTAATGTTATAACCATCTCCTGTGTGTTCCCTGTATTATGTTTGTAAAAAAAAAAAGTCAGTTAAAAAAAAACAAGAAGTTTTTGTTTTACTAATTATGAGCGTGTTCATCAGATTTTAGTTGAATTCCATAGAAACTTAACTTTTTCTGTTATTAAGTTGTTTTGTATATTAATGTTACCGCCTCCAAAACTATTTAAGCTTTTTGGAGAAACGCCAGAATTTTACTTTTGTATCTATTTGTTATTTTAGATATTGTGCACACGCTAATATGTAGAGAATATAGAACAGACTTACCGGTGGATCCTGATCAGTCTAAGGATTGTGGCATTGTGTCTTTCACCCTCACATCATAGTCATATCCCGTTTGTATGTATTCAAATCTTTCAGGAAGTAGATATTTGCTTATTCTGATTTCAAATGTCTGGATTTCCCAGGATGTATACAAATAAGTTAGTGTTTGTGTTAGTGAGTCTGTTTGGGTTGCAGACTTCTCCAGACTCTACTCTGAATATTACCTATTGTTCATAGCAATAATATGGATGATGTACAATAACTGAATAATAACACTGAAAGTAGACGTAGTACTAGTAGTTTTTCATTTATTATGTATTAGTTACAGTCAATTCAAGTCAGTTTTATTGAACAATATTGCAAATCGCAAACAATGTATCTGTACAGCATATAGCACTGACAAAGACAGACAACAAACAGACATTAAAACCAAAGTTACTTAAAAGCTACTTTAAAATTCAGCAAAGAGCCTAATTTCTCCTATACCTCTCACTAATGAATACATTTAATGTAAGCAAAACAGTTTATGTAATTTATGTAGGCTATAATCCGTAATCAATAAAAACACACACACAACACAAAGTATTATGTATCTAACAAGAGGTAATAACAACTGCACTCATGCAGACATGTTAGTGTGAATATAAGCACATTTTGTATAAGTTTACTCACTATTATGTCACCAGTTTATGTCCTCTTATTAATATCACATTAATATTTTATATGCATGTTTTACACACAGTACATATTCACACTGAACACATTACATAGCAGTAACATTACTCTATTAGTAAATATTTTAGCTCTATGAATTTCATACAACATGACGACATGTATTACTCATTAGGGATAAAACAGCACACTGAGTGATTTATATTCTCTTTTTAAAAATGCCTTTTTGATAGTTTCTTGCTATAAACAGCACTTTGGGCAGCCCTGCTTTAGATCCTTGAAAGTCAGAGTTGCTGTTTATGTTCTTCTCTATTTCCTCAAGTCTCTTTGTTAAAAACCTTTCCATTAGGCTCCTTTTTCCATTTCACCTGAAAAGGATCAGTCAGTGTCTCACTCAGCTCCTGTCTCATCTGGGAAACAGACAAAAATATATATATTAAGTTAAAATGTGTTGACAAAATGAATTAAATATGTACTGGTCTTTAATTATTATTGGCTGAGCTGCGTTCAGAGTTGTTGTAAAATACCTGAAGAATCTGTTTATATTGTAGCTGGTACTGTTACATTCGAACTGACTGCACTAGACAGCGCACTAAATACAAAGACCTGAGAGGCTCACTTGCTCCAAGATGGCGTCTTGCACTGCAGGTTCATTTAGCTCCAACGCTGCGTCCTGTGGGATGATCTTCACTTTGATGGACCAGTTCTGCTGGCCTTATTTTGGAGACACACACAAATAATTCTGTTAATTTATATGGGATTATGTGTTATTTTAGCACATTTGCATCATGTAAATAACAGACACATTCTGCATATATTACTGGAAAAGACTTTGGCCTAAACAAAGCAGAAACAATCTAAATGAAGAACTTTTGCTCACGGCAGTTACAAAGGAACGGATGTGTTTCTGCACATGGTCGACTTCCCCATCTACCAGATTTGCTCTTCAGCAAAACACCACATTCTTCAAGATCTTCACTATAGAGTTTGTGTTCTGCATGCCAGTATCTCAACGAGGAGTAAGTCTTGTCTGACCACACCCAGTCGTCTCTGAAGAGACCAACCCACACACGGAAGCCATTGTCTATCTTCTCTGTCTTCAGATACTCTGCGTCATTCCTCAGACTGGCCAGGTCTGTGTGGTATGTTCTGCAGTAGTCTTGAGCATCAGTCCAATTCAAAGGTTCTGGAGTGAAAATGAATTGATCTTGACCATTTCTTCCTAAAAAAAAAAAAGAAATCTTAGTTGTGTTTCATGTTGCATTTTCACATTTCATTTATTTGGATGTGTCTGCACTTAAGGGTCTGACCCAGCAGCACTACAATATGGCCTTCTCCAAAAATCATCATCACATGTAGATTAAATATTTTTGAACATTTGATATTATTAACATAATGATGAATTTAGAGGATTGTCAGTGTTGCCAGATTAGGATTAATAAAAATAGCTTTGGCTGGGTTACTTTACAATTACTCAGCCCCTCCTCTGGGCTACTGGGTTCATTGTGGTTCAGCTCCACATGTAAAACAATTTAATTGAAGATATTTACAAAACAATGAAATGACCTATAAATACAGGCAAACACTGCTATAATACAATATCAGGCTTACATTTACAGAAGAGTGCTGTTATTATTAGATTTTTTAAAAGTTATAGAACTCTAATAAAAGTCACCATCTGTGAAATTGCAGTAATTATTGCTGTTTTCAGTGATAAAACTGTAAATTGACAGTTTACCAATACGTATACAGTGATAAAAACATTTGTACAATGTTTTTGTTAATAATATATAATTATACAAGATATTAATTCAGAACGCTGCAGCACGAGTACTGACAGGAACTAGAAAAAAAGAGATCACATCTCTCCTGTACTAGCTTCTCTGCACTGGCTCCCTGTAAAATGTAGAATAGAATTTAAAATCCTCCTCCTCACCTATAAAGCTCTTCATGGTTAGGCCCCTTCATATCTTAAAGAGCTCATAGTACCCTATTACCCCTCTAGAACACTACGTTCTCTGAATGCTGGGCTACTTGTGGTTCCTATAGTCTCTAAAAGTAGAACAGGAGCCAGAGCCTTCAGTTACCAAGCTCCTCTCCTGTGGAACCAGCTTCCAGTTGTGGTTCGGGAGGCAGACACCCTCTCCACATTCAAAAGTAGGCTTAAGACGTTCCTCTTCGATAAAGCTTATAGTTAGGGCTGGATCAGGTGAGTCCTGAACCATCCCTTAGTTATGCTGCTATAGGCCTAGACTATCAGGGGATTTCCCACAGTGCACTGAGCTCCTCCCTTCCTCTCTCTTTCTGCACTCATTCATGTCCCATTAATGCATGTTACTAACTTCACTTCTTCCCCGGAGTTCTTGTGCTTTCTCGTCTCGCAGGCTTTATCGATCCTGGTGGAGCCTCCTGCCATGGTCCTGCTAGATTGCCATTGCCAATACTGTTGTTGCTGTGCACCTGTCTGTCTGTCTCTCGCTCTCTCTCTCTCTGCCTCTCTCTCTCTCTCTCTCTCTCTCTCTCTCTCACCCCAACTGGTCGAGACAGACGACCACCCACCTAGAGCCGGAGGATTTGTCCTAGGTTTCTGCCTTTTAACAGGCAGTTTTTCCTTGCCCTTGTCTCCAAGTGCTTGCTCATGGTGGTACTGTTGGGTCTCTGTAATTAATGTTTTAAAGAGTTCGGTCTAGACCTGCTCTATTTGAAAAGTGTCCTGAGATAACCTCTGTTATGAATTGGCGCTATACAAATAAAATTGAATTGAATTGAATTGAATCTGTCAATTAACAAACAAATCCATGTAAAATTACAGAAATTTTTTTTTTATTGTTATTGTGACTAATTTGACAGATTTTTAGAAATGTATTAACGGTATTAAGTAAACAATACATGTATTTTTATTATGTTACAGACTTTTCACGTTATTTTACATTAGACATGTAAATTCACAGGTTATTTTTGTAATTCTATTAATATTTCTATGTGCAAGAAGACATTAGATCTGTGCAATACATTTCTTTATCAGTTAGCATATATTGTGTGTGTTTGTAGTTCAGCACAGATAAATGACTTGCTTGCGTTTCATTGTGTGCCACCAGCATGGACATGAATGACACTCACCATCAAAGCAAACTGAATAATATTTGATGTGACAGGAAGCTGTATCCAGCTTCCCCTTTTGCTGAGCCCCACAGTGAAAACCTGTTTCTTCGTCCCAGAGGAGATAGTCTCTTTCTCCCTCCTTGTAGAAATCTTTGTCCGCCAGAGACCAGTGCCACGTCCTGGTCTCCGCTTTGTGAAGCCCTATCCATACAGCATCATCGTATTTGCCCTCTACAGTTTCAAGTACTGTTTTCATCTCTCTCATGTCATCTATGGTGGCCAGGTCACGACATTTCTCTCTGCAGTAGCTCTGTGCCTCATACCAGGTTTTAGGCGTAGTGACTAAGGAGTATGGGTTCTGGGCGACGCATACGGGCAGAATACACAGCCCTGTGAAAGAAAGGTCACGGTTAAGAAGGGATACATGTCATTTGACGAGCATACAGTGTTATACTTTTCACTGGTAGAAATGTTATGTAGACAATGAAACGAGGGTTGTAGAAAAGACACCGAAATAAAAAAGGCTGGTTCTGTAATGTGAGATGTGACAGGAATTTAAACTCATGCAAAGTATAAGGATTAGCACTGACCTGAAATGAGCAGAATTAGATGTGTGATCCCTTCCATAGCTTTTATGAAGGCCATACAAAATAAGGAAAAAAACTGAATTAATTTACATATACTCCAAAATCTGTAATATTTCTTTAGAAGGTGCCAACAATGATAATATATAAATAACCAGTTTCCTTTCTCATCCAATAAGATCCCAAACAAACAAAGCTGAATATTATATTTGACTTAACGTTTAAATTATTGTTTGTTGTTACAACTTTTTTATTGTTAGTTAAGCCCGAAGGTTCGTCCCCCTTCTACTGCTTAACCTAGAATTTGACAACTTGTTCCACTGAAAGATATTTACTGAAAATAAAATGTGTCAGACAGGGTATACCCTCTCTCCTCCACTGTTTTAGCTTTTTTATGGCTTTGTCAATTCCTCCTTTTCTAATTTTGCCTTTTTATTACACTGTAGACACACTAGTTTGTAAACAATGATACTTTACTTTGAACACGAGACCCTAATTTCTTTCTTTTCTTCCCATTTTGTTTAAAAGTAGCATAAAGGGACGTAAATCTAAAAATCATTCTAACCTTTTGTTGTAAATCACAATAAGTAACCTTTAATATCTTGAAAATGTATGAACAGATTAACATCTCAAGGTTGTGTGTGATTGCAGATGTAGAAGAGACTTACCTAATGTTACTTCTTGATTTGTCTACAGAGTCCCCCTCACTTGTCCAACTTGTCTTTATTTAGTTCTCCATTTTCTGTTTTATAACACTGTGCACCTGTTTGTACGCAGCAAAGATTTCGTCCAGTCTCAGCACTTATCACAATGCAGTGCTGTGGTGTACAGTGCTCTTATACTTGTAGCTTGTAGTTGATGTACAGTGACAGTTCAACAGGTTCAGTGTTTGTTTGTCCCGTGCATCATACACATTATGCAAAAGTGTTTTTCCTCAGTATGTAAACCTTTTAATATCCTTCTGGGACAAATGCAAACTACGCAAATCCATTTGAAGGGCAGGCTAAAGTCGAACCCTTAATCCTGACACCCGACATATTCAAACGTTTAAAAAAAAACCCAGTATCATTTCGACTTTACAATCTAATACAGTGTGATGCAAATTATACTACCTATGTAAAGCTTGGATGAAAAGGCGTTGTGTATTTAAGGTAAGTGACCTTAAGAAATATGTGGCCTTCCTTGAGAAATACTTCAGGGGGATATTCAGTATTTCCTGAAGCTGTAGGGAATCATTGACGATGGCATAGATCAAAATAATAGTTGGACTTTAGACAGATGCCTAAATTAATCTATTGCTCAAAGCTGTTTAGTTCCATATGAGGGATTTGTCCTGAATTCATAAAATCTACATGAAAAAGATTTCAATTTCAAGATTTGGAAATATTATTATAAATATTATTTTTAT
The DNA here is from genome assembly GCF_905237075.1 of Dicentrarchus labrax. Taxonomy (NCBI): domain Eukaryota; kingdom Metazoa; phylum Chordata; class Actinopteri; family Moronidae; genus Dicentrarchus; species Dicentrarchus labrax. The sequence goes on along the minus strand of NW_026136707.1, from coordinate 2,641,672 downwards.
TTCTTACTCCAATGCTTTCGATCTCTAATGTTTTACTGAAGTGCCACAATAATGTCATGTTTTTGAGTTTAAATATCATCATTTGAGTTTTTTCCCTCAAGCAAATATTGATATATGTGACTGCAATTAAATTAGCATATATTTTCTACCAATCCATGAATATTTTTCGAGATCCACGCCTGTAGCCAGCATGGGCTGGGATATAAGATACAATGAGATCAGACAGGTATGATGGGGCGAGCCCATTTGCAATTTTATGAGCCATCAGAAGCAATGCTTTCTTTGGTCCTTCCTTCTTTGTTATGTTTAAACAATAAAAGAATTCCTCTTAATTACATTCTCCTATTATTACAGTTTAAAAGACTCATCAAAGATTCATTGTCATCTCCTCAGAGTGATCACAGGGTGGGGTTATTGTGTTTCTCGAATTAGAAACTGTTTTGACAGATTCAGTATATAAAAGCCACCAATCTATGCAAATGTTTTTTCTTCATGTAAAAGACAAATGCAAACTTTATTCTAATGCACCTGGAGGGCATCTTTTCTTCCTGTGATAAACATTTCATGGAGGCATTTAAGACACTTGTCTTAATGCCAGTTTGCTGCAACTTGTGTCAGTTTTTATACTGCTTGGTTTCTGCCGCTCTGAGGAATGCAGGGTCAAAAAATGCAATATCACCACAACCTATAGCATCAACAAATACCCCATCACTGTTATTAAGTTATGCCATGGAGTCAGTTACATTTCTAAAAACTCCTGTTTGTAATGTACCCATTGTATGATTCTCAGGCAAACTCTAGAGTTCTTAGGTGGCATCTATTTCTATGATTTATGGATGTTTGTTGACAATGGACTGGAAGAAGTGTGATTTTGGACATACATTGCTTTTAACTGCCTCCATGATCTGTGTGTCACGGCTGCTGCAGCTCCCACTGCTGACTGACTTCATCAACAGTTTACATTAGATTGTGCACGATGAACTGAATTCAGTCAGTGAACCAAGTATGTTGATGCACTCCAGTCCAGCAGATGGCAGAGGTGTTAATTTGGCTTTTCTTTTAGTTCATGTCTGTTACTTTAAACACCACACAGCCGGCTGTAGAGAGTACTTCCTGTTATCTGCCCATTGAGACGTAAAGGAAAGCATATGCATTCTGTTTTGGCCTATGTGAGTCAGTAAGTGTTGCATACTTACTACATTATTTTGGCTTACATTGTTAATGTAATAGTAGCATCTTCTGAATGTATGTGTGAAAAAGGAATAGGCAGAAATATAGCCTGTTTTGACGCCTGGGTGCACAAGCTTGATCATTTGTGAGTGAGGTAAGAGACCAACAAGTCCTGCATTTAGACCTTACTTAAGGAAAATATTATCAGCAATAATTACTGAATCAAAAGTATTCATTATGCAGTAAGATGTGATGATGTGTTTGGATTAAAATCACTGCTGCATTAATGTGGATATTGTGTTTTACTTCTGTAGATGTTTAAGGTTGAGCTCATTTTAGCTACTTTATACTGTTAGGTAGTTTACTCTTCAGCAAGATCATCATATGTCTTGTGAGAACTACAACTTCGAAGAACCAACTTTAATGAGCTCAGAAAAACAAACAGCCCTGTGTTCAGTTTGGGAGAATTCATTTTCCAGATTATTTACTTTAATAAGTAGGAACTTTTCCTCAATCCATAAAGGAACACTTCTTCCTTCAATTTGGAAATCTAAATAACCTAATTTGGAGATACATTGTTTATTCACTGGACAGGAGGGGTATGAAAAATATGAAAAGTAACTAAAGCTGTCAGACAAATGTAGAGAAGTGAATGAAAGTACCTTGAATTTGTATAATATTTGATTACTACAGTGTGCTTTCTCTTTACGGATCAGCTCTGACTGGAAATGAAACAGGAGTACCAGGATCTCATCCTGCAGGCGTGTGGTGCTTCCTCTCTGCGTGTTGGAGCAAAGATCCAGACTCTGTGGAGCGGTTATGGAGAGATAGTCAGGCTGCACCTGGAGGGCTGCGACCGGCCCTCCGTGGTCATCAAACACGTCAAGTTTCCAGAGGAGGCCGAGCACCCTGGCGGCTGGAACACGGATCGCTCCCACACACGTAAAGTGAGATCCTACCAGGTGGAGACTCTCTGGTACCAGAACTATTCCACCAATCAAAGCTGTCGGATTCCTGCCTGCCTGGCTGCCTGTTCCCATGGAGACGAGATGCTGATCGTGCTGGAGGATCTGGATGCTGTTGGTTACGATCAGAGAAGGTATGAACGCAGAGCATTTTGTATGAAATACATGGTAGTCTGTAGCTCTGCAAAGTCTAGGCCATCGAAAGACTGGACAAATTCTACATTTTCATTAAAATGATGCAGTTTAACATTTTGAAGTAGGTGAAAAAAGGTTTTTGAAAGGATTTGTGTCAGCAAAGCATCCAAAATTGGGGCAACAGAAGGGTTGTAGCCTGTAGAGGATTTTAGAAATACTGAGGTCATGGGTCCAGATTCTCCCAGTGCATCACTACCAAACTATAAAATCTTTGACAAGCCACCGAAAAGCCTGTAAAATTAACATGTGATATATTAATATATCGCCCTAAATACTTACATAATTTCATCACTTTTAACATTCATATTCATTCACATGTGTTTAGTTATATTATTTGTAAATGGTGAATGGACCTCACCTTTCTAGTCTTCCGACCACTCAAAGCGCTTTACACTACTTGCCACAGTCACCCATTAACGCACATTTATACACTGAGAGCAAAGGCTCATTAGAACAGAACAGAAAGGAATTCATTCATGGCACAACATGATTGTGTGTGAATGTCCAAAAAATAAGAAATAAGAAAATAAAAGTGAGAAATACATATGTCTCTATCTATAGAGCCAGTGTTTGGTTTGTCTGTTCTAGGCTACTGTAGAAACAAGAGGACCTCTGTAGATATGTAAAACAAGCTCAATTTAAGGTAAGGAAAATTAAACTATTCTTATTTTCAGGTGATTATAAACTAATAAAAACATACCTATGAATATTATACAAGACTAGACCTTTTAAAGATACTCTAATGATCAAACTCTCTGTGTCTTCAGGTTGTTAAAACTCAAATTTCCCAAAACAATACTGAGGACAGGTTCCCAGTGTCCTCAATAACAGCTACAGTCCTGTGTAGGAAAGCATTTTTAGGCTTGGGCTTTCATATTTTATGAGGACAAACATTTCTTTGCAGATCACTAGAGGTAGATGGAAGCACCCTCAAAACAAAATCACAAAGTGAGCAACACTATTTTTACAGTTCCAATCCAATGTACTGCAAGAGTGTCATTAAAGGGATATAGAAGATAAGAATAAAGACATTTCATGCTGGATAAATAAGGTTTTTGGTTTTTCTTTGCAGGACCAGCGTGAAGGACAAAGAAATAAAGGCTTGCCTCAGCTGGCTTGCCCACTTCCATGCTCTCTTCCTGGGCGTGGCTCCAGAGGGCCTGTGGCCCGTCGGTACCTACTGGCACCTGGAGACCCGGCCAGACGAGCTGGAGGCCATGGACGACGCCGAGCTCAAAGCAGCAGCTGGAGATATCGACCGGATACTCAACGACTGCCGCTTCAAGACCATCGTCCACGGAGACGCCAAGTTAGCAAACTTCTGTTTTTCTCAGAGTGGAAAGGAAGTGGCAGCTGTGGACTTTCAGTATGTTGGTGGTGGCTGTGGGATGAAAGACGTGGTGTATTTTTTAGGAAGCTGCATGGAGGAGAGGGAGTGTGAAAAGAAGGTCCCGGGCCTGCTGGACTTCTATTTCACAGAACTAAAGCTATCTGTGAAAAAAGATGTGGACTTTGCTGCCCTGGAGAAAGAGTGGAGAGAGATGTTTGCGTTTGCCTGGACAGATTTTCATCGTTTTCTACTCGGATGGATGCCTGGACACTGGAAAATCAACCGGTACAGCAAACAGTTGACCAAAGAGGTTCTGGGAAAACTGTAACCAGAAGCAAAAAGACCTTTTAACTCCAGACAAGCAAAGAACTGAGCGTGTGGCTTGAAGGTGCTGTAAGGTGGCCAGTTTGAATATGGAAATCTGCAGTGAATCCTGTGTGTTGAATATAATTGGATCTGTACTTAACATAGATTTAGTAGTCAAAAAATACAAAACACCTTTTTGTCTTTTCCAGTAGCAGAAATTTCTTCTGTGTCCTAAAGTAGAATATTAGCTGTATTATAATTATAACAAATGTGACCCTATAGATGCATAAAAGGTCGCAATTGTTGTATATATAAGAAATGTGACCCCGGTATTTGGAGCTTGTTGCACATTTTCATTATAGAAACAGTCACACATTTCGATAACTGTAATAAAACATTTGACTCTAGAGGGTCACAGTTTATTGTATCTGTGATTTTTGATTGCCTAGGCACAACTTTGGCAGTAATAGGCCTACAGTAAGAAATAATAATAATAATACAGTTTGATGAAATACAGTATGTGGAAAATAATAGTTGCTGAAGGTGCTTAAATTACCACTCAGGTCACAGAAATTGGTGTAACACCTTTCCTCCCGTCTTAATACCATTGTGTAAAGTGATAGACTTAAATTAATTGAACAAAAGACATATATTTGGAAACATGTTAACAAGTTATTGTTTTCTAATGTCACCTAAAGATATTTCTATTCAGTGCTTTACTACTGTGCCACAATAATGTCATTCATTAAATCACTTCTTGTATCTTTAAATTTTGCAATATGTTTTTACCTTTTTTATTGTTATTATTTTTTTCTTATTCTACCTCAAGTCTATATGATTTTATTTGTCTGACTTTATTTTTTGCCTAGTGCCTCCTGAAATGTCTTTAATCCTGGCTTCAGCCATGTAAGGCCCTTTGTTTATTTAAAGTTTATTATTATTATTATTATTATTATTATTATTATTATTATTATTATTATTTAAGATGTCAAACAACCGTATGAATATTTTTCTAGATCCGCCCCTGCTTAAAACATAACAGAGAACTACAAAATCAATGCGCATGTCGTCACACTCAGCGGTGCTTAGGTGTCTCCTAGCAACCACATCGCTTAAAAAAAAAAAACAGCCACCTTTTAGCTGTAAAAATAACTTACAGTAACATTATTACCATTAGGATTTATTGATTGAATCTCTACGTCTTCTCTCTTTCCGGCTGATCGTTTTATTTATTTATTTATTTATTTATTTATTTATTTATTTATTTATTCTCCGATCAGCTGTTGTGAAGGGGATGATGACGTGGCTTCCGGTCTCACACCCGACATTACAACAACAAGGCAGCCGCAGCCGAGCTGGGAGAACGAAGACGGCGGTCACAGCAAGAGTAAACAGGTACACACGGGGTCGATACCATATGGCTTTCTTCACAGAGTTTACCCAGACGTGTTTCACGCGTTGTCACCGCGGGAAAACGGCTCGACCGGACGCGACCGAGCTCTTTTTAGCAGAGCGACCGCCAGAGCTAACGTTAGCCGACGAGCTAACTGGCTTCGTGATAAAACATAAAGCGGCTGCTGCTGCTCGGCGTTAACCCTGCCTTTATAGGGCACAGTGTCGCGTTTGTTAGGCCTTGTGGTTTGTGCTGGTATAAAACACGGTGCTTTTGAGCTGAGTTGTCCGTTAATCACATGGTGTGTCTGGACTCGGGGTGGGTTACAGTTTGTTGGTTGTTTTCACAGTTTACTGTAAAGATGGCGCGACATGGCAGGTGTCAGGAAGTGACCCCCCCGACTCAGTGCCTCTTTCTGTGTTTCCCCCTCCTCTGAAATACAGAAGTTCATGGTTATTGTTGGCTTTATATATTCTGTATGGATGCGCTCCCCTGCGAGGTTATACTATATGTATTAATATATAGTATTTTATGGTCAATAAGTCCCATTTAAAGACTAAAACCAGAAGTTAATTTCTCCTATTGTCAATACAGCGTGTGAGGACAGTGCCTTATATTCTGTAGCTTATTCCTCTCTGGTATTTTAGCTTCATTTTAGTCCACAAAGACCACTTTAAACACATAAAGGACTCACACCGGGGCACTAAATAGTCCCTAACAAATGTATGACTTACTCCTGTTTGTGTAATGTATGTTAAAGTCTACAGGACTGAGCTGTTTTAGTATCCCCGTTTATCTTGTTTTAAAAATGAAATCATACATTCTTGACCTATTTTTAAAGATTCACGTAGGAGCTAGAGCTTGATCTATATCGCTATTATTCGATATATATAATGCAGAAAAACCAAAAACCCACTAGAACAGTCATCGGTGAACTTTCCCCCCCTTGAGAGTCTCAGATTTCCCATATCGGTCAGGCTGTAATAGGTACACATGGACTTGAGACTAACGTACTGTTGGTTTCTGTCTTTTTTTCCCCACTATAATATAAAACATCACCTTCTGAAATCACCATGTCCTGTAGCTTTAACTGGCCAAACTCGTATATCTAGAGTATCAGAACACCGGCCAAGAGCCAGATGTTGATCATTTATCACTGTCAGGTTAGTTTACTGGATACAAGGTCTCAGTTTACACGTTAACACAGTTTAGTTGCTACACCTTGCTAAAATTAAAACCCTTTAAAACAACAGCCCTGCGTTCAATTCTACCTCCAGGAAGGTTATAATTAGTTTTACAGAGGTTGTGATTCAACGTGATCACACTGTGTGATTACACTGTTGAAGGGTAATATGTTATACTGAGAAATGGCTCTAATATTTAGTCTTACTGGTATAAATAGGATGGACAGAATATTAGAAACACCTCTCAGTGTAATGCAGTACAATTTAACAGCACCACAAACTAAAGCCTGTCTGTAAGTGTGTGCTTGTTTATCATTTCAATGTGAGAGTAAAACCATGAAAGGAAATGTATATACATAGCAATGCTATACAGATATAATATGATTTAATGTGATGATTTTATTCTGTGATTTTAAAATCTGCCATCCTCTACGGTGTCCACTCCAGCGAAGACACTCAGACTCTTCCTCTCTCTTCAACAGAAAACCCCAAACCGTCCCCGCAGAAGAATTTCCATCGATAAAGTTGGACTCCACTCAAAATTCCCCCAAACATGAGGCAAATGTTTTAGAGGGGGGAGCCACGCACCCCCGACCCACAGCAGGAACTGTTTTAGGTGTGTTGCTGAGCCCAGAATGGAGAGAATTTGAGGTGAACTTTCTCCTCAGGTGAGTCCTGAGTTGTGACACGAAAGCTCTCCTGAGCTCAGATTCTTCAGAGCCCAGCCTGCTAGTAATATGAGCCATGGACTCTGGGGCACCTGATAGTCCTGTAACCCTGGTCATTAAGGCCCCCAACCAGAAGTTTGAAGACCAGACCATTAACTGCTTCCTCAACTGGACCGTGGAGAGGCTGAAGAGTCACATCTCCAACGTGTACCCCAGCAAGCCGGTGGGTAGCTCTCATGTTTGATGGTTTTCTTTATTGCCAAAGTTTTGGCTCCACTTAGTGTCTGGGTGGATTTGAATACACTGAAACGTGGACCAGGAGGGATTGCTGACAGGTTACCCCAATAATTTACTATAATGAGAGACAGAGAGAAGCAACAGATTCTTACATTTAAGAAGCCAGAACCAACAAATATTTATTATATTTCCTTAAAAAATGACTTACACTATTAATTGATCTTTAAAATAGATGCAGATTCATTAGTGGTAAATTATTTGTTTCAGCTCTATACAAATATCTGTTCATAACTGAACTAGTAAAAATAAATAAACATCACTTTATTATATTAGATATTAAATTAATATCTTGCCATCCACATTTGATGAAAAATAATCTCATTTTAAGGGTATTATTTGATGATCAGTTCCCTAGATGATGTTGCAGACCAGACACTGCCACTTCAAGTGTTTTATTTTGTCATGATGGAAAAAAAACAGTAGAGAGCAAATGCTTAGATGTGTAACCATAGCAACAAGCAAGATGTTAAAATGGGGGGTTTGTGTTTGGCCCATTCAGGAGTACTTTTCTGGTTTTAGGAATAAACTAAAGCGGCGCTACCACCAAACACCTTCGGTATTGTACCCTTTCAACCCGTACCTAAACCCTGGATCTGTTAGACAGTCTTCTAAAATGTGGGCACAGCTGTTACTGGGCGTTTGGGCCGACCCCCGTTCACTTTTCCAGCAGTTGGCAAACAGACAGACTTTTATTAACCTCCACACTGTAACCTACACTGTACATTCACTGCCAGATTGACAACTTACAGCTATCCTTGTCCTCTGTTCCGCTCGCGTTCACCGTCACTTTTCTGCCTCTCACTCGCTCCTCTCTCTGTGTCTCACTACACACACACACACACCATAGGTAGTTGTTTATCACAACAAGGACACAAGCTTTGTTTGGGGGGAAAAAAGGCAGCAGGCAGCAAGACAAAAGAGTGCTGAAAAAAAACAGGAGAGTGTGGGAAACTCCACAGCAGAGCGAAGACAGTTCTGGCTGTTCTCTCTGTGTGAAAAATGGCCTATGGTATCATCCACGACTTTTGACAATGGAAACCCAAAATTAACTACTCAAATGTATAATGAACCGAAACGACCTGAACTGGACTGGAATGCTTGGTGGAAACGAGCTTTAATGCACAAAGTTGGGTCAATGCTGGGCTGTTGCAGTACTCGGTACAGAGGTGCTCATTCAGATCAGTTCGGTTCCCCAGTCAGTGAAAGAAAGAAGAGATGTGGCTCAAACATTTTCTCTTTCTCCCTGAAAACAGAAAGAAAATGCCTCGTGTGTGTCTGTGTGTAGAAGGATTAGATCATGCTGCAGAAAGTGAAAGCACACAGTTTTATCAAAGAGAAAGCGTAGCACACATAAATACAACAATGTATTTAAGCTGTCAGTGATAGAAGTGGAGTTTATGTTATTCCTACGCGTCGGTGCTCCGTTTTCCATCACGTCCTTCATAAAATGACCTTAACTGAGGAGAAGCCCTTCGAAGCGCAGAGATTGTACGCACCGGGTTATGCTTTTAGTAAGATTTGAAATCTAATCCAGCTCTGCAATCTGATCTAATCCAAAGGTGCCTAATCACTTGACACACATTAAGGATTTGACATCTCATGTTAATAACAATCCACACAACAACAAGGTCTTTCCCCGTATGACAGCTGGAAACATTAGAGCCTACTAGAAATAAACCGGTTTGTCATGACAGAGAGGTAGCGGAGGGTGTATCCTGAAAACATATCCGTCGGTGAGGTTCGTGGTTCATTTCTTGACCTTCGACACAGCAGTTTAGGGAATCTAATCTCAAAACAACGTCCATTTTGTAGCTGTTATAGTGTTTATAATCACATCACATGATCTTCCTCAGCTTTCCAGTTGTCATGGGAGTGTAATTTGTTGAAATTTTCCATTTTATTTCCCTGAGCACTTCTCATTCATGTTGGCTTAAAAGAAAAAAGGTTAAAAGTTAAATCTTGACAGGTTAATTTTAGCTCTGGGGCCCAGATTTGCTCTCGGGCTCTTTGCCGTATCAGTTCCACCCAGTGTTGCAGTTTATATCTCAGGTCACATTTGATATGTTAAATAAAGAGACAGCAGTTTGATCATGTATTTTTCTACGAGGTAAGGACACCCATATCTGGTTACACTGTAACTGTAAAGATAGATGTTAGATTGTTATTCTGAGAAACGCACTTGCCTGTAGCATGTTTTAATAAATAAAAGAAAACCCTTCTTCACACTGTCTGTACCCTGCTTCTGTTGTAGCTGTCCAAAGACCAGCGGCTGGTGTACTCAGGAAGGCTCCTTCAAGACCACCTACAGCTCAGAGATGTGCTTAGAAAGGTAAGAGCTACCTTAGTGTGTGTGTGTGTGTGTGTGTGTGTGTGTGTGTGTGTGTGTGTGTGTGTGTGTGCGTGTGCGTGTGCGTGTGTGTGGACTATGTTTTGCATGGATACAATTTAGTTTGGCAACCCATCCAGGTAGATGTGTCCGTGTCCAAAACATGAATATTAGTTTTTTCTTAATTTTGTGGCACATTTACGTGCAGTTATTAGGTGTCGGGTCTCAGTGCTGTGTGCAACATCCCCGACCTGTGGGAAACAATACATGTGTGAATGATGAGAAATGCTCTTTCATTAGTCATTTATAGTTTGTCAGTGTGTTGATAAAATTGGGATCGCAAAATTCAGCTGCCTAACTACTTCTGCTGCCCTCTTTCTCATTCATTTAGCTTTAAAACTTAAAAAGACTAAGTGATCCACAACACTACAACAAAATGTTGGTCATACGGCTTATTTCATGCATAAGTGAACACAGTGAAACAAGTAGTGTGGCAGTTTGAAACAAATGGACAGAACGGATCCATCAAGCAAACAATCAACAATGTCACATTTAATATAGCTAGCCCTTTATAGTAACAGTATTAGTAGTAGTTGTCATTTATTGTTTTGCCTTATACGCGGCTGCCCAGCCCAGAAGCACTTGTAAAACACCTGAAATACAGTTGAAGTGATGCCATTTGTCAAAAATAACTTACTTCACTTTATTTGCATCGTCATATAATCAACAATGACACATTATTGTTGCACTCTAAGTTCAGTAAGTAAATGTTTTATTAAAGCAGGTGTAATAAAGATGTGAGTGCAGTCATAGCAGTAAATTAACATACATTACCGTGTAGTTAAAGAGCTGTAATGTAAGTCCGTCATTATTTAAATGGCTTAAAAAGACGTGTAAAGAATATTGTGCTGCAACTAACTAATGATTACTTTCATTATCGATGAATCTGCATATCATTATTATCGTTATAGTTCCTCACACGTCTTGTTTCGTCCAACCAACGTTCCACAACCCAAAGATATTAAGTTAATAGTTATTTTTGACAAAGAGAAGCTTTAAACCTGCAGATTAAGGAAGCTGGGACAAGCAAAACTCATTTCTGCTTAAAAAAAAGAACTACAACGATTATTCAGTTATTATAATAGTTGGCAATTAATTACAGACTTAATTGTTGCACCTCTGAAACCTTATAGACCCTCATCCTCTTACATCCAGGACTGTGTGTGTGTGTGTGTGTGTGTGTGTGTGTGTGTGTGTGTGTGTGTGTGTGTGTGTGTGTGTGTGTGTGTGTGTGTGTGTGTGTGTGTGTGTGTGTGTGTGTGTGTGTTTGGCAGGTAGTCCATTCTTTATTCAAGACTTGTTCAGTTGTTGTGTGTTTGAGCACACACGGGTTGCGTGCATCACTGTGTGCGGGTGCTGTGAGGGAACTGAAACAGGCTGCCTGGGGAAACAAAAGCTGATCTGATGTGATTTACCAACAAAGGGTGAGCATTGTGTCTGAGTTCTGGCCATTTCCACACTAATCCTCTCTTTCTTTCTTTCTTTCTTTCTTTCTTTCTTTCTTTCTTTCTTTCTTTTCTCTGTTTCTTGTTTGGTCTCTCTGCTCTGTTGCTGCCTTCACCTCCAACCTCCTCCTCCTCCTCCTTCTTTCTCTTCCTCCCACCTCCTCGGCTCGTGCCCCCGACCTCGTCGAACCCACAGCAGGATGGATACCACATGATGCATCTAGTGTGCGCCTCTCATAGCCCCCCAGCCTCGCCCATGCCTCGGAGCCCCTCCATGGCCGGCTCTCCCGCTTCTGACTCCAGCGTGAGTAGACCGACAAACCACGACCTCCTCCTGTGGGGCTCAAACAATGTGTGTGTATGGCAGCTTTGTTGTTTGGAGGCTCTATACAGGACACACAGAGGGCTGAACACTGAAACGGCAAGTTAATGCTTAGGCAAACATGTATGAGAGCTGCTGGACCACAAGGAGCTCCACTTTGTTTGATTTAGTGCTTTATATCAAGTGCTAGCAGCTAATGTACACAGCTAAATCCTAAAGGTGACATACTGTAGAGGCAAGATGTCGGGGGTCTGTGCTTGATGTGGATAGTTGTTAGGGGAAAACAAAGTGTGTTCAGATTATACCCGATTTTGACTTTTGGAGTGTTTACTCACCACAAACCTCCACGGAAACAGCTGGACAAATACTCGCCGTGATGATGCACCAAGCCGATACACCAGATTGGTTTCACTTTTCTTCTCTTTAGATTCTCTGGGCATGCACAGGACCAAGATGTTTGCATGCCAGGCGATTAATGAGAAAAATCTTTAATACCTATAAAAAAAAAACATGAATTTGTGTCCATACATTTATTAAGTGGAAACTTTTCAACTTGTGCAATCACCTCAAGTTTCACCACCAACTGCTAATCTGTGTTTGTTTGCTTTCACTTATGTCTTCCCATTGGCAGCACAGTCACAGTCACAGTCACATACTTTGGGTTCAGTCCAAACACGCCCTTTTATAAAACATTCTGTTTCCTTTGTATTGATTATTTCTGATTGGCGTTGACATCTCGTCACCCAGAGCTCCGACAACGCCGGCTCCGCCTCCCCTGCCAACACACCAAATCAGGACAGCCAGCCAGCCTCTTCCTCCTCTTCTGTCCCAGGGAGTTATGACGGCCTGAGGTATCGCGGTGGCTTCCCCCCGTACGACCCTCAGAGCCCCCCTGGTGTCCCTCAGTGGTAAGCAAATCTCTGACGCACCACGACCATAACTGATACACAACTCACTGACATTTCAATGTTTCCCCTCAAAATAATCGACTAAAGGTGGTGTCAGCTGTGACATTCCCAAGTAGAAACACAAAGCTCAGCACATGAGTTAGATCATCTTGTATATCTTTTAATTAATAATAAAAAACATTTAATTTGAAATATGCTTTTTGTGTCAAACAATATGTTTTACTAAGAAATCTTTTGTACAGATATCTCTGTTACACATATGCAACAGCTGATTCTTAAAATGTCCATTATAATACAATAGGAACTGTATAATCTAGACCAATACAACAGTCCTCCAATCTATCAGACGTTTTAAAGAAGCAAAATCAGATTTTGTTGAGACTGAGAGAGAATTACTGATTCAACACTATCGTCATTGTGTCTGTCCTTGTGTTGGATTGCATTACACTGAAAGCAGAACTGAAGAATGAAGTTTGAGGTTTGTTATAAACAACCAGCTGAAGCACCCAGAGAAAATCTTACAGAATATTTCCAACATAGAGATTAATCAGGAGTGAAAACTAAAAAGAGCCGTACAGAAGCTCATGTTGTGACTGTGCTTGTTTCTTCTGTACACATTTAATAACAAATATGACATTCTTCATTCTTCCACAGGCCAGAAGGAGCCCAGGTCCCTTTACAAGGCGGCCTCCCTGCCAACATGCCCCCCCACCCGATGTACATGCCCATGCAGATGCTGTGGTGGCAGCAGATGTACGCACGCCACTACTACATGCAATAGTAAGTTAGTACTATAGTAAGAAATGTGTCTTTAGATGGTCAAGGCTAGTAATTACAGATATTTGTAAGGGTTCAATTTAAGTTTTAACAATGATTTAGTTGTGGACATGACAGCATATTAATAAAATATTAAAAGATACAAATGAAATATTAGTAAAATATTTAATTCTTCTATTTTCATTCTACCTCTCTGGTTGAAAGTGAAGAACTTGAAATTAAAATCAAACCCAACCCTGTTCTGTCTCTGTTTCCTCCCTCTCTTCACTTCCTCTTACCAGTCAAGCAGCAGTAGCTGCCTCTCAGCCTCCCAGCGCCTCCCCTCCTTCCTCCCCCACCTCCTCGCCCCATCAGCCAGCACAGCCCAACGAAGCCGTGCAGCCCCCGCTGGGGCCCAACCCGGACCCCAACCCCCTACCGGAGAACCAGCCGGCCAACCCCAACATCCAGATGAACGCGCAGGGCGGGGCGGTGTTAAACGACGACGAGCTGAACCGCGATTGGCTGGACTGGTTGTACACGGTGTCTCGCGCCGGCGTCCTGCTCAGCATCGTTTACTTCTACTCCTCCTTTAGCCGCTTCGTCATGGTGGTCGGTGCCATGCTGCTTGTCTACCTGTAAGTCAGTGCTCCACTACACAGGGTTTTATTCTAGTTTGTTTCCAATGCAGTTTACTGAATGTGTGTTCATGGCCAACGTTAGTTTTCACCATTCTGTGTATTTATCTATTCTAAAACTAAATGTCTGTGCATGTGCTTTTTTATCCCAGGCATCAGGCTGGTTGGTTTCCCTTCAGACCGGATCAGCAGAACCTTGGAGGAGGAGAACAGGCGAGGGCTCCTCAGGAGGAAGCGGAGAGACACCAGGATATACAGGAAATGGTGAGCAGAATGTGGCGACCTGTGTGCATCATCGTTTACCACAATGAATGTGTGCATACTCACGTGAACTGTGCAGGAGCTGCCAGTACTCTCTGACACTGTAGTGGGACCAATCTATGGCAGCAGCACATGGGAAGGCCACTGTAATAACAATTCCATAATTGTGGAGGATTGCAGCTGCACACACGTTTCCGGAGGCTGGTGCAAGAACCATGAACGGACCTTACTTGTCTGTGTAACTTGAAGGCAGACAGCAGTTAAATCCGATTTTTGTTTTTCCAAGTCAAGACTTCTAAGTTTGACAAATGACTAGATAAAGTTTGTCTGCTTGAACACATATTTATTTTCCTGCATCAGTCCCTACACTCTGTCTGTTTTCTCCTTCTACGACTCTGCCATCTAGTTTTGCAACAGTTCAGCAATAAATCAGACCTTTTCAAAAAGTAAATTCTAATCAGTTTTTGTTGAGACTGAGAGAGTTGTGGATTCAGCACTCGAGTTGTTTGTGGTGGTGGTGTTGTGTTGGATTGCATTACACTGAAAGCAGAACTGTGGAAAAAACTTGAGGTCTTTTAATTGTTACCTCACAAGCAAACAGTTTAAGTACCCAGAAGATTTTAAAGTGCGCCACAACAGTCAAAGGTAAGAGTTTATGCAGAACTCTAAATTACTCTAGAAATCGATGTAACCCCCCCCCCCAATCAAACAGTGTTATGAAGTTGTGGGAAAAAAATGGATCTGCACCAAAAATGAATAATCTTTTCTTCAGGACTTGGCTGAAATTTCTAATTTTGGAGATTTCTGTTTGCATACAGCATCGTGAACTTCTCCACTATTGTCTCTCTCTAACCATCCACCGTCTTCTCTCATCGCAGGAACGTCTGATGGACGAGGGGCTAGAGGACGACGACAGCGGTGAGGAAGGAGGTGGAGGCCCTGAGGACCAGGCCCAGGCGGCGGCCGCTCTCCCTGAGCCAAGCTTCCTTACCACCGCGTGGTCCTTCATCAGCACCTTCTTCACCTCGCTCATCCCAGAGGGACGGCCCCAACCGGCCAACTAGGCAGACCCTGTTTCTCTGCCCTACCTCTCGAATACCCCTCCTTCCTCCTGCCAGCAGGTACCGCTCTACAGAAGTATCACAGTTCATCTTTACTGTCCTAAATACCCCAGCCAGTCGACTATAAACCTCCTACATGCTGCCAACAAACGGACCGATATTTAAAACCGTCTCTCTGAAGTTTAAGAGCAGATGCAGTGCGTGTCTCTGCAGGCGGGCAGGTGAATAAACAGACATTTAGAAAGTAAATATCACGCTGTGTTAACGGAGTAAATGCTTCAGCAGTGAATTATTTTTCTTCTTTCATCGATCGTGAATTCATTGAGATGGTCAGAGACCCTGGAGGGAGCTGTCTTCCATTTTAACCTGTGATAAGGTCATGCTTTTAAAACTTTTCAATGAGGGATGTGACAGACCACAAAAAAAAAAAAAAAAAATCAGGAATCTCCCTAAAACAACAGGGAGACTGTG
This sequence comes from Dicentrarchus labrax, assembly GCF_905237075.1. NCBI lineage: Eukaryota > Metazoa > Chordata > Actinopteri > Moronidae > Dicentrarchus > Dicentrarchus labrax. Next base: position 2,625,916 of record NW_026136707.1, on the reverse strand, counting down.
TCCTTAAGAAACCATGATAAACCACATCCTTAAAGACATTTTCATGTATGCGCACGATGTGCATAGTGACATTGCAGCTACTGAAGCACATTGTTTTCCCACTTTGTGTAATTTGAACATTATCTATTTACACATGTAAGTATATGCATCTTTAATTCCTGAATATATGCTTTTTTTTGAATAAAAATCTTGCTGCGGTTGGACTCTGTGCTTTACGTCCTGTTATTTATCCTGTAGTTCCTCACATGTCCTGCAGGTGGCGGTATTCACACACAGATGTTAAAGTAGCTTAGAGTTGAGAGGTATTTTGAGGGTATTTGAACTTCATTGTATAGGCACACTTCAGAGATCATTTTTTAGTATGTTTGGAGTTTACTTCTGTTTGTACATAAACCCAAATTATCTGTATCATTTTCTTATTTCCTATAATTATAATATGTATGATAAAAATGTATTTGTAGAGTGATTTTAAAAAAGCAGAAGAAGGTTATAACCGGAGCAAATAAAACACAAAAGCAAACTATTCAAATAAATGAAGGTTAATTAACAACTCTAATGAAAATAAAAGTAACATCGGGATGAGCTGCCTGATACAGGTGTTTTTAAGAAGAGATGTAAAAGATGATACTCACTGTTGCTCTAACTTCTATCATTATACATCCCATAAAACTTCCTGTGATGCTAGTAGAGCTCCCAAAGCTTTCAGACAGCAAATTTCAGGGTCAAAACTTTTATTAATTCAGATTTCACAGAGCACGTATTTCAGGTTATTTTACTGCCTCAGCTTCTTTTTCAGCCCCACTAGCAGCGTGGCTCAATGATGTCAGTCGGTTCATCACTTTGAAGTATCTCATGAAATATCTCTGGCTTTTATCCCAGCGTCTACTTCAGGTCACCTTTTACTTTAGTTTATAACCAAATACCTGCAAAACTAACGCCATTCCCATCAGCCAGTGCTGTATATGTCATGTTCTGTATCCCATGTTCAGTGTTCGCATGTTAACACCCTAAGATGGTGATGGTTTTTATTAAGTACTGTGCTGCACCAGTGGCACCAATGCCCGGCTAAGTGCCTTGCTCAAGGGTAGCTCAGGGGTCGATAGGGAGGGAGGGATGTTTGATTGACTTCACCTGCAGCGAACTGTTGTGTTTGTATCTGTAGTGACCTTCAGCCCAACCTAGGCTCCACATTTTGCACAGATTTTACGAAGTAGTTTTAACACCAAACTGTCCTTGAGTTTTAAAAGAACCGAACGCCGCCGCTCCAACACTATCCTCCCAGATAGAGAGGTGAGCGGGGAAGCTGCTCAGACAGCGATGCACTTCAGAGAGTCCTCCAAAACCCCCTAATCAAATGACCATGGATTTTTGTGTAGTTGGTCGTAGAAGGCCCAATTAATTATGCATGACATCGGCTTGACGGCCATTTGATTTCGTTACGCGCGCTCCCTCCGAGCCGCCGATCCAATCAGGTTAGCATCCCCCTCCCTCCCTCCTCTCCCTCCCTCCCCGGGGGTTAGACTCCCCTTATCGGAGGGAGAGATTTCTTTAAGAGGGTGTTTGGGGTCTTGTAGGACATTTCATCATCATAATAAGTCCTTGTAATGCAGCCGGCTCTCTCCCGTTTCCCTGCTATCAGGCCTCGTTGTCTTTGGAGAGGCAAGCAGTTGGGCTGGACACATGCCACGGAGATAGACTGAGTTTATTAGGTAAACAGAGAAAAGATGGGGATGAGAGATAGAGTGTGTGACACCTGTAAGGCCGGGATGGTGATGCACTGTAGCACCTGCTTTCAGTAAATGTAACCCTGACTGAGCATGTGCAGGAGAAGTTTCTGTTTGGACTAGAACCTGATCGATACACCGGTGGGACGATATTTGTGCACATCACAGATATATTGGTATTGATCATGTATGCCAGAGCTTCACAGGGGGGTTGCAAGGCCTTCTTGATTTTAAGGGGTGCATGGAAACTTAATAAATATGCACAGTAGGTCTATATCTCAGCAATTTGTTGATTTATGTAAAGAAAAATGAAATGAAATGGCTGTTTTTAAAGTTTTAGATTATTATTTAAGATCTTTAAGAGCCTTCACTCTCTGTTAAACAGCCTCGTCCTGCATTAGAAAAGTATGCAGTTAAAATAATCAGAGAGCTAATACAACAATGACAAGAAAACACTGAATTTGTCAAACATAAATAAGCCCATTAAGTCTGTATGATTGTTAATGATTGTGAATTTAAAAAATACATAAAACAGACAGAATTGTATAAATGTAAAAAAAAAATATCAGGAAAACTCATCTCTGATCAATATTTACAGGAAAGAATCAGCTAATTTTACACAAACTTCCTGCAGTTATTGTGTTCACAGTTTGAGTTTATTGTTGTTCCGTATTGTTATTGTTATGCATGGAATATAATATGAAATATACTTAGTCAGGGGTCATCGGTTTACTTAATTATAGAAAAGAGGTCCCTTAAGGAAAAAGGTTGGCAACCACTGATGTAAACTGTGTGTCAATCAATAAGTGACAGGGAAATGCAGAACACAAATGCCAACGATATGTTAGAGGTAATTAAGAAACAATTAATCAAGATAAACAGTTGGTGGCGCTCATTCTCCCGTCAGGTGCCATGAAACCACAATGAAATAAAATTATGTAATTAAAGGAGCTCCATTCAAACCTTCAATGATGAAAATCCACATAGAAAACATGATGGACATATTTGTTACAGTCTCATTGCTACACACAAATCTGATTACTTTGTCTGCCGCCATCTTTCGGCACCGGCACACCAACTTTTCCACCTCAGCCAAGCGTAATGTTTTTATTTTCTGGTGTTTCCACGTTGATAGGTAAAATGAAAATGTGCATAAAACCAGGTGAATGAAAACAAACTTATTGTTTTCATTACATAGTTTGAACACCGGAGTCAATTATCAAGTAGTTTCAGTCATTTTTCAAGCAAAAACACCAAATATATTCCCATCCCAGCTACTCAGATGTGAGGATTTGATGCTTTTCTTTATAGTATGTTATGGTAAATTGAATATCTTTGGGTTTTTGACTGATAAAACAGATAATACTAGCAGTTTGAAGCTTCAGGACATCAGGACTCAGGTTTTTTCAGCTGTAATATTTCCAACTCTTGATTGCAATTCTTTAACGACACAGTTTGAATGAAAAATGTTTGTCATAAGATGAGTTTTGGACAATATATCATTACAAAAGGTGTAAGTTTGGTTTCAAGAAGGATTATTAAAGTTAAAGGTTCTTCAACCAAATATTTTTTTAACCCTACAGAAGAGGTAGAAGTACTTTCTTTCAGCCTTAAGTACCGTCTGTAGTCTTCCTCTCAGTCCGCATATGGCCACAACAACCTGTATGATATCAACTCCTCTCCTCTGGATGTTGGCAGATGGACAGTCACTTTAGGGGCAAAAGTAGGATTTTAAAAGTGAGTTGGACATTTCCCCCCACAAGTGGAAATTAGGTTACTTCTATTGTTATTTGAGAGTTAAAAAAAATCATATATTGGTATTTGTATCAGCCTCAAAAGTCCAGTATGGGTCTGTATGGCTCTATTATAGACTCAGGCATGTGTCAGAGGCAATATTATATAATATGTTAAGTGCATTTCTTGGCTGTGTCTGACACTGAAAGGAAAAATACTCCTTGCATCTTCTGGCCCAGCGTAATCCTCCTACTCACTACTGTCAAGAGCACATACAAGATACGTTGTGATTAACGTGATTATCTTGTGATTCAATTGATTCCCAAACGTAACTGCATCCATATCAAAACAACCCAGCAGTTCTGCATCAGCTTATAGAGTTCAAATGTGACATTTCACTCAGAGCCGTAGTGCGTAACTGAGTATGAGTTCATCAAGCAAAACTTTATTTGTAGAGCACATTTCATTCCAGGTGGAAGCCACAAAAACTATGTGAACAGACACACAAATAATACATATGACCAAGCAACCCTTAGGAAAGTAAAAAAGAAATAGATAAATAAAAATTAAGACATGCTGAGCTGATTTTAATAATCTGCAATGTAGCAATACCACAGTGCAGAAATTTGCAGAAAAGTTAAAAATATTTATTTAAAATTCTACTTAAAGCTGCTCTAATCAATATTGTGTAATGTGAAAGGCTCTGCAGTTCCCCTCACTTCCAGGGAGCGTTTTAGTGTCCTTTGGCTTATTGTTTTGGTTCAGTCTCTCCACTCTCATCTCACCTGGTGTCTAGCTGCTGTTTTAAGCCAAAGAGCTCTGATTAACCCTTTGTGCATCACCTGTCCAGCACCAAACAGCAGACAGACACAGTTCAGTCAGACAACTCACATTTGAAATGTTTATTAAAGCAGTAAAGCATATTTCGATTTTGGTGTCTGGGCTCCGACCTCATGCGCAAATACCTTAACCCCCAGCCGGAGCCTACAGGTGGATGCTGGGTGGTGGTGGGGCTTACAGCCTACAGAGCAGCAGCAATGTGATGCAAGGCAACAGCGGCATTGACACAGCAGAGGGAGCGCTGGGAAATGTTGCAGCTTGAATAGACCGCCAGATTGAAAGGGTGCGCTTGGTTAGTGATTATGGAATAAGGCATGTCCTGTGTGTATAGCAACGCAGCTCGAGTGGACTGAACTGAACTAGCTGTATTTTAGTGTTCTATATATATTATTGGATTATTACTAGCGGTGCATTAACAGTAAAGCAGCACTTTAATGTTTCAGCTGGTCGTGGTGGTGCTTGTTTTTTTTCCACTTTGTATACTTTGCAATGACTATGTGCTACAAATATGAGCCGCTGACAGGCTGACACTGAGATTCATCTGTTCTTCCAGTAAATGCAGTTTGCAGACAGTCAGAAGTTCAGATTGATTCTGTTGCTGTTCTTTACAGCTCACTGTGTGCTGTTCCAGTATTGTCCATTCTTCTCTTCTCATGAAATGAAACTAAAATGTTCCACGAAAAGAATAAACCACATAGTTCATCATTATTTTGTTTAACTCTTTCCTGTTTTGTTCTGCAATTCTCCTCTTGTGTCTTGTTTTACGTCACTTCCTGTCTTTGTCTGTTGTCCCTCCTGTTTTGATTGTAAACTCCCCCCCGATTATTTTTTACCTGTGTCTTGCTATCCTCCCACTCACCTGTGTATTTAGTGAGTTTCTTTGTAGCACTGATAGTTCGCCCTTGTTGAAGCTTTCAGCCTGTTCTCTCAGGTTTCCTCAGTTTCTGGACTTTCTTCTCCATTATTAGGATTTTGCCTGCTTATTTTGATGTGATTGTTTTCCTTCATGGACGTGTAAGTTTGTCTCAACAACATTTTGCAAATAAATCATCTGAACTGCTTCTGCCCGTCTGCATTTGGGTTCTGTTTCGGTTCCATAAATTAACAAACTCTGCAGTACAGCAGGAGCCACAAGCTGAAACTGTGTCTCACACACACAACAGCAAACACCTGAAGCTGATTGCATTGATCTCCTTAAGTACGTTTGCATCAATTATGGAGGCAAACTTCATAGTTGCCATTTCCATTGTCATTCAGTTGATTTGTGAGATCTTTATGGTTTCAGTCTATTCCTCTCATCTCTTCCTCGTGTGCTAACAAACATATGTTTGCTGTGGGCGTCCAGGTTTTCCCAAACAGATGCACTGAGAAACATTTAGGTTGAAAGTTGGGAATACCCACTCGACCTCTGACTTGCAATGTAATGCAGAGTCAGATAAATGTCGTATAAAGTAAAATGTTCAAGATTTCCTTCTGTAGTGGATATATAAAGTAGTAGAAAATGCAAATATTCAAGTTAATCTTCACTTTCCCCCACTGATTTTGGGTTATCTCCTAATGGCATTCACTAAAAACCAGAGGTGACTAAAGCACACACAAAAAAAGTACTGATTCAACTTCTTTACAAAAGTAAAAGTGCAAAAGTACCGGCTCTGAAATGTACTCAAAGTACTCTCTGTAGGACATTTCTACCGGCTGTTTCTGTGCAAAGCCGACTGAAAGTTCAAACAGGTTCGAGCCTCCCTCGCGTGTCAGTTTCGTCTCGTTATGGCACTATGTATTTTACACCATGTACTATATGTGATATGCACTGGTCTTGACGTTGGGAAGGGGTGCAGCGAGTCCCCTCAAATGCATTCAAACTAACGTAGTGAGCCTGCTTTGAATATGTAAGCAGGACAAAGATTTGTGTAAACAAGTAGGAGGTAAAAGTAAAAAGTACAGTACAGATACCTGAAAATACAACTAACAAAGTATTTGTACTTCATTACTTCCCACATCTGCTGAAAACCATTTCAGGGCCCACTGTATAGCAGAAGTAGTCTAGAAAGCACTGCAGCAGCCTTAATGTCAGACTGCATTTGGTCTTGGAAACCGTTTGTACTCCAACTGTTTGTGGGCAGGAAGTGAAATTAGTTGGAACTCTGTCAGGAAGTCCTGTCGTTTCTGCTTGTCCTCAGACAACTTTGCTTTCAAGGTGTATTTCCTCTAAAACGATTCCCCATTGTTTGCCAACAGGTTTCACATTTCACCACAAACTCTTCTGCGTGCGTTTGCGTCCTTTGTCCTCCCAGAAGCACTTTGTGGCCTGGTTTGTTAAAAGCGCTTTATCGCTAAAATTTGACTTGGCACGTCCTGTCAGGAGAGATTGCGGCTGATGAGACTCCTGACCTGCAGATAAAACATCCATTAAGTGGGTTGTCTGGGCCGATTCTGTGCTCTTACCCTATTAGCATATTGTTAGCCATTTGCAAGATGGTGCAGCAATGGATACACGCTGCCGTTCTGCAGCCAGTCACCACGCCATAAAGAACCACCTCTCACTCTGCTGCTGTGCTAAATGTCGTCTCTGACATTGTAATGCTCGCCGGCTGTCCTCCGCCAGACGATTCAAATGACCGCTAAAAGCCCGAGGGAAGGGAAAAAAGGGCCAAAATGCAAAATTGATGGAAATGACATTAGATTCAGCTCATGCTCCTCACTGTGTAAATTATGCCCCAAAATGGACTCTCTGGCCCGACTGTTAGCTCCAATTTGTTAGGCCATACCTCATGGTGGCTTGTCTTGCCCTTCCCCTCTCCCTTTAATCCAATCAGAGCCACACTGGATGTTATTTATTTGTTTATTTATTTATTTTCGAAGGATGTAACCGATTCTTATCAGGGCAGAAGTGGGGCCTTCTTCCTGGTGAAACGGTGACTAACGTCCAGCCATCGATCCGTCAGTTCGTCTGCGGTGGCGGGTGATGGTTCTGGTGATAGACGACTCTGTGTGTGTGTGTGTGTGTGTGTTATATGTATGCGTGTGTGCACTTTGTTTACTGGAGTCAATAGTGCAGATATGGGTGCGTGTTTTTTTCAGTGCATGGATTGTAATGGAACATGTACACATGAACACTAACCAGGCTTATGTGGGCATTATTTTGAGCTGATTTCATTTCTGATATTGTTTTATTTTATTTTTCATAATGAATGGACTTTTTTTTTTTTTACTCATTCAAACATTTACATCAAGTGCTACTGCTCGACTGTAACGTTTATGCTCATATTCTTCTGTTACGCTCATAAAAGCATCGGCAAAATGCCTAAAATGTAAATGTGCAACAGTTCGTCCCAGGTCTATTAGCCTTACAGAACATTATGATTTATGGTCTCAGAGTTGGCTTTAATAATTGAACAACTGCTCAGGGTTTCTGAGTGGATGTTTTTGGTCCAATGTGTCTCATTTAGTTCATTCATTTTATTAATCTTGGACCGGATAACAGACTCTTTTATTTAACCTTCTCATACTTTTTGTGGAAGACATCTTAAGTTAAACACAGATATAGTGTTATTCCATGTTTCTATTGCGTCAGTAAATCCCAAGAAAAGACCAAAACCAACAAATTGCCGCGGTTGCAATAATTGGAGATCATTTTCTCAGGTTATTGGTTAAGTACCTTGTCCTCTGCTTCCGGAAACAACAACACGTTCATCCGTCTCTCCGTTCGTCTTTCCAACTTCCCTTTCCTGTCTGTGGCTCTCAACCCCAAACATTAATTTGTAACTAAAACAGCTGGGGATTGTAGTTTTTATCAGCTGTAACTCTAGCAGGAGGAAATAGTGCATTTGTTGGGGACTATTTTCAGGGGCGGATTAATACACATTTGTAAATTGTAGTAATTATGAAGGCAGACGCTGTCAAACTTCATCATGGTGTACAGCCTTTGTTAAAATCTTAATTTCTTCCCTATCATATCTGATTGTACAGAGCTGAACTGACTTATGGAACATTATCTTTATTAATGATTATTAGTGATTTAGGATTTTAATAATTTATCAGCCAGAGGGGGGTTCTTATTTATGGTTTATACCTGATCTGTAAAACATCAGTAAACAATTCATTTACCATTAATGAAGCCATTAGTTAGTGCTTTTTAGTCTCGTGATATCAGACTAAATAGGAGGTAGCTGCTTGAACATCAAGAGAACGGCCGCTAACAACCTGAAACAAAGCTTTTTAAAACATCGAATATGGATGTCAAGCACACGACTTCTGCATGTCACCGCCATTAGGGCTTTGTATTGTTTCCACCCAGCTTTAGCAAAGAAAACTGTGACAAAGGTCTCCGTCTTTACTGAGTTTAGCGTTTAGAGAATGGCTTGTGAGTCTAATAACTTATAAACTCTTTATTACAGGGTGACAGCAGACAGAGGTACCAAAGAGTTTTGGCCCTTTTTGACTGTTTGATTCTTTGTTGGTCTGTAAAGATTCAGAAAATAATGTGAAATTACGTCACAATTACTCAGATCACAAACCTTCACGATGCTTGTTTCGTCCTGCGCAAACCTCAGGAAAGGAAAAAGTCATAAATACTCACATTTGAGAAGCTGAAAACATGAAAAGTTTGGCATTTTTTTCATGTTTTTAACAAATGACTTAAACAATAATCAACATAGTTAGCAGTAAATTTAATGTCCATCAACTAATCAGTTAACTGACTAATAATTTCAGCTCTATTTGTACATTTTCATATGTTTTAGGAGTAAAAATCTTAATTTTTAAAATAACTAAAGCTGTCAGATAATCGTAGTAAAAATGACAACAACTCCTTCTGAAGTGTAGCGGGGTAAAAGTATAAAGTGGAATGAGAAGAAAACACTCTCAGATCTGTAGGTAAATTCCAGCTGTCGGACTCAGTTTGAATGCTGATAGCTCACATGGTCCTGTGCACACCATTAATATTAAACTGTAAATAATTAATGCCCTGCGGTCTGCCGGGGCCTGCCGGCTGCGTCTCTGAGTGCTGGATGATGATGTCACTGTCTCATCGGTTTCGGGAGAGCAACACGACTGTCGTTGCCTGCGGGGGCCTCGATGCTCCTCCTTTATCTTTTCCCAAACTATCATCGACCTTTTTCACAGCAGACATCTCGACTCGTTCCAGGAAGTGCTGCTGATTACACCAGTGATGGCTCTGCTCTGATTCTGTGAGCCCAATGCACAATGCCGGGACCCTGAAGCTGAAGCAGCTATATGGAATTCAGCCGTGATTATGTTTATTAAGTCCTGTGCTTTTCTGTCTGTGACATGACAAAATGTCTGCCACGAAAAAGTTTCTGATGTTCTGATCTGTTCTGCTGCAGAAGAGAAGGACTTCTGTGTTTGTCAGTGCTTATTGAAGTACATCTCTTTCACTTTAATACCATTTTTATGATTAAATTTTAATTGATTAATTAAATTAATTTAAGAAGAAGGGTTTATAAATTTGCTCACAGACACAATGGAAACAACGTATTGATCACTTATTGGATTAGGAATATTTGTGGGAAGTACAATGTGCTGTTCTGAACAAAGAGGGACTACTTTTGAGAGTTAGTCAGAAGTTAGTTTATAGCTGTCACAGATTTGGTAAATTACTGTAAAATATCTACTAAAATATATACATTTTTACTGATTTTTGCAGTTATAAATAAGTAGATTTTAAAATGTTTATTAACTTGAAAGATGTACAGTAAATTAAAAACCAATGATTACAATGAGAGGTTGAGGTTGAGCAGAATCTGTATAAATATACTGTCTGCAAGCTTCTCTGTAAGAACACATCATTATTGTTACTATATTTCTGTATGATGTTGTTATTCAGTCTCATGGTGCATCTGATGGCTAATAGCTTATATGTCTGAGTGCAATTAGAAGCAGCTGACCACTAGGTGGAGCTGTAGGATGTGTTTGTGACACAAAGACAGTTAAACTCATGATGAAGCTTTATACAAAGGGGAGAATACAGTTTGTGTTTTTTCTGTGTGACATTGAACTTCTTGGATTTCTGTTTTGGCCTTTTGACATTTAATATTTTATCCCATAAACTTTAATACACACAATTATTGAAATAGCCTCATAAATTATTACATGTGAAAAAGAGATAGATGGATTACTCAGATGGAGGTAGAAAATGTCGCAGAATCAGTTTTACCTTTTAAACAGAATCATAAAACAGGCTCACTGAATCTACACCAACCTTAATAAATATGTTTCAGTTGTGGTTTTTTAAATTATTTCATGATTTCATTTATTTTTGACAATCTGTGATTCATTGAGAGAGAAGCGTGTACATGATGTCAGTCAGTGAACAAAAGAGAGTTTGGGTGGTGATATATATTTTTTCAAGGTTTACAAATAACTATTTTTAAATGCGGCATAGTACATTACACATTATTTCCAGAGAGCAAAATAAATATATTGCACTTAAAAATCATCAAAACACAATCTCGTCCGGTGTCATAGTCATATGATGGCATACAAAAGAAAACTTTTTTTTTAGAAAGGTTATTTTCAGTGGTAAGTCGGGACTGTGCGTATGGTTCAGAAGAAGAAAAAAAGTGTTTTACATTTAAGCTGAAATCAACATTCAGTTCATTTGTGCACACTTTTCAAACAAACAGGTTGCACATCAGTAAAAGGACAAAAACTGATTTCCAAAGCAAAGAAAAAAAGGTCAGAGTACAAGATTCCTTGACTTTCCTCAATGAACAGCTGATGAAATGAACTGCTTGCACATGAATAATGTAAAAGGGGTCAGAACAGAACATTAATGTCCACATTTCACTGCAACAGGCTTCACGTGCTGTAAAGTCAAACTGGGACATTTACAGTGTTTTTTGTTACCAGCTCCTGTTTCACCTTTATTTGATATTCTGCCTCCACAGAGCCGCATTAGAAAAAAAAAAAAAGGTGTCTTCATCATCTGTCACAAACACCTACATCAACGTAACGTTCTACTTTTGATGCATCCAAACGCTGCTTTCATGATGCAAGAAGCTGGAATGTTTGTGCATAAAACGTGACGGCTTCACAGCAAAAACATCTCCATCACGACCATTGAGTCAATTACTGTGTCCTTAAAAGTCTGTGGGAAGATTATATGAAGCTGTTTCCAGTAATAATCCAACAAATCACTGTCTCTATCAGGAAAGACAGAACTGCAGAACAGAATCAATCAGCCAGTGAATCCACTGGTCAGTCAACAAAAACTAATCAGCAGGTATAATGATTCATTGTTTCAATCATTTGCTTTTCAAATGTAAAGATTTACTGTATTTCTTTGTGGTAATTGATAGTAAACTGAATATTCAGGGTTTTTGGACTAATGGTTGCAAGACACAAGCTATTTTAAATTTGTCATGTTCAGCTCCTAAATTAAATTATATTCAATTCTAATCAATATTTCTAAAAATGTTGTGTCATTTTAGGGACAAAACTATATATAGTATAGAGTTATCAATACGTTTGTTGCAACCCCACAGTAACTTTACAGATGAAAAACAAACTGCCTGGTAGACAATGAAGAGATGATCCTTATATATCTGCAATACGCTGATAAAGTCCGATAGATCAGTCCAGTGATTAACAACAGTTACTTGATAAGATGGAGAGTTTTTGCCGTGGAACTTATCTTCAAACGTATCCTAAAACCACAGCATTATTTGCCGCTCCAGGTAGGACCACCTGCTTACTTTGTATTTCTTCATCATTTTTCAAATAAATTACTGACCGCTCCACCAGTGAGCTGCCATCTTTATGCACCTGCAACGTTACCGAGTCGCCTCCAGCAGCTTCCAGCTTCTTCCTCCACGCGTGTTTTAAATGAGACGGCGCAGAGTCATTATTCCCAGGTGTGGATGCCCTGTCGACACGCACTGACGCAGCCATGAATCAGCTCGGTAACTCCTGCTAAAGAGCGACTCAACGAAAAGGCTGCAGTCAACAGCGTGGAGACCAACTTAGTGTTTCTACACAGTGAAATATGTTGAAGACCAGAGGGAACAGATGTATGAGGGCTACATTTACGGCCAGTTTCACACGGTCAATCAAAAATATGACTAAAACTGATGATTTGAACTCAACACATTTTGTGGTTGAATCCTTCTTAAGGCTCGGTCACACCAGAGAGTGACACAGCGAAATTTATCTGCACGACTTTGCAAAAATAGGTCAGTCGCAATAACCCTCAGAGTTTCTTTGTACTGAGGTAGGGCACCCCCTACTGGCAGGACAAAAAGCTCTCTGAGCTCGCTAGCATGCTAACTGTCGGTTAAATAGCTTGTTCGCTACGTTTATTTGTATTATCAGCTCCTGTTCTCGTTACTGTCTGCAATCCATTCCTCTTCTGTGGAGCGGTTTACACTCCAGTGGACAACGTTAAATAAAAGTCAGGTGGTTTGCTATTGGTCAGTGGAGGGAAACTGCATGTCAAAGTTCACCAGTGTAACCCTACATTAAGCAGATTTCCTTCACGCCTGCAAGCAAAGCCACAGATTTCATATAAATGAACTGACTTCGCTGCAAAAACAGTTGCTGTTTTAAAAAGGACCAGTGTGCAGGATTTAGTGGCATCCAGTGGAGTGATTGCAGATTGCAATCAGAAGGGTTTGTCCCTTCTGGGCTACTTTAACAATAGGGGCGGTTCAACGTAGAAAGTGACTGATAGAAACGGCTCATTCTAAGGTAACATAAACAGAATGATTCCTACATTCAGGTGATTATACACTATTGAAAACATACATGTGGATATTATATTCAGTTTCTGCCACCAGAGTCTCTGAAATGTTACACACTGGACCTTTAAATGCTGGTGTGACCGGGCCTTTACAGTATGCATAAAGCCTTCACCTGTGCTGCAGGTCAGCTTATTCGTCCCATAGTATTCCATATAAAGTTTACCCAGCGTGTCTGTCTACTGCGGTCAGCATGCGTCTTATGATTTTTTTTTTTTTTTTGCACTCTACAGTGAGAATTTTCCTTTTGAGTAAATGTTGCTTTTTCATCTTTGTACAATGCATTTTAACATGTTTTTGACATTATTTTCAACAGAGCGTGAAGTTTGAACTGTACATATGGCTGGCTGTCTAGAAAACAGAGGAAAGCTGAGACGGCCGCTCCACCATCCTGATGTGTCCAACCTACTGTAGCATCAGACGAGTCATCGTTTTAAGGTTGCACTGATGAAGGATCACACGGCAACCGGCCATCTTTAAAGCCTCGGTGGAGACCCTGTAGCCAGTACGGACTGTTAAGCCTTTAGAGGGAGACAGGGTCTTCTACATACTGTTAAAATGAGTTTACGTTGAGGATTTGAGGATCCACTTTCTGTTCTTCAAGGGCCAAGACCAAACATGCTCCTTTTATCGTCTTGCATTAGGTTTTATAGTTTGTTTTGAGGTTGTAAGTGTTTGTACAATGTCACTAAAGTGTTCATAGAGACCACAGGACCTGCTGATTTGTCCTCAGGTCCAATAGAGGTGCCACAGTCCTTCTTTTCTGGAATTTCTGGATCAGTATGCCACATCCTCTTCACCTCACTCACTGCAGGTGAACTATTTACAAAGACCAGGGGGACAGATACCAACAGGATGAGGAGTGATGAGCCGGAGCGGAGGAATAACTGGTTGCACTGGATTGGGGATGAGCATCAGAGTGAGGATCGGCCGTCTCCTCCCCAGGACAGAGTCATACAAAGGGCGTCATGACCGTGGAGGAGTGGCGGAGTCCCTGGATGGCGGCATAGGGCCCCTGCTGGAAGTAGTGGTGGTAGCGGGGCATATGGAAGGAAGGGAAGGACGGCCCGCTGCCCTGCATGGTTCCAGCCAGAGCGGTGGGCGTCAGCGGCATGCCCAGCCGGCTGTAGGGGGGCAGGGAGCCCTGGATGGGGTGGGGCAGGGAGGCGGTGCCGGTGCCCATGGCCGACAGGGACTGTGGGTGCTGGAAGCCCGAGAAACCCGAAGTGGTAGTCACCCAGGAGCTCAGGGACAGGTTGTCTGAGGCGGTGAACGCTGAGCCTGCAGGAGAAACGGGGTAGGCGTGAACATTAGGATGATGCAAAGCGGTCAATATTCTTTATTTTTCTTGCTATCAACAAATCCAATGAGAAGACCAAAACAAACGTCCTCTTCCTCAGAGCTCCATTTTCATCCAAAAACACACACACACACAGACACACACACACACACACTGTAGTTTATTTAAAGTTCATCCCACACACACTGTCCCGTTGCCAGAAATACTCAACAAAGCAACAAATGTGTTGATCCACAGCTGAAATAGTTTCCAAAAAATGCACTATTTTCTTGGGTTTGAGAGCGGGGTGCTAGAAACTACACTGTCAGCAAGTCAGAAAGTATTGACTGATGGACAAACAGATTGTTGCTCTTGGTCATTTCGTGGGATTTGTTGACAGTAAGGAAAATACAGAATAAGACCAGTCTTATCTTTATTTTGTTCTTTTTCTAGGACCCCTCTCATCGCCTGTATCTGTGCTGGTGTGATGCATTGTGGGTGTGACAGCCGCTCACCTCTGTGGGCCGAGTGTCCGTCCTCGCTCAGGTTCTCCTCGTCGCCAGCGTAGGTTCGGATCGGCGACCGGGCGTATGAGTGCTTGTGGATCAGATTCTCAACACTTTCCCTGCAGCAAAAGCCGAAGAGAGAGCCCCAAAATAAATCTCTTTGTTTCCACTTTAGAGATTTATGACACTGAACACACTGGTAATGGCTAAATAAATCTTGGAATATGAAAAAAACATTTATCAAGAATTAATATAATTCTCATCATCTGATGTAACTTTACGCACATTTAACTTTTCTTAATCTTGTATATCAGAATATTTCAACCAAAACTAACTAAAATTTAGCATTTTCTTGTAGTGTTGAGATCTAATTCAAATTCTGTGACTTTTATTTACTTTTACATTAAAAGCCTCCTTTATGATTAAGAATGTATTTTTCCACAGTGTCCTGGTAAAGATAGGCAGCAACAATGTAACAACGTAACACAGATAAAACAAAATATCTCTATGTCCCAGATCAGATTTAAACAAATAAAAACACTTCTTTCCATCTTTAAAAACATTTTCTACACACACATTACAGCGGCTTGAGGTCCCATAATTCCACACCTCTAATAAGTCGACACTTCAATCCTTTTTGATGGATTACAGAACTGAGAATAACACCTGTATTTCATTCTGTTGTTTGCATATTTCCTTGTATTCATTTAGTATTTTTATTTACATTTCTCAAAATGTGTGTGTCCACTCTGTGTGTAGTTTCCTTCATGTTTGTGTAGACTGTGCATGTAGGTTTTGGCGTGTGTGTGTGTGTGTGTGTGTGTGTGTGTGTTTTCTATCCCACACAGTGCATTAGCTCATTTGAGTCTTGTCAGATAGCACTTCTCAAACACAGTGACACAAATTGTTGGGGGAGGTAGTGAGTGTGTGTGTGTGTCTGTGTGTGTGTGTGTGTGGGTGGACAGGCGGACAAGCAAGTGGTCTGTATCATGAGAGCCATGCGTCCACATTAGCAGCCCCCCCTCTGCAGCCTTCGCCCCCCCAATTAGGTTAGGAAAGTGCAATATCTGTCAGCAGAGGAGTACAAATGTGTGTGTTTTTATCAGCGTCGAGCCCCTCCGGCACAGAGGCCACAGCAAACTCCCACAATGCACGGCAGGGCAGGAGGAAGGCGAGGGGGAGGGCGGGGCATGCTGGTTTCAATCAGTCACTGCAGCCAATTGAATTACAGTGTGTTTTAGTGCAGTGGCCGACTCCAGACTAATGTGATTTCTGCAGCTCCCCGAAGATCAATTGATCAGGTCTAATTCACAGCCCTCAAAAAGAGAGAGACAGAGAAGAAGAGGAGGAGGAGGGTGGACGTGGGGGGGAGTCTGGCTGTGTTTCGGCCGTCTCTGGTTTGGGATGTTTGATTGAGGGAAATGGGCAGATGGTTTGATTTTGTCAGCTGATTTTGGCCGTAGTGCCGGAATCAGGAATTACGAGAAGTGTGTGTTTTGGCAGCGTCCGTTAAAATCCTTTGGATGTGGATTTGTAACTGTAAGTGTGTGTGTGTGTGTGTGTGTGTGTGTGTGTGTGTAAGAAAGACTAGAAAGGAAAAAACAAATGGAAGGAAAAAAGAGAAGATGAGAAAAATAAGAGGGTAAAGGGCGAGAGAAATAAAAATGATGATGATGACCGACTGAAAGATAAAAACAAGGAAGGGAACAGAGGGGAGGAGAAGGAGGAAAGGTTAAGGAAAAACAGAAGGACAAGTGAAAATACAAGGAAAGACTAAATAGACAAGAAAGATAAGAGGGAAAGGATGAAAAAGTAACTGAATACAGAAGAAAAGACAAGAAGAAAACAAAATGAGACAAGGTACAAAATAAAGAAAAAAGAAAAGACAAGACAAGACAGGAGATAGTCACACTGTAAAGGAAAGACAGAAAGAACAACCAAGACATAAACAGAAAAGGATGAATAAAACTATAGAAAGAAGACAAAAAAATAAGAATGAAAGTACAAGGTAAAAAAAAAAAAAAGGAAAGTGAAGGAACAGGGTAAAAGAGAAAGAGAGAGACAGAGAGAGAGCAAGACAAGAAAGACAAGAAAGCAAATGAAGTACGAAGAGTAAACAGCTAAAATGAAAGAAAGAAGAAAAGGCAAATTGGAAAAGATGTAAATAAGCAGAGAAAGAAACAACATGAAAAAGGGAGTCACAAGGAAGGAAGGACTGAACGATAGAAAAAGAACAAGGTTAGAAGAGAAGATGGAAAGATGAAGAAATAAAATGAAGGAAGGAAGCAAATAATAAGGAGAACATGGTGAAAAATATAAAGATATATAACGATTGAAACACAACAAAAGGAAATAAAAAGAAGACAGACGATAACACACGATAAATAAACACTGTATAGTAGGATATCTAACACACACACACACACACACACACACACACACACACACTCCCTCGCTGTGTATCTTATCACCGATAAACAAACAGTGCAGAACCCAGAATCCCCTGTACCTCTCCATATCTGTCAGCCGCGACGAGTCCCGGAAACCTTTGGCGAACGGGTTGCTGTCAATCTTCAGTTTGGTGATCTGGGAGACGCAGCAGGAGAGAGAACAGGGTCAATGTTTCTCCTTTTCATGTACAACCATTACTCCATCGGTCCATTTGTTAGCAACTGCAACAGGAAGCATGCACGGCCGGCAGATGTGCACTGAGTGAAGCTCTGAGTGACCAAAATATTACATTTATGGGCTTAAATTACTCATAAGAATGAAAGTTTAACTGGGACAATAACTTCCAAATGGTGTTGAAGAGAAGACGTCTCTTCTGTACAGGACTTTTTTTTAAACCAACAACCTGAACACATTATGAGGACCAGTTCATTTTGTTCCCTGTTGTGTCCTCTTTGGTTTAATCTGTTTTTATAGCTTTGGTACATTTAATACCATCAAATGAGTATTTTCACTTTCACTTCTAACAACCGTTATTACAGAGTGGAGCTTCTTCCTCCACATATGATCTTTAGCTGAATGCTCTTTTTATTAACTTATTGCTCTATTTATTGACACTGTTAATTGCTGTTGTTGGTTATTACGCCTTTAACTTTAGTCAGTCATGAATATTTGATGTTAGTTTGCAGGGGCTGTAAAATTGTGAGCACAGTTGGTGAAGTAAGATTTAGACTCACCATTTCTTTCTTAAATGTATTCCATGATCTTTGCAAATTTAAGTTATTGTGTAATCACAAGCTGCTTCTGCAACAACCAAAGACTCCCACCAATGCAACAAGAAAATTAAATGTTACATTTTGATCGTTTTTACTAAATCTGGGTTAATAACCTCATCCGTAAATCCTAAGGAATCTCTCAGGGTTTCTAGCTTGGCAACAGGTCCACGAGGAACTGTAAAGGGCCTCATGTGGAGAGCTGTCTTTCTCTGTTCAGGTGATCAATATGTGGAACTCCATCATTGTAAAGTTGAACCAGTTTTAGAGTGGAATATGAATGATCTGGTGCTTGTCATTGAGTTTTATGGTGATTTGATTGTGTCATTGTTTGTGTTTTGTGCTGTTCAGTATCAAATGGAATTTCATGTAGCTGCTCTGGAGCTTTCCCATCGTACCACATGATCAACTTTTAAGCCGACATGGACGAGGAGTAAAGGAAAGAAAAATAGAAGTCTACTAAATGGAGCTTGTAGCCAGTTTATAGAATTAAAACTTCAGCACAGTTTGGCAGTTAATCCAAAGAAGAAGAAGAGACAAGAGGCCTATAATATGGCCCACGTCAGCCGTCAATCACTCACCAGCTGGTTCTGATAGGCCGTGACGGCCGTGAAGACGGTCTCGACGAAGACGAAGGTGCGGAACTCTTCAGACTTGAGGTTGAGCAGCGAGGCGGTGTGGTCCTTCTTCTTGATGATGTGGACCCGCGGCTGGTACTTGTGCATGGAGTTGAGGATGATCTGCAGAGGACAAGCAGAGCCACAATCACTGACACTGATGACGCAGTCTAACCGGCGGGAATACATCAGGGTCCGGTCTGGGCTGGAATCATTTTCACACCTGCAAACTCTAGTGGGTAGGAAAGGTGACGAACCTTTTAATCCACGGCTGAAAATGAGTCCCCAACAAAAGCACTATTTTCATCAAAGTTTTACTTTACTAAAAAAAACAACCAGAGTAAAATCCATATCCTAATTTATTACATACAATTCAAACTTCAGCTCTAGTTTTTAAGCCAAAATGGACACCAAATCCTTAAAGTGACCCAAAATAATGCTAATTTGAACATCTATAATTCCATAACAAGTGGACAAGCTCTATCTCCTGAAGAAGATCGTGTCATAAGATCGAAAGCTCCATAATAGTTACTAAATGGACCTTCTGTTGAGGTTGTTTTCAGGCCTTCATCATCATTCTATTCCTTGTATTTAACTAATATATTAAAATGTTGTCAATAAACAAGCAAATAAACAAAGTATAATAATAAAATAAATAAGAATAAATATTGAAATAAACAGCAGAGACTTTTGTGGAATGGTAAATTAAAGACCCTTTACACTGGGCACTTGTTGCATTGTTTCTTCATCGCCACTGTCTTCGTGCAGCTTTGCATATATTTTGAAATTAAAATATCCAAACAAATATCCGACACAACTGACGTACTGGTCCGGGCGAAAAGGGAGGGTAAGAACAACAAAGACAGGGAAAGCAAAAAGGATGGGGGGGGGGAATTAGCTAGTAAAATGAAAGGGAGACCAATAACAAAGCAACAGAAGAATAGAAAGACAGAGGGAGGAATGGGGTGAATAGAGAGAGAGAGAGAGACAAGTGTGAACAGATAAAGTTGTTAACACTGCAGCAGCTCCAGGTGAGAGTTTTCCCCCACAAGCGTTCCTGTCTGGCTGCAGCCCAGGAAACACTTTATATTCATCTTTCTCGACCCACGGACTCGGCTGCAGAGTGTTTTAACCTGATAGGACAGGTGCAAAGGATACCAGGCTTTCTAGGTCAATGAGCTAAATTACATTCAGCTGCAAGGATGCACCATGCATATTACTTTCACTTGTGCTGGTGGGACAGATTATTTAATTTGTAGTAAAATACTGTTAAAAAAAAAGAGTAATACAGATTTTATTATTATGTTACTTTATTGTTATCAACTAATTTATCCACACATATGCTTGTTTTTCTGAATGGTACATATGGTTACATTTTAAAGATATTTTTGGGTGTTTATTTTCATTTTGTTTATTTTTGATGCTGTCTGATCATAAAATAATCGGGAATATTATTTCTGCATTTTGATTAAAAAAATAATTATTAAGGAGTTTTATTTTCCAACATTCATTTAGTGAGGAAAAAGCTATCTTGCTTTTTAAAATCTTGAACCTCAATCATCTCTTTTTGGGTACATTCTTTCTTCTTAAAGCAGCATTTTTAAAACCATATATAAAACCAGCTGCATTACTGTATATTCACTGTAGGAATCAATACAAATAAATGTACGTAATAAAAGTGAAATAGCCTAAATAAAAGAGATCTATGTCACTTTGGTTCTATGTGCTCTTATTGTATTATTTGTTGTGGTTACTTGCATGTAAACAGTGACAAGAAGCTATTTAAGTAAAATAGGTGTGACACACACACACACACAGATAATAATTACCTTGTTTCCCAGGCTGTGTCTTACTGTTGGCTTTTTTTTGGATGAAGGTTAAATGTTTTTGTCGGTTGTGAAATGTTTTTCTCTTCCTGTGGTGCTTGCCTGAAGCCTTCAGTGAAAGGAGGATTAAAGGAGCAATTTGCTCTTGTCAGGCCAGTAATTTTAATGTCACACTGGCCTTCAAAGTTCGTTTTTTTTTTTTTTTTATAACGTTTTAACTTGTAGAATCATCTTTTTTAATGTTTTTACATGCAATTAGGTCGATATGCAGACTTAGCCTTAAAAACTTTGACCAGAAGACACACATTTAAAACTGGCTAGTCGTTTTAGATTCAGTTTTATAGCTTAGGCAATTTAAAAATGTTAGCAGGCCAAAGCTAACTGCCTTTCTAATATACCGGAAGATTTTTTTACCCTTTTTTAAAGCCTAAACATTTTAAATAAACATTACCGATAACGTGGGTTAATACGAGACGTGTATACAAAAAAAATAAAAAGAGTAATAAAGTAACAAGTTCTCACATGTCCGTGTTGGTCCAGTTCGTTGTTCGTCAGTTTGACTTTCTCGAAGGAAACCATCTGCTTCATGAGCTGCTCTCCGGTGAACGGTGAGTCCGGGTGGACGTACAACCTGCAGTAGGAAGAAGAAGAAGAAGAGCGGCGGATCACATCCTCGGCTCTGATTGGCTGGGAGGCGTTCGAAACGGAACGTTCGATGCCCAATCGGCGCACAGCTGTGAACTGGAAAGTTCCAGGTCGCTTAGCAACCGCGTTCTATCTCCCCGTGAAAGAACGGTGAGTAATACGGGTTTGTTAGACGGTTTTAAGGTTGTTGTTTTTTTTTTTTATAAAGCGTGTTTTCGATATTGCGACAAGAAACAAAAAAAAGAATAAGAAAATAATAAAATACATTTATTTGAAAGGAAACAATTTTCTGACCAACAAATTACATGAATTGCCTAAATTAATTCAAATCTTTGTCAGTCCGTGTATTGAACATTTTACCAAACAAGATTTCATCTACATATTTACCCTTCGATCATTCCTCCATTTTTTTATTTTAATTTATTTAAGCATATTTAAAGCTTATGTTGTTGATGCAAGAAGACTTAACCAGGATTTTCTAAATAGGCTACTGGGGTGATGAGCCCCTAATATAGCCTATAGCCTATAACCCAGCATGAAGCCAGGTTTCCTTTATTTATTTCCATATTTTATTAGACTAAAAGTGATTCAGATTTGAGTGTATTACGTCTAAAAGTACAGGAATCAGCACATAAAGGCCTGACCTTTTAATTGTAGAATGTAAACTTCCCATAAATAGTTCTTTAAAAAAAAAAGTCCAGGCCTGGATGGGTGGCATATGGGGACTGACGCTGGTCTACTGCTCGCACTGACATCTCCATAACATTAATCAGCATCAGTATGAATGTTCCCAGATGCTTCCTGCTAAAGATTGAATTATTTCATCCGTCTCAGTCACACGGCGGGGGCCTCGCGCAGCTCTTTGGGCTCCAGTTTTTCTCCACGAGTTGCTGATAACGTTTTATTTCTTTTTTTTTTATAGGCTAAGGGAGAAAAATCCTAAATATCGCACATTTCCTATCCTACAGTAATGCAGCCGATGAATGGTCAGGTAACGTAAATAAACATCTTCGATCCTTCCAGTGAAATAAGACGAACCTCACTGGAAACACAGAGGAACTTTAAACTTAAAGCTTCATGGTTAAATAAATAAATATATAATGTTTGCTTTAATGAATTTTAAGGTTTTGGAAATATTTCTTATTTTTTCTGCATGTTCTTTGCTTCCTATTACAGTGAATATGTCTTTATGGTGGTCTCTCATTGAGGACTCAGTTCAGGTGGACTCTGAGAGCTGTGCAGGGTGGGTCTCTGTACCTGGCGGGCAGAGGAGGGTCGGCCTTTCCGGCCACCAGCCAGGAGGAGCGGTGGTAGGCGTACCGGTACCGCTTATTATCCACCGGGACGATGTCCATCAACACGATGTACTTAGAGTCCTGGTCCACCCCGGAGAAAGAGACCCGGATGGTGGGGAACATCCTCCTGATGGAGAGGTGAGAGGTGATATTATTGTTAGTAATGTTGTATGAGACTGCACATCACAACAAATAATAAATCAAATCAAATAAAGACAGTCGACCGTTTACATTCCAGACTTTGTGAATATTTAATGGAAGAATCAGATCAAATCATTATTACT
This sequence comes from Dicentrarchus labrax, assembly GCF_905237075.1. NCBI lineage: Eukaryota > Metazoa > Chordata > Actinopteri > Moronidae > Dicentrarchus > Dicentrarchus labrax. The sequence goes on along the minus strand of NW_026136707.1, from coordinate 2,603,189 downwards.
AAGGCTATATGCATACCCCATGTACACAAATATATTTGTGTATACCTGACAACACAATCTTAACTAGAAAAGGCCTATACAAATTTCAGTATTTAAAAATATAGTGATGCACTTTCATGCAGAGTTGGAGCCAGAATTTTTATAAATACTGAGGTCATGTCGGCTCCAGCTCACATCTCTCCTCTTCAATCATCACACCAACAGGAAAGACTTTCTCTCTCTCTTTTCTTTTAAAGCTCTCACTTTTTCAGTTATTAAATTATTTGTATTTTCATTTCCTAAATGTTATTTCAAAGCCTCGCAGGAAATACAATTCTGGCCGGAATAATTTAATTTTACTGTCTTTGAAATTATTATTATTATTATTATTATTATTATTATTATTATTATTCAATCTAAAAATATGCTGCTAAAATGAGCCAATTAAATGGGTATAAAGTGTATTTATTTTAGACCCTCCAGGCTGCTCAATCCTCGCTGTGCTCTGTGGTAAAGTCCAGCTTTAGAGGCCACATTGTGCAGAACTATATTTATTTAATTACACAGATTTAGTTACAAATACTACATGTTTATTTAGACTATTTATTTGGCTCAGTTGTTTTTCAGAATATAATTAAATATCCATTTCTTTAGATAACTGAACTAAATGCCGGTCTGTGTGGCCGTATATATGCTCTTTTATTAGGTCAGGTGAGTCTGCAGGTGAGTGTCTGGATCTCTGCTCAGTCTGAGGAAAACCCACCAAGAGCTGCAGATGAGCTTTATTCTTATTTTAGATATTTTAGACCCTGAACACCCCAACAGGACTATCCATGCTGTCCTTGTTTTGTGCTCTTATAGTAACAGTAAATGACCTTGTAGATCCTTGTTGTTATCTCCTTTATCTATGTACAGTTTAATGCTATGTTTATTAAGTGTGTTATTATTGTTGTTGTTGTTGTTAAGTCGCCTTTAATGGGACATTTGTCGGCCGTTTACCTTCCAGACTTGGTGATGATCATCTCGGTGCCGAGCTCGTGAAACTTGTCCCACAGCTCTTTGGTCTCCAGGCTGCACGAGATCTTCGCCATCTCCTCGCTAGGGATGCCGGGATTGGTGGGGATGAGCGGCTCCGTGCACACCGCGGGCGCGCTCCCGCTGAAGTCCCCGTGCCCGTCCAGGGAGGACAGGTCCGCGAGAGACTGCTGGTTGCACGAGGACTTTTCCACAAATTGTTCTTTATTTTTTATTTTTTATGGATATATGAGAGAAAGAGAGATAAAACAGAAATGTGAGGATGATTTCATTTTATTTTCTGTGACAGCAGCAACATCGAGGAATACAAGAAGATAAATACAGTTACAATCTGATAAAAACAAAAAATATTTGTCTTATTATTATTATTATTATTATTATTATTATTATAGATGATACTGTTCCATGTGAGTCTGCAGGACAATGGGAAATAACAAGGGGAATAACATTCAGCTCTTTATTAGACATTTTGGTATTTAAAGCTCTAAAACGTGTTTGTCGTTAAGGGGAAAGAAACTCAAAATATAAAAATAAGTTAAAAAAAAAAAACTGAGGCTCTGCAAGTGTTTTATTTTTATTATTATTTAAAAAAAGATCCCAGTTAAAGTTGGCGCAGGTTAACCCATGTTGGGAGGATTTCTTTTTGCAAAATAAAAGCTTCAAATGCCCCAAAATAAATTCCTTGTAGAGAAAATGAAATTTAATAACATTCATATTGATATTGTCTGTTTGTAGAGCTCTGCTCCAAAACCCAGTGAGGTCAAGTATTTATTTTATTAGATGATGGATATTTATTGAGATGACCTACTTTGTAAAACTAACATCCCTTCAGAAAAAAAAAAACTAATATAACAATAGTAATAGTTAAATTTTTATGACTCAATTTTAAACTACCATACTCTGGTACCTGTCGCATAAATAAAAGGGGCTATTTTTAAATATATTTGTGAACTTATAGGGATGTTACCGGCTTTTCCAATCACCTTTTTTTACTTATTTATTTATTTGAAAATAGTCTAAAGCCCAGACTGTTATCAGACACTTCATTTATTTGCCTTTTGCTGTTTTCTCAAGTGGTATCTGTTTTCCTCTCTGCTGCAGCCTCCTCACATTGCATGCTGCACCTCCCTGAAACCTTTCTTTAACTCTCAGGATTTATGCGTAAAACAACTTTAACAGCTGCAATCTTACGCACCAGTTCCCCCCAGAATTAAACTCGAATTAAGTTTTTCTATTTAATGTCTCGACCCGAACCTCTTCCATCCTTACCGAGAGGCTTGATGGTGTTCTCCTCCGTCTCTTTGTCCTTATTGGGCTTTCCGCTGGACATCAGGGCGGCTATGGAGAAAGCGTTTGCCCGGGATGAGAGCTGCGGTTTCGGGGATGACGTGTACTCCATGTCGGTGAAAAAGACTTGGAACAAAATATTCCCCCTTTAAACGAATAAAGAAAAGAAAAAAATCCTCCAGAAAGGCTCAACTCCGCCTGTTTTTTTTTTTGTTGGCTCCCAGCGGAGGAAAGAAAAAAAGCGCAGGAAAAATACGCACAGCTTTGCTCCTCGATTTCACTCTTTTTCTTTTGCGCACAATCTGCTCGCTCACACGGATAAACACTCGCCACTTTTGGAAAACACTTGTCACTGCCGAGTTGTGAGTCTTGTTGGATGCATGTTGAAGGAAGCAGGAGGGGACTGACTCCACTGACTTGTGCGCGTCCTGCGGTGCCAGATCTGAGGCCGGCTGCTCTTTGGGAAGCTTCAGTCCGATTCACCCTCCCCTTATAATTCCAGTCTGCCCTCCAATCACTGCCTCTGCTTCCACGTCACACTCCCACTGTCCCAGCAGCTCTGATACCGAGCAGCCAATTAAAAAACCTGGAGCTGTCAGAGGGTTTCTTTTTTTTTTTTTTTCATGTCAAAGACCCCGAAGAGAGTGTGTGGTTAAAGAGGAATAATATGGGAGATTTTTATGACTTCATACTGTCTGTACTGGGGTGATGACAGTGGGAAATTACAAGGAAATTGTAATTATTTGCTCTTATTGCTGAAGTATTACGAAGGGAAATAACAAGTGAAATTTACTTTACTAGTAGCCCTCTCGTGGACTCCTGCAGGGCCCCCAGACCACATGTTGGGAATCACAAACCCAGAATGTCAACAGTGGAGACGTTTGCCCAAGATGGTGCTATTTGATAATTAATGGCAGTAGTGAGGTGATGATTACAGCTTTGATACACACATATTTTGATTTTGTAAAGTCCCACAAAGATTCAGTGTCACAAACCTCACAAATCCACTCCTTTAGTATCATCGCACAATGTGGAAGAAATTCAGAGTTGCTTAAAATTTTGTTTAGAAATTGTCAAATGATTTTAAATGGAACACATTCTGAGTTAGTTAGATTTTAATATGTTCCAACATATAAAATATAAACAGCATGTAGCATGTTGTTTACTAAAGCAGGGCTCTTTGTGTATATATATTATATTTAAATTAATATTTTCTGTATTATTTTTTAACATTCTGTAAAAATATGCAACTTGGTTATTTCTGATGCTGTACCGCTGCTTTATATTGTAAAGGCATTACATGTAGAGCTGCAATGATTAGTCAATTCATTAATTAAATTAAAATAAACTTTTAAATTATTATTTTTTTAAAGAAAAATGTCAAAATTCTCTGATTTCAACTTCTCAAATCTGAATTTTTTTGGTTTCTTTGTCCTCTATGACAGTAAACTGAATATTTTTGGGTTGAGGACGTCACTTTGGGAAATTGATCAACATTTTTCTGACATTTTATTGACTAAACAACTAATCGATTACTCGAGAAAATGATTGACAGCTTAATTGATAATGAAAATAATCAGTAGTTGCAGCCTTAATTACTTACAACCTGTTGTATCACCTGAGCTATAGCAACACTTTCATTACATGTTTGTAATAATAACAATGTGTCCACAATCAGAGGATGCCAGCAACACTTCCTGTAAGGTCAATGAGCTCATAAGAAACATTATACGGAGCTCTTCCATTTGTAAACATATATCATACATTTACCAGTATTATTTAAAATGGGTTCACATCACAAACTCTGTCCAACTGTTCAATCTGAGCTTGGGTTCTCCGTCGGGCCCCAGTGTTCCTGTGTGTTGCACCGCAGCAAGTTATTCATAATGTCTGATGTAATATATGTTTGTACTGTTTGTGTTGTTGTTTGGTTAAAAGGTTTTGTTATGAATGTCAAACACTTTGGGACGCAAGACAAACACTCTGATAATAAAGTCAATATATCAATAAGGTCTCTCTAGGGCACCTCTCATTGGTCGTTCTCCCCAGGTCAGAGCCTGCAGCCTACATGTGTATATACACGGAGCTGTCTGACTATATTAACTTTGCCTGATGAACGAAACGTCGTTAGTATCCCTCTTGTGTGTTTGTGTAGTCTCACCTCTTCCCAGGTCTCCATGGTGACTCAGGTCTGTTTGGTGACACCTTAGGTTGATCGACATCCATATTCTTCATAAATGTTTACAGTCTGAATATAATTAGATGATTTGTTCTATTTTTTCCCCCATTAAAGGAGTTTTTCCTGATTTGAACTGAAGGTATTTGAAAAGTGTCCTGAGAGAAACGTCTGTTATGATTTGCTGTGATACAAATAAAATTGAATTGAACTGAATTAAATTTACTTTAACAAAGTGAGAATACAGTGTGCAGGATTCTTGTTTCTGTTTCCCATAACCTAAAATGTGCTACAATACAATACAGCTTCAAAACATACAGTAGAATTGTATCAACACACTAATTAACTCATTATCTAAATAAAAAAATGATGTCTCTGGGCTTATTTTGAGACTGAACACACTTTTTGTCCTCATTATGTGATGTGAGGTGTTTGTGAGACCCTCAGCAAGTGTGAGAAATGCCTTTACACACACACACACCCACACACCTACACACACACAGGAACCTTATTGAGTGCAGGAGCAGCAGTCTTGGGTTAATCCGTTCTGTGACACACACCAGTGAGCGCCTAATCTTTCACACACACACACACACACACACACACACACACACACACACACACACACACAGCTCTCATGTGACAACAGGAAATGCAGGTTATTTTTTATGAGGCCTTCTAGTAACAGTAATCATTTCTCTTAACAGTAGCAGCCAGTTGGTTTTAATGGCGACAACAGCCCGGCCTGCAGTCTATACTGTATGTTCTCCAGACTCCTACTGTTATCGTCTTATTACTGTCTTTAGTCACTCATTCAATTTTATATCAAAGGAGAAAGCTTTCAGGACTGATTAAAGAAATCTTTTTTTTTTCTGTATTTCCCTTGCTTTTAACTTGATAGGGACTGAATCCGGTCTAGACGTCACCTAAGGCAGAGTCTTTATCAAGACTTATTGTTTTTTCTTCCTCAACACGACTGATAATACACAGCCAGTCAGAGAAACCACTTCCACTACAGTCCCCATTTTAGATTTTAAATCAACACGTTTGATGCTGAAGCTTCCGAGCAGCACCTGAAGGCATCGTGTTCCCAAATGCTGACTTCAGATTTTTTCCAAAGGTGTCTGTCTTTTTTTGTGTGTGTGTGTGTGTGTGTGTGTGTGTGTGTGTGTGTGTGTGGAGGATCACCTCTCATCCTCAATGTCACTCTCTCTCTCCTCCCTCTGAGATGGAGGCTCACATAAACACCGAGCCAGAGACCGGCGGAGCAGCTAAACCCATTAGGAGACTCCTCAATGCAAATCCGCTGCTGCAGATATTTAATAAGAGACCTGTGCTGGCAAATCAGATTACCTTGCAATTGGCAGTGGATAATGTGCTAAAAGCTTTCCCACTTAAGCGTTACTCCTTACTGAATATTATTCACACTTTGAGGGGCCGGTGCAGCCTTAAAGAAACAGCCGGCCTGAGAGTGAACAGGGGGAAGAAACAGATGGCGATTAATGTTGGTGCCTTTTACAGCTGAATACAGGATGAGTCACAGATAAAACCGGGAAACTGAGGAGTAAAAGTTGGCTATCATTGATAGTTCAAAGCCAACTGACTGAAAAACATTGGTGAGATTTGAAAAAAGCTTTTAGAATAACCACTGTATGTTAAAACATGTTCACCTTGTCTTTATGCCTTTATAATATGAGTGTCCAAACTTATGATGTGATTGTTTCAGATTCCCAGAACTAATCAACCTCAGTTTTGACAACATTTAACCCTCTGGAGTTCATTTGTTTTGGCATCTTTCATTCATTTTTGTTTTTGGTGAGCACCTTTTAAACTCCACATGAATAACGTCCTTTTTGTCTGACTTATCATTTTGTCAATTTGTCAACAAAGTATAAAGCTACCAGGAACACAAAATACTAGTCAAATTACAAATATTCAATCTTCAGTGATAATCTTTTAAAACACTTAAAGGTTGGGGGAAAAAAATTCACTATTTATACACACAAATACCACAGAACATATTAGAAAGACAACTATAATAGAGTCTACATGTTAAGTCAAATATCCCAAATTATAATTGAGTCTTTTTCCTTCAGTTTGCCTGTAAATCACTGAAAATAATTAAAAATGTCAAAAAAAATAAAAAAGAACAATTGAACATCACCACTTTCAACTGGTTTTCTCTACATCAGTGACGCTCAACTTAAGGCCCAAGAGCCAAATCTGGCCATTGACAGGGTGCTAGGTGTCCCTCTGACCATTTTCTAATTCAGAATGAAAATAAATTGATTCACTTGGATTTTTTTTATTTGCTATTTATTTGTTTATTCCAAATGTTCAACAATGTCCCTTGGCTGTTGGGAAGCTATCAGCGATCTATGCAGGGCACAGAGGAGGTGACACGAAACGTTCACGTACACCCGACCTGCGTGAGGCTGCTGTGACCGGATTTTACGATGAGTGAGGACAGCAAATGTAAAAAGGTAAATTAATTGATTAGTTATTTCTTAATAATGTGAATAATCACAGTGTGCTATGGTGGCAATTTGTTTAATAAAGCATACAAAGTATGATCTTGTCTTTCTGTAAGGTTTTATTCAAGTCATCCATGAATAGTCTCAACGCAACCGTCACACACTCTCGTATGTGAAAGTCCGAAAGAGCCCCGATTGGCAGAAGCAGTATGGTTTTATCCCTGTTGGAGCACACAGTTACACATTCCTAAGTTCTGGGACAGTAAACAGACAGATAGTGTGGTGAGATGATCATGTCCTTGGCTTCTTAGTGAAGTCTCAACATCCCGCTGTTTACTTGGACATAGAGTGTAGTTAGAAACAGGGTTAAAGGTTATATGCATATAATAGCCTCTTTAACAGTTGCGTATGGTTTTACAATGACCAGGTCAAAGGGTTGTATAGGTTCTTAAAAATTGCCATTACAGTGCATAATGAAATGATCCAAAATATATTTTGTTAGCAGGTTAGCATGCGATACCCGCATGTGCTGACTTTGCAAATACAACTCAGAGATGCCTGGGCTAAAACCACCTAGAAACACAACTACGTGCCTGTTTGATGGAATAAATAACACAACTGGAGAAACTAGAATGTGTCATTGGGATCCATTGTGTGGGAACCATTAAGTAGATTTTGAGATATTTCACAGGCTCGTAAAGCTCTGACCTGCTGGTGGCGCTAGATGAAAAGTCAGGGATCACCGACGTCTTTTAAATTCTTTCTCTTGGAACCGTGAAGTGTGTACACAATTTCATGGGAATCCAACCAATAGTTGTTCAATTTCAGTCTAGAACAGTGCCGACATTAGCCACTAGTGTGGCTAAAAACTAAAGAGTGTCCATTAAACTACGATTATAACTGCAGTCATGAATCCCTCTTCTCAGATAAGACCCCTCTGTGGCCCCGTCAGCCCTGCAGGTGAACGCTGACATGTAATATGCAGAAGTAACTGTGATAATGGGGATTTACATTGACAAAACAAACCTATGCACATATATTAAATGTATTCCTGTAGGCAAATAGTCGCCCCTGCTGCCTGCTCTGTAATCTGGTAAAAAATCATCAGGGAGGTGAAAGGGTCGGGTCACAACAACAGCCATTTCATTACTGTGGCTCAAATGTCCCAAGATTCAATTCAATCAGGAGGCGATTATTTTTCCTCAGATTCCACTCTGCGGGGAATTGGCTGTCGTTTGTTGCTGACCTTTTCACGCTGGAGCCATTTATCCCGAGGAATAATTGTTCGGATGGTTTCGTAGTCATATCCCTGAGTGCTGCAGCTTGTAGCCTCTCGGTGTGGTGAGCCGTCACATATCCTGTTATCTGCCGCTGCTGAGAAGTACCTGAATGGGGCAGGAGGAGAAAACACACACACTGCAAAATGCAGGTCTATTGTGACACGTTATTTGATCCTCTAAGATTTTAAATTGTTTCCTTTTTTCTTTAAAAAGTGGAAAAACTAAAAAATGTCTCCGTTGTTTCCAATCTAAATAAGGATTTTCTGAAATTTCAGGATTTAATGACCTTGTAAAAAAGACCTTTTGCAGGTAGTAAGTAGATTTTAGCTGCGTCTGTCTGAACAAATAAATATTTTCTCACTTTTAATGACCTGGCAAGAAATAATTTCACCTACTTTGAATGTAAGTAAATCTTTTTTAGGAATTTCCTTGATCCTGATGTCTTTTTCCTGATATTAATGCATTATCTTCCTCAATCTGCAACATTTTTCTGTCTATTAAAATAGGAGCAAGTTGAGCTATCTTAACTAATGTTTGTTAATGAACTCACATCCATATTACCCAACGGGGCCCCTTCAGCCCTGACAAAACATTTATTTAAGGAGAAATGGTGGTGCATTGAACGCCACATGACAGGAAGGCTGGAATACTTTCAATAAGGGTGAAAGGACTGGAATTAACTGGTGAATGGAAACATTGTGTGAGAGAATCTGAGAGCTACAGAGGCAACGTTTGAGGTTGTATGAACTGGGGAACAGGATCATTAGAATAAAAGGCCTGTCTCTAATATGAGCCCAAATAAAGCCGCCATATATCATCATTTTAGAAACACTTTTTTTGTGTTTTGTATGTAGTTTTTTCTGTTTTCCCACCACACATTTTAAGATATATTAACTTTGGAGACTGTTTTCAAAAAGTCTAAGACATCTAATGTCACCTTCTGTAGACCTGGAAGTGCTTTCCATCTTTTTATCTGTTTACCCTCAAACCAAAATCATTTCCTGAATTCACATTGTTAATTGACGTTTGACAATAAAAAAATAGGCGTGCAGAGACGCAGTGGGCATGTTTTCCTTTTATTTCAGAAACAGATCATATCAGATCACACGTTAGCTGACATAACAGAGCTTTGATCTGAAGCATGTCTTCACTAACGTGGACTCTTATTCACCTGCTGTTGACTGCAGTGGATCAGCCCTCAACACACACACACACACACACACACACACACCCTCCCACCCCTCCAGAACTTGAGGCATGCAGTGGTCGGTCTGTTGCCTCCGTTCATATGACTAATTAGACCAGCTTCACACTGCGCCGTTCCTTTTGATGCTGATCCCTGGTGCTAATTGCTGCGTCAGTCCCGGGCCACAGTCAGGTTAAGTTCAAATGCAGGACCGACGTCTCCACTCACCCCCACACTCTCTCTCCCCACAGCCAGACCCCCGTCCACCTCTACTCATCTCCCCCAAGAGCTTTAACAAACACGTTTGTCACAGAAGGCTTTAAGGAGTGGCAAATAATGGAAACCCTAATGAAAACAGAGCAAACGCAAGTGCATGTACATCCATTCAGATTTGGTTTGATCTTCTTTCTGAGTCTTTACTCTCCTTTTTGACATTTCACTGACCTGCCTGTAAACAGATTTGCGAGCAAACTGGACTTTTAGCAACATTTCTTAAAAGCAGAGCAGGGTACGTTCAGTGTGATATTTCAGATAACAGCGCTCCCTTCCAGTGACACATATCATTTCTAAAAGCTTTTAAAGTCAAGTTAAGTTAAAGGATAAAGGCCTCAGTATGCCTGTCCAAGCCAACATCTTGTCCAATTCACACAGCGATTGGCTCAGTGAGGAAGTAGAGTCCAACAGTGTGAATGTCAGCAAAGTGCATGCCTGATTATTGCGTCTTTGCAGGCTTTTCAAAGCACCCTAACTTTAAATCTGTTCTTTGTATCTCTTCTGTCCTTATATTCTTTGTTCTGGCCCTAATTTATTTTGGTGACAATAATATTTATTTTAATTTTCAGTCACCAAGGACATGGCAACACCAATTGCACTGGGACAAGCAAGACTTCAGGTTTTATTCATTTCAAGATCAAAGGTTGAATCTGGCTCAACTTTTGCTGAAGTGCAACATCATCCTATAAGCCACTGAATTGGCCAATCAAATATGTAAGTGGTTCCTCCAGTGATTGTGGAACTTGATAAACACAGTTTTTCTACTCTTTACCTCGAGATTGTGGCAACGACAGGTAACCTGACAGAGTTTGCCATCTGGCCTTCTAAGTCAAGGATCGGTTACTCAAACTGGACTTCATGGATTGTGTTTCATGTCTCATCGGTGCCTGCAAAGAGCTAAAGAACAGTGTCACTGCTCAAACTGTAAACTACGAAATCCACACGTTATGTTAGTTTGCTTGTTAGTAGGACTCAATCTTATAAATGAATAATATATATATAAATGTAGTCAAACACTGAGCTGTAGCTGCAGGATCAAGTCTGTGACTTTTGGATTATAGAACAGATTTCCTTAACCTCCCTCTGCCCTCACCCCTCCTTCACCCCCCCTTAAACTCTGTTTTCCCCAAACTCAATGGGATTACGCTGGGCCTTGGTGAAGGATAGGTCAAATGAAAAGAACAGGGGCGGGGGAGAGGGATGAGGATGTGATGGATCAGGGGACTGATGAGCCACAAACACTGTGATACTGTGAGATGGAGGTTTGGGAGAGCGTAAAGAGAGGAGACGCCATTTAACCCTAAAAAGGCTTTCACATCACGGACCGGGGACCGGATCTGAGTACACCTGACCCCAAAGTCTAGTTCGTTTGATTAGTGTGAACGCTGTGTATCGTACCCGGGTTCAACGTACCGTGCGTGGGTTCACTTGAAAAGGTGGTCTCGAGCATGGTTCACCAAAACACAGACTGCTATATAGATCATAAACTTACCCTTTATTAATGATTTCTTGTGATCATCATTCACTTAATGAGCCTCTTCAGCAGCGTGGCCGCAGGATAAGAAAGTGAATGTTCAGCCTAATATCATTTGCGTTACCTTACTTCATACTGTGTGCTCCTTTCTGTTATTTTAGTAGTAATAGTAGTTTTAACTCAACATTCGTTCACAGAAAACATGAGCATGTCCGATGAACGTACACCACACTGCAGAGCTCCTCCTCTGAACTTCACAACCATGGCTGATAGATTGAGGATGCAAGTGAACTCAGGCACCGTCGTGAGCCGAGGGAGAGTGGAGATGGTGGGCAATCGTACCTAATAAGCCTCCAATTTCCGAACTTTAAACCACTGACCTTAATAAATCAGCCCCTCCAGTAAGTTGTGATGTTATGATTGCAACAATGAACACAAAGTCAACCAATCCCCATGAATTCTGCGCGATCTTGCAATTTTGTCCAATCGTGGCAATTTTTCCATAAATTTGACCACTGATTGTAATTTCCCACAAAATAGTTACAACATATATCATCAAACTCACTACCTTGTTTCTAGCTGTGAAGATGCAGACCCGAACATCTCAGATTTCCCCTCAAAACAGTGTGATTTTATTCTCTTTGGAACATGTTGTTTTTTAATAATTTTTACAAAATAATTTTTCTCAAATTTTCTCTTTCTCCCACAATTTCCTTGCTAAAAACACTGCAACATGCATCGCAATTTTAAAAAAAATGTCAGGCCGTGTTGTAGAAATCAACTTGCAACTTCAACATTGAACCGGATTTTGCAGTCATTAAATATCAATGTTTTTGTATAGAAATGTAGTTTTCATGTTGTGGGGAAACAGAAGGAGGTTCTCAGTCTTTTAAATTATATTTTATGGTTAAATAAAGCCTAAAGTCTTAATTCTATTGGAATATTGTTGCAAAAATGTCTTTAAACACACTGGCTGTCTCTGAGTCTAAAAGGGTTTCGTGTCCTTCCTTCTCGCCCCTCACCCAGCCATCTGCCCCGTCTGTCTCTACACGACTATCGGACATTCAGCTGGTCAAACAAGTGTTAGATCTTTAAATGGGAATGTTTGACGCCACACTGCTGCTGAATAATTGAGGAGCTCTGTGGTTAAAAAAGGCAAAATAATGCACATCTACAGGCTCTATGCTGTGTGTCCTGAGAGAGCGTGACAGACACAGCGTGACAGCGAGAGGCTAATAACACGCTTACTGCAACACCCAAACCCTTTTTGCAGCATAGCACGGACAACTATAAGATTTTAGCAGCAGGGGGGTGGTGCTAAAAGCTAACAGTGGGATTTTAGACATACACCCTTCCACCCTGAGCCTCAGCTTCGTTGTACATCTCTTTAAGAAGGAGTGCTGTAATTGCGTTGTGACTCTGCAGACCGGATCGACCCTCTTGACCCCCCGGGGAGGCTGTTTCTGAGATGTGCCAAGAGTCACATCTCTAAATATGGCCAGAGCGAGGGGGAGTCGTCTCCGCATGTTAGACTGTGGACTTCACCTCCGTGTCCTTCTATTAGTTTGACCTCAACTTCAGAACTCCACACTTCAGCTCCACAGATTTTCACTTTGGCAAGGAGAGAGAAGGAGAGAGAAGGAGAGGGAAGGAGATCTGCTCACAGGAAGCTTCACACGGAGGCTGAAAAGTCAAAGTAGAGGTCAAGGTCATTGTACAATTTATAAAGTTGTAGAAATCATAAAGTCCTGACACACATTACACATTCTGCATATTACATTGTTGTGTTTACTACAAAACATTCACAAAAAACAACAACATAGAAATAAATAAGACAGATTATGACCTCCATATAGAGATACAAATTATATAAATGTGCCTTCTCTTCAAAAATATTATGGTGTACACGTCCAGAAAAGAACTATTTCATGGGAAAACAGAGTGTTTCCATCAACCTGCTTTTATGTGCATTTGCAATTATATTAAAATTTCAAAGTGCGATAGAAACAGATTCAGCATAAATCATAACATTCATGAAGCATGTGACTTAAACGTCCACTTAAGAGACAAAAAATAGCGTCAGGAGACAGTAAGTTCCTCAAATACATAAAACAAACAGAATTGTCTCCACCATTTGAGGTTGGACTGCTCTTTTAACTGCATCATCTCATTCTCACCCTCTTCTTCAACAATGGTGAAGATTTTCTAAAAATGTGGTTAATAATTGGATAGAAGCTTCATTTGTTAGAATTTCTTCCGTGTTATTGTCTGAATGTCTGTAATCTGTAAACTAAAAATGTCTCAGCAGATTATGTGTCATATATAAATCCAAAGTGATTCAGTATTTTATTTATTAGATTTTTTTCCCAAAAGGATTTTTTATTTGTTTTTTTAAGTTTCTTCCATTCAATAATAAAGTTTTGTACTTCAAACGAGAGGTCTGAGAGGATTTTGGGGTGTAAATTCAGGAGATTCACGTACTGTTGCCTCAAATCTATCACAAGTGTAAAGATCCAAAGGTAACAAAGTAAGTTGGATGATGAAAGGGACTTTTAAGTTTGAATAAAACACAGTGTTGGTTTATGCCGTTTTTACTGCAACACATTAAAATGCAAACATACATTACACTGTACATTTCTAAATCATCACAATATGCTCACGTAAATTTAGTCTGGTCCACAGTTTGAGGTAACTTTGACTTTGTGAGCTCTAATAGAGTTCCGGTGATGGTTGTGGACATTTTAAGGACAAATTCTCACTTGAGCGCACAACCAGAAAGAAATCTGGGGAATGTATGAAGTTTGCAAACAGTTGCCTCATACAGATTAAAGTGAACACATCTGCTCATCCCAGATTTAGTAGAATTTATTGCACATAAGTTAGATTTGTGTCAATAAATCTCTGTGTATGGGTGTCTGATGCATTTCTGTATGTGGTGTGTATGTGTGTGTGTGTGTGTGTGTGTGTGGTTGTGTGTTGGTGGGGGTAGCTGGGGATCTGAAGAGCAGAGGGATGCAGGGTGCTAACAGCCGGCGCAGCGAGGGGAGGCAGAGGCGCCGCAATGTGCAAAGAGCCCCTGTTAGTAGAACTGACTTTAACCTTTATTCACTTAAAGACCCCAACAACCCTGAACACCCTCCCTCTGCCATCACCCCCCTACTCCTCACCCCCATCCAGTCCAGGCTCTCTCTCCTCTGTGAGGTCGCTCAGACTTCTTTTTCCACTCACACATACATTTGGTGCTTATGATTTAATCCTAGATCCAAGCAGACAGTTATGGGAGAATATATAATAATTGATGCCCAAAATGTTTAGGTTTTCTGTGATCTGTTTAAATCTTGATGACTGTCTATGGTACTAATTCAATTTGTTTGGTAAATTGTCATGGCGGCAAGGAGTTTAGAGCCAGAACCAGATTATTATTCTGGCTGATTAGACATCCGCTACAGTTGAAAGTTTTGTGTGTGAGATTACAAAACTCCACATAATAAAATTAAAAGCTGGTCACATCAGAAAGTACAGGGATAGTCTTTCATGTTGTCGCACATACGGGCGATGAAAGGTTGAAGCTTTTTACTAATATCGTGATGAAATCCAATGAGAAACAAGCTGGTAATGGCACTAATGCTCTGTCCGGTTGCAAATCGTCGTAGAAGAAGGTGATGCTGTAAAATGTTGCGATAGTCATTTACAGTATGCGCATAATGGCCGACCTCACTTAGCTGTCGAAATTGCTCCAGTACGCAAGTAAGTACGTAGTGTGCATAGTGTACTACACAGAAGTGTACTAACATAACATTCAAATTGACACACAGCACAAGTGTCAGTTAGCAAGCTACTTAACTACAGTTGCTAATGGGACAAAACTGTTGAAAGAAGTTAACTCAAAATACACATTTGAACCAACCTGTCTGGAAACCGTTTGTCTTTTGAAGAGGTTAGCAAAATAAAAGTGGATGGAGAAACACAACTAGTAAACTATGATACTTCCTCTGGTTTCCTCCAAGGTCAAGACAGTTTCCTATTGGTCAACGGCACAAAATCTTCTCCAAGTTCTCCAAAGCTGAACTCAACACAAAAGATTTGCAACGACTTACTTTGTCCCTGCTGTGACTTCATTGCAATGTATTGATCTTGCAGCTAATTTGAACTTTTTGTTAAATGCTACCAGGCCTTGATAGATGTGTATGTTGTGTTTCTGTCACAGGTGAGTGAGAGAGATGTCCTCACACAGTCCTCAGATCTAATCAACCAAAATGAAATGAAAACACCTGTTTGGGTGCGCCACAGGTGTGTATCATCTATGAGAAAGAGATCAATTATCTAACCAATTTAAGAATACCAGGGGCATGAAATTCCTGTAGTGTCTGGGACCAAAGCAGAGTTAAGTTAGATGTTAGATGTTAGGAAATCAAAGCAGATTTACACATTTTTCTTGAACTTCATACAGAAATGTAATCCACACACTCGTATGGACTCCGTGTGGGATAGAAAACACGATCTATAAGCCGTAATCTTGCGGTCTCATGGCCTGTGTTCGTCTTGGCTGCTAGACGGACTGAACATTGCTAGAAGTGGGATTAACATCACTGCTAAAATAACACAGAGGAAACTGGAGGAGAGCCAAACAGCCCCAAGAAAAGGTCTATTGTTGTCCAAGTGTTGTTGTTGCCTGGTATTATCTGCGCTTAGTTACACCATAAGGCACACACACACACACACACACACACAGGTAAACACACGCAGGCACATGCACACACACAAACACACACACACACACACGTAGACACATATAAACACAATGTGCACTTTTCACACAGTCCCCATGCATCGGTTATAATCCATACACACATGCAGATGTTTCCTCCCTCGTGGTTTTCACACAGAACATGAGCTGATGAAGAGTGATCGCCTCTCCCGTTGTGTCCCCATCAATATTATCGATCCTCCTGCAGTTTAATCCTCATGTTTATCCGCCCCAGGTACATAATTGCTGAATTCCCGGAGTGTGGAAGGCATAAAGAACCAGCTCAAAGCGTCCTCTCACCTCCAGCAGGCCGATACGTCAGAGTTTGCGACGCTGGTCAGGATGTGATGTGATCCGCTTTCAGTATTTGACCCCATTAAAATGACTGTCGCGGGTCAGAGTTCAAGAAGAGGATTATGGCTTCTTGCCAATGACCTGTTTGAACCCTAAAGGGTGCCACAGCGGTGATTAGGGAATATTATCAAGATGACGTGGCCGAGACACAACAGGGAGAGAGAGAGAGGTCGTATGAGTTGCTGTATGTAGATGTTCAGTCATGCTAGTTAGGGGCTTTAGGGATGTCGGTCCACCATTTTGGTTCAGGCTGAAATATCTCAAGAACTATTGGATGGATTGGCATAAAATTTTGTACAGATATTTATGGTTTCCAGACAATGAATCCTGGTGACTTTGGTGATCCTCTCACTTTTCCTCTAGCGCCACCATGCAGTTGACAGTTGTAATTTTGAGAAGACTATCGGATGGATTGCTGTAAAGTTTGGTGCACAGTCTTTCGACTTTCCTATCGTTGTATATGTTCTATTTTAATATGTTTTATATTTTGTACTGCTGCTATCTTGGCCAGGTGTCTCTTGTAAAGACTGGTAAAATAAAGGTAATATAATAAAATGTTCAATGTAAGATGTTGAACATGTTAAACTGGTAAAATGCTAGCGTTGGCTGCCGGCTAAGAGATCGCCCAAACTTCCAAGTTCCAAGTTGAAGGCCTTTCTAGCTTAGGACAGTAAGGGGAGGGGAGAGCTGGAGAGACTGTGAGTGTTGAGGGAGGGATGAGGGGAAGTTGATGGTCGGGTGGGAGGGTGGTGGGGCTCTGGGCAGGGTGGGGAGCCTCTTCCTCGTGCCTCCAGTCGACCAGAAAATCTCAGCAAATTAGTTACCGCGACGACGGCTGGTCGGGGAGCTTTCATCCAGCGCAACAGGGGAGCCGCCATGGGATCGGGATAAGAAACACCCCCTCATAACAACATCTTCCCTCACCCTTCTTCACCACTGCTCCTCTGCCCCCCTCCTCTCCTCTCCTCTCCTCTCCTCTCCTCTCCTCTCTCTCCCCCCCTTGAGTCACTGTCCAACCATCCATTACTGTTTCCTGGCAGCGTGGAGGAGCAGAGGGCTCGACGGCCTGTTTGGCTGTTAAACGGCCCTCCAGCATTAGCACCCCTGAAAAGGTGTCACATAAACACCAAGCAGCTGCTAAGAACTGCTGCAGCCCCAAGAGAGTGGACCTGAATCTGTTGTGTGTGTGTGTGTGTGTGTGTGTACAAGTACACAAAGAACAGATACACATATAAATGCAAACAAGGTGAACTTGAAATAATAAGGTTCCAGCATAACAGAAAAGGCATTCAATGAATCTTAACTCCAAAAGGTGAAATACGGCACACTGTCCAAGGATTGCAGACTAAAACACACCCGTTATCAGATGTACAATGTTTCTATCTGACAATGATCACAGGGTAAACAAGGTATTAAGACCATATCTTCACACACACACATATATATAATGTTGAATTCAGAGTAACATCAGCCTGATTGTATAATGAAATGCAGGTTGTAGTTCCCTTTATGCTACATGTAAAAAGAAAAATATACAAACATATCCAGTAAAATACAGTCAAAAGGCCCAACATTAAAATGAAGAGAAAATAAATGTCAGATGCGACAATTAATTGTTTGACCAACCTCAGCAGGCAGTCAGCTGACACAGGAGGGTCGTCAGCTGATCTGGTTCACCTGCTGTAAAAGTTGGCCCATGTGCTCGCTTTGTCTCGCTACAGTTGGCATCTATCTGGCCTCACCTTCTTTTGTTTTTCACCTTGCCCACTGTGCCACACTTCCAGCTGCTGAGTAAAGTAAAGGGGGTTGACCTCAAAGTTAACAACAACCTGGAGGAGAAATTAAAGTCTCCACTTTGCTTCTCAACCACAGTCTGAATTGTTAACACAGGGTAAATCATTATCACAGCGGGAGAAAATATTACAGGAAATCAGTTACGTATATTAAAAATATGTGTTATTAAATAACAATTAGGTTTTTTGAATTTAATTCACAGATATCAAATTGGTTAGAAAATGATTTTCTATTTAATCCAACAACAGAATGTTTAATTGTTGGTGCAGGAGGTGAAAATAGGACTTACAATCACTTCAATAAATTATTCTTTAAAGCATAAATAAACTATTTTTTGAAATGAATGACTTTATTTGTTCATAGCCTATAATTAAACCCCATGTTTTCATAACCGCTTTTAATGTGTGACAAACTGTTGTGTGTTTTATATTTTGTGTTTTGCAGTTTTAGCGTGTTTCTATAATCATTTTAACTTATGTGAAGTGTCTCTGAGTCTCTCTATAAATAAAATTTATTAGTATAATATTGTCTCTCTCTCTCTGTTAGGGTTTGTTCGGGTCAACCGTAGTTTGTATTTGGTCTAATTATGTATAGCCTAAATATTCAGGATGGGTCCCATTCAGATGCACGTTGGGTTCGGGTCCAACATTTTGGAGAGTGAACTGTTTAACGGCAGGCTCATAGAAAGATAAAAATCCTCACAGTCCAGTGGGATATGCATGTGCACACTGCACTGTACATTCATGTACACACACTTTGTCTCCAACCCTCCAGAGAAACACACTAACTGCTAAGGACTGAGTGATGCCCAGTGGACACACTGCTGCTAAAATCTATGGAAGACTGAATGTACACAGTGTCACCTCTGAATGGTCGCTCATCTGCACGCACACACACACACTGTAACTCAGTCTGTCTGATGACACATACACACTGTCACACATCCCTGCAGCCCAACTCCCGACACAAATAAAAATTGTGTCCATTTTGTCAGCCGATACCTTCAATGTCTCTCCGAGCTGAGGAATGAAAATCAATCATGTACATAAGAATCGTGTTTTATCAGGTTTTAAAACATGCACGATTGATTTCTGGAAGTAAGTGTAATAGGGCAGATTTCTGTTAAATCAATCCCTACATTAAGTAAGTCATTCCTTTAACTTACTTAATGTTCTTCCTGACATAAACACCTGCCTGCGTGTCTGTTTTTAATGTTCTATGTTGTATTAACTCATGCACCTGCAACGTTTAAGCTCACTGTACGGATCAGTTGAATAAACTTTATTCAAACAAGATGTCAGCATCCTCAATAATGCTGATGAAAAAAGGGAAAGACAGTATAATTCTACTCTCTTCGTGCAATTCTATTCTAATTCTGGGAAAAAGAAAAATATGGAGCTGCAGATGGCTTGCAGATGCAGACAATATGGTGTCTGTTGTGCAGTTTTATATCACAGCACAGTCTCAGTCAAGACTACAGTTTTACCTACAACATGTAAAATAATTCTCCAGTAATATTTAAACAAGCTCACTACAGTTTATATCAGATCTTTTCAGCCATTCAGGTGTGGATGGTCTAGAACAGGTAGTTGGTTATGCATCTGTAAAATGGTATAAATATAAAATAGTAAAATGTCAGAATTATTGCATGTTCCTTCCTTAATGGACCTGATTGTACTGATGCACCAAGGCTCATACAATAGAGGTTTTATCAGTTGCACTGCTAGCACCCCTGCAAACAAGTTTAAGCATCATTGACTTCCCATCTGAAATCTGAGTTGCTGCTTACATATTTATCAGGTTGTTCCTTCTGTGTTATGTTGCAGCGATGTTGCCCTCCCCAAGACAAAGTCCTGTATTGTTATTAAAATTCAAGTCATGTTTGATTTAGCTATTTGCAGTTTGTTTCAGACATGCCTGCAATGTAAGGTCAGTTTTTGGCAGCAGAATAGAAGCTCCGTTTCAGTGTTGAGTTACAAGATAAGTCTGGTCATATTCTATATTTTTCTTATTGTCAACAAATCTCATGAAAAGACCAAAACCAGCAATGATTGAATGATCTGTGCCAGATTTACCTTCTATAGTCCTCTGTGCAATCAAGCTTCGTTGTTATCCAAAAACTATTAAAAACACATCAATGAGTCACTGATAGAAACAGAAAACTGAGCTAAAAATGTTTGCGTTAGAAGATGTAAACAAATCAGCATTAGTAATTTTTTTGCCTTGAATTAAGCGTTGATAGGTCTGTCATTACTTTGCTGTCAATTCCTCCACACTGTCCTGAGAAAGAAGGTGTAGAATGACGGAGTGCTGATAGATAGATGTGGTCGGGGACTTCTGTTTCTGTGCGACCTCTGACCCCCTGCCCTGCCTCCCTGTCTGCAGCAGTTCAGCAGCAGCCTGCGAGTGATGGACACAGTCACACACGAACACAAAACAAAATTTGTGTCTTAGAGCTCGGATGTGAGACAGACAGATTCATGCAAACATCCAGATGCAAATATAAACTCTCTAGCCTTCCTGGTCCGGTCTTTGAGGTTGCTGTTGGTAGAGGGATCAGGTCTTAAGGGTGTGTGTGTGTGGGTGTGTGTACTCGAGGATTAGTTCACAAGCAGACAGCCTGTCCCTGAACCCCTTAGTCCTCCCACTGTGACCTGCTGACCCCCCCCCGCACAGCAACCTGGACTCTGATAAACCCTCACAGCTCCACACTGCTGGATCAACGGAGAGGCAGATTTAAGAGTCTGATATTCAGACTTAATGGCCATTTCATGACCACCCCATTATTCAGTGAGACATTTTCATTCATCATGAGTTGTCACGATATAAGAATATAACAGATGAATCAGAGTTGAGTATTTGTCCATGATTTCGCTTCAGAGAGCACTTTCATTGTTAACGTGAAGGCAAATAATTCAGAGAATCACATATATATACTCCTCAACATATAGAAACTGTGTTATCCTTTTAGTAGTTCTGAAAAACACACCGGATCAGTCAACAGATCCGGTTCATGCGGCGCAGTGCATGATGGATTCGCAGCGGTGATCAAACTGTAAAACTAGGGAGATCAAATAGGAATCATCATTGTTTTACTGCATTGGAGTGCATTTGCATCACAGTTCTGCAAGTGCTTTAGTTGCATGACCTTAACTACAAGTTCACTTTCCTTAACTAAAATCTTAACCATCCCTTGTTGTCAGTGTGTAGATCTTATAGAAAAAGAGAATTTCAAAATGTTACAGTACAAAACAAATAAACAAAGGTTACCATTGAATGTAATGCAGGATTTTGCAGAATTTCGGGTTATCTGCACTTTACAATATCATGATTTAGATCAGTGATTGAACTGTTGACTGGAATGATAAATATCCTGATTTTAACACAGTTTGGTAACAGTTCAGCTGCTGAAGTTCTCAAACAGACTTTTGAGATTGGAGTGAAAACAGTTCATCAGCACATTTCTCAGAGGATGGGCTTAATTAGGTTTTCAATCATTAAACACTTATACAGCACTCATATCATGCCAACTCCACTTGATAAAAGACTTCTGAGTAGGATACACTAGTACTTCCTCGCTCCTTGTCTACTCCAGGTGCATTTAAGAAATTGGAAGATCCTCTATGATGGCTGAGGTTCTTATTTGGTGTAAATGTCCCTGAAAAAGGATGGAGGATGGAGAAAATGTGTTTAAGTCGAAGGCAACAAACATGTGCAGGTGGTTGTGTATCAGTGTGTGTCTCAGGTCTGTTAGTTCACAGATAAACTATCTCACAGATCCTAATAGCGGCTCTACAGCCCATTAGTGAGCCACAATTAGAGACCGTCTAAATTAGTGAACACAACATGTCTCCACTCCTTATCAGCATAACACTAACTGGTCATCACAGTCCAACACCCACCCATTCCCTTAGTGACTCTGTAAATATGCCAAAAAGCCAAAATAATCTCATCTCGAAGTGCTGCTTTATTTCACAATAAAATAACTCTTTTTTTGTCCAACCAATAGTTCAAACTTCAAAATTATTAAAACTAATTGCAAAGAATCGTAGTAAAATATTCATGGTTGAGAAACTGGCGCCATGAAATGTTTCTGCCTTTTTTCATGAAAAATTACTTAAATGATCAAAATAGTTGCCTGAAATGTACCTCAAATTTATACTTAAGAACTTGAGTAAATGTACCCTCTTTCCACCACTGGGTCTGAATTTGACAGACCTTGGAGACAGAATATACAAACTATACACAATGATGGATACACCTGTCAGAAAGAATTGAATTAAAGGTCAATAATTTGTCTAATAGATACATTCTGCGTCCAGATATTTTTACAAATGACATCAATTAGCATAATGAAGTTGTATTTTTTTTAAACCATATGTGCATCTGACACTCTAACAATGCTCACTCTTACTGTCCAGACAGCTGCACCATAAATAAAGTAAATAAAATGATGAAATAGCTACAACACCAGAGTGATCACAGGCTTCTTCTGGAGATTGGACATTAATGGGCCAGATATTACTGATCCATCAAAAGGCTTAATAAAAATGGCAACAGGAAAAGCAGACAAAGGCAGAGGAGCAGTTTACTGAGAGAGGATTGTGGAGGAGTGTGAGCAAATATATCAATTATACAAATTAAAATATCCCTTATGTGGTGCCTTCCTTTAAATAAAAGTAATTTAATATTTTTAACTGGTCTTGTCAGCGGCTGAGTCCAGACCTGGATGTGGTCTTGTGAAGGACTCGGCTCCTCTGCTCGTCTTATCTGAGCGCACTCTGAGTGGTATGTAACGCTGACAGTGACGGCCTGCTGTCCTCTCACCCTTTCCCAGGGAGGAGGGGCAGACTGGGCAGGTCTGGATCTCTGCGTGTGTGTGTTGTGTTTATGACTGTGAGAGTGAAAGTGTCTGAGCATTTAAGTAAGAGAAATCTCTGTGTGTGTGTGTGTGTGTGTGTGTGTGTGTGTGTGTGTGTGTGTGTGTGTGCAGTCTGGAGAATGGTGGTGCTTTGGTCCATACGACTGGGATGGTGTTGACAGTGCTTTGCTCTCTCCATATTTGTACATGGTTAGTGTGTCAAGATGTAGCCAAGGAGCTGAGAGATAAGGAAGGATGTCTGGAGGGTGTGTGTGTGTGTTTTAAAACTGTGTGTGTGTGTGTGTGTGTGTGTGTGTGTGTGTGTGTAAGTTCACATAAGCAAGGTGTATTTACCATATTACTGTTTCCCCCTCATGATCCCATACCCCAAAAATCAGAGCTATGAACTTTAACACAGGTCTTTCTATAAAAACTCAAAGCATTAATGACTTCCTGTTTAACAGCCAATGAGACGATGGCGCTGCAGATTGTCACGGCGCGCTGTCAGTCCTGATTTCAGTAGCAAGGCCTGGATAAGAGACATGAGGTGACGCAGAGACAGGCACAAAGAGAGCAAATGTTCTCTGGGGAAATGCATTTATGTGTGCTGTATAAGTACAAATGTATCATCTTAAAACATAAACACCAAAAAATAAAGATACATGAAGTCCAGCAAGTTTTATTCTTCAACAGTGATTCTCTCTTTATCTACAGACAACGGCGCTGACAACCACGATACACACAGTTGTTTTCACATCATTGATTCATTGACTGACATCGCCCTCACTTCTCTTAACACTGACTTGTGAAATTGCGGTGGTCCAGTGGGTTTTATAGACGAGGTGGGACTCTCATTCATTTAAAACAGCAGAGAAAGAGGGACACTGCTATGCTGTAAGTGAGTGAAAGGACACTGGCAGAGATTTTTGACAGTGATTTAATAAGAAACTGTAATTAACAACTTTATGGACCGCTGCCGCTCCACTGCTACCTCCTTTTCACCAAACCGTGTAAATGAATTTGAGGTGAAATCCAGTCTGTTTTTGTAGTTCATTGTGTTTGGTGACCTCAAACTTCAACTGGAGCAACTCAAAACGCCTGAGAGAGTGTGGAGGGATTTAAAATGCAGTCGTCAAACTTATGCGCATTAATAGACCTTTTTCACAGCAGCCATTTTTACATAAAATAGTAGGGTAAACACAGGTGTTACCAATGATACTGAATACTGCGCTATTCCATTCAGGTAAAACAGTCAGGGTGTGCTAGTGTGCATGTTGGCTCACTGGAAAAGGCTCTGCTACACTAAATATAATGTAATTAGTATCCTTGGTAACACCTGTGTTTACCCTACTGTTTCATGTCAAAATGGCTGCTGTGAAAAAGGTCTGTTGGTTAAAACTCCAGCAGAAAATCTGCTTACTAATGTACAGTGCCTTTGGAGAAAGGTGTAGAAAGTATGATTCTATTCAGTATCCTCTGGTTTACTTGGGTTTTATCAATGCATGAAAGCTGGTGACCCCATGTTATTGTCATCGTACACAACTGGAAACACCTGTGTGTGTGTGTGTGTGTGTGTGTGTGTGTGTGTGTGTGTGTGTGTGTGTGTGTGTGTGTGTGTGTGTGTGTGAGTGTGTGCGGGGTCTTTAAGGGTAGATTAGGGGTCAATCACACTGACCCAAATCAAACACTATCAATACTGCTTCTGCTTTTTAAAAAACTTTAAAAATATTGACTTTAAATTGGACCTCACAAAGACAGACAAACGCTCGCTCACACAGTTTTCGCTTAGTAATTAGGGAATACGGGAAACTGGTCCTAAATGGCGGACATGGATCCTGGTTAACTTATTTACCCATCAGGCTCTGCTTCCTAAAGCCTCAACTCTTTTCTTTTTTTTTCTTTTTTAAAAGCTTTTCAGAGCGATAAGCCTCCAGTTCTCCCTCCCTTGGGATGGATGATGCTGTTGTCACGGCAACCTCAAGACAAACCCACCACCTCCAGACACACTTCCCCTTTTGGTCCAGTGATGTCATTCGAGGCATGGAGACAGCCGTGGGGCCACAGCAGGACACAATTGTGCAAACACACACACATACACACTTATCAGGAGACGTGGAGGACATCAGTGTTTTTGGGGGGGGTTGTGGTTGGTTGGTGGTAGAGCCACGGTGGGACAGGAGATAATGGGGGGGCTGATAAGGGGGTCCAGGGACCATGAGTGGGGGGGGGTAGGAGCAGAGTGGGATGTCAGCCCCCTCACTGAGAGCTGACAGGACAGACAGACAGAGAGACTAACAGGATACAATACACATTATATACATAGATACAATATATAGCTGTGTTGCAAAGTCGGCTCGTTCCGGACGTGTTTTGAACACTGACGTGGAAGTGAACACATGAAATGACGAATAATCAATTAAACAAGCTTAACGTGACTGACGGACTGTAACCTACGCAACATAGACACACTAGACGTTTAATGTTACCATCCTATAGGTTTTACGCTTTAAGTTTGAACAACTTCACAAAAAAGAACTACAATACCCATGAGCCTTGGGCAACATCGGAGCTGCTAAATCAAAAACGCAATGTAACACAGTTGTACATGTTTTGTACAGATGATTAATTTTAGCACTCAAAGCACTAAAGTATCATAAAAAAACTAAAATTATAATTAAAGTAAAAGTACCCAGCCTGAAAACAATGACTCAAAGAGAGATTCATATGTTGTGCTTTCTGTTCTGATGTCCTGTTATGTCTTCATGTTGTGTCCTGTCACGTAAAACGTTACATTATATTAAGTTATATCAATTGTTTTATGTGTGAAGTGAATGCACATCATTCGTTCACATTGATCTGTCACACCTTGTCATATCATTACATGAATCAAATATATAAGATAATGCATATGCCATTCAAAGCAGTAGGCAGGCAATAGATGTGCACTATTAAGTTTGTTTTTGCATAATAATAATAACATTATTATTATTTATATAGCACTTATCATTCTGCACTTAATTTACAATTAGAGCAGGTGTCTCTTTCTCAGACATCCCCTGTTGGAACGTAGCTCTTAAAATGCTAATTATCGTTAACACTCAGTCGGGGTCTGCAGAGGTCAGTTATCAGCTTTCCTCCGGGTGATAAAACTGTGTAACGCCTGTGAACAGCAGTTCCTGTAACAGACCTGCTGAAGGAGATCTGCTGTTTATCTCACTGATAGGCCAGTCTCCAGGAAAAAAGTGTTGAGACACAGTGTCTTATTCTGTCATTTCACACACACACACACACACACACACACACACAGAGGACGGAGTGATGCCACATGTGATGAGCAACAAGAAAGTTCCTGATTGAAAGCAGCACATCAGAGTGCCGGTGTCTGTGGTTGATCCAGGAAACAAAGTGAACCAGGGGGAAATTAAAAAATAATAGTAGTATAAAGGGAGAAAAAGACAAAAGTTTTTAAGTTTACTTTAATAAAATGAATACATTTCTAACCAAACTAAGATTGAATGGGAAATGAAACATTGGTATTTACTGTGATTCTCTGTGTGTGTTTGTGTTAGTGTTGTTGTCACTTGGAGGAAGCAGACTTGTCTTAAAAAAAAATCTGAATCTGACCTGAGCATCAGCGAAACGAGTGTAAAATAGGTCATGAGGTCAAAACAATGGCCGGCCGATGGAAAGGGAAGTAAGCTGAGGAAGTAAGGAGAGGAAGTAAGGCGAGGAGGGGAAAAGTAGAGACAGTAGGAACTCTGTCTGTCTCCGTTCTGAAGGTGGAAACAGGGTTGTGTGTTTTTCCCACACTGGTGATAGAGCTATCTGTGTCGGTCCCAGTCATCCTGGCAGTCACCCCCCCCACGCCCCCTCTCCGCCTCCACCTCCACCTCAGCCCTGCATGGCTTACAGGCTGTCCTCAGGAGGAGCCAGCCAATAAAGATAAGCTTGACGGAGGAGCCAGCCAATAAAAGATAAACCTCAGAGGAGCCAGCCAATAAAAGATAAGACCTGCGGCATGTCTGTGACTTCCTCACTGATCTTCCTTCGGTAGATACAAGGCTCCGCGCTGATATGGCTGGCGTCTCGCTGGCATCCACAGAGAAACCCAACATATACTACTCACATAGCGGCATTCAAACAAATAACAGGACTTCTTTTGAAGCTGTATTTAAATCAAAATGATTATGCTTCCTGTCAGATATGACTTTATAATGAGGAGTCTATTAGGCCTTCAGCCGTCAGATAGGCCTTCAAACAAGTCCACTGTTTAATCATGTAAATCATTTATTTTAAACTGTCTGTCCTAAACACCTTCTATATTTAGCAGAGCTGCTTCCAGGCTGTGCAGTCTGCTGGAGTTTCATGTGGAGGGTTTTACAATGAAACAAGGTGTTTTCACTTTCAGTTTCACTTCCTCTTCCGTACGCTGACTGAGCATACCTTTGTCTTTACTGCTAACCTGAACTTTTCCTGACATTAAACATTAAACACAAATGTCAGAAACAGTTGGACTTTACATTAAACGGACTAACCCTGCCAGCTGCTTTGTACAAAGTCTGTGTAATGTCCGATTGTGCCCATGTGTCAATAGAGCAGGTTACTGTCCGGAGAACAGTTAAACGTTGCTTCAATGCAGCAGTATCCAAGAATATCCCAGATAATAATAATAAAACATTATACTGCTCAACTTTTACTTTTGATACTTTAAGTAAATGTTGTTAATAATATTCACAAACCTTTTACTTAAGTAAGGTTTTGAATGAAGGACTTTCACGTGTACTTTTTACAGTGTGGTATTAGTAAAAGATCTGGATACTTCTTCCACCACTGGCCATCGGTGTGTGAGTGTGTGTCTGTGTGTGAATGTGAATTAGAAGCAAATTGCATTGGATAAAAGCTCTATATACATGAATGTGTTACTGATGAAGTTACCTTATATGGATGGTGATCTCAGCGTTATTCAAATTTCACATATTAGAAATTTTTTACGACAATAGCCAGAAACAGAGAAGTGGAGAAATCAAGAAAAAATTGACCACTTGACCATCTGCCACATTTCAAGTGATGAACTGTGTAATACTACTGTACTAGCTTGCATAATCAAACAACAGTTGCATTTAATCATCACAGACCAGTTACATAAGAAAAAAAAAAATATTAAGAAATACAGTTTCATCATATCATGCAGCGCTAGTTTATACTGATCACAGCAACCTGTCTCTCCGTCGCCAATCAGTATCCAGATCACCTACATTTCTCCTTTTATTTTCCTCTTAAACGTCACTGATGCTGAGCTGACAAGATCAAACGAGATAAAGAGTTTTTTCCTCCTTAATTTTAAGCCATTATTCCCTCCCGCTGTGTCTCCTCTGAACGAGAGGCCTACCACAGGAATCTGCAGCACATATGATAATCTGACAAATGCTTAATAAAGGTATTTTTCAGTTTGCTCTGTTTTTTTTTCTTTTTCTAATGGCCACTAATGGGAAGTATACATGGGACATTGGCACATGAAGACAGAGGAGATGTCTTTGAGCCAACAGAGATAAAGTGTAAGTCCTGCTCTGTCTCTCCCTCACACACACACACACACACACACACACTTACACACACCTCCCTCCACCCCTAACAGCACCCTCAGCGAGCCCCCCTGTTCCCTAGTCGCTAATGACGGACAGCTGAAGGCACACTCCTGGGGCGCCAATCAAATTTGCAGGCCTGTAATTGGATTACGGCGGGCAGGGGGGAGGGCTTTTATCTCTCCCCCTCTCTCTCTCTCCCTTGTTTGTGCTCTTGTCTGCGGGTGAATGATGGACAAAAGAGCGGCCTGTCAACGTCAACTCGAGGCTGACAGAGAATGTGTGTGTTTGTGTGTGTGCGTGTGCTGATTGTTTAGAGGTTTCGAGCCAGCTTCGACGGCTGCTGAGTGTATTGACATGACTTTGTATTTTAGTTTTATGTGCGTGTAATACATCTATCTGTGTGTGTGGATCTGTTTTTTAGGCATGTGTGAGTCTTTGTGGTAGTGTGTATGTGTGTGTGTGTGTGTGTGTTGGTTTGAAGCAGGCAAAGAGCTAAATATCACTTAGCTCATTGCCTCGTCTCTGTTGCCTTTTCACCAGAGCTCAACACCAGAGCGACACAAAGGCAGCTGTCCCCCGGCCAAGTCTCCTGAAAGAAAAGAGAAGATGACAAATCACAGACACAATAAGGCGAACAGCCACTGCAGACGCTCTGCTGAGTGGAGATGCTGCTGAAGATATGTGGTTTTTTAAGCAGGTGGGCCTTTCTCCAGAAATTTCATTTTCGTCTTGGACAGCGGAAAGCGAGAAACGGTGAAAGAGGAAAAGCCTGCAGAGAATACTTACTCTAATAAAATGCACATCAAAGCATTGTTTGCTTGCTGGTTTGTCATTGGTTGGTAAAAACTGTGAAGACTTTTGATCAAGACTTTAAAAGGATGAATGCACAATGTAATTAACAATTTAAAAACATTGCCAAAGTCCTTTTGCTGATTATTCCTGAAATATTTTCATCTGAAATGGTCGAGACTGTTGATTCTTCAACCAGACTAAAAGAAAAGAAAAATGTATATTCGGATAAATACCATAAATGGGATAAATTAGGATTTCAAGTATCTACAGTTGTCCTGTATTAACCGATAACACATGAAATCAGTCTTCACTCTTCGGTACCTTAAAAATTATATTTACTGGTACTGAAATAAAGCTGCAATTACACGTCTAACCGAAGAGTAAAAATAAAGGAACGGGACGTTATGATTAGTTACCAAAAATGTATTCCTGTCAGAGGGAGACTGCAGCTTTGGTTGACGTTCAACAGTAAAAAAAATGAGGGCGACATACGTGAAAGAGTGGTGCATGTCAACATTTTTATTGACTCAGAGCGTCTCCTCTGGATTACAGTGGCTGGACAGACAGGAGATCACTGTTTAGTGAGATTTTACTTTTACTGAGTGAATTAAATTGAAAATGTAAACAACGAGAGGAAAAAGTAGGAATGTGAAAACTGAGAGGAACACTAGAGAATACACCTTCAGTGTGGTTAAAATACATTTCTAGGAGGGGAACTTTAAAAGATAAACTCAGATAGAGTTCCAGGATCCCTTCCAGAAAATAACAACAACCTATGTGTGCTGTTTTATAAAGGATATTTCCCACAAAATATTATTCCTGATGCAAAAAAGCACACTGTAATTTGTGAGAAGGACTGAAATCTAAACTGTCAGTGACGAAGGCTCAGGTCCAAACCCCGGATGAGTACTGAGTTAGAAACTCTGTTAAAGCTGTTGGAAATACCTGGATGTGACATGAGTTTATCTGCATTTCAAGAAATACATGAAAAATACAAGTAAACATTGTTTTAGGGAGGATTTTTCCTTCCCTCCTCTTTGCATTAACACCGACACACCCTCAGCCACCTCGTACAAACACACACACTCTGTAAATGAAGCTGATATTTTTCCAAATGAATGCCAACCATCACTCTGGTTTTACAGCAGGGACACAGAGGAGCTAATCAGAGTAATGGCTCGATTAACTCACCACTGCTGACACACAGACGCAGCCCGAGGCCCCTCAGACGCCACTCCTCTCAGCACTACGTGTGTGTGCTACTGTCAACATGACAGTGATGATGACGTCTTAACACACACAAACACAAACACACACATGCAACATATTTACAAGACATGCATGAGAGAGAGTTTGCTGACATGTGTAACAAAAGTCTCGCTTTTTAAACTTCCCTTCAAGAAAAATGTACACTCTTAGAAGTTGCTGTAGATTAGGAGGCACAATATTGTAAAAACCTACAGTAAAATACCTTAGTTTATATTGCATTGTGGGTATTTTTTGTATAGTAATATTACAATATTAGTAAAATAAGATATGTCTAATTATTAGAAGTAATAATAGCAATAATAATAATGAGTAATTATTATAATTAGCAGTAATATGTCAATATGAATATAACTTAATATATTACAGTACAATATAAATATAAAAAAATACAGCAGAAATAAACCAAATTACAAAATACAGTAAAATACTGTTTTGTGGTGTTGTTTAATATACTGTTTTAGTAGTTTATTGTAAATTGACGTACAGCACCAAGCTGGTAACCGTGCTGCCAGTAACTTACTGTAAATATACGAGGAAAACGTTTACAGTGTATTTGTGTAATCTGGATAATTAAGAATTTAAAGCATATTACAATAAAGATAGTATAATAAACTGTATTCATATAGCCAGGGTTGGAGTTATGTAGGAGTCAGTGGGAGCTGTAGGGGTGTCTGATACGTTACCACAACCATTACTTTAATGGCAAATAATGCATTTTTCAATGTAATGATTATTAGTTCTGTTAATGTTACATTAACTACTACTCTATTAGACTCTGCACTGACTGCTTGCTTTGGAGTTACAAATGGTAATACAATGCATCCTCCTATTAGTGGAGCTTATGATAAAGGGCGAATGTCAGTGATGCGTCTCCATTGGCATGTATTTAAACTTTGTTAAAGTATCAGGGCGGTTTCCAGTCTAGCAATCTACTTGATACAATTGCTTCAAATAGCTGTGATTGTATAACATATGTAATATAACGACTTATAAAAGATGAACGTTGTGTTTCCACTTCCTCCCACTGTACGAAAAAGGAAGCCAAAATATCCCGGATGCTATCTTTCGCCATTTGGAGTCTTCACAGTATTGATCGGGGGTTGACAATCACGAGCAGGG
The DNA here is from genome assembly GCF_905237075.1 of Dicentrarchus labrax. Classification (NCBI taxonomy): domain Eukaryota; kingdom Metazoa; phylum Chordata; class Actinopteri; family Moronidae; genus Dicentrarchus; species Dicentrarchus labrax. The sequence goes on along the minus strand of NW_026136707.1, from coordinate 2,571,504 downwards.
CTCAGCTGTCAATCATGAGGTGACACCCTCTTTTTATAGCTTCAAATAACTAATTAATAATACTTGTACCACAATTAAATAAAATCCAGCAAAAAGAAATGCAAGTAGAGAAAGAAATAGGAAAAAATATACAAAATACATAAAAATAATATTTTCAAAAATCACCAAATGACACCAACATCATGTTTTACCTGTTACAGAACTCTTAAAGAAATTTCATTGAGTTATCAATTAACTGACACATCATCATGAATGTTGAAATGTTGGACCCTGGATGACTTGGATGACTGACAGCAGGCACGCTTGTCACCCATCATGCTGTCAGTGTCGGCTCTGGAGATGCTCCGTGTGGGAACGTTCTGGAAAAGCGAGCTCCTATCAGCACATTCACACCGGGTCCTGTCACCTTCCTCAGCCGACACCAGTGAAGCAGCCAGAGCCGAGAGCGTCATGGTGTGAAACAGACCCGCTAACTCATGTCGCTGGTTGATTAAAGGCTGCAGGAGTCTCGGGTCTCTGAAACATCAAGGAGGGTCTAGAAACAGGGAGAGAGTCCTTCATTAGTCAGGAATTACTGCCAGCGTGCCTGAGAGCAAACTACCCAAAGGAAATAAAAGTTGTTGGAGCATGTATTTACTAGAATCATAATTATGTCCCACACTGATCTTTTGATCTCGAGAACATGAGTTGTGTTATTGTACAGTATGTTGTAGTCTGTGTGAGGTGTTAATAAAGAGACAGTTAGGAGGGGTTACCAGCAGTCTCACCGTAGATACAACGTACATTTAAACTGTTTCATCATCAATGCATCACGACTTTCTACACGCTGGTTCCCCCACCGCCACCAGTTGGGGCCTTTGAGACAGCCTCTTCTAAAAGTTAGTAAACTGATGTTGGTTTGAATTATGGATAAACAGTCACTCCAGGTTTGTTTAGGACTGACGTGGTCTAAAATGTCGAATTTCATGTCAGGTTTTCAAAAAACATTGCCATGCATGTTGCATTTTTTTAGGCATTTTGTTCCAATGTCACTGCAGGAGAAAGAAAACTGCAAAAAAATAGTCATTATTTTTGTATAAATCATTCAAAATCATAGGCACCTCATTCCAATGAGATTAATATCATCCAGTTCAGAGTGCTCCAAGTAACCTTACAGACAAGGCTTAGTGGAGGTATGAGACCTTCGTGTAGCACAACTAGAAACAAGGAGGTGAGTTTGGTGACATATGACTTAACATTTTGCGCAGGAAACTGTAATGATTTTCCAGTTACTGGACAGGACAAGAGTCTTTCTTCAAAGTGAATTGTTGCTTCGTTTCATAACTGCTGCTTTTGTCTTTCAGAGGATCAGCATCCATCCCCACATCTTCCTTATCTTGACTCATTAGACTTTGTGGAGGTTGGTCGCTGTGGCTCAGACGGTAGAGAGGGTTGTCCACTGATCACAGGGCTGGTGGTTCCTCCTCCTGTCCACAATAATAAAGGTAGTGGAGTAAAAAGTACAATATTTCCCTTTGAGATGTAGTGGAATAGAAGTAGAAAGTGTAAAATGCAAATACTATTAAGTACAAGTACATAAAAGTTTTAATTTAGTACAAGTAACTAAAAATTTTATTTAATAAAGTCAGTAAATGTCCAAAGAATTCATAAATACGTAAAGAAAAAGACAACAAAACATAAATTTAAATAAAGAATCGCAACACCAGCAGGTCAAAAACTAGGTCAGAGTGTGCGTATGACTGTATTTAGGTGTTGGTGTGCTTTTGTGTTCATGTTATTTTTCTGTTTATGTACCAGTGTGTGTGTGTGTGTGTGTGTGTGTGTGTGTGTGTGACCGCAGACAGGGTGTCTGGATGTTGCTGAGAACTTCCAGAGCCCCGGAGCGGAGTGCCTGTCCCTCAACCACGCCAGCTCTGAAACACACTCAAGACAAGTTAATCCTCCAGAGCTCGGCTTTATCTGCACCCACCCACCGACCCCCGACTCCTTTGCTCGCTCCGTCTCTCCTTCCATCCCTGCCTCCTGCTCGCACGTTCCCTCCGTCTTCGTCCCTCCTGTCCCGCTCTGTGATCGATCGCGTACTTTGCTAGCACTCGTTCGGCCCTCCATTTGTTTCCTCGCAGATTATGAATGCCTCCATTTCTCAAACTGTCCGCATCCACTTCTTGCAGCAAACATCCTTATGTAGAGTGTAGTAGGGTTCTTACTGGGTCCTTGTTCAGCTGCACGTCTGACATGTTCATTCTTTCATATTTTGGGTATTTAGCTAGTGTAAGACCAGTTTTATTTAATTGTAAAGGTGTTGTGGTGAAATTAGGACATGCTATGTCTGTGCTAGCAGTGATGGCAGCTGTAAAGTTGGTGTGATTTCAAGTCAACTTCTTTTCCCGCCTTGCCTTTATTTAACTTAACACTAGTGGTGCTATGGAGCCGTTTTTATGCACTGGTCCCTCTTTTCTTTGTATGACGTGTGCGCACAAGTAGGCATGTCGTACAAATTCCTGCAAATAGTTTGACGCTATTCTTCTGATCAACAGGTGGCAGTAATGCACCAAGAAACATCGTAATGCATCAGGAAAAGGCAGAGAAGAAGACTGCGCGCTAAGGTTTCAAAATATTCCCAAAAAACTTTTGTGTACATTATGTTTTATGAGGAAATAAAGGCTTTCAACCCTTATTTTAGATTTCAGTGACAGTATAATGTATTTTTTATTTTATTAACTTTTACGATTTACGATATTTGCAGTTTCAGAACACACATTTTCATGTCTTTAGTTGATGGAAGAACACAGACAGACCTCCCCACAAGGCAGAGCTGTACCAATAATATCAATAGTCATATGTCAATGGATGGAATCTGGTTATTACAGACGTTGATAGTGATGAACTTCTTGAGTGGCCCACAATTACTTGTAGAATATAAAATATTTTATCTCCGCTGATCAATACCTGCAGCCGCCACACAGCAGCAACGGTTATGTTTTTAATCTCCAGTTTGAAAGTGGCACAAACTGTCACATTTGCACTGAGCCACCAGCAGAACTGTCCCTATATATCTGTTAAATGACACAACTCACAGACACTCAAAGTTCAGCAGCTTGACCCTTGTAACCTTTACTGCCTCTCAAGGTGGAAGAGGAAGTGTGCATGGCTCCAAGACATTTCCAACAACCAAGAACTTTTCCTTTTTACTCACTCTAAAGTTTGGTTGCTGGTTCTGGGTATTTCCAGAAAAGTGGTTTCAGAATTGTGTGAACTAATAACAGCCTTCATAGTTCTTCAACACATACTTTTAACCTCTGCAACAATTCACAGTACTGTGACAGTATTTTTGCTGAAAAATATTTGGTCAAATTTCATATTTTCAGGACTTTTTCATAACTAGAAAGCTGCATTGAAATTGCAGGTTTCCCAGAATAAACGGGAACAACGTGCATGTATGTGGAGAAACACCAACTGTAATCTTGGTTTACATTTGGACTGAGATCCTCTAGCCCTGGATACCTGCCACTGCCATATTCTCTTCAATTTCAAACCCAGTTGTTCACCTAACCATGTTTTTCTTCAAAAGACGCTTTCTGCAGATGCGTACTTTCCCTTGCCTGACGACAGCACATTAAAGAAGGATGGGTGGATTAGTAGCACGGCCCTCGTGTCTGCTTGCGGCTTGTCCAAAGATAGGTCACGTGACCCGGTGACCTATCCCTTTGCAGAGAGCGCTGTCTGTCAGCGCAGAGCGGCTGGGATGCAGAGCTCAGCATCAGACTCTCTCACACCATCTCAGAGCTGGATGCCTGAGGATTAAAGTGTGTGCTGAGAGGTAGATCTGTTTTGTTTCTCTAATGCGCTAAGTACTTGTGAGGAGCACGTTCAGAGAAAAATGTGCAAAATGTGGTTCAATCATAAGTGTGCATGTGTGTGTAAGTGTGGGTGTGTGAACCTATTTGTCAGGATGTGTGTTTGCATGTTTTTTCAAAATGGTGGTTTGACTGTATAAGTATCTGAGCATTCTGTCAGTAATAAATACAGCGCGGCTTAAGTGTGTGTAAACACGTCTGCAGTACCAGACTGTGAAAAGCTCTCCTGTGGATGGAGGGAGTTGGGAAAATCAAGCAGGTTTAGTGTCGCATATATCTGTCTCTCTGATGTTTTTATGCATGAGAAAACCAATAATAAAATACTATTATATATACTATATAATACTCAACTCTACTTACCCATGACGATATCCTGTTTGAGTCTTAGTTCTCTGCTTCCTGGCTTTAGGTCACTCCTGTTCAGAAGTATTAAGTAGGACGTTCTGATGTGATAAATTATCTACAGCAAGCGATGCTCCTCTGATATCAGTGAAATACAAAAAGGCAATCAAGATAAATTATTTACTGCTAATATCACCAAATATTCTGATGCAAAAATGTAAACAAGATCCTAGTGCACCACAAAATTTCATGAAATAAGCTACAGAATCTTCCACATTGAGTAAACATTAGTAAATGCGTTTGAAGAACCTTGCTTCATTTTGTGAATTTTGGCTTATTATATGAAAAATACATGGGCACAAAAATGCAAAGTAAATTAATGCTGATTATTGTTTTCGGTATCTAAGCTGAAATATGACAAAGAAAATACTTCACTGCCACAGTGGCAGGCAGTGAAAAAGTCAATTTCACACCTCCATAGAAGTTGACTAGCAATAAATACTGAGCACGACACACCGTCTGAAAATGAATACAAGAAAACATTGTGGATTTGTCTCTGGATAACAATAAAGCTGTTTGTTGACATTATAATGCAGCTGCCTGGCTGTAACAATAGCAAGGAACTGTTGGCAGCTGTAACTAAGTTTTACAACCACGAGAAGATGAAAAACATTAAACATATATTCCTTTGCAGTAATATCACAGCAAAAGAAGTAATGATAAAACTAAGTGAATAAAGTGTAATCAAACATCAGACAAGAAAAAATAAATAAATAAAAAGGGAATATAGTAAAAAAACATCTCAATTGAACATCGAAGAAATGTATAGAAGTAGATGGCTTTAAATTTGACTCAAATTATGCTTAATTATTTGGAAATAACGACTACAATAACTCAGAATCCACTCGGCTAAAAACTGAATTCAACAAATCCATGAAATAATCTCCTGAAATGATGTGTATGTTTGCTTGCTGAAGCAGTATCATCCTGTCCCTGTCTGCACAGCTGTACGTGCTCCACAGCTCGAATCATCGTCTCCATTCCCACCCCTCGGGGCTGATACTAAAGGCCGTCGACCCATTCAAAGCATTTATTGTGTCAAGGTGCAAAGTGGGCAGCCATTCTCACCCAAATCCTCCCAAAGCTCCTTTCTCTTTCCCGGCCAGGTCTATGAGGAGACAGGCCAGTCTCCACAGGTGCAGCCTGGAGAAGATGACAGCCTCTCTTTAAGGAGGGCTTAGCTCCTCTTGTGTGGCTTTGAGGCTCTCAAACAGTCGATTCCCCGGGGGCCGTAGTTGCAGTTACACCCTCAACAACACAGGTACTGTTGTGCTGTAGGCCGTGCCGTTTCAACCCACGGAGGTGAATAACCAAAATGGGACATACAGCAATTTGTGCTGCAGATACAGCAGACATGTTTATGCTCTTTGAAGTGAGAGGATCATCAGATGCCAGCGGCCCTCTCAAAGTGTCTGTTAACACTCCGCCGACGTACATTTGCTCACCGAGGAGGTGTGAACACTGAGGTAAACCTGAGAGATCAAAGATAAAATGGCTGTCAAGTGGTTTGAGTCGTGGCTTGTCGGTGACCTCGATAAACAGAGGTTATTACACACTTAGCTATGTCCTGGAACATTAAATCTTCTTATTGCAATACACATTTTTTTTCTTTTGGAAGGAAATTGCTACCTGAGATTAATTATTTCGATCCAGTTTGCCAGAAAGGATCCAGGGTTCCCACGCATCACCTAGAAATGTATTAAAATGACAGAATATCCTGGAAATAATCGAACCTGGAAATTATTTTAGCCTTTCACTCAGACAAATGTAAACCTGTTTACGTAAATCGGGTTTAACAGATGCAAAGTGGAACTGACATGCAGCGATCTTTTCGGCATTGAGTCTATTTTGCCCAAAGCTTAAAATAAAAGATAAAGCTTTAAATTCTTTGTTGCAGTGGTTGATTAATACGTGCTATTGTTAATTGTACATGCAATGTACATTAAACTTTCTAGAGGATGAATTTTCTGACATAAATTCTACCTGATTTGAAGGTAGGTTACTTATGGGCTGTGGCCAGATTAATATAGTCAATTTACCCCAAACCACAGCTTATATGACTATAAGTGCTGTCCTGTATTGTCAAGAAAAACTCCTGGAAAATGAACCCTGGGATTGTGCCAGAAATAAATTTTTAGATTTATATTTAGTTAGATTTATTTATATTTGTATTGAAATATTTTTATGGGAATGGACTGAACCAAATCTCCTAATGTCACATGATTCATGGGAAACATGAATATTGTTTTTTATTTTACAAAAATAATGCTACCTTACCACGCCCAGGAATTTGGACTCTTGAGTTCAACTTACAAAGTTTAAAAAGTTCCTAAACTTGCCAATGACCAGGGATGTTTCCAGAGGGGGGAATCACATCTGATTGGCCTCCCCATTCTGCTTACCTGCAGAGTGAAGATAATGGTATCATATGAAACTAGATGACCTAACACATCTATTGGTACCTATGTCATACTAGAGATGGAAAAACTGGCATGGTCCTTTGACTTCTGAGGTCAAGATATCTGAATGAAAATGAGTTCTATGGGTGCCCACGAGTCTCCCTTTCACAGACACGCCCACTTTAAGCTTATCCCATGCTGTTTTTGGGCAAAAACCATTCAGTTTTTTTGCATATAGTATAATTGTTATTATGTTGTTTATTATGTTTTTTTCACCTAGTGTAGCCTATATTTCTGCGTACTGCGCTCCCTGTGTATTAGAATATGTATAAACTGGGAATGACTTACTTGTGCCACCCCAGCCCAAAAAAGGTCTGGAAACGCCCCTGCCAATGATCCTAGTTAAACTTGACGTATGCTACATGAAAAAAATGCCTCTACTGTATGTCCCACGCTACTTCATCATATAGCTCGTAGCTCTGATGCACACACTGGAAGCAGGGTGGTCTGAGCCACGAGGAACAGGAAATTAACATCTCCATATTCACTCGTAAAAGCTGACACAAGCAAAACAACCGCTCGTAACGAACGGCATCCTACTTCCCATGGCATGAATGAGCGAAAGTGTGAGAGGGCGTACTTGTTGTTGCCCGGCGGTTTTTAAGAGCAACCGGTTGTTGTGTTTGACGCCTGGTGTTTTGTTTAGGAAGAGAAAGCTCTGCATGTCAGTACTGTGTTGGCAGTTCCCACTCGGGAGCTTTTGTCCTGAACTTGACAACTTCTCATCCATCTAGACCGAAAAAATTCAGGATAGTTTGAAATCCACAGAGTCACCGCCGGTTCAAACAGGAAACATTGACGATCGACATCCTGTTAAATGAGCCAAAGATAGGACCCAGCCTGTCTAAACACAGCAGGTAAAAGTGAAAGCACACATCCTCTAACCGCTTTACAGCAGGTTTTACACTTTACTACCACTGCTGTGTTGATTAAGTTTTTTTATACTACTGTACTTTTTATACCTCTAACAAAGACAACAGTTACATGCCTCCCAAAATCTCTGCTTTTAAAAAACCCTTCAACCTCAGCAAGCACACTGAAGTAAGTCGCACATACTGTAGATGAAAATGCAGTTAGCTAAGAAACATTAGTTATGTTAATTCTTCATGTGAAACATTAATGTTTGATTTTATGATAATGACATTAACCTATTTTGTAGCTAGTGGTCTGCTGAGCTTTGATATTGGTGTTTAACTAATGTAACATTACTTTGTATAATTGCAGTAATCACACCTTAAAAAGAATATTAAATTGGACAGTCACAAAGTACGTTAATTAATTTATTAATCAGGTACTTTTTCCACTTTTACTTAAATATAGATTTTAATTACTCTACCCACCACATAAAAAATCGGAATACACTAACACTAATATGACACTGACAGACATTTCTGATAATGATCCCATTTTTATAAAACAACTGACCGTTAGCTTACCTCTTGGCAGACCATGGCAGACACTTTGAATTTCTCCACATAAGTGGTGTGCATGGTGGATAAACTGTGTTTTATTCTAATATGTGCTGCAATCAGTCAGGCTAACTATCCTTACAGTAACAGAGCATTATTCCCAGTGTCATCATCTTAATATTTTGTCTTGTAAAGCACTTTGTAATTTATTTTTAAAAGTGCTATGTGCAGTAAATACAGTGTATTATTCTTATTTTATAAATAAATTGCAGGGATACTGTAGATTAGATTAGAACCTCAAAACGCCAACATGTCATCAAAATAAGATTCCTGGGCCCTTTCTATAATTATGGATGCACACATGCATTTGCTCACAGTTCAATGCAGGTATACAAAATCCAACTCTGAACAAATTTGTCAGGAAACCAAACTGTAAAAAGCTTTTCTGAAACACAACAAAAATATCAGTATTTATCTTCTAAATTTCCATCATTCCATGAGGACGACTGTGCTGCTCTTCAGCTTCATACGCTGTGTCTGTTATCAGTTTGACATTCACTCTGTTATTTTGTGTGCATATTTGTGATACCATTGTATGTCTTTGAGCTGTGCACCATATCACCTACGCTTAAACCTGTTTTCCCGTCAGTGACCAACGTATTTTTGAGATTATACAATGAGCTTTTAACTTGTTTCAGTCACCCGAAGTCTGGGAAACTCAATTAACTCACATTATTTGTTGGACATGTGTTATCATATCGGAAAACAAAAGCAGTGAAAGTGTATTTGTGGTTTTTCTGAGACAGCATAGGAATGTCTCTGTGTGTGGTAAGGGGGGGTAACAAGCAACGTGAGGAATGCTAACAGACTGCTGGTCTTTATTTGGTCTGGCTCCCGCTCTTATCTGCTTCTGCCCCTCTCAACCTAACTTTGTTCTCGATATCGACCAATCACAGCCCGGTTTAAACTCACTGAGCCAATCCAAATGGAGGCAGAGTAAAAACAGCAGTAATCTTCCTGCTTTCCTGTGAATGGGAAATCAAATGTAGACAATAATAATATGTTCAAAAGAATGTGGTTTGTGATAAGAAGAGAAAATAACGAATACAAACACCCCATCACTGTGTTTTACGAGACAATCAGTGTTTTGAAATAATGCAGAACACACCAGTGAACAGATGTTAGGAGCAGTATGTAATGTTTGATCTGTGTATAAAGCTGTACTGTTAAAGGATGACATAAGGTCCGACCATGATGTGTAATCTGTCACCCTATTTATTCAAACACAGACATTAAAGGGTGAATTATGTTTTCCTTTTTTTGTAACTCTTACTTAAGTCTTAATGAGGGCAGTGTAGTTTAAGGTGATTTTGAATCTTAAATGTACGGTCTTAAGGCCCGGTCAAACCGCCTTGACAGTGCGACAGAACAAAGAGCCAGAGAGCCCAAAACCTGGAGTCCTAACTGAGCTAACTCGCCTGCTCGTGATCGACTGACATAGAAATATCTCAACAAGTACAGACTGCTGACGTTGGCATGTACCTCAACGCGCCACTGTGCCTCAGTACAGCCTTGCAGCGACACTAACATGGCTGTAGACTCGTAGTATTGTTTTCATTAATTGTCACATCTGCAGTTCCAGATAAAAATGAAATATCTCCCACAGTTTTATTATATTGTGCAATCTATTCTAATTCTGCGTCTCTATTTCTTGCTTTTACGGTCTTAAATGTTCCTGAGAGTCACCTATTGAAGCCCAATCTGTGCTGTTTTCCCCCCAATCACCAGAAATGGAAACTGATGACATCATCAGATAGGACCTGAGCTAATCTGGTCTTGTTGTCGGTTAGCAGCGGCGGCGGCGTGGTGTGACGCGATGCATCAGACTTGGAGCCGCAGAGCTGCTTGGCTGCCCGGGATCTGGCTCTGCAGGGCCACAGCAGTGTTTATGGAGCCGGGCTGGAGATTAGCATGACTGCACACACACACACACACACACACACACACACACACACACACACTCACACTCTCTCTCTCTGGGTTTCCACTCTCGGCTCACCATGAACACTCGCTGCACCCCTCCTCTTTTTTAGGGGGTCCCCTTATCGTAGGCCTGGAGACTGAAGCAGTGACACTATCTACAGATGTGGGGAGGATGTGTGTGTGTGTGTGTGTGTGTGTGTGTGTGTGTGAGCAACAGAGAGAGATTGAAGTGCTAGCGGTTGACTTGAAAAGGGTCAGAGCGTCAGATATGGCTGTCGCCAGCGCCGTCATGCCTTGGAAACTCCAACGCAACCCAACAAGGCATCGCTGGAGGAGTTCACTGCAGTCTTATCGCAGCACACGGCCAATATTCACTAATGCTGCTGAAACATGTGCGTATCGGGTGATGACCTCACTCTGGCAAAATGTGTCTGCTTTTCAGGAACACAGAAACATTTAGAATTTGAACACCGTATGTTTTAAGATTTACTTCACGTTTGGCGTTAAAAAAAAATCGCCAAAACTTGAGTTGAGAGGATTTCGCATGACAGAGATATGAAGGTCAAAGCAGAGCCTCACTAGACATGTTTGGAGTATCACAAGGGGTTATGTACATATACAGTACATGACCACCAGTGTGTGTGTGTGTGTGTGTGTCTGTGTGTGTGTGTTTGATAAGGAGCAGGGTGATGGCGCCATGTTGATCCTCCTCTCAACAGCGCTGCAGTAGTTCCCATGCTGTCCACATCCTTTAATGAGTGTATGTGTGTGTTCTCTGTGAATGTGCTGCAGAGGATTGCTTTTTGCCATTCATCTTAAGTCATTTTAACATTTTGAGATTATGCAAAATGGCATACTTGTATTTTTATTTGACAGTCCACTGGTGTAATAATTATAATGCATATTTAAAAAAAGACTAAAAGCCCACCAAAACAACACAGTAGCAATGTGAACAACAATCACCTTGGTAATTCTTTATATTCTCATGCCTTCTCAAAGATGTTCCACCCTTAATGTGTGTCAGAAAATTAAATTTAATTAGGTTGTTTGAGCCACTCATAGATATATAATAAGAACTAGATGCCAAGATGCATATTCAGTCCAATGAGAAGGCTCACTTGGTTCATACGCCAATAAAGTTCTCTAGCTTCTGAGTTTACTTTCTGGTTCTGCAGCCCACTGAATATGTGCAGTGATGTTTCAAAAATCCTTAACTGAAAGAGTCATAATTGCCCCTGTTGGCCGTTCGAGGTGTCCTGTCAGCAGTTTTACAGACATCTCGTTTATAACGGTGGCTTATGGGGAAAATGCTTTTGGGAAGCCGGGGAATTTTTCACTGCGATACTGCGAGTGACCACTGGGCAAAATTGTATCTACCTCTATTATATATCTATGGACCCACTTCAGGTTGTTTCATCTCATAAGACATGTAGAAATGCGCCTTGTACATTTATCAACTTGGGTTTAAAATAACATCTATGTACAATTTTATAATGGATGAACTTACTTGCATTCCCTGTAGCCCAGCCAACATGTTTTTAAATGTTGTGTGCAGGCACAAGACTGTGTGTGTGTGTGTGTGTGTGTGTGTGTGTGTGTGAGTGAATCTAGTCAAAAGATGCCAAGCCTATCTGTAAGTGTGTGTGTTGTCTCCAGAGAGGGGCATTCTGATACTATTGTTAGTGAAATCTAATCTGTGTGTGTTGTATTGGGTTGGGGGTGGAGGGGCTGGGGTACCATGGGATGTTTGTGTGTGTGTGTGTGTGTGTGTGTGTGAGTGTGTGTGTGTGTGTGTGTGTGTGTGTGTGTGTGTGTTGATTTGGAGGACATTGTGCTGAGCTCGGGTGTTCAGCAGGCTCTTTCTCCATTAATGCTCCATTAGCCAAATTAGAGGCCTAATTGGGGAGGCGAGGAGAGCTCTGCGCTCTTAAAGACTGTGTGTGTGTGTGTGTTGTGTGTGTGTGTGTGTGTGTGTGTGTGTGTGTTGGGTCATTTACTGTAAAAGCAGACATTTAAAGGGACGTTTCATTTCAGACAGGAGGGCTGTTATCAGCAGGGCCTGTGAATGGGTAAAGCTGCAACTCTGGATGAGAAATGTTGGGCTCTTTGGCTGAATATTGGACGGATCAGAGCTCTGATGACAGTTGCTGATGCTAATGGACCGTCCCGAGCCTTTTAGGCCTGGTGGCTTTGAATTTGATTAGCAGGTTATTAGCTAATTAGCTAGCTACTTACTGTGCTTGTTGCCCTCAAGGCCTGCTGGTGGGGAGCTAAACTGGAGGAGACACAAGGTGTGTACTTCATTGTGTGAGTGAACGATTGTAAGGAAGGGTTGACGTGTGTGTTTGGGTGTGATTGTCTGTGCCAGAGGAGGAAATGACTTGTGTCTGCAAAGAAGTTATGATTCCTTATACGAGTGTTCAACCAACTTACAAACTGGCCCATTTGAACAGTATGGTGAGCTACAGAACCCGGTAACATTATGCCACCTGTTCTGCTCCATTTGTGGGCAAATTTCATTCATTGTCACCCAAGAAGAACTTCAAACCAGCGTATTGGAGCCTGTTGTTGGAAAATATAAGCTGTCATCGCTGTTTCATCCGCAGAGCCATCACTATGATGCCATGCACATAGATGCCAAAAAGACAGTCACAGATGATGAACTGAGTTAGAGTGAGTTAAATGTGAAACTACATTCTCAAGTTGATGCACCAAAATACTACTACTAATAAAATAAAAACTAAATAACAAATCAATAATTTATTATTTATGAAAGTCATATTAGGGTTAGGGTGATCAGGTGTCCCATTTTCTGTGGGACTGCACGGCATTTTTATCACCTATCCCTCGTATTGAGACATGTTCCCACATTTTGATTGGCTCTAGTTTTTTTTATCCATTGGCTGTGAAGAAAGCAGGGAGGGCTTTGATCACAGGGCTGTGTTTCATTTCAATCAAGCTGCCCACACGTGGGTCAAGTGCAGGTTAACCTGTCGTCGACTTTGCTACACTACGCCAAACGAGGAAGGTTGTGAGTCACCACAAACGAACAAGCTCTGAAGATTTAGGCAGAATATGAGGGAAACTACCACAAGGAAGAGTAAATGTAGTCTTGTGTTTCCCACACAAACATATTTACATGTTTGTTTTGTTGGGATCTGGTCTTCCTAATTAGGGTTGATCCAATCGTTTTTCCCCCTGTGGAGAACTATCTGACTCGTACGACGGGCCTGGAGCTTCTGTGATTTTTGTTCGACCAAGAGAAAATTTGCTGATTAATAGTACGAGAAGTTATCTTCAATCATGCAACATAAGAACAAATCTGCTCATACATGCGTGGTTATTGACACTAAAGCTCTATTGAATCTTGAGGTATTTTTCTTTTCGTTGAAATTTCCTCCAAGTTGAAGTGGATTTCTAATAAATGCAACTGTGTGCATACGTCATATTTGGGTGCCTGCCTGTGTGTGTGTGTGTGTGTTGATAAGAAAGGCAACAATAAAGCCTCGATCCGTGTGAAATTTCCCAGACCCGACCTCTCTGCTGAAAGTGCTCTAAAGTAGTTGGCAGAAACAGCCGCTCCGTGATAAACTGTAAATGACTGAGAGTTAGCTTAACCTAATCCCCTCTTGTAGGAGGCCTGCAGGTCGCTCCAGCAACCTAACAGGTCTGTGTGTCCTGAGATCTCCACACCTCTGCACTTATCAAAGACTCATATATCAGTGTCTCCCCACTCACTGGCCCGGTTCCACAAATACACGCTCACACGAGGAGCGGCAACACAGTGAGGAGGTGGAGGGACGTATAGTACTTATGGGCTGAAAACAGGACTTCAGCCTGTAAGTGCTTTATGAGCTGCAGTGGCAAAGATACAGTGAGGGTTTGTGTAAATAAACGTAAATTGTAGCTAAAATAAAAAATGGAGCAACAGTATATGGAAGACAGTTTGTACAGGAAACACTGAGTTACACAAGACTTTGACATAAATATCATTATGTACGGTAAATAACACGAATAAATGAAAGCCAGTCACAACACATTGAAGGGAATTAAATTAGACTGAAAAACGTCCCATTGGACCAAAAGTCCATTTGTCCCACAGCCCATTATCCTAAAAACAAACAGCCATTGCTTCGAAGGCCCATTGCTCCAAAAATACACCGTCCTCCACCAAATATAAGGCTGTCTAGGTCGTCTGTGCAAGCAGCTTATTTCAACCCACATTTACATTCATTGTAACTAACACACTTATTTAAACCCAAATCTTGAATACTTGCAGAGAGAATGTGTACGAGCAGCCAGAACGTAGAGGAACATTTTCTACAGACGTAGACCAGACTTAAGGCCGGGTTACGCTTTGTCTGATGTGTTGTTCGATTTCGTAAAGTAACAAAACTGGTCAGACAAAGCCCCTACCTGATCCAACGTTAGAAAACTGTGAGGAGGGGGAGGTTTTCTGAAGCTATCTGACCCTCCAAGCTTTACAGTGTCTGTGAACGTTGCATTTTTCACTCCCACTGCCATACCTTCATCAATGGCATATGTGGGTAAAAATAGCTGCTTTAGGAAGACTGACTGTGTGGCTCTCACTAAGCCGAGCTGTCTCTTTCCTCACCGTTGAATCGCGGCCTTGTTTACTAAGAAAACAGTGCAGCATCCAGGTATTGTACTGCAGGATCAGCAATGAGGCTGAGGCTGCAGAAAAGAATGGATGCTAGTTTGACATCTTTATTCTCTCAGACACTTCAGACAGACAGACGACCAAGGTGTGTGGTCACACTGTCTGGTGAACACATCATAAGTTTATCATTTAATGGTAAATATTCAGTCTGTAAAAATGCAGGACTTTATTATAATGAAACCTTTTTTCAACATAACACCGGATTGTAAATACGATAACGGGACTAGTGTAGTTCACCATTTATGTGTTAGAGACATTTATAACACGTATTAAAATAGGGGCACACAGATACATGCATACATTTCTTTTTATTTTCAAATCATTTGTTGTTTCTTGTACCTATGTTCAACCATACAAAACAATTGGAATCGTCAGTACCAAGGTTTCCACCCAAACAATTTTGATTGAATTTGAAGAAAAAAGGCAAAAGAAAATTTGAATTAATGTCTCAATTATTATTTTTTTTAAATTGCACATAAAAACAGGTGGATGGAAACACAACTAATGCAAAAAGATACCATTTCTGGGAAGACCAGTTGCTCACATGTAAATTCTTAAAATCTTAACACACAGAAACATGAACTGAGTCCAACTTCACAGCACAAATAGTAGCGGAGCTGCGGCACAATTTCGAGGTCTACTGTCTACAGTTGGAGGATCAGTGTTAAAATGCAGTATACAAACGAAAAGAAAAGAACAATTATGGAACACTCTTAAAAATGATTTTGACATTATCTTTAAGGAAAAGAAAACATGGGAATGTTTCTCCCATTCTTTGACACAATAGTTTACACCAAAACCATTTATGGCTTGCAGTGGTTGAAAGTAACTAGAGTCGGTGACAGAAAAAGGTTTTGTATGTAAAGTGTGGAGAAATATAGAAACTACTAAATGTAAAATATTGCCTGTATCTAGTATCCAAGCTTCTTCCTTTAATTTCCTCCAGAGTTCAATAGGATCTCCCCTCAATACTTCCACACTCACTGATGCCCCAGAGGCTTATAGGTGGATTATCCACAGGCACATCTCCACCTTCACTCCTCAGACCATCAAGCAGTGTTTGAAGATGATTGATCAATAATTTTAAGTAAGTCTTTATTGAGGATCTCTCTGGGGAAAATGGAGGCTTGTGATAATCGATTATCGTGTAATACTGATGTGAAAACAAGCATGTGAAATGTTCTGATCAGATTTACTTTTTTCTCCCACTTTACTTACCTTAAAAACTTTTAATTTTGTAGATGTTTTGTGCCCTTATCAGAAAACCTGACTGATCTTTTATCTAAATGATAGTAAAAAGTAAAAAAAATTCTCATGATCCCCAATCATTAAAAACAATCTTGTGAGCCAACTCTCGACATCTTCCTTTCTAAAGACAACCCGCTCGGTTGTGGTTTGCCCTTGGCCGAGCTGCTGTCCCCTGGAAACCCTGTCGATTTCCAGAAGAACCAAAGCCTCGATGGGTAACTGGGTTACCGAGCCTGTAATTTGTAAGTAATAGAAGTTGTCCTGGATGAGGGCACATAGATATGGTCCAGGAAATGTTTTTAAACGTGGGAGGCAGCGGGGGGATCCAGAGAGGCCTCTCCACTTCAATCCTGGTAAACGGGGACAAACAGGATTAAGTTGGAGGTAGCGGGTTGGGGAGAGGGCGAGCCTGCCTCGGGACTTTCAACAGCTCTGAGTAGATGCTGCCAAAGAGCCGAGGAAGAATGGTCAAACGCACTCATTCTTTTAGCCGGCCTGGTCCGCCGCACAGCAGCAGTTAATTCTCATTGGTGGAAATGTGCAGCGTGGCAAAGAATATACTGTAGTTCTACCTGCTGTCGAGGGTTTTAGGAAAGATTGTGCTTGTTTGTTAAGTCATTTATTTCCATTACTTGTATGTGCATCTGAATGTGGCAGTTCAATTAAGCGTTGTGACGTTAAGAAGGTTCTTAATATGCAAATTAAAGCCAAATGTGACTCGTGCAAGATGGTAACCTCCAGTCCAGAATAACGTCCCATTTTTTAAGGCAATGTAACGCAGCATGGTTCTGTGTAACAAACCGTTTGGCGCAGAGAGTGTAAGCAGAGTGGTGGCATGTGATAGACAAAATAAAAAGTATGCATAATAATCTAACACATATATATATATATACATTTATAATATGTATATATATATAATATATAACATTTATGGTGATCTACTAGCAGAAATTGATGTAATTTCATAGGTATGTTTTCTAGGGCTGCCCCCTAAAAAGACTAAAGCATCTTAATAGACGTTAAACTCCATTCAGGAGCTGCCCAAAAGTATCAGGATTGTTGCTACACAGACTTTTTACTGCTGCATGTGCTAACTGTAACTGCCATTAGCTTCTTAGCAGCTCAATTAGCTGACTCTATGTGGACTGGGAGTTCGAAAAACAAGGAGTGAAGTTTGTTTATACTACTACGAGAATGTGGAATTGGGTTCACAGCCTTCAAAACCAACGGAGGTCAGATGATCTACAGCGGCTCCGGCCAGGACTCTGACTCTGTGGACGACGAGGACACAGCAGGTCCCTGAAAGTAAGAATTGTTACCTTAGAATGAGATGTTTTTATCCGCATAGGGTCCTCTTCATATCGAGTCTGCCATGTTGAACCACCATGTTTCTATAGTAGCCCAGAACAACAAGTTTAATTGTCTTTTTTTTTTTTTATTCCCAAAACACACCTACAAACATGCCCAAGAGTTGCTGATTAATTAGACTGCTGGAAAATGAAAGAACAAAACTTTTTCCTCCATCGTTACAACCACTAAGGTGCTCTTGACCAGGTACTTAACCTCTAAGCTGGTTTGTGGCCAGCAGACCAGACTTCAGCTGTACTGGGCAGCTTCCAGGTCAGGAGTTGAAGCATCTGTCGAAAGAAAATGTGGGAAAAATACAGGTAGAATTTAAAAAGCTAAGAATAAAAAAAGATTTGCTCATTCACTATCACCTTTGTTCACACACTTTTCAAACATATTTCTTTTCCTCTTCGTACAAACTTCGCCCTCAGCTCTCCCAGCCATGTATGGCTGTGGTACAGTTATAGCAACATTTCACTCCAAGGGCTTATAATTGAATAACTCCATCCCTATAAAAGCAATTGTACGGTTATTATCTTCTTAGGGCCCCATTTGTGTGGAGTGGCACTTAGGAGCAGGGTAGTCAGAGGAACTAATCTCATATTTGGATTTTCTTAGTCATCAGATTCGGCAATGTCATTGCTGCGCTGCTGCCGCTGCCCATTCCAGCCGGTGTGATGATGATGGGCTCGCTGTGACCTCCTGACTGATGAGTCTGTGTGTGTGTGTGTGTGTGTGAGTATCCACATGCTTCAGTATTGGCAGGACTTGGCTCATCAATGAGGTCACTATCGGGTGTGTGCGTGGCGACGCTGTCAGTGTGTGAGGTCATTTAGCACATTCTCGGGGTTTGCGGGGGGAAACCGTCGAGATGTTTGAGGGGGGAAGTGAATATGGATGAGATTGATGGACTGCCAGGAGGAATTATTTTCCTGAGCTGATCAATGTCGCCCAGTTAAAACCTTGTGATTTGATTAGGTAGACCACTTAGCTAATCTCCCTCTTTGACTCCATGTTAAGCACATGCAAAGAAAGAACACTTTCCTGAAGTTATTCTGAGATAATAATGGTGCAAATAGACTTTATATAACAGAAGGCTGGCAGTTTAAGAACGATAGCAACTTGGGTCTGAATATTTGTAGTTTGGTTCATAATTTTCAGATTTGATAACTCATAAAGGTATTTGTTGAGATTACAGTGACATAACTACAACGTCATAGTGTGATAAAGCAAGAAACATTGTCATACACGTTGTAAATAAGTTGGCTCTAAACTCCACAAACGACTTAACCTTAATTGTTTTAGTCGTTAGTAAAATGGCTGTACTCTCTAGCTTTACTGGGTTGGCCGATATGTAAATATATTCCAATCGCCACCATTAGTCCAACAATTGGTGATTGCCGATATATTCACACATGCTGGACCCCCTCTAATCACTGCTCCAGTAGTTGCAGCAGAGTGATGAGCAGCTTTAATAAACTAAATAAACTCACAAGATGCCAAGAAAGGAAAAAAGAATAACGTTTTCTGCACAGTTTTTATTTAGTTTTCAATTTTAGTTTTCAACTAATTTTCTGTTTATTTTTACATTCATTTTTAAATCGTTTCACACCTAGTTTGAATTTTTAGTTTAATTTAATTTTAGTTAACTATAACAACACCTGTGCGGCGGTATATGGAAAATTCTTAAATTAAAACCGTACCGGTTCATCCAGTGTATTGCCCATCACTAGATTTTAGTTTGCTGATCAGTTTAAAAAAAAAAAAAGAAATGTGAAACATACTGTTTTTTTTATTATTACTGTCTCTTTGATGTGTTTGATCATTTCTGAATGATGCAGCTGCAGTTTAGATGGTGTTTCTTCTTGTGTTGCTCTGAAATGCGCAGGAAGCGGGCGCTGTATCGGCGTATTTCACATCCAGTTGGATTCGTTGAGCCAGAGCTGCACCCACCACACTTTGGCTGCCAACTCAGTCTGCTTCTTCTGCTCTTCCCAGGGGTGAAAGCTGTCAGAGGGCACGCTAGACGATGGGTGTCAGACTAAATAAACGCCGGGAAGCCAAGTTTATTTGTATGGTGTTAACAGTCTGACTGCAAAACCCCCGCCACACCCCTTCAACCCGCCAAAAAGAGCCTTCACGGTGAACCGGGGCCAAAGACGAGCAGTTCCCACAAACTGAGGGATTTACAGGTAAAATATACATTCTGGATAAAAACGCAGTTGTATATAAAGTGGGTATATTCAGGCAGACACACACTACAACAACACACAATGAAAGAAGCTCACGTGGGTTCCAGCCAGTATTGATCTTTTAACATAGGATTATACAGTCTGGCTCTATAGGCTTAGCGGCCTTTAATTCCCTCACAGAATAGATAGACTGACTTTGGCTCTATACATATCTGGATCAATGCAAATCTACTTTCGCCCCAGCGGTTCAATTTTAAGCGAATTCCATTAGCCATAAGTAAAAGTTTTCTAAGGAAATGTGATTAGAGTGCGGGAGGAGGAGGAAGGGGGGGGTTGCTCCTCACCGATGGAGTCTCTTTGAAAGCGGTGAAACGTTTCTTTTTTTTCCCTCCTTCCTCTCTTCTTCTTCCATCTCGCTCTGTACGCTCTCTTTGTCTTTTTCACCGGCGTGACCTGCGGCGGTGGACGAGGAAGTGACGATAACACAGAGACTAACTGGTTGTGATGCAAGGAAGCACACACACACACACACACACACACACACACATTAGCAGGCACATGCAGAAGGGTTGATTGATTCTGGTTTTTGAGGACTAACAGATTTTTTTGTACTGTGTTTGTGATAAATTGTAGTTTATTTCTGAAGCCGCATTTAGTGCTGGAAGAATTTAATCTGTTCAATTTATAAAACTGTGATTATTATTTAAAATACAGTAATTTTGATCATAAATTTGGCTTTAGGATGTGTTCTCTATAATTTACACCAACATGACCCCGAAAAGTCTCTCTAAAAAGAAACCTTAAAAAAAGAAATAATTCCAATTATTTGAGTTAGCAGCTCTGTACTTTATACACTGGTCATGTATTAAGTGTTCTCTTGACTGTAACTAGTACTAGTGTATATATGTGTATGTATTTTTACATATGTGTTTATGGATATATATGCTTTTTCTGTTATGTTTTGTATGTGACATAGATACAAAACATGATAAATATAATGGTAAAATTTGAATGATAACCAAATAGAAATTTTTTTTAAAACCCCATATTTATAGTCTTTACAGGCTGCTTTCATCAAAATGTTGTCAATTTTCCCCCTCATCATGTTAAAAGTTATGACAGCGACTGACTGATATCTGATATTAAATAAAAGCTAAAGCAATATCTTCCCAATACGTTGATCTAATCCTGTTACACACACACGTAAACACACACAGCAGTAGATGAGACAGTAACAAGACAACCGACGTCCTCTGATTGGACCTAATGTATCTGGGGAAACGGGCACACAACAAAAAAAACACACACAAATTATTCTGAACATTGTCCCGAGTACAAAATGTAATCACAATGACACGACATGCTTGTGGATTACGACCATTCACAGAGCTCCCAGCAGGCCCGGCTTTACCTACAACAATAGCATCGCTAATATTAGAACAACAGGCCGCGATTCCTCTTCACTTCCACTCTCGTCCCTAACGTGATTTTCCTTTCTTTACAGTAATTCGTTTGATTTCGGCCTCGCACCGCGTGCAGCGCGGCAGCTGTCTGTAAATGGACAGCGAACGTCTTTGTTGTGTTGACGGGCAGGAAGGAGAGGTCACTGTCTGTCAGTCACAGGCTTTGTTCGACTGCTTCGATATGTCAGTTAAAGTGCAGGGTGGGACGAGCTCGGCCTGCTGCTGATTGTTGAGTTTGGGTTCCTGGTATTAAAATTCTGTCAATTACAGGAGAAGTGACTTTATGTCTCCATATGGTCTGTATTGACTTCTGCAGCAGCAGGGACACAAATTAACATTGTTATGGGAGCGTCTTGATGTTTTTGTCTGAGTAAAAGTGGTTTGTCCTGACAGTCAACTTTAACACATGGACTCTCGGTGCCCGAGCACACGACAAGTCGCTGTTGACTTTTTAAAATATTTAATCAAATCGGGACGAGTTGCCCAGCAACCCGAAGACTCCAGGAAGTTACTTGGTCCCGGCCAAGAAATACATATTCTCTGTAAAACAGCAAAATCGTTGTTTCTACACTGTGAATTTTGTGATTTAACAGTTTACAAGTTAAACACACATATACATGGATAGTTGGAATGGTTGTAATGAGGTACAGCAATCGTATAGACTACAGTGGTGGAAAGTAAATTGTGCTTTTCACTCTATTTTATGCAACTTTATACTTAACATCTCAGAGGCAAATATTGTTCTTTTTACTCCATTACTTTTATATAACAGCTATAGAGATTATTTACTAATTAAAGGAGCAACAAAGAACCCGGCCCCTGTGCACAAAAGTGGTATTGTTTCCACTGCTTCGTTTCATTGATTTCAAGGGGAATCTGACCAAATCCGGTGGCGGTCATTAAGAATGAGTATGTAGAAACAGCTTCTCTCTGATGGTGTCGACTGTTTCATAATAGCAACAACAGTAAAATGCAGCACACACATTAATGCATCAGTAACAATCTAATAATATATAACACACTTTACTTCAGTACAGTTATAGCTACTGTAACTCATATTCTGCAGTGCATTAGTCAAAAATGGTTTTACTGTTTACATCTGCATTGTCTTGTTATCAGCTTGTCAGTCGTCTATAAAGCATTTTGAACTGCACCTCATGAAAGATGCCGTATGTCAGTTTCATTGATAATTTTGATTGAATGAAAATAAATTAACCGAAAGCTAAGCCTAATACTTTATCCTCCACACCGCCCGAAACTTTTCAGTGACAACTTTGAGACATGTTAATTAGCTTCAGATTCCAGACTATGTGGGTCAAACCTTTTTCTTCTTCCCTTTGTTATTCTACCTCTCTGTTCTCTCTCTCTCTCTCTCTCTCTCTCTCAGTATTCATCTGATGAGGCAGTGAGCTGAAGTACTGCAGTAAAAACCCGTCTAACAAGCTGCTGACAGCGCGCTGAATCAGGGGCAGAAGCAAAGAAAACCGTGGAGATGGATTTAAGTATGCCCCTCGTCATTAGCCTCAACATAATCAAATCATTTTACTCATTCAGAAGTTCTCGGGGGCCCGGGCTGGGATGACGAACGCTGTCGAGAAGGCTTCACTCTCGCTCTGCCAGGAGAGCTGCTGCTGTCGCTGCTGTGCCGTGTGCTGCTGCTGCCAAACAAGGTCACTTAACAGCTTTTAATTGTTCGTGTCTGTCTCCAGACGCTTGGAAAGTGTGTTGGCACCGCTCTGAAAGTATGTTTTAGTCAGTTTAATGCCAACTGCAGGTGAGAGTGTGGCTAAAATACATGGACTGATGCATATAAGTGGCGATAGAGACAGAAAATTGCATATAGCTTAAGTAATTATTAAGCTATATTATTATTTCCATTTATTTCTTTTATGTTTGTTTAAATTCAAAATGTATTTTCTTTTCGTTTAAGAAATGTTTATTTTACTACTACTTATAAGGCACCAGAATTTCTGTTTCCTTTCATCAAGGTGTGAAAAATAGCTAATTAAGGACATACAATTAGAGAAATGTGTTATTAGGAGCATAGAAAATAAATATGTTCATCATGTTTCTGTCTCTGAAGTCTTTTGTCTTCATGTTTTCCAGAGCTCAAAAGTGATTTCTTCCACAGTGTGCAGCACTTTGTCCTGATTGTGTCCAAGGTCAGGATGCTTTTCATGCTGTTATCTCCCCCTGGAGGTCAGTGGAGGAAGAACACAATCAGTTCCCACTGTATCCCCCATTCAGGGTAAACAACTCTGGTTTTAAAATGAACATGTTTTTGGCTTCGTAGTGCACACTTTTGGATGACATCAAAATAAAGAGTTAAATGAAAGATGAAGAGAATAACGTGATGAGTCAAACAGACTCTAAATGCTGAATTGATCCATAACCAGGAAATATTTTTGACAAACTTTGCATTTTTGACAACTTTTTGCAATGAAGTTTTTAACTTTAGCTGCTCTTTTTTTCAGGTTTGTGGTACAAAGAAATAAAGCTGGCCTTGTTCAGTTCAATTATCATTGGACACTTGACAACAACAGACAGACTGAAGCAGACTGATACGTTTTAAGAAGATATGTCACAGGAGTCCACCCTTTATTCCCCAGTCTAATGTACACGAACATCCTCTACCTTCAAATTGTGTGTGTGTAAATGCAAATAAGTGCATATTTATGTATATAATTTGTACCTAATTTTATATCAAAATATAACATAGATATTTATATGTGTGTTAATTTGTGCCCATATGAATGATTAGATAAAGGTTTTATTATTGTGTCATACATTGGCTTACGAGAAAATGTATTGCGTACAAAAAACCCAAATAATAAACCAATTTATACAATTTTATGAGACCTTCATGTCAGCACAAAATTCATAAATCACAGATAAAATGTACTGTTACTGTATAGTAGAAGCATCTGATTAAATATTCCATTTACTTTGTTTTTTGGACAAAGTTAGCCAATTTAAAGTGTAATAAAAAAAAAAAAATGTTTTTACAAGCTTGTATGTGAAAGGGGTTGTTTTAATGACAACCTATGAAGAATTATCACCCAAATGTACAGCTCAATTCAGCTCTACAGAGCATTTTAGCCTCTTTCAGCTCATTGTTTTGTTTGTCAGGCTCGTAACTGTTTTTGGTTCACTCTCAGCGCTCTCACAAGATCATTTCTGGCTCTAAAAACCGTCTTTACACTTCTAACCTGCTGACAGAAATAGAGTTGAAAGGAGAGTAAATATTATTAATATTATTATTAATATTATTTAATCTACTGTTCAGGACACCAGAATATTTCAGGGTTATGTAAAATTCTTAAACCAACATTTGCACAATACAAAAAGAAATTACTTACTTTCCACTCCTCCCAAATTATCACCCAAATACATTTTCCTTCCTGAATTTTTCTAAATTTGCCAACCTCAGTGGAAGAACACCAGCTTTCAGCTGCGCGACTAAAGGTCTTTGGCTTCTAGATAAACAAGATGTGACATACTTTTGGCCTTAATTTTTAAGATATTTTTAAACTATTTTTCTTTAAATTTATCAAATTTCACTTTTATCACATTAAATCTCAAATGATTTCTGGAGATATACAGCAAACTTCTCAAAGACTGAGTAATACAAGGATTACTCTGTGATTTTGCTCCATATAAACACCTTCCAGCCCATATCCTGTATGAGACATTAAGTTGAATATTGTTATAAGTCTGAGTTGTGTGTGTGAGACGCTTATCGTGACTGTGTGTGCATCAAAGTGTGTATCTGAATTCCCCAGGTTGCAGCTTGTTTGTGTTTGGTCTGAGGCCCCGGGGCCCGGCCAGCTCAGTGACAGACGTGCGCGGCTCCTTAACGCCCCCCTGCCCTCGGTCTCTGAGAGATATATTGTTCCCTGGAACTTTTGGTTCCCATGAATCCGAGCTGTGTGTCCCGAGCTGGCAGGAGAAGAGCTGCCCGCCACATTAATTCATCAACACCGCCGGCCGCCCGTTTCACATGTGGTGTCTCGTCCAAGTGTGCCAGAGGGTGTGTGTGTGTGTGTGTGTGTGTGTGTGTGTGTGTGTGTGTGAATATCTGCTGACCGTTCCAGTTCTGTCCGTTTATCGCCACAACTTCATCAAAAAAATAAATATAAACTATATATATCACAGTAACATGTTGAGCATGCTTTTTTATTCACATTTATAGACTTTTTTAAACTGTGTTCAAACTGCATGTGTGTCTACTGCTCATCATGTAATGAGAATATGAAGGGAAATGCCACTGAAGTAATACTTTTGATGTTTAGAGCAGAGGTTTCCAGTCTTTTTTCCACCATGAGCCATTCTTACACTGACACAGTGGGCCTTTTATTTCCCCACTTCCTCTGAAAAAACTGTAATGTATGTGAAGACATGAGTGGGAAGACAATTTTAGAGGTGGCACGATTGCATAAAAACTGGAAAGACACGTATTGATGTGATTAGATGCTAATTTGCGGCAGAAATTAAGGCAATGACAAACAAGTCTAAACAAGTTGAAAAAAATTCACTCTTAACTCAGGGTTTTATGAAACTGCTTCATAAAGAGACGAGGCAAAACAAGAGAAACTCGATGGAAAAGACAGAAAGAACTGAACTTTGTGGTGAGATCTGAGGTCAGTCAGAGACTCACACACACTCCCATACACATCATCTTTGCATCTGTTTCTTTAATTTACAGCTAATATCTGCAGTGGCTGTTTGAGGCAAAAAGCATGTAGCCAACTGCTCAAATGACACAGGGTTCAAATTCATTCAAATGAGAATTGTCTTGTTTGTCAATCCAAATCTGGTGTGACCTCTTACTGTAAGTCTATCTCAGGGAAAGGCAGAGGTAGAGGTCGGCAGATCAAATATATAAATCAGTCCCTCCAGGATTCACAGGGGTTTTTTTTGTTTTTTATTTTTGGGGTAAAAATGCCTGATTTCCCAGCAGCTTTTTGAAAAAAGTATTTTTTTGCATGTTGTTAGTTATTCTTTTACAATGAAATTGCGGGAGGAAACAAGGAAGTGAGATTGCTGATGTATGGTTCATTTTGCATACAATGATTGGTCAAATTAGCAGAAAAGTTGTAGTAATTGAACAAAAACACAGATAATTCACAGAGATTAGTTACATTTACATTAATTCAGCTACCTGGAGGGGCTGGTGAATAAATAATACATTTTTAAAAGCCTGGGTTTCATGTTGCACTGTGCAGATAAAACATGTCCAGCTTGAGATGATTTGTTAAAGAAAGGAGTGATTAAGACGTGAAGAAAAAAAAGACATTCCCATAAAAAATATCTGCATTTTGCCGAGTCGGTGATAAACTGATGAACCAACACATCATTTGTTTCACTGGACATCAAGTCAGCAAATTCTTTACCACCATGCTTTTGTAATCTTCATTCCGACTGACTCAGAAGTCCCCCTCATCATTTATTTTGAACCAGCTAAAAGCCAGTGATGGCAGCATTTGATTTTTAGCCCATTTTCCAGATTAGAATCCAAACCAATAAAGCAGAGTCTGGGTTCTGTTCTCTCTTTTTTTTATCAAAATTAAGGCCTTAAACTTTATCTCATCTGCTTAATTTGTTGCAATTTTCTCTGAATTAATCGTTAATGTCATGGTCAACCGTATTAGGTCCCATTTGTGTTACAGCACACAGCAGTAGACGTCACTTATTCTCTCAAACCTGCCTAATTTATTCATTAAATTGTCCAATTCTGCTACACACACACAGAGGCTGTAAAGAAATTAATTATGAGTGGACAATGAATTATTTATCCATGTTTGGGCCAGGGATAAAACAAATGAGTCTTAGGTCTTATTAGAGTGTAATGATGTTTTATTATTTAGTGTCAGCTCAAAGGTTTATATCACAAATGTTAATTAATTAAAGTAAAGCAAGGCTTGCTGGACTGTGGTTAAAACATGGAAATATGTATAATGTAAATATTTTCTATGTACTTTATATTTAAATTTTAGATTCCTATTTAAAGGTTACTAAGTTTAAAAACTTTTGAGTATTTTCTTTCAATATTGCTGATATCTAGATTCATCAAAATGACATGTTTGTGTGTCAAATGAAGGTCAATCCAATGAATGGGTTGTAAAGTGCTGACAGAAACACATTTTATATATAACAGACATGGATATGACCCTAATATAAATCTCAAACTTTACTGAGTATATATTGATTAATCCAAACTAATTAAAACATGAATATGCTCACAAACAATCTGTGTTTTGGATGATTAATCAGACTTTTTTCAAGTGTCACTTTTTCATTTTAATTGAATTGTACTTTGTCAGGTGTAGAAGTCATATGTGTGTTGAATTAGTATCCATATGAATATGTTAATACTGCTGCCTACAGCCTGTGCAGTGATGATTTGTCAAGTTGCTCTTTAAGTAAAGATGGGAGTCAATGAGGTTAATCATTTCTCCACTGGCTCCTCCGCCCGGCCAATCTTTCTTCGTTAGGGCCCTCAGCCATCCGTCACGAGGAGAAAAAGCCTCCAAATTCTCTGAGATTGCCCGACAGTTTTTCAGCCTCTCCCTCTGCTTACACTCAAAACAATCATCAGAGAAGATAAATATGCACAGCGAATGCACAGCTATCGTAAAATTGCCTCCATTCCGGGAACGGCCAACCTAATCCGTTCCGCTCTATCATCCGTCCAATTGACAGGGGAGGCTCGGTCCGGCGGTCGTGGACCAACCGCGGGCTGGGAGCCTCGCCACGGGCAGCTTCGTGGCTTCGTGTCCTCATGTCTTCCTGGACGCTCAGGGGCCGCAGCTGCTCGTCAGGGCTCCTCGTGCCTCTATTCTGTCAGTATCGGCAGCCGAAACTAAATAAAGATGTTTACTGACAGCCTAATGAACGGATGGGCCCTGGTGATTTAACCTTGATGAATGGTCCGCCCAGGTGTTTTCAATAACGACAATAAGCACTGCAAGCCACAGGCCCACTGATACTGGTATAATGCATTATTAGGCCATTAGAGGCAGGCCAAGAGAGACCACTTATGCACTGGCCTATCAATAATGCGGTGTCCCAGTCCACATTTGGGCCCGGGGAATTAGTCATACTGATATTCTATTTAATAAAAAAATCACAAGACGACGCATAAAGAATCTCATTACATTTTAACAGGGTTACAGTAACCCAGGAGGACTGGGAGTTTAATTTTCATAAGAGCATCCATTCCTCAATTATGTCAAGCAGAGAAAATGTAAATGGCAAATGGAATCCTAACAATATCTAACCAGCAGGGCATTGGCAGGAGAGCGAGGGGGGCTGCAGCTCAGTGTGTGTGTGTGTGTGTGTGTGTGTGTGTGTGTGTGCATAGTTTCTGGTCATGCAAAAAAACAAAAGAGAGAAGCCCACAATTTGTCAGTAGTGTGTGTGTGTGTGTGTGTGTGTGTGTGTGTGTGTGTGTGTGTTCACCCGCTCCCACCCAGTGAAACACACACAGAGAGGTGTGAGAACTCTGCAGTAAACACAACTGTAGTTTTAATGTTTGTTTCTACCCAGAAATATAAAGCTCTGTTCTCTGTGTGTCCTTGTTGTGATTATACGGCTGATGGCTTTGTATTGATGATGACAGATGCTTTTGATAATTGATCTTTTCTTGTAGATGACGATTGCTGATTTGAATACGATGGTGACAGATGATGATTTTGTTCCTAAATATGAGCACAATTCTGTTCTTGTGAACGTCCAAATGCCATTTTTGCACTTTGTGTTTTGATTGGTTTGTATTACAGTCGAGTTGATTGACTATGGTCTGTTAAGAGGAGCTGTGGCTTTTGTACATGATGGTGAGTGCATATAAAGCTAATGTACCTGTGTCATTTCATGTTATCATCTGAATAACTATTTAATGCACTTCAACTACAAACAACCCATTAATGAGAAACTTGTGTCCAACATAATTACCAATGGATGCATTGGAGGTATAGATCAACATTTTGGGAAATACATTCACTTTCTAGCTGAGAGCTAGATGAAAAGATTGATTCCACATGTGAAGCTCATGGAGCTAGAGCAACAGGATGTGCTCAGTTTAGCATAAAGACTGGAAGCACTTAGCCTGGCTCTGTCCAAGGTTTAAAATACACCTACCAACACCTCTAAAGCTCACTAATGAACACGTTATACCTTGTTTCTTTATTGCAAACACAAAGAGAAATGTTAAAGGTTCTGGTTTTACAGGGAGTTGTGTGCTGTAAATACATTTCTCAGTGACAATGTGACGATGACTTTCCAGCAGAGTCTCCAGAAAATCACTGAAGGTCAAGATGGTATGGAAGGTATGTACAGATTAACAGACAAAGACCAGAATACTGATATTTACAAAACCCTGAACACTTACGCTCAATGCCAGTGTTTTTAAATGTTTCACATTCTACAATATCTGCACATGGGAACTAGGGAATAATTCATTTAAAAAAAGCAAAAATAAATTGCGCACTTGCAGACCTCTGACAAAATCTGGTGTCCAGCATGAAAGCCCAATGTGCCACATCCCTTACTTTCCATATTGGCACTGAACATTGGCATTGGGCATAAATCAGGAGCTGAAGAATCACTGAATATGGACGTGATTCCTGGAGATACTGGGCTGGTTAATTGGTGAACTTTAGAGGTGCTGGTTGGCGTATTTTTGGACACAAGCAAGTCCAACCTTCCAGTCTTTACGCTAAGCTAAGCAACTTACCTCTTCTTCCCAAAAAGTGAAACTATTCCTGTTATATTTGTAAAATAAAGTCCAGATAAAATAATTTTTCATGTGTGACATTATCTCAGTTAAAACAATACAAGCATCCAGGAATAACACAGGAATGTGCATGTGTCACAACACCAGAAACAACCTGTAAGATAAGATAAAATAATCCTTTATTGATCCCCTAGAGAGGAAATTTAGGTGCTACAGCAGCACAAGGGTGGAATAAGTACAGATAAATTGAGAAACTTAACTAGAATAAGTAATTAAATGTGAATAAAATAAGAAAAGAATAAATAAAATGGAACTTTTACAAGAGCAATTAGCCATTAAGACGCAAACACCAAATAAAAAACTTATGAGTTTACATTTTACCATGCTACATGGAGTTCTCCACAACACATCCGGGCTTTTACCATGCAGAATAGGACATTCATTGGGGAAGTATTAATGGGACACATGCAGACAAACACATACACAAAATCTTTGGTCAGCTCACAGGACGACTCATCAGAAACCCCAAAGACTGCTGCTGAAAGGTGTCACTCTGCACTCCGGCACCCCGTCTCTCTCTGCAGCACACAAGCTCACAGACTGTCAGTAGCAGTATTGGCATGTAGCTATAAGCACCTGGGGGCCGAAGCTGGGGGCCCCTGCAATAATAAACTGCTAATTGAAGGACTGCAGTGAGCAGAGAGGTGTTAGCGGGGCGCCGAGCCGCTGAAAGATCACTGCAGCACGCCAGCCAGCCGAGGCGCTGAAAGAGCCTATTACACCTCGCCTCAGTACCTGTACCCTGTGTTAATGAAAACGCACACACACCCTGCCTGGAAGAAATATATACTCTCTACATCTGACCCGGTCTGTTGGAAAAGCATAAAGATGGACCGACATGGCAGAGAAGCACTGTGGGAGTGTTTGTCTACATTAAACACAGTAAAGTATCTTCTCATTCATGCTTACATCCAACAGATGTCACATCTATTAACCTGAGATTTGGGCCAAACTTGATGTGAACTGTTAAAGATGTTACAATGGTTATAAATATGTTCTTTTACAGGCTCCTGGCTAGTAAAAGCCCACATTTAAAAATAAATACGACCTCCAGTGGAGACAAGCAAGAGAGAAAATCAGAGAGAAGGAGTGAGAGACAGACTGCTCTTGACACCTTGGACCCAATCACTTTTTATACTTTAAACTGAGAGAACCACAAAATCATCCTCATTGCGTGATGACTCTGCCTCGCATTGTGAATTTCACAAGAAATAGAATAATAAAACGCACTCAGTGTGCAAGGTTTCTGTGCATAACAGATTTGGATGATGGATTGATGTGCAAAAGCCTTAGAGCTGGTTCAAAGGTACAGCTAATGTCTCTCTGTCGAACAACGGTAGCTAAGGGTGGCGGGGCTCCACTGAACTTTTCTTCTCAGGAAGTGGAATTTCCAACATTTAATGCATCATGAGAACCATTCTGCTCTTTTAAGTCTCAGTAGCACGTTTAAAAATCACTGCTAACAAGCTAAAAAAAAACCCACACAGTATGGTACGTGATGAAATAGCGAAACGCTAAGAATTCCCCCAAACTACCACAATCACCTCCACTGCTTCTCCGGGCCTTTTCTCCCCCGTCGGCCTCCGTCTCACCCCCTCTGAGAATGAAGTGAAGGGCCACAGCAGAAACAGCCCCTTATGCGGCGTGCATGAAGCCATGCAGAACGCTCATAATCTTTTAATACTTGCACAGGCAGGAAAGATTAAACCGTCAGGGTGTTGACAAATGACAGAAGAACCTTGTCGAGTGTGTAAGTCACCGCAGTGGGCTCACACACACACATACACGCATACAGTACGTGCACACACTGCGTGAGGGGTCTTCCCAACTTCCCAAATGGTCAGGGGCTCTTCACCTTAATTAAAGCAATTGGCTTTCCAGGTTCCTTCCCCAATACTCGATCAGGTACGTCTGTAGCAGAGGATTAGTCAGAGGATTAGTCAAAAATCGCTGTGGTAATGAGAGAGAGAAGGGTGGGGGGGCGGCACATACTGGAAGATGAGGGAGGGTAGAGGGGGGAGAGAGAGAAAGAGAGAGAGAGAGAGAAAGAGAAATAAACACAGACACAGGCAGACAAAGCCATTAGGATGAGGAGGAGAGACACAGAGAGAGAGAATGAATAGACAATTCATTCATATCGCTCATTGAGTTTCCTGTGAGGAAACAGCTTATGTAGACTGATGTGGTTGTGTAAAAACATGTTCATATTTCTCTCTGTGTCTCATTTTGCTTCATTGGCAAGCCTGTAATTAAGAACAATGTTGTCAAAGCACATTTGAATTTGCACTGCAGCTGTTATTGTGCAGGTTTCTGATTTTTATATATATTTATACTTATATATTTTTATTTTACTCATTCCTTCCGTTTTAACTTTTTTCTTGTAAAGACATTTTTGTATTTTTCTATGGATGGTAACTTGTTCTGGACACATGGATATAGTGTCAGTGGGTGACACTTGTTGCCCAGTAGGGAGAAAATACAAGTTAATAAAGAAGAAAAGTGAGAAATAAATGGATAAATACATAAATGAAACAAACAAGTTCGCTCTGGTGAATATACAATAGTTAGTTGGATTAATGTAATACAGTATCATTTAACTAATCAGTTTCTCTCATCATTAAAACCAGGACAATCTAATAATGACACACTTTGATATCCTGTTATAAAATACATGATCATGGGATAAAAGTCAAATTTCCATCCAAATGTAGTAAACTTTTAACCAATCTGTATAATGGCAGACAATAAAACTTTGAGATTAAGCATGGTCAAACACCTCATAGATATCTAATAAAGAGTTTGTTGGCATTTTATTTGGCTAAATAACTCAGTTGAGCGGAAAGCTTATCACGTCCCTCTCTATCACACACACACACACGAATACAGTCACACAACTGGTCCAGTCTCCATTAGCCAGAAGGTCCCAGCTGGGAGACTCTGGTGTTGGCGAGGTGTGTGTGTGTGTGTGTGTGTGTGTGTGTGTGTGTGTGTGTGTGTGTGTGTGTGTATTGGGAGGTTGCTGAGGGAGAGCAGGGCCCCTCTGGCATTGTGTAGGGTCTGAAAAGGAGGTCACTGATTTGAGCTAATTATATTACATAGACCCTACTCAGAGCTGGTTAGGTCTGCATTTATGTGTGTGTGTGTGTGTGTGTGTGTGTGTGTGTGCGAGTGCATATATTTGTGAGTGTGCTCTTGTACGTCTATGTTTGTGAGGATCATTTTGAGTATTAGACCTTTAGGGTGATAACGTTTTTTGAAAAGAAAGCACATTTTCTCCAATGCTCACTTTTTTTGAAGGCCCGTCCGAGGGCTAAGAAATGAGGTTTAGGTTAAGGTAGGGGTTTGGGTTGGGGTCGGGGTCGGGCGTGCACTGTTGTGTGGTTAGGGTTACGGAGCAGGGAAGGCTTTATGTCAGTGAGAGTCCTTACAACTATCCGTGTGTCAGTGAGGAACAAAGAGTGTGTGTGAGGAGGTGAAAGAGTAACAAAAGAGGAGCTAGTGTTGAGAAACTAATGCAGTTGTAAATGAGAAACAGTGTCTCCATCTATTACCGAGGCATAAAGCCAACACTAACAATGCTAACATGTAGCAAGCCGTGGTAGCCACAACACATCACCTGTGTGTCCTCTTCTGTGCTGCTGCAGCTAATCCTCAGTCTGTTAGCCTGCTGACTCTGTTGCTGCTCTGCTTCATTTGTCTGCACAGCCAGCGTGGAGCAAAGCCCGTCATATGACTGCATGCTCTGCACATCGGCCTAATCATATGGAAGAGATGATCACAGGGCAGGAAATCGCAGCACAGGGCCAAAGGAAACAATCTTTCTGCACTGACTTAAGCCAATCATGTCCTCTCTCTCAACTCGCCGCTTGGCCTCTCGCTTGCCCTCCGTCTCTCCGT
The DNA here is from genome assembly GCF_905237075.1 of Dicentrarchus labrax. Taxonomy (NCBI): domain Eukaryota; kingdom Metazoa; phylum Chordata; class Actinopteri; family Moronidae; genus Dicentrarchus; species Dicentrarchus labrax. The sequence continues at coordinate 2,537,772 of NW_026136707.1, read as the reverse complement.
CTATCTCTCTCTCTCCCTCTGTCTCTCCTTTTCAGCTTTTCTTCTCTTTCTTTGTGAGCTTACCGTCGTCAGATACGACTTCCTTGATTTATGAACTCAGAACTTAACAAACTATCAGTAGTCCTTAAATCAGCTTTCACTTTAAAGATCCAGTGTGTAGAATTTAGTGGTGTAATTGCAGATCGCAACCCCCCTCGCTTCACCCTCCTACGGTGGCCATGGAATTATTTGTTTGTTGAAGTCAAATATTCCAATTAGACATTTTTTAAAGAAGGACTTTAGGACTAAGACATTATACATTGTCCATTTTAATGTGCCTCTCTTATTCTTGTATTTCCAAAATAATTAAAGGACAATTGCATTATTTTTATTCTTCTTATTCTTAAATGTAAACTTATAAAGCTAGTTTGGTTGATCCAGAGGGCAACTTTAGTTTATTAGGAAGGCTTCAGATAGCTCATACTGCTTGCTGATATGTACTGTTTTGCCGCATTTCCCAAATCTTTAGAGCAGAGGCGGTGAGTGGAGAGCTAGTATGACCCCATTGTCAGAAGAGCAACAATTATGAGACGAAGACTCAGCTTAAAAAATACATTTACATACATCATTTAATTAGATTTTTCAAAGGTGCGATAAGACAAGAAATTGAGGCAGGAATTTCATGACTTATTCACAAAATGTTTTATGGCAAAAAAAAAAAAAAAACCTATGAAAACATTCCCTGTGTGTGGGGCAGTGTTGTTGGGCACTTAACCTTGATTAAAACATATTCATGGGTATTTATGCAGATTTCTTATCATTTCAACAGCAATAAATCTTATCAAAGATGAATGGCACTGACTTGCTGATATGAGTTTTGATAATAATCATCTGTTATACCCACGAAAACGCTGTGCTGAGCCACAAGCAGCTTCCATTTAATGAATTGAAGCAACGTCTCTGATGTGTATCACACTCTGTTCGGCCTGACGTCTCCTCCTCCGTTTATCTCTCCATCAGCGGAGCGGCAGGTGAACCGGCCGACAGCTTTGTCCCGGGAAGCGAGGGATTCAAACGCTCGAGGTCAAGGTGCGCCGGTAATCCGGGCAGCTGTGTTACCAGGATTAAGATGAGGCCAAGGCCGTCGTTCTGTCCACCTAAAACAGGTGTCACCATGACGATGACCTGAGGGGAAATAATGTACTACAGCTGCAGCACCTGCTGGGGTTAAAGACAGTACTGGACAAAACATCTGAGACATCATGAGACTTCCTTCACCTTTTTTATGCACACATACAGATACACACATATACCAATTCATTTATTCAGAAGCCATAAACAAACTATAGTGTGTAGCATTTAGCAATCTATTGGCAGAAATGGAATACAATACTCTATAGGTATGTTTTCATGAGTGTAAATCACCTGAAAGTCGGAATTATTATGTTTTTGTTACCTTAGAATGAGCCTTTTATATCTACAGACTCGCAGGTCACTTTGCAAATAGTGGTTTTATTAGAGATGTTCACTTTGTACTCACGGTCCCACCATAGTTTCTCCTTCACACTTGGAAGGGGAGGATGAAGCGAAGGGGTTGCTATCTACAACTGCACCGCTAGATGCCACTTAATCCTACACACTGGGACATTTAACATAAAGGAAGGCTCCATCCAGCTCAGCTCAGTCTGTCCACATACAGTTCCTGCAGTTACAGTAATGTTTGACAGCACAAAAATGTTTCATTAGTAAACTTTAAGTTTTGGTAGCTGACACTGAAAACCAGAGCCATATTTCTACACCCACAGTTGAAGAAAAAAAGCCCCATTGCATTGCAGTTACAAGACAATATGTTCTGATATGTTGTGTATTGTTAACATACCAACTTATATGGGCATTTCTGTAAAATTAAGTCAATAACAAACTGACACAGAACGAGCAGGAAGTTTGAGACAAATATGGATTCACCAAAACAGTCAAATACAGTCATTCAACACAAAATAACACCTGAATATAAAAACACATGTTAAAGATACATCTTTAAGTATATATGTATGCATAAAAAGGTTTCTATCTGAGCTTGAACTTTTAAGGCTAAACCAAATGATGTCAATAAATCAGCCTCAACAAGAAGTCAGAACTGGCAAAATATATTTATTCTTAATCTAAATTTAAGGTTCAAACACTCTCTCTTACACACACACACACACACACACACATGTCCTGGTTGCGACAGCCGCTCTCTCCTGCGACCTGACTGATGTGGTGTTTTGGCCCCGGGGCCCCTGGAGAGCACTAATTGAATTGGTTTCCAGAGAATACTAATGGGCCTTAATGTTGAGATAACTGATACTCAAACAATGAGTGATCATTGACAGCATGTGTTTCTGCACTGTGATAAACATGTCACAGCTACACAGGGAGCCAGTTGGTCAGCAAATTAATTCCTCCCCCTGTCCCGTCTCGTCCCCCACCTCACACACAACACATGCACACACGGTATTGCAGACAGTTATAGGTCAGGCTTTCACAATACCATTTCTTATGCACACAGACATATAATTAGATAAAACTTAATATAAATAAATAGCTAAATATTGTCAAATAAGCCACAAGCGTTTTCATTTTTGGAGATTTTTTCTCCTTGGTGTAGTTTATGGCGCTGCATGATTTTAGGATTTTATACCCAAGATCACGGTTCTAACCAGACTACAACAGGGTTTTAATGTAGAAAATAAAAAAAATAACAGTCTTAAAACATAATGATTTCTCCATAGGGCAATGATATTGCTGAAAAGTGCAAACAAAACAGAAACATACAGCTGCAGAGGTCTTGTCTTGCGGTACCAGATGCCTACCAAGTAGTAGTGACAAGAACGGCCGCTAACGAACATACACCCCTTACTTCCAGGATATGCCTCACCTGACACGATGCTCTCCCCCCATTCCCCTCCTTAGTGAAACAAACGAGATATAGCGAATCACTTTGTAACATGGAGAGAGCTTTTTAAAGCATTAAAAATGGATGTTCCAAGCAGCGTTATATGGATCAACAGTGTTTACAAGCACACAACTTCTGCATGTCACCGCCCTAAAGACCTTGGATTTGTTCTGAAATTAAGGTTTTTTTTAACTCTCAAATTGTTTCTACCCAGTTTTTTGTAACGAAAGCTGGGAGAAAGTCCTCGGTCTCTATTGAGCGAAACGTTTATAGAGACTTTTGTGAGTGTAGCCACAATGCACTCCCTGTCCTCTGATCCCAGCCATCATGTCTACATGTCTAACCCCAAATGTTACTGTACTGTTAACGTGAACCTAACTTCAACCCGAAAAGCAAGTCTTAAAAGCAAGAGTACACACACAATCCCAGTGACAGTGAATCTTGACAAAATATCAGTGGTATTTCACACACACACACAGGCTCGTCCCTATTGCTCCACTATTACAACGAGGAGGTAAGTTCAACAAAAAGCGATTCATATTTTAACAATTATGCAATTACAAACCGTTGCATTTTTGAATAAAAGACACACACACACACACACACACACACACACACACACACACACAGCCGTCTTCCCACTGTCCCTTGGTTACTTTGGCATTGGTGGGTCCCCGTGCTGGCCAAGCCAGAGGCCTCCTCCTCCTCTGCTTCCACAGTTCTTGCAGCCATCTGGGAGATGTTTGTGTAGCAGCGATGACCTCGTTGCTCTGAAAGTTCAGCTTATAAACTGTTTCACACCTCAGCTTTCTCACTGGCACAACGAATGTGCTATTTTGAAGTCTGATGCTTTAGATAAATAAATGCTAATAGTGAATTAAAAGGAGAGAAAAAAGAGCTTTCTGTGGAGTGAACATGGTTTAATTATCTCATTTGTTCGGGCCAGCTGTCTTTAATTAGCAGGAGGTCCCTTAAGCAACACACCCCATGAAGCGTCTTGGATAGAGGGTGTCGTCAACCCCCAGCCACATCACTGACTCTGCCAAAAACCCCTGACTGTACCCACCCACAATCTCACCCGGCCAGTGCCTTTGCCATGCTGTGTTTGGTGTAAAAACAAATTCCCTCAGTGCAATCGCAAGCTGAGCTAACCATTTTCAATAGCTTGTCCTTCACCGCCGTCCAGTCCAGCGACACCTCTGGATTTCTGACAGCCCTGACGACAACTCAGCCTCAGTTATTGTATTTCGGCCGGACCCGCCAGCCGTGAATCAGCCGGGAGTTTGAGAAAATACCACCATGAGAGCAAAAGGAGGAGCAGGGGGCTTTTTGGTGGGTTGGAAATTGGGGTTGATGATGAGAGATGTGGCACGCAGGGAAGAAGTTTTTATCCCATGCGATGTCCACATGTGCTGGTGGTTTTCCACATCAGACAAAATGGGGAGGGCACAAACGCATGGTGCTCCAACAACAACTGCTGTAGGGTGGTGTAACAATAAGCATCCTGTCAGATGTGCGTGGGCAGTGACAAAGCATGTTTGAAGGAGGCAGTTAACATTACACCAGTTTGTGAACCAACGATAGTGAAAGGGAATGAGGAAACTGAGATATGAATAGCCAGGTTTCTTGTGTCCCATGTAAACACCATATCCAAATGTTCAATTGAAACCAACTGTAGGTGGCAGAAAGTAGGTACTGTACTAAAAAGAAAAGGAAAGTTGGTGAACACTGCCAGACATTGGAGAAGCCGATGCTAGTCTTCATTGACATTATTGTTTAACCTGCAGGGCGGGCTCGTGTTGTAACTACATTAAGTACATTTATCCTATATGAAAAGGGAGTAACACTTTATTTTATGGGTCCCAGACATTAATTTCCAAATATTTTCTTTAAGTGAATCTGATAGGTATCTGTAAATTCTGGAAAACGGCTGCTGTGAAAATTCATTAAAGGGTTATATTATTATTCAACTTGGACCCTATTTTCCTATGTTTTGTGTGTACGTAACCAATGGGGATATAATACGTTTTTTAATTGGTTTTGAAATTGATAATCCTCTCAACATGCTTGTTTTTACTACTGATAGGCTCGGATTGTCATTATAAGTGAGCACATTATGGAGTCGATCCCTACACAGATAGAGCTTTTTGTGAAACAGTAAGATCCCTTTTGTTTAACCAGAAACAGCAGTTACATCGCCCTTCAAAGCCAGACTCCATTAAAAATAAATAGCTATTTTACCTCATAACATCACTTCATTCAAACTTGGGAGGAAACAAAATAAAACACACCAAAACACTGGTTTGTTTTCTCACTGTTCCAACAATCACCAACTCTGGTTAGGTAAAAAAAAAAAACTAAGGGTTGCAAATATTCTGGCTCTACACACTGTTTCTCTCTCCATGTGCTTCTCTGATGCCTGACCTCACCTCTAACTCAGTAAATTATAGGTTAATAAATTATAAATCAGAAATCAACCCATCAGTTTTTCTAATTAATTATGATTTTAATAGTTCCCATGAATACCAACAACTCTCAACTTCTTTAAACCCATTAAATACAGTAGCACCAGAACACTAATAGAACTGATGGGGAGCAAAATAAACAATGGGTTTGACAGGATTAGTATAAAATTACATAAACTCTGTGACTAGATAAAGTGCAAAGGTCAAAGCCACAAAATCCTGTGAGATGATCTAATATTACTTTTCCAACAAGCTTAGACTCGCTGATCAGATCTCTGCAGCTTTGACTCCATGTTCATCTTCCTTTTCTCTCTCTCTCTCTCTCTCTCTCTCTCTCTCTCTCTCTCTGCTGATTCTCACAGATTCTCACATGCAGCTTTTGGCTTCCAGTACCGAGCCAGCGGAGAAAACAAACACACCGTCTCCCAAAACTTCTCATCCCTCCCTGGTTTTCTCACCCACACACACCTCCCAAACCCACCACCACATCACCCAGAGCGGGAATCAGTGTTCGGATTCCCGCTCTGGGTGTTTGTTTGTGGAGTTTTAGAGGAGCTGTCATTATGTTTTTTTCCGCCTTCTTGCTCCCTCCCTGTCCTTCTCCAAGCTAAACAGATGAGATCAACTCATCTTTCCTGATGTTCCTGTTCTCTGTCGCCAGAGCATCACGCACCATCTAATTTGAAACTATGGCACCAATGTCTGAGCCTAAAGGGACTAGTGTCTGCTAGTCTGCTCGATTGCCAGAATCCTCACTTGCCATGTTTTTCTTGAAAACACAATTTCCCTTCTCCCCTTTATGGCTGATAAATCTGCAGAATCTCTTCCATCTGCAGATGATGATAACAAGGCTGGAGCAGTGTGACTGCCGTGAATAAAATGTGCATTTGTTGAAACAGAGTAAGACAACAAAATGAAGAAAATGAAATTTTTTGAGAAATAAGAAAGAAAGAAAGCATAAAAGTTGTGTTTATAAAGCAAATGTGACCCAAGTAAATGAAGCTGTAAGCTAAATATCTAATTGGCATCAGACAACCAGACACTGTTACGAGTCTAAAATGTTGAATTGTGAAGTGTAGAGTGTAGATATATTGTGGTCCTTTAGTGACATCTACTGGTTTCACAATGCTGGTGCATATAACACCAACAGGAATAATAAGGAAAAAGGATACCTGGCAAATATTCATATTCAAACATCAAATTTCTATCCATAAATGTAAATCCTCTAACAAGCCTTAACCCCTGGCTTAACTCTATAATATATATATATATATATATATATAAATATATATATATATCTGTATATATATACTGTTTATGGGCACCTGAAGAGTGACAGAAACCGGGGGGGGAGAGAGAGAGAGGGGGGCCACAGGTTGGACCCAAACCCAAGCCGCTGCAGCAAGGACTCGGTCTCGGTACATGGGATGCCAGCTCCACCAGGTGAGCTGTCCTGGCGCCCCGTTTCCCCATTGTGGTTGCATTTATGGTCTACATCAGGGGTCTCAAACTCAACCTGGCCACTACTGGTGCTAAATAATTCCATCACTAACATCATACTTAACAAAAACGCAAACGTTTGAGATCTCTGGTCTGTATTAACAGCATGCTACAAATTAAAGACCCTAAATCAGTGGTTCTCAACCTGGGGGTTGGGGAACCCCAAAGGGGATCGTGAGATAATCTCCGGATGGTCACCAAATGGTTTTAGAGAATAAAATAAAATAACATGTAATGGCAAGCAGAACTCACAAGAACTCTGTTTACCATTTATGATTAGTATTTCTATCTATTATTGTGCTTTTAGGCCTAAAGCAGAGATGAGTTTAGTAGCTTTAATATGTTACACGTGGGGGGGGGGTTCATGAACACCAACCTGATTATTATGGGGGGGTCGGGACTCTAAAAGGTTGAGAATTACTGCCCTGAATGACAACTGGAATGGGGAAAGAGCTATTTATTCTGTGTTTGTGTGCAAAGTTGTGATGCAAAAAAAGCTGTTTTTTGAAGAGTTTATATCGTTTCGAATGAAAGTGTTTGCATTTATTAAGATATGAAGATATTTTGTGTATAAATGTTTTTAGTTTGAGTGAGTAGAGTTTCGACAAATCGCTTGTTCTACACAAACTTATTGCATAGTTTTGATTAAAATATGAAATATCCATAAAATATGTCACTTAGTCAGGGGTCGTAGGTTTACTAAATTATAGAAAAGGGATTCCCTTAAGAAAAAGACATTGGGAACCCCTGTCGCATGGTTAAATAAAAATAATAATAATAATCTTGTGGCTGGATTATATTATATTTTTGACATCATGTCCCACTCTTGTGGAAGTAGGGTGAAGGGCTAACAGTTTAAGATCCCTGGTCTATATTTTTCAGCATGCTATATGAATTAAAATCCCTAAAAAATGGAAAGCGGTGCCTGAAATGAGCCAGAGGAGGCACACTTTGGGTTTATTGTTATTAAACATCCATAAAATATGCCACTTAGTAAGAGCCCTTTAGGTTTAGTAAATGATAGGGGGAAAAAAAGCATCCTTTAACCTTAAGGGCATCAACATCAGGGGAGCCACCGCTGCATGGTACCCTGGTTGTCGTTGCCACGGTTACCGCCAGAAAGCTCCCTGCAGTGGCGCCAAACGTCCAGCAGGGGGCGAAGCCTCATAAGATTTCTCCGAGTGTCTTGAAAAGCGAGTGAAACCAGTGAAAGCATCACTCAGGTAGTAGAAAGGGGGCAGATCCGAGGAGCAGATAAAACTGGGCTGCTCTCACACACACACACACATATATACACACACACACACACACCGCCTTTTGCTGCCTCCTCGGCTCTTTCCTGGGGGGTAAACCATGGTGGCTAAAACCAGAAAACAGACCGGGAAGAGTCCAGCGACCCAGGCTGACCGCGACAGGAGCCCGCTTGTTTCTCCCCCCGGTAAAAGTACCGTGAGGCGACCGGGCAGGGAGGGCAAAGCCTTCAGCAGCTCCCACCCGAACGGGCTCTCGGGCATCGGGCACAAGCTCGGGCTAACTCCCTCCGCGGTCGCCAGGCTGGGAGTCACTCTTCTCCTCGGTGAGTTTAGGAGCGGTTAGCCATGTTAGCTCTCTCCCCTCCTCCCTCCTCCCTCCTCCTCCCTCCTCCTCCACCCTGCTGCGAGCTAACAGGCTGCTAACCGTCCATGCACACTCGTTAGCATTAGCTGATCGTGCTACCCTTTAAGTTACCTCCGCTCAGCCCGATCAGCTGAGCTGACGGTAGCTCAGCTGATCGCCGGCTCAGCCCGCTGTTAGGGTCGTAACGGGGAACCTGTGCTGCTCTGACATGTCACTGTTCACACGTGTTGACGGGTTGTTTTGTTTTGTTTCAAGCTAATGTTTTGCTATGATTTCTGCTCCTGAATGCACCACAGTAGCAGCCCCCCCCCCCCTTTCTGTTTGCAGCCTGCATGAAGAGGCATTTTTCTGAGCAGCATTAAAAGTTGCTTTTTTCTTTTCCACAGCTGCTCTGACTGGGTATCTCCACTGGTGAGTGTCAGCATGTTGTTATTGCTCATGCATTACTGCTGTGTGTGTGTGTGTGTGTGTGTGTGTGTGTGTGTGTGTGTGTGTGTGTGTGTGTGTGTGTGTGGGGATGCTCACACGTTTCTCCTCTTGTGATAAACAGGCACCATCTCTCACAGCTGTTTGAGAATGACAGACACTTTTCACACTTGTCTAACCTGGAGAAGGAAATGGCTTTTCGGACAGAAATGGTAAATTGTTCATTGTTTTTTTTTTTTTTTTTTTTTTTAGATATATATTAAGGATGCACTAATAACATTGATTTGAAACTGATGTCGCTGTTTCCTGATGTCTGCTGGGACTGATGTTCATTAGGGCTGCACGACAAGTGCAATATGCAAATCAGAAGAGCTGTAATGTTTTGATAAAGGGACCAAACAGCGTTGTAATGAAGTGCTGTAGTGCTGCAGAGGTACATATGTTGTTCTCCAGTGTTTGGTAAAGACCCCCCAAAAATGTCACATTATAATGATTTTAATAAAAACTGATCATTCCCACGTAATCGTGAATCACAGTATCTGTATTCACAATGTGATGTTTTCACCATATCGTGCACTAATGTTCAGTTTAATGACTCATTGTTGTGTTGTAGTTTTCAGGGTTCCCACACATGCAAAAGCATAGAAATTGATTTAAAATGGCCAAATGTCCCGGAAATAATCTATGTGTCCTGGAAAAAACACTTGAATTGTATTTTAGCCTCTCACTAAAATCAGCTATGTAAATCTAGGTCAGAGGAAAACTGTAGTAAACTGTAGTCAAACCACCGTAGAGACACTGCAGAAAAATGAGCTGTGGTGAGCTGAAAGTGAGCTAATGTGTAAATGCTGACCACTTACCTAAACCTGAGTTGTTGCATCATGAAAAAAGGAGGAATAAAACTGAGTAAAATGTGTCAATACTAGGCCCTCTGGTTAATTATATGACAGCTTGTGAATAAGTGCTGTCCTGTATTGTCAAGAAAACTCCTGGAAAATGTCCTGGAAAGAGTTTTTGGTTAAAAAGTCCAGAATCCAAAGAGGTTAAATTTATAGTCATATAAAACAAAGAGAAGCAGCAAATCCTCACATTTCCTCAAATGTGAGCTGGAATGATGAATCAATTATTAGAGTAATTGTATGTAATTAAATTGTATTTGAGAATAGTAAAACAGAAGATTCTCTGAGAGAGCAACTTTGGCATTAACAAGCGTTTTGGGGACAGCTCCTTGTGCTTACACAGACCCTATTTTTTGACATTTTATAAACCAATAATTCATTAATAAGTAATTAAGATGATGATAGTCAGATTAATGACAATGACTGTGAGTTGCAACCCTAATCGTCATAAACTGGTGCTGTCACATTAACGTTCTGCCTCTCGCACTCAACCTAAAAAAAAAGAAAAGGATGTGACGGTCGTGATGTAGGTTATAAATAAATATTGAGCAGAGCGATCACAAACTGTCTGTGCCAACGACGCTGCAGCGGTGGAATAATGACACTGACATTTCCAAACGCTGCATCTGTGCCATAGTTGAACGAAGGGTGACCTCTGACCTGCACGCTTGCCAGAGATACACAGTTCACAACATGAACTGGCAGTGCTTGACTTCTGTGGAAATCAATACTCGCTGGGCAGAAGTGTAATCAGACTGTACCTTAACTCCTGTGACTCCACATCATCTGTACATTTAGAGACAATTGTAATATCCTCCCACAGGGTTATAAACAATATTGTCACATCAAAGTGACGGTGCTTTTCCCATTTCTGTTTCTGTTTTCAGTCACTTTCTGTCTTTAGGCAGCTGCAGCCGGCACAAAATCATGCCATTTAATGCAGCATATGTTTATGCATCCCCCTCCCCATCATCATCACTATAACACTGTAGAAGTTGTTGATATTTAACATGCAGCACAAGCTTCGAGCTTGACACTGAAGGTGACGATTTAATCATATGCAAACAGAATATTTTTTCTTTCTCTCACCCCTGCTGCGTGCTACCAAATGGGCTGTGAGCTGTTGCCATCTGCCGAGCCCGTAGAACTAGTTCGTGTTTCTTCTGTCTTGAGTTTTATGTCGTAGAGTTATATTTAGTGTCTGTCTGCTGTCTGTTTTTCTCTGTATCACTCTGTTCCTTCTCTCTAAGTCTGCTTTTTTTTTCTTTGTCTTTTTTGGTCTTCCTCTCTCTGCAACTCTGCCTCGAAATTCCTCTTTTTAACTTCTTTTTCAGTTTATTTAAGTGTATGCATCTTCTTTTGGTTCCAGGGTCTGTACTATTCCTACTACAAGACCATTATTGAGGCTCCCTCCTTCCTGGATGGCCTCCACATGGTCATGAACGATCGGCTGACAGAGTACCCTCTGGTTATTAACACACTGAAGAGATTCAATCTCTATCCAGAGGTAATCTCGCTTTTTGCCAAACTATTCATATGATTTGCAGTATGGTAGCACTACCCATCTCATCGGGTACAGCCCGAAATATTCTATCGTTAATGTTCAAATATCAAGACACACCAGATCTCTGGAAATCATTCTCTATTTCTGCATTAGATAAAAGAATTTGGATGAAAAATTAATCCAGACAAAGCTGTGTTATCTCTTGTAAAAATGAATAAGAGATCTGCTGTGTGTTGACGGTCTTTATCAGCAAGACGCACTTCAGCTTTGCAGAAATAAATGAACAACATTTTAGAGGGATTATTGTGTAAGGTGCATCTGGACGCATTTACGTGTGTAATGCTGGCAGGGACTATTATGGAATTGGTGGTACTTTTTAAGATGAGACCAGAATTCAGTTTAAAAGTGGCTTCACCCACTCATCAGCTTTATTTCCTGCATTCTCTAAAGATAGCTCAGTTGTATTAGAGCGGTTTACTCCTTTAAAGAAAACCGTGCAGGAAAGATCAACATTTTCTGTTCTGGGAGGAAATCTAAAACTCTCCTGGAAGTCTAATGGGATTCTAGAGGACATCAGTGGGAATGCTGTGTGTTTGTACTCCCCAGAGATAATGGGACAGAAAGGCCTTTCAGACATGTTTAAATAGGCTTTGTGCTGATTCTCTCTGTCTCTGCCCCCCCCCAAGGTGGTCCTGGCCAGCTGGTACCGGATGTACACAGGTGTAATGGGGTACTTTGGGATTCCCACAAAGATGTGCTGGTCCATTAACAGAGGAGAGGGACTCACTCCTGTGGACAGCTGTGAAGGTACAGACTGCCTCCAGTCTGATCTGCAAACACACACACACACACACACACACACACACACACACACACACACACACACACACACACACACACACACACACAGACAGACAGCAGGTTGAATGATGACTACATTACACATACAGATAGTTTCACTGTTGTGACCTGGAGCTACTCATTTAAAATGCTCACACAGTCTCGCACTGACTTGACTGGATGACAAATTTCTTCTCAGACTTTGCCGATTTTCTTCTCTCGTGGACAGATGTCAAAACAGCCTCATGGGGAGTTGGCAGTCAAGAGAAAAATGCGTACATTTTACAAAAAGAATTAAACAAAGGAATCAAGTCTTTAACAGAAACACCTTAAAAAATGTAACTGTCATTACTGGCAAATCACTGTTTTTACTTCCAATCATCAGGTATGAGTTTCAACATGCACGGATTAAAAGCAGTAAAACATAATAATCTTATCAATTAGACTGCAAATATTTTTTTATTATTGATTAATTTGTTGAATACTTTTAATTAATTATCATTAATAGATAAGAACGTTTAGCCAATGAAAATAATGAAAAATCTAAACTTCCCAGAGCCTAAGATGACATCTTTTAAATGTCTGGCCATTGCTCAGAGGTAAAGCGGGTCATCGGAAGGTTGGCGGGTTCGATCCCCGGCTCCTCTCGCTGCATGTCGAAGTGTCCTTGAGCAAGACACTGAGCCCCAAACAGCTCCCGATTGTGCACCGTGTATCAGTGTGTATAGTTAGTTATTTTGTCTGGTGAGCAGTTGGACTGACAGCTGCTGCTCAGGGTATAAAAGTGTGTGAAGGGGGTGGGGTATCTGGCCTGTGTGTCTTCACGGGCTGTTGCTTTTTTAGCTGACCTGTCCAGTGAGAATAGACTATGTTGAACTTTTCTTCAATAAATGATCTTCACATAAGACGAAGAGAAGCATCAAATGATCACATTTGAGAACTGTTTTGGTTTTTTTATAAAATGCTGACGTGATTTATTGATAATCCAAATGGTTGTAATTCTCTGTCCATCAACTAGTTAATAGTGAGATTAACAAAGCAAGGCTCATCATGTCAGGTGTTTCAAGCAAAGGTATGACATTAAGTATGTAAACAGCAGCAAAAAAGAAGTTGGTAGAACAGCAGTTATAACACAGCAAGGGAAATATGGTTATTATCATAATAGCCTGAGGGAAAGAAAAATGCTTTTAACCTATTGCACACAAATAGTTATCTGATATTTGTTTGCAGCAGCATTTTCTCAAAGGCTAAATCTGCTGACAGTAAACAAGCAAAGCAACTGTTGTCGGCTTTCCTTCGCGGCGCCGTAATCTATGTGTTTCTGTCAGTCTCATTAGTGAAGCGCGGCACCCCAGGGTCGACGTACGCCGGCTGTTTTCACTGTGTTTACATAAACCTGACGCAAGCGGCCTTGCATAACAGCAAACAGAAAGTGGGAACATTTCCTGTAACTGTCAGCGAGTGCATTATTTTTGTGAGGCGCAGAACGACACAGTAGAGAGCGGGGAAGTCTGTATGACATCTTCACACTGAGCTGGTGTTGGAACGAGCTCTCGCTTTTCTGTTTGTCCCGCGATTTACCGTCACATCACGCTGATAAAATGGCTCTTAGTAATGTCAACGAACTTCCAAACATCTTGTTTGTCATTACAGCCTCGTCAGTACCCGTCTGTGTAAATGCTAATTTAGTGAGGTGAAATGAAGTCAATTTGCTGTCAGAAAAAAAACTGCATCCACCCACTTAAGGTTTGAGTACAAATTGAGGAAGTTTCTGTAAAATTAGACACATTATTATTCAGTGTAATATATTTCTTACTGTTTCTAGCTGAGCAGCGGGAACTTAAATGTTCCGCAGGTCTCAAATATGCCACGTACTCTCCTGCTAATTTCAGTTCAGCTTCGGTTTATTTAAATCTAAAATGTCTGTCATCTCTATAGTCTCCCCCCGTAAAAACAGCTTGTTGTTCCTTCAGGTATTGACATTTTTATCTTTATTTGAAAGCGGACAGCAGAGAAGTGGCAGGAAATGTGCCAAGGATTACAAAGGTCCCCAGTTGGATACGAACCAGGTGCTGTAAGAGAAATCTGCATTTTGGCCAACTTTGGGTCCATTCTCGCAGTTAACAGTCTCCTCACTCCTCCCTGTGACACCATGCTGAAATACAGCTGTCTGCCCTTGAGGACATACTAATAATAAATATCCCTTACAGCACCTTTGGGGTTTTAACAACTAGGCCATCACAACTTACTTACTTTCTTCAACATTTTTCCCCCTTTTGTTTTGCAACTTCAAATTTCTAGTTTCATGTGAACTGCAGTCCTTTCTATAGCTAACTGCCTCTGTTGGCCTGAAGACAATCAGTCTGCCTGGCAGCACATAATGCACAGCAGAGGTCTCTACTCAACCCCACTAAGTCTCCCATGAACCCTCAGTGTTTGATAGAGCAGAAAAGCCAAGTCACGTCTGTAGTGGGAGGCCAAATCAACAGTAAGCATATGAAGAGTTAAATTATGCTCTATTATTCATATGAAAATACAAAATGGGTTGGTCATGTGATTATGTGCCCTGTACAACATTACACTCAGACTATAAGTTATACCTGACTTGGATGTCAAACACGAGACATAGTGTACAGAGCCACAATATGTTACACATAAACTAATTAAAACATTTTACAGCACATATTTACGGTGTATTATTTTGGATGGAATGGTGTGTTTTGTTTTTTTTAGGTAATATGAAATCACAAATGGGATTACATGGCAGAAAATAAAAACAGGCCACAGAAAGCCTGCAGCAGGGGATTGTGGTATGTGAAATCCTCGTAGGGAGAGCAGAGAGACCATGAATGGCTAAGAGCTCTGCAGAGATGCTGCCTGCCCTTACACTTACAGTCTGAAGGAGACTTGTGCATACCCCTTCCAGACTGTTCCAGAAAACATAGACATAGATTTCCTCTCTTCTGTATTGGATATTTAGGGCTCCAACTGTTATTTTTATTTGATTAAATGCAGTGTCAATAAAAACGGGTTTCCAAACTTTTTCCCTTGGAGGGCCAAAACTGAAGCCTAATGGTGGGACACGGGCCAGAATAAAACACTTATTGTATTGTTAAAATGCAAAACAGTACATTTTTGGGCCATGGGACACAGTAGAGACCTAACAGGAATGAGGGGAGAGAGATGGCAGGATGCAAGTTTCATGTCCGGACTTGAACCAGGGATGATTACATGGTCAGTGTCTCACATTTAAGGAGCTGGAACCAGTGAATGTGTGGCATTTTTGGATGATGAATGACTTAAATAGGTCAATCTGTTATCAATGATCAATGCTCATTAGTTTCTTCATCCACAGTTGATCTGTTGTTGTAGCACTAGTTTCAGTCTCCATTAGTAACCCTCTACTCTTCTCTGTGTCTGACTGGGTGTGTGTGCTGTTGTGGATGTTAGGGATGGGCGACCCGGCGTATTTCTACGTGACCTGTGTGTTCCTGCTGAACGGCGCGATGATGAGCCTGTTCTTCATTTACGGAGCCTACCTCAGGTAAGTCCACTCCTGCCCCGGCCCCCGGCCCCGAGGCTCTGTCCTCTCATGCTCAGATAGGCATCAGAGACGAGTGAATGAGTTTTTACGGTCCATCTCATCCTTTCGGCCGTCAGCTGTCAAACACAGACAGAAAAACAGCTTTGCGGTTTCTTTTCTGTCAAATATGGATTTGAGACATCAGACTGAGGATGACCTTTCTGAATCTGTTGTTTGCTCTCTACCTCTCTTATCTGACGTCCCCACTTCTTTTCATTTTTCCTGTCTAGTGGCAGTCGACTGGGCGGCATTGTTACCACAATGTGTTTCTTCTTCAATCACGGCGAGGTGAGTGCACTGCCCTTTCCATCAGCGTCAGTGAGTGCGGAGGTAAACTTCGTACTACAATCCTCTGCAAGTCTCTCTGGGTGTAAGCTTCTGAAATGTGTAAAACTCAAAATGAAAAAGCTCTCAGAAAAGCAGAGGGTGGTTAATAGGGACTCATTTCAGCCCTCAAAGGAGCTTAGAGTTGGTTTTGGCTGGCATTCAAAGCCGAGTCCCTCCACCCACCTCCTTCTCTCCAGTTTCCTTCAGAACAAATACAAGGTCTCTGTTTTTCCAGATCAATACGCCGACATCTCAATCACAAAACACACACACACACACACACACACACACACACACACACTCACACTCAAGGTGTGTTTCGACCCTTTCAAACACCATTGTCTCCCCTTTCCAGTCTTTTCTTTCCCCTGAGTGCAGTGGTGGGTTGTGACATTTCAGGAACATCTGTGTTTCTGCCTTCCTGTTTGTTGGACGAAGCAGTGGGCTGGTAATACAGAAGCGGGGTGTTCGGAGGTGACAAACACAAGTTAGATTGTAGTGTGAAGTGTGTTATTACGTATAAATAGCGGTGTGGGATTTTACCGAGCAACACAGAAAAGGTTCCCCTTTCTCAAAAATGTGTGGTAGCGAGAGAACAGAAAACCAGGGATGTCCCAGTTATTTTTGGCTGTGATCGCAGTTCTGTGATACCCCAACATCTGTCGATCAAGTCTGATAAAATGACACAGCTGGCCAATAAACACTCAAACTACAACTTGAACTTGGAGATCAGATAGAAAATAATTCATTCTGTAAAAAGAACTGTGCCGAACATCCTCGGTATAGTTGCACACATAGCATCAGAAGATATGCAGTGTTGATTAAATGTGTATCTGGCACATTGAAATAACAGCTGGAGGCTACTAAATTTGTCACACCTCATTTTTCACCATCTGCTTGATCCAAATACTGAAGGCCCTGATTCAAAACCATTAAGTTTATATGGTTGGATGATTATTATGATGATGTTTAACTGGGAGAACGTGACACGATGCGCTAAATCGTTTAACCAGAGAAGACTCCTCTATCAGGTCACTGCTTGCTAGTTTCAAACTAGTGATTTAGAGCTTAAGAAATGTCTTTGTTAGGAAAGACTTTAGTCATGTGTAAATCTGTTGCTAGGAAACCTCTTTATCAGGATGTCCCTGTAGCGTTACAGACTAACATAACCTGCGTCCTCTTTATTCCACATTACGACTTTTAGTCCTCACTCTAAATGGGTCACATATTAACAAGCTCGTCTGGAACCTGGCAGTCAGTTGCTGTTAATATTTAGTAACAGCAACACTAGTTACGCAAGCCGTGTGTCAGTGTTTTAGCAGCGCTGCAGGGGAACAAAATGCTGTTGAATTATTACACTTGATTTGCTTTTTTTAATGTGCATGTTTTCTGTCTGTGTTATCAGAGCACTCGTGTGATGTGGACTCCGCCCCTGAGGGAAAGCTTTGCCTACCCCTTCTTAGTCCTGCAGATGCTCCTTCTCACCTACATCCTACGGTAAACTGACCAGCAGCCTCTCTGTCTTAAAAACCACAGTGGTCCAGATTGTCCCACTAGTCCCAATAAGTCTTAGCAAATTCTTTTATATTACAACATAAAAACACACAGATAATGTAAGAGTGGGAGTCATTTTGAAAATCTCAACTTGTCATGACTCTTTCACAGTGTGCCTGTTGGTGCACATACAGTACACACTGGCAGTAGTGTCATCACACTCCTCCATATAATCCTGTCATAACACCTGCAGCTTTAAAACTTCTGGGGGAACACAGTGGAACATTGTACAGTGCGTTAGTTTGGTATTCACTCCCCGACTCTAACTATACCTTGGTGCTTGAATTCTTTTGTTTAACAAAGACATAAAACACATGGGAAAGCATCTGTTTTTCTTTTCATTGTAATACCCTGTTGAATATGTGACATGACAGAAGTCTAACAGAAGACTAACAGACTGTAGGCTCCAGAATAACAGTTTGTCCTGTGTAATTACTGGGGAGAAACAAAGCTAGCGGCTATTGTCTGCTCAGTAGTGCACTGAAGAAGACAGCGTGGTGAGCGGTGTACTTGTCACACAGACTAGTAATCTTCTCAGTGCACATCAAATAGTGGACGCCACCTTGGGTTGTGTGAGTGCAGCCAGTAAACTGGGACTTCTTCTACCTCCGGCTTTAAAAGGAGAATGAACTACGTGTCGTATTTCTGATGCTGGCTCAGTACATAACCGGGTCTTTGTAGTACACTCGGAATGAAATTGAATGTGTGTATGTTTTCTCAGCCGTCCTAATGCATCTTCTCTTATCTCCTCTACACCGACACTCTCTTACCACTCTATTTCTCTCCCCCCCCCCTCCCTCTGTCTCTCTTCTCTCTCCAGGACCCGGAACCCAAGCAGGACAGCCATGGTTGCTCTTGGCGTCTCCAATTTGTGCTTCATGCTGCCTTGGCAGTTCGCCCAGTTCGTGCTGCTCACTCAGGTAAACAGAGAGCAAAAGAAACAGTGAGAGAGAATGTGGGAAGAGAGGAAGAAGGGGCAGAGAGATTAGGGAGAAAATAGAGACTTGGAGAGATGAGAGGACTCCGGCAAGGCAGGTACAAAGAGAGCAGAAATTGGCCAGGATGGCGAAGACACAAAGGCAGGAAAGACTAAAGAAGAGGGATAAAGATACTGAAATTACATGAATACGTCATTCACATCTTTATTTCATACACCTCTCATAACCTACAGTAGGAAAATGTGCACATAAAACAAGAATATACTTATTCTTTCAGAGTTGCAGACAAGTTAAAGGGAAAAAATAGGAGGTTAAAGAGTGTAGGCTGGCAGACAGCAAAGCCGGAGTTTGAACCACGACTCCAGCACAAACAGGTCACTGCTGCAAGCTTCTGTGCTCAGCAGCAGTTTAGCCCACGCTGTCAGCAGCCCCCTCAGGGCCCCGCTGCTTTCTGTACAGGGAGTTTAGCACGAGGCGAGTTATTTAATAGCTCTCTTGTTTTTTTTTTTTTTTCCTATTTTTAAGGTGCTAATTGCACCTGTTTGCATGATCCACTGTATGCGTAACCCACCCTGAGGCCAAATATTGTGCATCCACCCGCACTGCTCACTCCTCAGTGGATACATATACTGAATGCACTCATAAAAGTTTTTACAATCACAGAATTAGTGACGCTATTACAATATTGTATTGATAGTTCATATCCCTTTTATTTTATGATTACATACCTGTACATAACTATGGAACCTGGAGTGTGTGACCGAAATAATTAGAGATTTTTACTGGGGTTTAATTATAGTGCTTTAATAAATTGATCAATTTTAAAAAACTTTAATAAGCAAGTTTGCATTTTAATTTGCAAGTAGAAAAATAAAATCAGATAAAAAGCATCTTAAAATGTATTTTTCCATATTCTGTCCTGTGTGATTGCACAATGCTTACACATGTTTAATCCCACAATGAAAACTTTAAAGCAGGAATGTGTGAGATGATATTTCTATATACCTAAATAGTATAGATGGATTAACAAAAAGTTACATAAAAATAAAAAAAAAAAAAAAAACCTTTTTAATATTTATTTTGCTATTCCTATTCCCCTATAAAATTCATCACTTGGAGACATAATTCCATAACTGGAATGATTAATAGGCAGATTGAATGATGTTTTTATGTAGTTATACTTCACTACTTGAGAGTTGTATAATTTAAATTCAAATGCATTTGATAAGTAATGCAGTATTGCAAAAGTATGCTTTAAAACACTAAGTGTAATAGTGAAGCGATAACAGGAAATGATGATGGGGGGAGAGGAGGAGAGAGAGAGAGAGAGAGAGAGAGAGAGAGAGAGATGCATCAAAGTTCCCCTGCTTGGGGTGCCCAATACTGCGTTTTAAAATTGATGCGTTTATTAATTGATCACAGTTTAATCTTACGGCTCCATTGCAGCACCGTGCATAACATTAACTACTGGACATACACTACAAATGTACTGTGGATATTTAGTTTAGATTTAGAGTTAAAGGCAAGCTAAGTTCATTTGTATAGTAATTCAAAGTGCTTTACATAACACATAAAGGCATTAAGATGAGATATAGAAGAAACACAAGGCAATATAAACACACTGCTCCAAGGTTTTAGATATGGTTTTATTCTCAAATTTTACATGTACATACATTGTTTAAAAATGTTTTTTAGTGTATTGTGTTTTATACCTACCATCTAATAACCCAGTTTTCTACTGGGATTAATAAAGTGCTCTGTCTCTCTTTTTTAAGCAGACGTGGTAGTAGAAATGTGAAATGATAAGAAACAGTTGACATTAGAATCCAGTTTCTATCAGAAGTGCTTCATATTTTGCAGCAACAACCTCCGCTCATTTGGAATTTCAAAAGTTTAAATACGCAGCATCTGTGCCTGGTTCCAGTTATTAAAGCTAAAAAAAGTTTTTGTATATTGTTTAGTGTTAGAGGTTATTGTTAAGGTTGTCTGTATTTTCTTCTTTTCCAGGTGGCTTCTCTGTTTGCTTCTTACATCCTGGGTTACCTCGCTGCCGCCAAGATGCAGTCCATCCTGGTCACTCATATGGTACAGAATCCTACATCAGTCCATCCATCGTAGAGTGTTAGGAGTGTTTCTGTTCCCTCACTGTACATATTTCTTTGTCACTTGTGCATGTTGCAGTGGCACTGCTCAGTAGTTTCATGGATCACAAATGTATATTCGCTTTCACTGTGTGTTTGGCTCATGTGTTGTCCCCAGCATAAGTGAAAGTCTTTCAAGCTTCTTTCCTCTGAGCTGTAATGTGCTCTGCCTCGGTTCTCCTTATCTCGCTCAGCTCCTCGGCCGGAAGAATTTCATGAGCCCCGAGGACAACGCCAGCAGAGACAGGGATGACTTTTTTTTTAGCATTAATGATGCCACTGCACACGCACGAGTGCCTTTTTAGCATGAAAAAGGGAGGATATGTGGGCAACTTAGTTCACCCTGCTAAGGACAAAAGTATATCTGTGTTGATGTGAGAATGTGTACAGATGTTTTTGTTCGTGTGTGTGTGTGTGTGTGTGTGTGTTATTCTGGCCGTTGGTTCCTCTCCTCCACATTCTTTCCCCCTAATCCCCTCAGCATGCCAGGCTGTTAGCCAGGGACTGTGTGCTCCACAGATAAGGAGAAGGCCCTTTGTGGTGAGATGGTGGAGATTTGTGTCAGAGGAAGGCATATGGCTCTGCATAATTTAGAGAGCTTGGCAACGATGACTTTGGCTTTGTGTGTGAAAGAAAAAAAAAAAAAAAACGCACAACCAGGCGTGTGTGTCCTCTATGACCTACAGCGTTGTTAATGAGCCTGAGCAGTGTCACTTGTTACAGGGCATACAGACGTGTAGAACTGCAACTACTAAATGTTTTAATTATCAATCAGTTACTTCAATAATTAAGTGTTTTTAAAATGTCAAAAATAGAGTATATGGCCCGTCGCAGTTTCTTTGAAATTGAACCAGAACCTCAAAATATTCTATTTACTTTTTTATTGAAAAAAAAAAACAGCAGCAACTCCTCAAAATTTCAAAAGCTGGAATTAGAGAATATTTGATATTTAAGCTTGAAAAATAAACAATAAGGCTTTTTTTGTGCTGAAACAATACTGAAAATGAATTTGCTGATTTGTTGATCAACTGAAAAGGAATCTGCAGTGTTTCTGACTAGATTAAAGGACCAGTGTGTAGGATTAACTGGCATCTAGCAGAGAAGTTGCAGACTGCAACCATTTGAACACAGTTCAATCTTCCAAGCATGTAGGAGAAACTACAGTCGCTGCAAACATGAAAGGCCCTATCTGGAGTGTTTTGAGTTGTCCGATCTGGGCTACTGTAGAAACATGGCGGTTCATTGTGCCATAGTCTGTAGAAGAGGACCGGCTCACTGTGTAGATAAGAACGGCTCATTCTGTGGTAATGAAAACACAACAGTTCTTATTTTCAGGTGATTATACAACAATGAAAACATACTTATGGATATCATATTCCATTTCTTACATCTGACTCATAATGTGGATATATTTGTCAATTCAAAATGTAATATTTATTCTTTCCAAATGGGTTGAGCTACTCTTTAATCTTTCCACGTAACCCCTGGCAACTGCTGAAGTACCCCGCAGTGTTGTAAGTGCTCCTGATTGGGAATCACTGCCCGACTGTCTACACAATGCACACTGGTGCATTATTTCAATCTTCACTGTGGGATTAAGCATCAAGAGTTCATTGAGTAGGATTATATTGTGCTAGTGGCGGCGTATTCAAAGTTTATTGCATTAGTTTAAATCTGTGGAGTGTTTTCAACAACACTGGCACTCAGAAAGACCACCCTCCTGCTATAGAGAGACAGATAGTCATTTTGTGCAGGCGACAGTGAGTAAGGAGTGTTTTTATGAGGCCACTGGAAACCTACAGAAGCTGGCTGTGTCTCTGAGCTCACTGCCAAGCTTGCATGTTTGGCCTTATTACAGAGACCGATCACAGACATCAAGCTGCTGAAAATCACTGGTTACCATAGCCGGACGGGCTGCGCTGGACCGTCCACAGCCGCGTGAATGACCTCAGGAGCGTGATGAATGACACCTCTTTCCTGTTTTTCATCCTGCAGATCACTCTCGGCATCTGCTTTATCCTGATGTTTGGCAACTCCATGCTGCTCACGTCCTTCTACGCCTCCTCACTCGTCTCCATCTGGGTGAGCTGGACCTTCGAGTGCGATGTAGCGCGTGTGCAATCATTGAATGTTCTGAGATTGATAGGGTCAGTCAAGAAATGGTCAGGTTGATCAATGGATCCGGCTGGTCTAAAATAACAAATACATTTGTCTTTGTTTGAGTAAATGGTATTGCAAAAGGAAAGGAACTAAAAATACAAAACCATGATAGAGATCATACATATGTTGGCTGTGGATTATTTTCTTTATTGTGTTGTGTGTTGTTGTTGTTTTCAGGCAATCATTGCATTGAGGGATAGATTTGCTCAAGTCTTCAAACCTGGCATCATCACCTGGGTATGTAGAATTTACTTCTCCTTCATGTGTACATATTTTCCAATGGTCATTAAGTCGCGACCCACTTTTAAAGAATTAGCCAAGCAAATGCATTTCTTTAACATCAAATGTACACATTTTTTCATCCCTACATTCAGGGAGGGTGCTGGACAAAAGGCCTTGCATACTTCTACACACAAAAACACACTGCCAAGATTGGCATTACACACACACACACGGAGCAGTCATACAGCTATTAAACACACAAATACAATGTCATCTTTTTTAACATAAAATGCACACGCATTTTCACCCGTGCACATTACTTTAGTTTAATAATAAACTGAGAATGAACTTTACAACTGCTTGCTGCTGATTCTTATGAATGTGAACTAAATTAAAAACATAACTGTGTTTAACACAAAGTCAGTACGGCCTACATGGGCTGTTTTCACTTAACAGAAATCTGTGGAAGCTTTTGTGTTCAAAAAAAGTCAGACATCTAATAACGAAGCATTTGACATTGATTTAGTTTTTCCACATGGTTTGATGATGAACATAAGTGTGCCACAAATGTGGCTAAAACGCAGTCATTTCATATGTAATGTTTAAATTCAGTATTGCCTATGTATTTCAAACTAAAACTCTCAAAAAGAATATTAAGTAACCAGCTGTCACTTGGATGATAACATAACAATAAAGGTGACACTATAAGAGATAAAATAATAGAATAGAACTTGTTTGCCCAGTGTGTCCAGTCAGTAACAACATAGCTTGCTCCCAGTCCCAGAGCAGCTCGGGGCTTTGATTACAGCTTCCTGCCTGAGTTGTGTGTGCGTGTGTGCGTGTGTGCGTGTGTGCGTGCGTGCGTGCGTGCGTGTTTCTTGTCAGCCTGTCAGTGTGTATCTCTTCTTCTTCCTCAGGTCATGCAGGGTTTGGCTTGGGTCGGCTCCACAGTTCTGCTCAAATTCATGCTGTCCACAGTCCTCTGTGCCTCGGATGATGTAAGATACAATTAGTTATAGAAATTAAATTCCTGATATGATTATATATTGTTGTTTCAATGGGTTGCCATGTTTGTAGAAAGAGGCAGGGAAATTGAGTTTTATGTGTGAATAGAAATGGTTTAATAGTTGGACAGAGAACAAACTTTAAATACAAAATGTATGTTGAAAAAGTTTGTTTTTTTTGTCCTTTCCAGGCTCACATCAGTGGACTCATAAAGTCTAAGTTCACAAGCTACAAGGACTTCCACACTCTGATGTACACGTGTGCTGCCGAATTTGACTTCATTGAATTAGAGGTACGTTTTGATTTGACAGCCATCGTTCTTGTAAGTTTGTGTGCTTATGTGTTCACTAGGGCTGCAATTAACAGTTATTTTCATTGTCGATTAGTCTTGTTTGGTCCACAACCAAAGATATTCAGCTTACTGTCATACAGGACTAAAGATACCAGAAGATATTCACGTTTGAGAAGCTGAAATCTGAGAATTTGGACATTTTATCTTTAAAAGACGATTAATTGATTATTTATCAAAATAGTTATTTAATTGACTAACTGCAATAGTGTTCACTGATATAATATTACTTTTATGTGGTTTGTGAAAATCCTGCCAAACATTTGCTTTCAAAAGGCCCGTCAGACTCCTGTGAAGCTTTCAGAAATAGATTAAATTCTGTCTGTTTGATATCAAAGGCTGGTATTTTCTCCCAGCAGGTCTCAGTGTAGAGGGAATGTAATCTATGCTCACAGGAGAACCTGACAGCAAAATCTGGCAGCTCATTTTGAGTTGAGTTCTGTGCTAGACAGCGGCCTGGTTTTGTGTTTGTGCATGTGCATACAGGTGGTTAGAGTAGAGTGTACATTATAAGATAGCTCTGTCTCTCTCATTTCCTATCATAACCTACTCTGTGCGTCTGTCTCCCTCCCACTCAGACTCCCGTACGCTACCTTAAAACATTGCTGCTGCCCATCAACATGCTGGTGGTTGCTCTCATTGCTTGGAGGGTAAGTCTTCTGTACCTGTACACTTGGGGTTGTTTTGAAACGTGGCGTAGTTCAAGTCCGGCTGCAAAACATGAAGAGGACATGAAGGAAAGTGAAGAGCTCTGAGTGGAGTAAAACAGTCAGTAGGTTCAGTAGCTCTTCAGTAGCTGTCTGGTTACAGTTGCTAAGCTATGACTGTACAATTGCTGTTTGGAGGAGAGGTTCAGTGAATGTCAGCTGTATATAATGCAAAGAATGTAATCTGATGAAAAACTAATGGGAGTGTTGCACACTGTCAGCAAAAAGTATATCAACCCAGCAGCTGAGTTTGCGTCATAGAGTTGTGTCAGACATTAAATAAATATCTCAAAGTCCACTGCTTGTCCGCCAAAGTCCGCCTGACTCAATACACGTTCAGTTATTAATCTACATGCATTCGTACATCGAAATACAGACAACTAGCGCATCTAGTAGTAGTAGTAGTAGTAGTAGTAGTAGTAGTAGTAGTAGTAGTAGTAGTAGTAGTAGTAAATAGAATGCAATAGAGATAGATAGATAGATACTTTATTTATCCCGAGGGAAATTCAAGTAAATACAGCGGTTCCACTGAAAACCAGAGAAGAAAAGAATGCAATACAAAATAACAATAACAAATAACATCTTCTACAACAGATTTGTACAGATGTGAGAGTCATACAGTGTCTGCAGTGTGATGCAGAACAATACAGCAATCAGTCAAACATGAAGTTTAAATCACTTTAGAGCCTTGAGACACTGGCTCACTGCGGCAGGAAGACAAAGCTGGATGTCTACCTGCTCTGGTTACCAGGAGGAGAACTGCTTGAATATAGGAGGAGGCTTTTTAAATGCAGGTTATGTCTTATTTGCTTTCAATGTGTATAATAATAATATAATAATGTGTGTAGTTGACATTTACATGTGTGTGTTTAAGCTTTGAGGAAGGGCGAACAAGAAGATTTATTCCTGATTCCTGAATCATGAAATATTTTGGTGGGGGGGGGACATCCGAGAAAATAACTATTTAAGGAACTGCTCTTTATGTAGTCTAATCTCATTATGCCTTGCCCACGCTAAGCTAAGAATACATGAGTCGATTTGACAAAGCATGGTGTGCAGTACATGAGCAGGCTGTTAGGAAGATCCTCTCATACACTGCACTATTTGTTAGAAACATGACATATTAAGGAATATCCTTAGCATTTCATTCTAACCATTTGTCCTTTTTCAGACTCTGCAGGATATAGTCCGGTTCCTGAGGGACGGAGGGAAGACCGATGATGTTGATGAAGCTGCAGGGTGAGCCCTTCTGAGGCCTTCTTGCTGGCCTGATTTCCCTATCCTTACATGTTTGCTATATTATTACAGTTTTAAATAGGAAAATATGATATTTTGGACTGCTGAGTTCATATATTTTTGTCTGTTCCTTGTTGCAGGTCTGAAATTGTCGGAAAAGGAGAGGTGAGAAAGAATACTTTTCACTTGATAACACCTCGGTGTCAACTCTGAGCGTAGTTCCATTTTTCTAAACCTGTTTTATTTGATTAGATTGCTCCAGCGCAGTAATGTCTGCTCAGTTACCACGTCCCAAAGTGATTTTCATCCCTTTTCTCATTACTAAGAAATGAAAGGCAGCTTCCCTTTCTGCTCTGAAATCACACTGTGCTGCCTTTTGTCAGCTTTCTCCCAGCTGCTTCATGTCATTTTCTGTAATATCATTCCCAGGGCAGGAAAGCATTCTGATGTTCATTCGCCAGCCACACAGTTTCCCAGATAATTGCTTTAATGTTTCTATATGGCCCAGTGAGTAACGCTGCAGAGACCCAAGCGTGTCCTCCTTCCTCACAGGGAGCAGAAGTCCTAAAGATCAAAGCATCATGCAAATGTCATTACACAGTCTGTCCAGCAAATGTAGCTTTTCTTCAGAGTTCAGATCAGCTGCCTCTCAAGAGATCATAGTTTCACTCAGCGTAGGGCTGCAGTGTATGATTTCTTCATCAATTAGGGCTGTGACTTTAAAAATAGTCTGAACAATTTAGAACAGGGAATTAATACGAACGCAATCCTAACCTACTTTGCAGAATTAACGTTCAGCGACAAGCTTATGTTACTGTCATTTTACATCAGTTGTCTTGGAAATGTTATTGTAATTTAGGCCTTCACTCAGATTGCCTGTTTAAACAAGGGTTAGAGGATTACTGTAGTAAACTGTAGTCAGATCATTGCGGCGTTGGCTGTGGTGATATCTCATTAAAGCGAGCTAACGCTGGGTGTCCTATAAAGGCTGACCACCCAGCTCACATCATCATCACCGTGCATCATTTAAAAAAAAGGAGGAATAAAACTGGGAAAAACTGTAATATGAGGCCTACCAGTCAACGGTATGGCCGTTTGTGAGAGAGTTCTGTCCTTTATTGACAAGAAAACTCCTGGAAAAGGTCCTGGAACATGATTTCTGAAAAATAGCAGGAACCCTGTGATTATCTGTTTAACACTGCCCTCTAATTTGCTAGTTCGCTCCAATTTGTGTTAGTTTGTGTTTAAACAATTGGCCGCCCTATATGGCGTCTTCAAATTGCCTGTTCTGGTTCAAGCGGTTTGAGCTTGGTCTGAGTTCGACGTTTAGTTAACTGCCTCGGCAGATGAGGAGATTGGTCGCAGCTCCTGGAAGAGTATCTTGCTCGTTTTATTTCCTCTGCCCTTTCCTGTCAGTCTTGATTATCGGACTGTGTGTGGACTTGTCGCTCTGCAGCTGGTGTACCACAGTCTGCAGCTGGTGGCGTTTGCTGTCCTGGCCGTGCTCATCATGCGTCTGAAGCTCTTCCTGACGCCCCACATGTGCATCATGGCCTCCCTCATCTGCTCCAAACAGGTCTGTCTCTCACCACAAGTAACAAAAACAAAAAGACCAATAATGTCATCAGTGTTTCACCTGTGAAGTTTCTTCTCCACCTCAATTATTTGTGTATTAATAAGCAGATTATCTGTTTGAGCACACATTCTGTACTTTAGTAATGCTCTCTCTCTCTCTCTCTCTCTCTCTCTCTCTCTCTCTCTTCTCTCTCTCTCTCTCCCCTCTCCCTGGTTGTTATGTCAGTTGTTTGGCTGGATCGGGGAGAGGTTTAAACACCAGATTGGGGTGTTTGCCGTCATGGCCATCATGGCCGTACAGGGAGTGGCCAACCTGCAGGCCCAGTGGGCGATTATTGGAGAGTTCAGCAACCTGCCGCAGGAGGAGCTGCTGACCTGGATCCAGGAGAACGCCCGTCCTGGTGAGTTGGATACACACAAAGTTATTCAAGATTACTTCACAAGTTTGTGCTGAACTGCAACAGTACACAGCACCAAGGTACCTCCTGGTCCCACTTTATATGCCAGCATAAATCTTCCAAGCGTGAACTCAATATTGGAAATACTTTCACAGTTACAACAGGCTGAACAAAAATAATATTTCCTTCCAAAGGTCAACGAGGTAAAGATCAGTGTGCGACAAGTGGGTGACATTATGCTTGTTTCAGTACCTGGTAACAATTGTTTTGACGAATGTGAATGTCAATAGATGTCTAGACATCTAAGATTAAACCGGGCTAAATCTGTTTGAAATGGTAACGGTTGTTTGGTTGTCAATGTTATTGAATATACACTAAGTTGCCAATTCAGTAGGTACAGCTGAAACCAATGCAGTCTGATATATGAAGGTTATAGTTGTAGTTTTGTTTAAACTGTTTGAGAGAGCTGTTGATTCATTTGTATGATGGAATTGATATTATGTTATACTGATGGATGTTTCTATTATTTGTCCACTCCATGTATATCAATGAGGGTAGGCTAATTAACAGAAACACCTCTCTGTATAATGCAATACAAACTACAGCCTCCAAAATGATCCTACAGTTGATTTCTAAACTTTTACTAACTTAAATCCACTCAACAGCATTCATCTTCCATCTCCTCTCTTTTTTTTTGGTCTTATTTATTTTTTGTTTTTGCGTGTGCTTGTTGCAGATTCTGTGTTTGCTGGGGCCATGCCCACCATGGCCAGCGTGAAGCTTTCCACAGGTCGGCCCATCGTCAACCACCCCCACTATGAAGATGCTGGTCTGAGGTCAGTGGAACTCACAGTACAGCACAACTGCTCTTGTGCTCAGAGCAGAGACACAAAGAGAAACAAACAAAGCAGCCATGTTTGGCTAGAGGCAGTTTCCAGTCCTCTTCATCCTAGTCAAAATACAGCACATACTGCATAATGGGGTGTGTATATGTATCTCTTTCTCAGACAGTTCGTTACACATCTGGATACACAGTCTGCAGTCTGATAGGAAATGGTACAGAGAATTTTGTAACTTCAATTCAGCTGTGACTGGAGTACTTGACGGTAGCAGGAGGGTTGATGTTGGTAAAATCTATATCTCTTTATGTAAATCTCTTTCTCTGATGTGTTTTGGATAATCTTTCCATAGCTAAAGTGTATAACAGAGCTCCACGATTAATTTAAATATACAAGTGCAATATGAAAATATCAGAAGCTTTTTTTTTTATCCAGGTAAAATGTGTGCCAAAACAGCATTATAATGAAGTACGGTAAGTTTCCAGAGATGCCCTGTTGTACAAATCTCGGTCTACAGTCGTGAGAAAACATGACCCGAACACATCATTATGATTTCTATTATTTGTTTTGTTTTTTCAGTGAAAATGAAAATCAAGCACAAAATGATCATTCACTTCTGTTACGCCCCAATAAACTGAACACCCAGTCCCATCAGAAAGCAAAAGCAACTAGAATCTACTATCTAAGTAGAACCCAAGCAGCATGACCCGGCTGGAGGATGAGCAGAGCGAGTGAACCGTAATCCCCCCGCCCGCTCTTTATTGGTTCCCACCTGAGAAAAGAGCAGAAACACATTAGTGACTGTCATGTGTCCGACCAGCAGGGGGGGGAACTTGTAACACTCACTAATATTGAATCATATTGAAATCTCAATGTCTGTCAGAATAATCACAACAGTGATTTTTTTTTTTTAAACATATCCTGCAGCCCAAGTGTGCAATTAAAAAAAAATCACAAGCTTTATTCAGTGCTTTATATAATGAGACAGTAAGGTTAAAATCAAAACAGATAAATGTCCTGAAATGATATGTACATAAAGCATTTAAAATCAAGTCTGAATTTAAAAGTCATTCTCACCCTTACTCATTGTAACGCCACTGTGTTTCGTTCCTCGCAGGGAGAGAACCAAGCTGGTTTACTCCATGTACAGCCGCATGTCTGGAGAAACCGTAAAGAGGAACCTGATGAAGCTGGGAGTGGACTTCTTTGTCCTGGAGGATTCTTGGTGCACCAGGCGAACCAGGTACCTCAACACCATGAGTGCCCTCTCACAGGAAGGAGGCACATTGTTACCCAGGACCACGTTTTCTTTCACATTTTTATTCAGTTGCTGCGTATTGAGAGAGAATTACAAAGAGGAAAGATTTTAATTTAGTTAAAATGCTCAGCGAATAGTTCATATTAATGATTAACCACCTTGTTTTCTTTTCTCTCTCTTTCTCTCCTTCTCTTCCCTCTCTCTTTGCCCAGGCCTGGGTGCAGCATGCCAGAGATCTGGGACATTGAGGATCACCAAAATATTGGTAAAATCCCCCTCTGCACCCACATGTCCAGGAACTCACGACCCCACTTCACCACAGTCTTTTCCAACGACATTTACAAAGTCCTCAAAGTCCCCAAAGCTACCAAAGATCTCAGATAACATCGTTGGACGGACTGGTTCTTTCCACCGCTTCTGGTCGGTCACTGCCGTCGCAAACTTTTTACCTTTTACTTCCCTCCCCACTGTTCCACTTTTCTGTGGTATACTTTTCCCTGAGCGTTGGACTAACAGTAGGTTGGACAAAACAATTTTGCCTTGAGTCTCTCCACTCTTGGTGCCCTCACTGGTCTCAGTATTTGTGACTTAAAGAAACTCCCTCTTTCCCACATATTGCCAGTCATCCTTATTGCTGCATCTTCGTCATCCGGCGACGTTCCCATTACGTTCGGTGCCCAAGTGAAAAAGCCAAAAGGTGTCGCAGCTCTTCTTCTGGTTTGTTGCGTCGGTTCTGTTACAAATAATCCTTATTTTAAGAAACATTCTCCTCAAAGAGAAGCTGTTCATACATCAGTATTGTTTTTTTTACTGTATGGAATTCATTTTCTTTGCGCTGAAGAAGTACATTTTGTCTGGCGGGACCAATCAATGATGTCCACATACTGTGAAGCAATACCCTTTGCAAACTTGACAAACGCTGACTTCTTCTATTGTTATGCACAGTGTAGATCTCTGAAAATACTTTTCAGTAGTACACTATTTTTATAATTTATATGTGTGAGTATTTTTGGGGAAAATTCAGTTTTTGTGTTCAAAATCTTTTTGATAGACATCATTCAGCCTTTGCGTCAAGGTGAAATTTACTTAGTGACTCAGCTTTCATTCTTAATTCAGTTATAACCCGGGGGGAAAAAGTGTTTATTTAGGGCAAATCATAAGAAGTATATAGGGGTGCAACAGATCACAAAACTCACAGTTGGATCAGATCGCGTTTTTGTCACGGATCGGACTATTTTTTTGGATCAGACTACGACTGCTATGCTGCTTTTGCTCCGATATATCCGCTAGGAATGGGAATTGATGAGATGCTATTAATACCAATACCATTATCAATTCTGCTCATTAGTCCAGTTCTTTGTCGAATTGTAACTTTGTTGAAAGTACACAGGTTTTCAAAGTAAACGCAACTATTTTATTATCTCTTATAGAGTCTGAACACTGTAGAAACTGAGTAAAGTTTATTCATGAAATGAAGCAAAGCCTAGGACCATTTCTTCCTCACCGCCATGACTCCTCCTTGTTGTCCCAGCAGCGTAGACACATGGGTTTGACGTCACCATTCTGCAACGTGCTGACATTCATAAAAGGAATTGATCATCTATAGATCATTTAGAAGCGGTTTTATACTGGAAGCTGACGGCTGCTGCGTCACAGACGAGCAGAGACTGGAGCTGCTCCGATGAGCGGATCTGTGCATCGATGGGAAGGCAGCAGATATTTCCCAACTTGGAATAAACATCACAGTCTTATTATCTAGTTTGTTTGGATCAACTATGATCTGTTGCACCACTAAAAATGAAACAAGTAGATTGCCTGTACTGTGTCATGTGACAGCGTTTTTGTAAATACCCAAACAACTGTTTTGTAAAATGCCACTGTACAGCCTTTAAAAGGTACTTGTTGTTTCTTGAATTGTTTATTGCCAAAGCAAGTCTTGTTATTAAAGCTGCGTATTTGGGGTACTGTAGCAAATGAAAGATGTGTTTTTTAGTTATTGAGAACCATCAGTTTGTGAGTTCTTTAACAGCCAATCCAAACTATTTGTAGCAGTGGATCTTATGTAAATGGTAGCAGTCGTTGGTTCCTTCTTTGGGGCCTCATTAATGACTGTTTGACATTTTAGGAAATGATTTGCTTGTTCACTTACGTGCTACGAGAAGACTGATACCACTCTTGTGTCTGTGGAAACAAGAATCTCCTTCAGAAGGGGACAGTTGAGCTTATCACTATCATCAGCTTGTACTGTCAGTAAGTGTCCTTCACACCAACTGTAGGTCAGTGGCCCCATAGCTGCATGTTGTATTGGCGGTTTCACCTTTTATCATCTTTTTAAATTGCAGTCAGTTTAACTCACATTCACCATACTTTAAAAGTTTTTTGTTTCCTCATATCAAACCGTTTTATTTGTTACTGAAGCTTGGTGCCACTTTCAGAAGGGGGGGGGCAGTAATGGAGCTGCAAAGCTTTACAACACACGTTTTTTTTCCCACATGGCTCTATAAATGAGTCAACATACAGCAGGTTTGTCTTATAGTGACAGTTGTTTGTCTTTGAAGGACTAGTTCAACATTTTGGAAAAATAAAACACTTATTCCCGTTTCTGTCCGGAGTTAAATGTGAATATTGATTCCACTCTCGTGTCTGTACAGTAAATTTGAAGCAGCAGTCAGCAGGTTAGCTTAGCTTAGCACAAAGATTCATAGAGCTGGTCTGGTCAGTTCAAATATGTACCTCCCAAGACCTCTACAAGTGTAAAAATGACAAGTTGTGGTTTTATAGGACGTTATGTGCTGGACCGTTTTTTGACCGAAGGTAGCAATCTCCGCTGGTTGCCTGGTAACCTTGCAGTGACATGAAGATGGCAACAAGTTAATGTTCTTGTCAAGAAACAGTCAGGCACATAACGTCCTGTAAAACCTTGATTACTCATTTTTTACTTTAGTTTTTGTACAGATTAAACAAATGAGAAATGAGCAGTCAAATGATTCACTTTAGAGGTGCTGGTAGGTAGATTTTGTTTGATTTTTGTCCCAAAATGTCGTCCTATAAGAGGCAGGAGTCGCCATGTTGGAGGACCGGCAACACAAACGAACATCATCACTTCTTCCTCCTACGAGAGTGCCAGTCTAGGCCACTGCTGCACAAACATTTGGCTGTTAATGGGTTTTCTGTTGCATGTTTACTCCTCCAACATGATGACATATGTTTCACAATCATTAGTAACTTCTCAAATATTCTGTGATGGTTTTGTTTCTATAAAGGCTTCAAGTTTCTCTCAGCTTTAATGTTTTTCTCGTGTATGAAGTTGTAACAGGTTGAAATCATTACGGTACAACACACCTCAGTGCTGCTGATTTCATTGATCGGGCACCGGAAAGAACAAATATTAAAGAAAGATTAGTGAGATGACACTTTTAAAGGAAAACAAAACATACGTTCACAATTCAAAAACTCCTACTGTGGTGAGATTAAATGTGCCAGAGCGAGCGGTTGAACAAATCATACGGTGCACATTTAATCTGTGACATTCTGTCCGTCTGATTTCAGAGCTGTTTGTTTGTGTACTATTTGTACAAAGACTGAGGTTTCGCGGTGTAGAAGTGATCTTGTAAGTCAAGTGCCCGTTTTTAAGGAGTGGGTTGATTGTCACACTTCCTGAAACACTTTGACGTAAATAGTTTATTCCTGTCGCAGGCGTTGGTGTGTTTCAGATGTCTTTTATAATATTTGTCTATTTTGTCTGTATTTAAAAAAAATAAAGTATTTGCCATCAGCACTACTGTTTTTTTTTTTTTTTTTTGTCTTAAATGTGTTATTAAGAAATAGATATCAGAATCAAATCTTTCTCATTTTAAGTCTGTTAAGGAATGTTTTACTGCACACTGCGGTTGAGTTTGAGCTTTGGCGTTTGTCCCATGCTTTGTTTGCTGGTTTCCTCCATTTTTGTCAACCTAACATTAATAGCTTAGTTTAATGACAGGTCACTAGGGCATGCTCTCAAGCTGATAGTGGTGCACCCTCTGCTGGATCACAAAGTAAACTGCACCTTTAATGACCTGTAAGGATCTACAAAGAGCACCACCATTGTTGTTACTATAGGTTGTTACAATCAGTTGACCTATCACAGGTGAAAACAGAAAACCAACTTACAAACTGATCTAATAAAGGCCCCTTGCCTTCACCGATATGTTTTTAAATTACGTTGAGGTGACCAGGAATGTTGGTGCAATCGAGCCATCCGGTCCTTGTATAAGTGGAGTGAAAGCTGTGTCTGTGTTCTCGGTCGGTGTTGGACACTCAGCAGTCGTAGATTCTGTCACTGATTCTGTGTGAGTCTCTACAATAATCTCACAGTCGGGGAGTGCAAAGGGCAAGTTTCATGACCTCAGGATTGCTAATACAGTACAAGATAATCAATTTTCTTTCAGTTGCTTCTGAAAATAAATGCGCGCTGGCCAGATCGAGAACTTAATAACACGAGGAGGTGGGACTCATGGGAAATGTAGTCTTCATTCTGGGAAACATTACTGCTTTTATCGACAAGCGCTGCAAACATCAACACCAAAAAAGTCATAACAGCGGTGTTAAAAGTTTCCAAATCTATCAAGAAAGTCTCACAGAATACTAACAGCAAAAATAAAGTTTAATAATTCCACTGAATTGACTGACACCATTACATTAACACAGTGTTGGGAGCCCTTGGACTATTATTTTTCCGCAGACTTCCTAAATCACAGAGGGCTTCCATTCCCTACAGGTCTCAATAAAATGAATGAGTATGCATTTCGTGATGTAATTTTATTGGATAAGTCTTATTTTGAATGGAAACAAATTTTAGCTTAATCTACTATTTTGTTTTGTTTGCGTACATTCAACAGTATTAGTATTGACACCTAATCCAGGACAGAGCCATACACCTCCACCTCACACAGGGTCAGGTACTCTTCTTTTCCAGGGATAACAATGTTAACATAGCGGCCATCCATCCCATTACACTGGAATTCAGTAGTAGCACTTGCTGGGATGCTTGTGAT
Organism: Dicentrarchus labrax; assembly: GCF_905237075.1. NCBI lineage: Eukaryota > Metazoa > Chordata > Actinopteri > Moronidae > Dicentrarchus > Dicentrarchus labrax. Next base: position 2,502,276 of record NW_026136707.1, on the reverse strand, counting down.
CACAGCACACCTGGTAGAAGAAGAAGAAGAAGAAATCACTTTTTTAGGGCGATTAATGTGAAAAAGAAAAGTTACCACATTTATGTTCAATTCCATATGAAAGAGCTTGACACATAAATCCATGACCTTTTAACTATATTGGTATTGAAATTAATTAACAGACTGTAGGCTACCTGTGATTGTTGTTGCCGTTGTTGTCGAGGGAATCTCCAATTCGGATCTCGGCTCCATTGATTCGTTGTTCATATGAATCTCGGTTGGTTACCTTAACAGAAAACACTCTGTGGGTTTTGCGCAGATCCAGTCGCCACCAGGGGTTCATCTCCTTGTTTGTGTGACTGCAGGAGGCCTTTATCCAATTGTTGGCTTGATTCCCGTCAATGGCATTATAGGCAATACCAAATTCATACAATGAAGACTGTGTGGCTTTTCCTTGGAGGGCCAGGTTCTCTCCTGCAAAAAAAATATAGTCTCAGCGCTGATACTTAGGTTTTGTTTGTTGTTTTTGGTGTTTAATGTTCTCTGCTGCAGCTAGACTGTTTGTAATCTGTCTCTGGCAAGCCCCACGCTTTATGGAAGAGTAATTCTGCTTTCATGACTGAGCACTTTGAATTTACCTTGCTGCTTGTTTATACTAATAAACCTGCAAGGCCTTGCCACTGTGGCAAATCGATGTTTAGATTAATTAAACACTTACATCTGAGCCATGCTACAGCACTCATACAATGAGCTTGTCTCAATAATAATTTAACACTATGGACAGTATTCATCACCCTTGTTTTCCTGCCAGCTAACGTGTGCTAAAGAATCTGGATACTATGTTCAAACAAAAAGCCTCTGATCTTTTTGGGCCCGTAGAGAATGCACACTAGATTCAAGCTAAATATCCAAGACTTCCAAGATTACTAGCATGCACCTCTTCTAGATTTTCAAAATGTTATGGGGCCGAATGGATCAAATTCTGATCAAAGTAAGAATCATTTTGGGCGGTTTGTGTAACCTTGTGTCACTGAAATCTGCTGTGGTTCTTGTGGGACCTGCAGGCTGGATAACCTCTGATCTCTGTGTCATTTAGCTACTGATACAATTAGAATTACCTTTATTGCAAATATACAACATGGTATGAACCAAATTCTTACCAGTTGGGGCTCGGTACCCATAAACCTCCACTTCACAGAGTGTAAGAAACTTGTTTGTACCAGGTATAAGCACAGTCACGTAACGTCCCTCCAGACGTTCAGTGAAACTGAAAGTATGTGAGATCCCTGCAGGGATATGAGAAATTACACCAACCCTAAAAGAGACACAAGAAGAGAGGAAGCAGCACATTAATGATGTTCATCAACATAGTGTCATGGTTAAGAAACAGGTCTGAGGTTGAAGGTAAAATGTAATGAATATTGAACAGAATTGTGGGTCTAGCTGTCACTGTTTTCACTTATAACTTGAAACTGTTAATATGCACTCACCTTGGGTTTGCAGCACCACCGTCTAGTAAAGAGTTTCCGATGTGAATCTCTGCCCCGTCGAGCCTGTCTGCACAGCAGTCTTCTCTGTTGGTGATGATGATGGAGGTGACGATGTAGGGCTCCAGCAGGTCAACTCTCCACCAGGGGTTGGTCTGTTCAGCACTGTGGGTGCACGATCCAGCATCGAAGACAGGGTCACGGTTTCCATCAATAGCGCTGTAGGCAGCTCCAAATGTGTGCACATAACGTGCCGACTGAGTCGCTTTTCCTCGCAAGGCCAGATTTTCTATGAAGGACACAGTTGAAATCCATATAAAGGATATAATAGTAGGCTGTTTGTGATTTTTCATTGTGTACCTGGCATCATGGATTCCCAGAAATAGCAGGCCATTTTAAAGAGGAACGTGATGGCTTCTGTTAACAAATTAAACCTTGGTGATCATTGGACTTTCCAGTAAGACAATGATCCCAAGCACATCTCCAAGTCAACCAAAGCTTGGTTGAGAAAAAGATCCTGGAACGTCCTGGAGTGGTCTGTTCAGTCACCAGATTTAACTTTGGTGGAATTTAAAGAAGGCAGCACGGAAGCCATCAAACATCACTGAGCTAGACGCTTTTGCACGTGAACAATGGGAAAAGATTGTAATCGAGAGGTGTAAGAAGCTTGTCAGCACTTACCGAAAACGTTTGTTAGAAGTTATAAAAGCTAAAGGATGCGCCACAAAGTACTGAAGCTGGAGGTTGAATAATACTGCACACGTGTTAAAAGAGTTAGTTTCATTTGAACCTCAAAGTTAAGTAGACTTCTGTTGTCAAATTAAATCATATTTATCAAATATTTTTTGTTGTTTAATGAGGTTTTTTGTCATTTATTGTCATTGTCTCTCATCCAAATCACTATAATGTCTTTTGAGGTGAGGGGGGTTGATTATTTCTGATTGCAACTGTAAACACAGGATATTCCTACATTATACTTACTATAGTTGTAAGCTGAACCCGCCCCTAAGAGGAGCAGCAACAGAAATACCACACTGTGCCTCATTATTCTGGTTGGGAAAGACAAGAGAGAGAGTTGTTAAAAGCATTAAAGCTCCAAATGGCACCTCAAAGTACATTTTGACTGATGAAGGTCTTCATGAAGAAGATGAATTCAATTCAGTTTTATTTGTATAGCGCCAATTCATAACAGAAGTTATCTCAGGACACTTTTCAAACAGAGCAGGTCTAGACCGAACTCTTTAAAACATTAATTACAGAGACCCAACAGTACCACCGTGAGCAAGCACTTGGCGACAAGGGCAAGGAAAACTGCCTGTTAAAAGGCAGAAACCTAGGACAGATCCTCCGGCTCTAGGTGGGTGGTCGTCTGTCTCGACCAGTTGGGGTGGGTGAGACAGAGAGACAGACAGACGCACAGACAGATGCACAGCAACAACAGTATTGGCAATGGCAATGTAGCAGGACCATGGCAGGAGGCTCCACCAGAATCGCCAAGAACCTGCGAGACAAGAAAGCACAAGAACTCCGGGGAAGAAGTGAATTTAGTAACATGCATTAATGGAACATGAATGAGAGCAGAAAGAGAGAGGAAGGGAGGAGCTCAGTGCATCATGGGAAATCCCCCGATAGTCTAGGCCTATAGCAGCATAACTAAGGGATGGTTCCGGACTCACCTGATCCAGCCCTCACTATAAGCTTTATCAAAGAGGAATGTCTTAAGCCTACTCTTGAATGTGGAGAGGGTGTCTGCCTCCCGAACCACAACTGGAAGCTGGTTCCACAGGAGAGGAGCTTGGTAACTGAAGGCTCTGGCTCCTGTTCTACTTTAAAGACTATAGGAACCACAAGTAGCCCAGCATTCAGAGAACATAGTGTTCTAGTGGGGTAATAGGGTACTATGAGCTCTTTAAGATATGAAGGGGCCTGACCATGAAGAGCTTTATAGGTGAGGAGGAGGATTTTAAATTCTATTCTACATTTTGCAGGGAGCCAGTGCAGAGAAGCTAGTACAGGAGAGATGTGATCTCTTTTTCTAGTTCCTGTCAGTACTCGTGCTGCAGCGTTCTGAATTAATTGGAGCGTTTTAATGGACTTATTGGGGCAACCTGATAATAAAGAGTTGCAGTAATCCAGCCTTGAAGTAACAAATGCATGGATTAGTTTTTCTGCATCTGTCTCTGATAGTATGTGTCTAATTTTTGTAATATTACGTAAATGAAAGAAGGCAGTCCTAGAGGTTTGCTTTATGTGGGAGTTAAAGGACAAATCCTGATCAAAGATAACTCCAAAATTCCTGACAGTGGTGCTAGAGGCCAAGTTAATGCCATCTAGAGTAGCTATATCTTTAGACAGTGAGTCTCTAAGGTTTTTGGGGCCAAGAACAAGAATTTTGTTTTTTTCTGAGTTTAACATCAGAAAATTGCAGGTCATCCAGGATTTTATGTTCTTAAGACATGTTTGTAATTTAGATAATTGATTAATTTCATTGGGCTTGATAGATATAACTGCGTATCATCTGCATAACAGTGAAAGATAATGGAGTGATTCCTAATAATGTTGCCTAAAGGGAGCATATATAGTAAATAGTATTGGTCCAAGTACAGAACCTTGTGGAACTCCATGACTAACTGTAGTATTTATTGAAGATTCATTGTTAACATGTACAAACTGCGAACGATCTGATAAATATGACTTAAACCAGCTTTGTGCGGTCCTTTAATACCAATTTGATGCTCAAGTCTCTGTAAAAGAATATCATGGTCAATGGTGTCAAATGCAGCACTAAGATCTAATAATACAAGTACAGAGACCATTGTCAGAAGCAATCAGAAGGTCATTATTAACTTTAACCAGAGCTGTCTCTGTGCTATGATGAACTCTAAATCCTGACTGAAAATCCTCAAATAAACTATTATGTAGAAAGTCACACAACTCTTTGGCGACTACTTTCTCCAGAATCTTAGAGAGGAAGGGGAGGTTAGAAATCGGTCTATAGTTGGCTAAAATCCCGGGGTCAAGAGTGGGCTTTTTAAGAAGGGGTTTAATTACAGTTACTTTAAAGGACTGTGGTACATATCCTGATAATAAAAAAAGATGAATCATATCCGGTAAAGAAGTGCCAATTAAGGGAACAACTTCTTTAAGCAGCCTAGTTGGGATCGGGTCTAACAGACAGGTTGATGGCTTCGATGAAGAAATGACTGAAGTTAACTGATGAAGATCGATAGCAGAAAAACAGTCTAAATATATATCTAAGTTTACATTAGCAAAAGTCCCTGAACTTGGAGAGCCACTGATAACTGTTGATGGCAGTTGGTGATTAATTTTCTCTCTAATAGTAATAATTTTATTATAGAAGAAGCTCATGAAGTCATTGTTACTTAAGTTTATGGGGATATGTGGCTCAATAGAGCTGTGACTCTGTCAGCCTGGCTACAGTGCTGAAGAGGAACCTAGGGTTATTCTTATTTTCTTCTATTAGTGCTGAGTAATAGGCCCCTCTGGCATTACGGAGGGCCTTTCTATAAGTTTTAAGATTATCTTGCCAAATTGAGCGATATTCTGATTATTTGGAAGAGCGCCATTTCCTTTCAGATTTCCTAGCTATTTGCTTAAACTGGCGGGTTTGGTGGTTATACCAAGGTGCTATTCTCCTATGTTTTAATAATTTCCTTTTTATAGGAGCGATAGAGTCTAATGTTGATCATAGTGAGCCTGCAGCACTATCGACAAGATTATCAATTTCAGAGGGACTAATGTTGTTATAGGACTCTGTTAAATTCAGACATGGCATTGAATCTTCTCCTTAAATTTAGCTACAGCACTGTCAGATAGACAACTGCTGTAAGAAGTTTTGCCTAATGGCTTATAATCTAATAGTATGAATTCAAAAGTTATTAAATAATGGTCAGATAGGAAAGGATTTTGTGGGAAGACTATTAAATGTTCAATATCAATGCCATATGATAGAACAAGGTCAAGAGTGTGATTAAAACAATGAGTTGGTTTACTTACACTCTGACAGAAGCCAATTGAGTCTATTAATGATATAAATGCATTACTAAGGCTGTCATTGTCAACATCCACATGAATATTAAAATCACCTACAATAATTACTTTATCTGATTTAAAGACTAAACTTGATAGAAACTCTGAGAATTCAGATATAAAATCAGAGTATGGTCCAGGAGCGCGGTACACTATAACAAATAGAACTGGCCGCAGTGTTTTCCAGTTTGGGTGAGAAAGACTAAGAACAAGGCTTTCAAATGAATTATAATTTAGGGTCCATTAAAACGCTCGAATCATATATGGCTGCCACTCCACCTCCTCGGCCAGTGCCTCGAGGAATGTGAGTATTAATATGACTGGGTTGGGTGGATTCATTTAGGCTAACATACTCCTCGTGGGACAACCAGGTCTCAGTAAGACAAAGTAAATCAATATCATAATCTGATATTAATTCATTCACTAAAACAGCTTTAGAGGACAGAGACCTGATATTTAACAGCCCACATTTCATTCTCTTATTTTGTGCTACTGAGGAGTTGGTTTGAATTTTTATTAGATTTTGATGTTGAACTCCTCTTGTTTTTATTTATTTAAATAATTTAGGTGGTCAGGGGACAGACACAGTCTCTATGGGGTTTTGGGTGGGTGACTGTTCTAAAGAAAGCGTGTGTAAGACAGCAGCTCTGCTTCCTGGTCCCAACTCTGGACTGTCAGGTTTTAGAAATAAACTTCGCCATATTTGTAGATAGAAAGAGAGCCGCTCCGTCCAAATGGGGATGGATGCCTTCTCTCCTAATCAGACCAGGTTTTCCCCAAAAAGGCTTCCAGTTATCAATGAAGCCCACATTGTTTTCTGGACACCACCTCGACAGCCAGCGGTGGAATGACGACATGCGGCTATACATGTCATCACTGGTCACATTGGGTAGGGGTCCAGAGAATCCGACATGGTTTTAGCATAATTACACACCACATTAATTTTGTAGTAGTAGAAACACACCCAAACAGTGTACACAGAGCAGGAAGTAAACCGGAAATGAGTCAGTACGCTTACCGTAGCACGTCACGTCAAGCAGACAAGCAAGACAAGAAATGCACCAATTGGAACCAGTAAGTATCTTATTCGTAGAACAGAATTACACTGTGTGGAGGTGGGTGTGGTGTACACTCAGCTGCAGGAGAGAGAGAGGTGTGGGGACGACTTGTGAGAGCAGCGCCAAGTGAGTTGATTATCTCAGCTGGTAGTCACTGAGTTATCAATATCTCCTCTCTAAATGCAGAAGTGTGCTGGACCTGAGTTGGCCACCACAAACAAACCAGAAAGAACATCTGGAGTGAACTGTAACAGGCTTTGGAATAGGGCTATAGAAGCCTCACAAGAGCTGTAAAGCTGAGTATTTTGTATTGACAGTGTGCGGCTGAGGAGTCAATACATGTATGTTCATTAACTGACCTCTGGGGCTGCATTGTGTGCTGAAGGAACTCACAGTTCTAGAAATACTTGCTACACACTGTAAAAAGTGTAATTCTTGAAGATACAAAATAAATATCTGCACAAAGAATTTGCAAAATACGAGATGCATTGATGAAATAAATAAAATGCTTACCCTGCTTCCTGGTTAGAACAGATCTTTTATCCCTGGAGTCCAGTGAGTTACTGTACCGAGCCTCTTTGAGACATGGGACAGAGTGGCACTGCTGTGTCTGGATATAAAAACCCTTAAAGCCAGGCTGTTGATCCAATCACATCACAGCTTGGAGTCTACTCCCATGCACATCGATTGCACATCCCCAAATCAATGTTCCAGTTATCTGAAGTATTACCCAATGTTTATTTAATTTGGCTTTACACAGTCAGTTACAGTAATACTTACTCCTAAATATGGTAAAACTTCAATCAATAGCTGGCAATGGCTTTTATTTTCTGACCTCAACCTGCCTATATTTGCACAGCGTCTAAATGGGACAGGCGTTTAACCCCTTTTCCACAAAACTCTAGCTCAACAAAGACAGGCAATACTATCAGATTGTTTATTTAAACCAGTATGAATATTACTTGTATAAAAATGAGGCTATCATTTCAATCGTGAATCATTCATTTGATCTTGACAATTTGACTGAATTGTGGAGAATCAAACTAACAATGTGTAGCATGTCCATATTGACAAAAGTTTAAACATTCATATTTGTGTAGGTGATCTCAGCAGCTTAGAGCTCGCTCAAGCAGCGTTTCACACATCCAAGAATTTCAATAAAATCCAGATCAAGCAATGGTTGCTTTAAAGGCTGGTGTAGGTGTACATCTCTTCCTACTCAAACTGAAGTAGTCAGAGAAAGTAATGTTTTTATAGGGAGTAAATAATACCCATTACATGGAAAAACACATTATTTGTGACTAAAATAATGTTCTTTTGTAATGTTCTAGTGACCCCCCCATAGACGATTTTACTGCTTTCAGTGGAGCTCAGACGCCTTCTTATGTGAATGACAGGCTGGTGGAGAGTACCAGCTTTTAATGATTTAATTTGACTTCAGCAAAGATAACATATTAGGCAGCAGCAGGCAATGGCAGTACAATCACAAGTTCAGTATTAAAATACAGTTCAAACCAGCATTAGAAATAAAAACAGATCAGTTAACACACTACTGCTGTCATGTACTAAATATAGCAGGCCTATTTCACACGTGATTGTTGCAGCTGAGACTAACACAGTTATGGTAATAGGCATGGAACAATAAGAAAATTATATTTTTTAAGTGAACAATCAATTTATAGCTTAATGTGTTATTTTGATTTGTTTGAGTACATATGATGGTGTTGTCTGAATTATGGCAAGTTCAGTACATTTTAAAGCTAATCCAGGACAGAGCCATACACCTCCACCTCACACAGGGTCAGGTACTCTGTTCTTCCAGGGATAACAATGTTAACATAGCGGCCATCCATCCCATTACACTGGAATTCAGCAGTAGCACCTGCTGGGATGCTTGGGATCACAGCACACCTGGTGGAAGAAGAAGAAGAAGAAGAAGAAGAAGAAGAAATCACTTCATTATGGCGATAATGTAAAAAAGGAAAGTTACCACATTTATATTTAGTTCCATATGAAAGAGCTTGACTCATAAATCCGTGACCTTTTAATTATATTGGTATTGCAGTTAATTAACAGACTGTAGGCTACCTGGGATTGTTGTTGCCGTTGTTGTCAAGGGAATCTCCAATTCGGATCTCAGCTCCATTGATTCGTTCTTCAACTTCATCTCGGTTGGTTACCTTAACAGAAAACACCTTGTGGGTTTTGGGCAGACTCAGTCGCCACCAGGGGTTCATGTCGTTGTTTGTGTGAGTGCAGGAGGGCTGATTCCAACTGTTGGCTCGATTCCCATCAATGGCATTATATGCAATACCTAATCCATACAATGACGACTGTGTGGCTTTTCCTTGGAGAGCCAGGTTCTCTGCTGCAACAAGAAAACAGTTAGAAAAAATACCTTGACTTCTTAGCAGTTATCGTGACAGCAAAATCATGAAAAATTTTAAGTTTTAATAAATGCACTATATGTATGACTGAAGGATTTACGACTGAATAATTCATTCAGTAAATGTAATGTCATTTTCAGTCATAATGTAGGATGGAGGATAAAAGCAGGATACACACTCATTTATTATACAACTCTCACCAAAGTTTCTTTAATGTTAATGTAGCTAAAGCACAAAAAAAAGTATCATATGATTTATGTTTTGGCTCATGCCACAGTTTATAGATGAGATAAAAGAATTTGCATACTGTTCACATTTGTTTGTAATAAGTCAAATTCTTACAGGTTGGGGCACGGTACCCGTAGACTTCGACTTCACAGAGTGTAAGAATCCTTTTGGAACCCGGTAGAACCAAAGTCACATAACGTCCCTCCGGACGATCGCTTAAAGGCAGATTGAACGATTTGGCGACACCAATTTTTGCGATTGTTCCGACCCTAACAGAGAGAGGAAGCATCACATGAATCACATCTTATACCTTCAGTCCTTAAGGGTCCAGGAGTAACATGAAGATGAAAGAAACAGGCTTGTTGTGACTTGTTAAAGTCAAACTAAAAACCAAATTTAAACTTCTGAAAGTGGATTCCAACTCGTGGAATATGGCCCGTAAACCCCAGGGACAAACCTTTTCACACTCATCAGTAACAACCTCTCCTTGTTCCACTGCACCTTTAGCAAGACAGACTTTAACTTTCTGTATGAGTGCAGTGCAGAGGTGTGAAGGTTGAGGAGGAAGGTGCTCAGACAAACTGACACAAAAAAAGAAGGCAAAATAAAAGTAAAATGCTGGATCAACTTATTTTTCATATTCACTCACACTGTGTTTTCCAAACTATTGTTTTGTAAAGAGTTGCCGATGTGAATCTGCAGTCCGTCGAGCCTTTCTGCACAGCAGTCTCCTCTGTTGGTGATGGTGATGGAGGTGACAATGTAGGGCTCCAGCAGGTCCACTCTCCACCAGGGGTTGGTCTGTTCAGCAGTGTGGGTGCACGATCCGGCATGGAAGTCAGATTCACTGTTTCCATCAATGGCGTTGTAAGCCGCTCCGAATGTGTGCACATAACGTGCTGACTGAGTCGCTTTTCCACGCAAGGCCACATTTTCTATAAAGGACACAGTTGAAATCAATATAAAAGATATAATAGTAGGCTGTTACTGTGTGAATTCTTAGCACAGCTTTAAAGGACCAGTGTGTAGAATCAGATCAAGCGTGAAGTTGCAGATTGCAACTAACTGAAGGCTCATGCTAAGGTATCAAAAACACAGCAACTCTTTAATTCAAGTGATTATACTCAGATGAAAACATAGTTGCATATTATGCATATATGTTTTGTGCATATTATATTCCATTCCTGCCAATAGATCCTTCTAAATGTTACACACTGAACCTTTACCATAAAATATATGTGAGCTTTGAAATAGACCTACATCCACTTCCTTCTATTACAAAAAATCATCATCATCATCATCATCATCATCATCATCATCATCAAGTAAGACAGCAAAATGTTACTGAGAAATGTTGTACAGCGAAGACATCATCAGATCATACTTACTATACGTATAAGCTGAGCTCGTGTCCAGGAGGAGCAGCACAAGGAGAAAACAGAGTTTCATCATTCTGGTTGAGACAGATGAGAGCCTTTAAAAAATGTACACTTCTTCATTATTACTGTTAGAAATGTATCATGTTAGAATTGTGGAGAAGCAATTATAACATTAATGCTGAATGTAACAATTGAGATTCAGAGGGAATTCAAAAGGGTAAAAATGAGGTAAAAATGAACAGAAACTGGGATCATGTTGGAAAAAATAAGCGCCAATGTCCCTTCAATATGGCAAAACCAATTAAATTATACAATTTCTCTCTATCTTTAAGTATTCATGATGAAATATGGAGAAAGTAATTACGGGAAAATTCAAACCACATAAATTTGAAATGAAAAAATCTGTGCTATTTATTTTAACTTGAAGTATTTAGTAGTGGTTTAATTTCAAAATCTGGATTAAGAGTCCTAATATTCTGACCTTGATGTACTTCCTCATGCAGCAGAAGTGCATATCTTACATGCTTTATAAAATCTGTTGTAATATGCTGAAGCAGCGAGAGCAGGATAGAGAACAAAATACAGAAAGAAATGAAATGTGATACCTGGAGCTTTCCTCTTGGTGTCTGAGGATCCAATGAAAAAGAACAAAAGCTTCCAAACCCTTAAAAATGAAGCAATATTTGTGTCTTATATGCATCTCTTTCTTCACACCTACTTCAGTTGAACCAATCATCTTCAACATTATTCAATCACAGCGCATTGGTTTACTCCCATGATTCTGTATTTCACTTCCTCCCTTGTGAGTTAAACTTCAGAGGTTATCTAAGAACATGCCAAGATATATGCCAAAGATCAAACAACCCACCATGCACATTAACTTTGATATAATCACAAATAAAATACATTTGCTTGACTAGAATTCTTAAAACTAGGATAAAGATCTAGCCACTGAAAGACAGACAATGGGTTTGTGGTTGTCTGAGTCTGCCGCTTCTCCAATAATGGAAGGGAGAAGAAAGGTGTCCTGTCTGCCTCTGTCGCTGAGTTTAACTCAGTTTAAAGATGACAGTCTGAAGGTTAGTACCCTTTTCATTTACACACACAGCTGATCTTCACTGAACTACTTTTAGTCAAATGTCCACCTTCTATAACTCTTTGTTCTATATGTTTCTGTGCAGGATGCCCATGAGTTCCTCAGCTGTCTACTGGACAAGCTGAGGTCTCTGTCTCTAGATTTGGATGTGGCGGCCGCTGACATGGACACGAGTTACACTTACCCTGTCAATGCTCACCTTGCTTTTCAGATGCTGAGCACCAGGACCTGCAAGGGGTATGTATACACAGTGAAGGGACAAAACTGAAACCGGGCCACGAGTCAATAGCACCTATTGTATTGGATCCCAAGTGCCTTTGATTGACTGACTTCCTGCACAAAGTATAACTCTACCCACCATGCTCATGAAAATAATAATTAGGGATCCTACAAGTATAAGGAGCTTACAAAAAATAAAACAGCATAAACAGCTATTTTTATTATATATTTTTAAATGACTAATTACAGTTATTTTGCTAGAAACATCTAGTGGGCCCAAATTGAACCCTATGGTGGGCCAACTTTGGCAAACCTGCTTGCACATCTACTCATTTTCTCACTCCATTCTCACACTCCAACAAGTTGGTTTGTGTGAATATGTTTGTCAAAGTGATATGATCCATAAGAAGATTGAAACTAAAACCTGCCTGTTGCTCCTCTTCCCCGCTGCAGCAACGCCACTTGGACTACAGGTGCAAGTGCGGTGCTGAGGAGTCGTTGCAGCAGTCCTCCTTTTTGACTCATCCCAAGTGAGTAATATTATCCATCCCTACCGTGCAGTCAGCACAGTCACACTTTGCCAAGTTTTCTTGGTTTTCTTCCTATGTAAACTTCTGACCCTCCATCTCATTCTCTTGCAGCTGATCCAAGAACCAGCCTGTCAAATATACATGCCTACAGTCAAATTAAATGTGTCTGCACATGGCACTTATTGTTGGTAACTATGTTTCTTTTAGGCTTGCTATTCTCTCGTGAGCGTCGTCAGCCATTTGGGCTCCACAGCTCATTCTGGTAAGTGTTGAAAATTAGTTTTTTTATTTTACATTTGTGACGGCGCTCACATACAGCAGGAGCCGGGTGACATTACAGTTCGTTGGCTGACTTACAACGACAGTGCGGTCAGTGAGACAGCCATCGATTCTGTCTGTCTGCGACAAAGAATGCCTACCTGCTGTTTTATGAGAGGCAATTTTAGAGGACCAGAGGACCAACAACAGGACCTTTTTTTTTTCTATTGCAACACATGCTTGACAAGATTGTTTTTCTTTTTAGACAAAAAATAAGACTCATTTCCCAGAAGCAAGGCTTTTTTTTCTTTCTTGAGATTCCTCTTTTTTAGTGGCATTGGTGGAAAGCAACTATGTACATTTACTAATCTTGAGGTCCATGTTATGCAATTTTATATTATACTACTAGAAATATTGTAGTGTATTTATTTACAAAAACACGTTGCAGATTATGATTTTGCATACAATATAACGACTACTATTTAGAAATACTTGATAATACTTATTAATTAATAATATTAGGTAAACAATTGAAATGTAAGAGTTTCTTGCACTTGTAGCAAAGTGTTTTTATCGAGTGGCAATGCTACTTCTCCTCCATACATAGCTCCATGTGTCCATGTGTCAATCTTGAGATCCATTCACTATTTACTTAAGTAAACTTAATGAGTATACCCTCAGTGACATCTCTGGTCTCTACAGAATATGGCTTTAGTAAAACAAACAATTACAGCAGGCCTGCACTACATAAACTGGGTATAACACAGAGTTATAACCAACCATTTCAGACAAGCACAGATGTTTGTCTTGTTATTTTGCAACAGCCAGATCCTCATTCCTTAAGAGCCCAGCTTTAATTGTGCAAAGTCAAGTAGACTGTGAAACTTAGGTGCACCCTTGATAGCCAGTGCCACCCGATTATATCTCTGACCTTATTCCAGGCAGGAAGAGAGAAAATGTTTAAAAAATGCTTAGTTGCAGATTTTTCTTTGCGCAATGTTGACATATCCTGAAAGGGTTTCAACATATCATATGCTCTTCTACTTCTCTGTTTTTCTCTTTGAAAAGACACAAACACATCTAACCCTCTCCAATTTACTTGAATCTCTAACTATGAATATTACAGTGTTATTGAATTTAAAATGTGCTTATGCCTTATTCTGAGTAACGGGCCATAAACAGATACTTGGTAAGGTTTGTAAGAAGTCAGCGATAACACACTCTGAGGTGTTGTAATACTGTATGCAATATATATGTTTTAAAGAGTTCGGTCTAGACCTGCTCTATTTGAAAAGTGTCCTGAGATAACTTCTGTCTGCGCTATACAAATAAAATTGAATTGAATTGAATTGAATTGAATAATTACAGGCGATGCAGAGCAGAGAGGATGACAATGTAAATCAGATTATTAGCAGATTATTACCCCCAGGTTGAGGTCCACTGTGTTACTGTACTTATGTCTGCTCACCACAGGTAAAAATGTATAATCCATATTTTTCACAAATCTATTGTAAGTTTAACACAGTTTAAAGGTTCCATATGTAATATTCTGAAGCAGTTTACCTATTATTATTATTATTATTATTATTATAATTGTTATTATTATTATTATTATTATTATTATTATAATTGTTATTATTATTATTATTATTATTATTGTTATGTACTAATCACTTTTCATTGCCAAAAAAATAAACCTTTCCCAACTGTCTCAGTTGCCTGTGGAATGATTTTTGTGCAGTTCTATTTAGGGATGTAGGTTAGACTTTCCATTACTGAACATGTAAGTATGATTGAAAATACTGCATACAATATGATTTCTATATGTTATGTTTTTATGAATTATATTTCATAATATCTTTATGCCCCGGCCCTCACTTTGAAGAGGTACCATGATAACTTCTGTTATCATTTGGCGCTATTTAAATAAAGTTGAACTGAACTGAATAAAAATATTTGTTTCAACAACAACAGAATGAGTTTAGGAGATAATACATATTACAAAGACATGGCAGGCTACTTTTATAGTTTCAGTGTATTTCAGCAAAAGTGATTTAATATTCATCTGTAGGGAGTGACAGTACAAAGAAAAGCTGGAAATGGAAAACTTAATCTCAGTCAAAATACAACAGCTTTGCTTTGCAACAGTATTACAAAATAAAATACGACCCAAACAAATACAAAATGTTTACAAAATCATGTGTGTATATATACAGTATAATATTATATACAATCACAGCATAATTGTCCTTGTCACTGTAGGGTAAATTAAATATTCATGTTAAAAATAATAGTAGATGCACAGCTATAGAGTTTTCAGTATTTTTAACGCCATCAGTTTAATAAGTTTGTGCAGCACAATGAATGTCTTCCAGGAAAGACTGAAAATGTGCGTCGTTCTCTCCATATTTAAACAATATGACATCTCGCCCCTCTCTATGAAGGCCAGCTCTTCGGGTGGGGTTGAACAAATTAAAATACTTTTGTCTACTCTTATCAACACAAACACAAAGCAACTCCAAATGTCAGCTTGTTTTGGAGTTCCGCTGCCACCTAGTGGTAAAACATGTATTAACGCAGATTTAATGTTCTTCGAAGCATATAACTGCTGTCTCTAATGATGCCAATGAATGCGGTGAAGCTTGAGCTGATGATAGTGAGCCTGGGCAAGAACATCAGCTAAACATCTGCAATGTGAAATGTCATTGTTATACATGTTGAGCCTCCTCAGAACCTAATCCAGCCTGGAGCCATAAACCTCCACCTCACACAGGAGTAGGTATATGGTCTTTCCAGGAATGACTATGTTAACGTAGCGACCGTCCATCCCGTTACACGCAAAGTTTCCAGTGAAACCTCCAGTGAGGCCTGAGATCACGGCACACCTACAGGAGAAGAAGAAATTACATTAACTCATAGAATGTTTTTTTAAATGAATGGATATTCTAAGAAATACGAGTTTTAAAGGTAATATTTTAAGAAACATGGTTATTAATCACAAACCTTTAGGTATAGTACTGTATTTGTGTGAAGTACCTGGGATTGTTGTTGCCATTGTTTTCAAGAGAATCTCCAATTCGGATCTCAGCTCCATTGAGCCGTAAAAAGGACTCTCTGTAGGAGGTTACGTTAACAGAAAACACTTTATGGGTTTTGCCCAGGTCCACTCGCCACCAGGCGTTGAAGTCGTTGTTTGTGTGAATACAAGAACCCTGGTCCCAGGCACTGGCACGATTCCCGTCTATGGCATGACTTGCATCGCCCAAAAAATGATGCAGTGACGACTGTGTGGCTTTTCCCTGGAGCGCCAGGTTCTCTCCTGCACAAAGGACACAATTACAAACATCAGCACTGATATCTAGTTTTCCTTGATGCTTTCTGCAAAACAAAGTGGCCACAATTTGTGTATGTCTTAAACCTGAAATGCACAACTATTCTCACATCGTTTCCCTTTCCAGTGGTATATACATATATATATTTAGCATAATGCTTGAATAATGTGTGTATTCAATATCTGTGTAATTATCCATCACACATATCTGTATAAATGAGAGGTGTATAAAGTGTATACAGCTTTTATTTCTTGGTTTTTTCTATTTCTATTCTATTCTCTTTTATTTTATTTTTTAAGTTTTCCTAAACGTGCCGAATCTTGAACTGCTTGTGTGTCATATCTCATCTCTCAACTTCTGGTGTGACCACAGCTCAAAAGATATCATCACCTAGATAATCCCATCTCGTGTGGCTTCAGCCTCATATGAAATCATGTGATACGCTCAAATTCTCACCAGTTGGGGCACGGTACCCGTAGACCTCCACTTCACAGAGAGTGAGGATCTTTTTTGAACCAGGTAGAGCCACAGTCACATAACGTCCCTGCACAAGTCCGGTAAAAGTCATTTTTAAAGACCTGCCTCCTGGGATACGAGAAATTACACCAACCCTAAAAGAAATAAAGAGAGAGGAAACAGAGCATGAACTTATTTTATAATTGCAGCAACTACACGATATATAGCATAATAAAGTAACAAATAGTAGCAACAACTGGCACCATACTTTATTATTTCACCCTGTTGTTACATAAAAGTGACCTATACATTAATGTATGGACAGCAAGGTGGTGCCTCTGATGAACTTGCATCTTTCCAGATCACGTATGAATTATCAGCATCAGAGGTGTCCAGTTACACGATCAGTGTCAGGAAATTACTGGACACATGCCAGTCAGAAAATCACTCAATTGAAAATGGCATTGGGAACAAGGCCACTATGCACAATGCTCAGTCAAAATCAATTAATTGATTAAATTATAAAACTAGCTCTAAAATGCTGGGTATCTTTGGTTTGGTATGGTTAACTGGAGACATCACCTGAAATAAGGAAATAAGTTAACCTTCACAAGAGTAGAGGCACTATTTGCCACGTGTTCAGTGGGTGTGGCTTTAGTTTATCTCATTATTTACAAGCTTTTACCAATAGCTAATAGATCATAAGATAATGCGTCAGGACCTGAGTGGCTTATGACAACAAGTCATGAAATTCACTTACACTGGGTTTGTGATGCCACCGTCTTGTAAAGAGTTGCCGATGTGAATCTCTGCCCCATCGATCCTTTCTGAACAGCAGTCTCCTCTGTTGGTAATGATGATGGAGGTGACGATGTAGGGCTCCAGCAGGTCCACTCTCCACCAGGGGTTGTTCTGTTCAGCAGTCTGGGTGCACGATCCGGACAAGTAGTTGGATTCACGGTTTCCATCGATAGCGTTGTAGGCAGATCCAAATGCACTCACTAAACGGTCTGACTGGGTCGCTTTTCCACGCAAGGCCACATTTTCTGTGAATGAGATAATTGACATACACATTAAAATGTATAAAGGACATTTTTTTGCAAATTCCTAAACCTGTTCTGTAAGTTCTGTGTTTCTGGCCACCTTATGAAAGTAATTTTTTTGTCTCTACCAACTCCTGAGAAAATTGTCTGCTACTTTGGCTGCTGCAGTGTGCAGTGGGTTTTTAGACTCTCTTCTCTGATAGCAACCGCTTGCTGCTCTCAAAACTGTTCTGTGAGAGTAGTAAGAGTGAACCAAAACACTACAGATAAACAATGAGCTGAAAACTTTGCTCTGTTAAGCTGAGGGGAGCTGCAGATTTAGGTAATAGATCACAGTTGGTTCAGGTTTTCACATTGTCTGATGTTGTTATTAATTGTTATAACTGTTATTGATTATAGCTGATTCAAGCTATGTCTCAAGACAATGTTTTCAGGAGCATAAATGTTTTCACTCAATATATAAAAATCTTGCTGAAACTTTTGTGAGACAAGTGTGCAGACTGATTGAAATGTTTTCTGCAAATACATAAAAATGTAGTAGAGACTGCTGGACAATGACCAACAAAGGTTGATCACCTTGACTGCACTACAGAAACAACTAAACATATTCTGTTTGTCTTATACCTGAACCTTACGATCTCTAAGTCATTGCTTAGATACTGTATGTGGTGACCCTACATTACCCTACATTAGTTTGAGTCAAAGCTTAAAACCAGAGAGTATCTAAATGGAAGACGAAATACTCATTTTTGAGTGGACGGGTCTTTAATTTTTATAACAAAGAATTCACAGATTGTACTTACGATAGGTGTAAGCTGAGCTCGTCCCCAGGAGGAGCTGCAAAAGCAGAACTGAACTGTGTTTCATTGTTCTGGTTGAGACAACAAAAAAAAGAGTCAGTAACAGAATTACACTGAAGAAATGAACATTGGTATGATGACAACTATCTTTTCTCCAGAAGTTAGAAATCCAAAGTGCATGAAAGTGAAATAACTGTTGACTTGTGGCAAATAAAAAGCTACATCTAATCTATGTATTTAAAAGCTATTCAGCTACAACCACATACCTTTTGCGAGATAAACTCAGTAGAAGATGAGGAGCTGCAGTTTATGCTGTGCGTTGGTCAATATGATTTGATGTGGACCGCACAGGGATATTTATGTGCACCTCTTATCATGGCACGTGCATTTGTTTATTGGGAGTTCTTTGTATGTAGATAAGGCTCATTTCAGTTCAGGGATGGGCAACTTTTTATGATTCTTATTTTATTATATTTTTGTCTCGTTCAAGCTTTGTAAAGATCTGATAATCTATTGCCACTCCAGTGCTTTGACAGACTTAAAAGATAAAAACATGCAGCCATAAAAACAGGACACGACAACATAAGTGAAAATAAACTAAATGTTAGCTAAAACCCTTATTTAATACAGAATGCAAACAGCAGTTGCACACCAGAAATTCTGCCACCAAGAGGTTAACAATAATATTAGCATGATGTTTAGATTCAATTTTCTGTCCAAACTTCTTCAGTCTGCTGTATGTCAGAGAGAAAAGACAGAGTTAGGGTTACAACCCCTAACATTAACCCAAGTAAATCAGAGCCATGACTCAGATGGCTCTCATTTACTTGGGTTAATGTTAGGGGTTGTAACCCTAACTCTGTCTATGATGTCAGGTCTGGTTGCTGTTTAACCACGTTTTTTTAAGATTATATGCAAAGGAACAGTGAAAGTTGTGAGATATGCTGTAAATAACACTCTTTTATTCTTGATATCTATCAAGTAAATCAGAGGAATATAGCTGTATCTTCAAGTTAAATTATGACATTCATTGAATGAACAATGCAACAATGTAAACATGCACTTTTATCCGGTTTTATTATATTGTATTATGTTTCCCTTTTATTTTTCTCCACTGTAGATCAATAAAAGTTTCTTTATCTTATCTCTTATAGGCTCCCTTTTGTTTTGAAAAACGTGTACTTGTGTTTACAGTCAGTTCCCGAATAAATACTGTTGAACTTCCTGGTCAGGGATGAAGCAGTAAATTTAGAGAATAGCAATAGAGCTGATACACTGCCAGGTGGATCATATAAGGCACAACTTCCACGTTTGGTTAGATAATGTGTGTACTTTGCATTCTCAGGACTATAATATTAATGCTGTAAAGGAAAAAACAAACAATAAAGAGTGAACCCACATGACGAAGAGAGAACTATACTAGATACTAGAAGCATTGAAAATATGTTTGATATCTTTTTGCACTGATGATGATTGACTTTTGGATTAATATAATCACATGAAAACTAAGACTATGATTGGCCTTAATGTCTACTTTGATCTGTAAACTGTATGATATGACTGTACTATGATGAAACACATCAATACTGGTGTTAAAATTGACAATATTACAACATCATGACATTTATAGAAAAAAATAGTCTCAATGTCCTTTAAACAGAGGAGTCAAGCCCACTTCCCCCACCCACTGACAGTCCCACCCACAGACACACACACACATACCAGAGAGTTAATCTTTCTCAGCTACAGCACGGATACCACACAGAAACTTTTACAAAAAGTCCGCCAATGTACTTCTAGTGACTGTAAAAGCTCCAGCAAACTCTTGTGTTTCCAGCGCAGACACAGAGACTCTGACTACCAGCTCACTGTTCCTGCTTTACTGCTGTGGTCAGTCTGTCAGTCACTCCGGTCTGTGTCGAGGCCACGCCTCCTAAAGTCACTGTCCTTTGCAGGTCTCTGATACAGAATGCAGAATTGAGGGGTGTAGTTACACTTTAAAGATGCAATTGGATGCTCCATCATGAAAACATCATGATTTGGATTCAAATACATATGTTAGGTTAAGCTTAAGGGTATTTTGCACATCTGTATGAGGTACTGAGGGGCTTAATTAATGCCCTGGGAATGAGAACAGGCTGGAATAAGTGTATCTCCCATATATTAATTGTAGGAAGTACTGCTATTATGGATAACTTAGCTGCAGTTTAATATACCTTGTGCACTAATTTAGAGTGGTAGTTAAACTTTTGGCCAAAAAAGTGTTCAGCTGTACATACAGGGGTTTAGGTCATGGGGACAACTGTTCAGATATATTGCTCTATTACCACTTCTCCACCAAGGCAGTTTGAAGACTGGTTCGGAGTTGTCACCTGATCTCAAGCAAAATAATCTGATTTTTTTGCATTGAGTTAAAAGAAATCAGCCGATGGGATAAGCCAAATTTTCTTGACCTAAAAACTAGCACAAAAATCTAGCCACTGAAAGACTATAATGGGCCTTAAAACTAGAATATAATGACAGAAATATTAGCAGCAACAACAGCAGAATAAACTTACGACATAATACATGTTACAAACAGTTTATTTTCTTTCAGTTTATTTATTGCAACAAAGGTCATTTAATATTCATATGCAGTGACAGTACAAAGAAAAGTTGAGTATTAGAAAAGGAAATCTTCAACAAATATTGATAAAAACAACTCTGCAACAGCTTTACAAAAAAAATAATACCCAAACAAATACAAAAGTACAAAGTTCATTCACGTTCATACATGTATACAATCACAACAAAATTGTCACTACCACTGTAAAGATTAAATGAACTAATTTTCCTGAATTCAATAGAAGCACAAAACTCTCCTTTATAATTTAATACTGTGGATGTTAAGGCCATCACATTTTGACATGTCACAGTATGCTGGCTCACTGTAACTGTCTCATTACTCACTGGAACATTTGAACAGAGATAATGTCTTTGTTATAAATGTTGAACCTCCTCAGACCTAATCCAGTCTGGAGCCGTAAACCTCCACCTCACACAGGCTCAGGTACTCGTTTCTTCCAGGAACGACTACGTTAACGTAGCGACCGTCCATCCCGTTACACTGGTAGGTTTCAGTGAAGCCTCCAGTGATGCTTGAGACGACAGCACACCTAGCAGAGGAAGAAATTACTTTGTTAACTCATTTTTTGAGGGTTATTCCAAACAAATCCAACGGCAGATAAACATTAATCACAGACCTTTTAGTTATATTAGTGTTTTACTCAATAACTGTACCTGGGATTGTTGTTGCCATTGTTTTCAAGAGAATCTCCAATTCGGATCTCAGCTCCCCTAATTCGTAAAGGATAATTTCTGTAGTTGGTTATGCTGACAGAAAACACTTTATGGGTTTTGCCCAGATCCAGCCTCCACCAGGCATTGAAGTCGTGGGCTGTGTGAGAACAAGAGCCCTGGTTCCAGAAGCTGGCACGATTCCCATCTATAGCATTATATGCAATGCCTGTAGAATGCAGGGACGACTGTGAAGCTTTTCCTTGGAGCGCCAGGTTCTCTCCTGCACAAAGGACACAGTTGCAAACATTAGTCCTGATACCTAGTTTTCCTTGATGCTTTCTGCAGCTTCTGCAGCTCCAACGTCATATTTAATTACATAATAGCACAAATTCTCACCAGTTGGGGCACGGTACCCGTAGACTTCCACTTCACAGAGTGTAAGGACTTTTCTTGAACCAAGTAGAGCCACAGTCACATAACGTCCCTCTGCAAGTCCAGTAAGAGTCATTTTTAAAGACCTGCCTGCTGGGATACGAGAAATTACACCAACCCTAAAAGAAATAAAGAGAGAGGAAATTGTAATATAAAAAAAGAAATAATAGAAACACTTGGCCACTCTGCCACATTTGAAAACTTTAGTTAGCTAGTGTTTATTTAATAACTAATTTAACTTACACTGGATTTGTGACGCCACCATCTTGTAAAGAGTTTCCGATGTGAATCTCTGCCCCATCGATCCTTTCTGCACAGCAGTCTCCTCTGTTGGTGATGATGATGGAGGTGACGATGTAGGGCTCCAGCAGGTCCACTCTCCACCAGGGGTTGGTCTGTTCAGCAGTCTGGGTGCACGATCCGGCCGGGTAGTTATAATCGCGGTTTCCATCAATAGCGTTGTTGGCAGTTCCAGATTCATTCACACTTGACTGGGATGCTTTTCCACGCAAGGCCACATTTTCTATGAATGAGCGAGTTGAAATACACATTGTAATGCATTTTAGAAAAATTTGTGTTAATTACTAAACCTGCAAAAACATTTTTTTTAGCCACTTTGTGGCAGCAAAAACAATTTGTTAACACAACACTGACATATTATCACCTTTGTAATTGATTTGGCAAATTTATTAGCAAACTGTTGCTTTTTACACATCCAGCAGTGTAACAGCAACTCCTGTGTTCTCTGATGTAAAATTACTGTTTTTGTCAAAGAACTTTGGTGGCTTTGAAGAGAACATAGATGCGTAATAAGAAGAGCATATTAAGTAAAAGCTTAACTACAAAAAACAAATTTTTGAGTGGAGCAGGACTGCAATGTTTTGTAATAAAGAAATCACAGATTAAACTTACGATAGGTGTAAACTGAGCATGTTCCCAGGAGGAGCTGCAAAAGCAGGACTGAACTGTGTTTCATTATTCTGGTTGAGACAGAAAAGAGAATCAGTAACAGAAATGAACATTGTCAACATTATTATTACTGTATGACATTTATCCCAGATCTACAACAATCTTAAAATGTGAATATTATTAAAAAACTACCCTTAACTGTAGTAAGCAGACATAAGTTGAATGCCCCAAACTGTGTATTTAAAAGACTATTCATCTACAACCACATACCTTGACTTGAGATAAACTCAGGAGAAGATGAAGAGCTGAATATGATTTGATGTGAACCACACAGGGATATTTATATGCCTTTCTTATAATGACACAACCTTGTTCACTGATGATTTACCACAGGCGACTTCCTTGGATGATAAAGTTCATATCTGCAGTCTCACCAAACAGGTCAGGGATGGGCAACTTTTAACAATATGTAAAAACTGTTTGTTAAAAAACGGCCATAAATAAACTTCCAGCTATAAAAACAGGGCATGGGACAACATTTGTAAACAAACACACCATATAGCAGCCCACTGAAAACGTGTGAAGTCTATTATGTAGTCTGAAGTGTGTAAGCACTCAAAAATAGAAAATGCTGATGATTGAATCGTAACTAGATCCAGAAAATGTTATCATATTACACCAATTTAAGCTTCATTTCATTGGCTCCTCATTCATGTCAGATCAGACTATCAGGTGCTTCTGATGACTGACAAAACTGTGAATAGGCTTGTCTCTTCATACCTGTCTGATGTCATTATACCATATGTGCCATCCCGTACGCTACGCTATGTCAGAATACAGGACTCCTGTCTGTCCCCCTGAGTTAAAAAGAACTCAGCTGGCAGTAGGGCCTTTTCCTTATCGTACCATGAGTATGGATGAAATGAGAACAAAGACATGGCAGGTTATATTTATAGTTTCAGTTTATTTCAGCAAAGGTGATATCATATTTAACCGTTGGCAGTGACAGTACAAAGAAAAGTCAAATATAAGAATAGAAAATCTTCTACTTTACTACAGCTTTACATAATAAGATATGACACAAACAAATACAAAAGTACAAATTTTATACATCATATATGTTTATATCATTATGTCAGTTTATGTGGTGTAAATAATAAAATCTATTTCTATCATTTTGCCCATTCTGTTTACATCATTGAGGGAAGGTAGGAAAAAGCGCATCAGCTACATATCGACAGTGTAAATTGTCTTTGTCACAAAGTTTGAACCTCTTCAGACCTAATCCAGTCTGGAGCCATAAACCTCCACCTCACACACGTGTAGGTACTCGGTTCTTCCAGGAATGACTATGTTAACGTATCGACCATCCATCCCGTTACACTGGAAGTTTTGGGTGAAACCTCCAGGGATGCTTGAGATCACAGCACACCTAGCAGAAGAAGAAATTACTTTGTTAACTCACAACAAACCTTTTAGTTGTAGTATTTAAATCTAAAACTGTACACTACCTCGGATTGCTGTTGCCATTGTTTTCAAGAGAATCTCCAATCCGGATCTCAGCTCCATTGAGTCGTGAGGAAGCCTCTTTGATGTTGGTTATTGTGACAGAAAACACTTTGTGGGTTTTGCCCAGATCCAACCTCCACCAGGCGTTGAAGTCAGGGCCTGTGTGAGAACAAGAAGCCTGGGTCCAGGCACTGGCACGATTCCCGTCTATGGCATGACTTGCATCGCCTAAATAAGAATACAGTGACGACTGTGAAGCTTTTCCTTGGAGTGCCAGGTTCTCTCCTGCACAAAGGACACAGTTGCAAACATTAGTCCTGATACCTAGTTTTCCTTGATGCTTTCTGCAGCTTCTGCAGCTCCAACGTCATATTTAATTGCATAATGGATCAAATTCTCACCAGTTGGGGCACGGTACCCGTAGACTTCCACTTCACAGAGTGTAAGGACTTTTTTTGAACCAAGTAGAGCCACAGTCACATAACGTCCCTCTGCAAGTCCAGTAAGAGTCATTTTTAAAGACCTGCCTGCTGGGATACGAGAAATTACACCAACCCTAAAAGAGATAAAGAGAGAGGAAATTGTAATATAAAAAAAGAAATAATAACAACACTTGGCCACTCTGCCACATTTGAAAACTTTAGTTAGCTAGTGTTTATTTAATAACTAATTTAACTTACACTGGATTTGTGACACCACCATCTTGTAAAGAGTTTCCGATGTGAATCTCTGCCCCATCGATCCTTTCTGCACAGCAGTCTCCTCTGTTGGTGATGATGATGGAGGTGACGATGTAGGGCTCCAGCAGGTCCACTCTCCACCAGGGGTTGGTCTGTTCATCAGTGAGGGTGCACGATCCGGCCGCGTAGTTATAATCGCGGTTTCCATCAATAGCGTTGTAGGCAGATCGAAATTCTTGTACACTTGACTGAGACGCTTTTCCACGCAAGGCCACATTTTCTATGAATGAGCGAGTTGAAATACAAATTATAATGCATTTTGGAAAAATGTATGTAAATTATTTTTTTTATTAAATTATTTTTTATACCTTTGTAGCAGCAGAAACTATTTGTTAACACTGACATATTTTCACCTTTGTAATTGATTTGGCAAATCTGTTAGCAAACTGTTGCTTTTTACTAGGAATGCTCCATATTGGCTTTTCTGCCGATATCTGATATTCCGATATTGTCCAACTCTCAATTTCCGATACCGATATATGCAGGCTTTTTACACCAAAACTGTTGTTAGGTAACAACATAACATATCTCCTATTGTGGAATTAACACATTACGCCTCATTTTATTGTGATGCCCCACTGGATGCATACATAAATGCAACATAGCTTTCCAAATGTAAACACTGTCTGTGCAAAATAAGAGAACAACGTCAACTTTCATTGTATTAATACTGAAAAGAGCGCTAACGCTAATCACTAGCTAAGCGCAATCTTTGGTTAATGTGTTTAATTGTATTATGCACCTGAAGGAGTGCTAATGTAAATTAAGGAACAGCTCATAGCAGGGTCAAATATTTAAGGTGCATTGCATTTATTTTGTTTAAATATTAAAATCATTCAGCTTTAAATTGTTTGCTTGTTAGCCACGGTTAGCAACCAACCAGTCTAGTGTAGTTGTTGTTCTTATATGTCATCTAGCGCTCGCCCGTAAACGTCCCATGCTGCGTTCATGCAGGCTCGGAAATGCTGAAGCCTACAGAACAAACATCGGTTATAAAAACCCAATACCGATAATTCCCAATATTTCATTTTTTAGTGAATATCGGGCCGATATTATCGGACATCCCTTCTTTTTACACATCCCGCAGTGTAACAGCAATTCCTGTGTTCTCTGATGTAAAATTACAGTTTTTGTCAAAGGACTTTGGTGGCTTTGAAGAGAACATAGATGCATAATAATAAGAGGATATTAAGTTAAAGCTGAACTGTATAAAGAGTCCAAACCTCGGAGCAAGAAACACCAAGAAAAAAAAACTCATTTTTGAGTGGAGCAGGACTGCAATGTTTTGTAATAAAGAATTCACAGATTGTACTTACGATAGGTGTAAGCTGAGCTCGTCCCCAGGAGGAGGTACAAAAGCAGAACTGAACTGTGTTTCATTGTTCTGGTTGAGAAAAAAAACAGAATTTACACTGAAGAAATTAACATTGGTATGATGACAACTATCTTTTCTCCACAAGATAGAAATCCAAAGTGCATAGATGAGAAATAACTGTTGACTGGTGGCAAATAAAAAGCTCCATCTAATCTATGTACTGAGAAGCTTTTCAGCTACAACCACATACCTTGATTTGCAAGATAAACTCAGTAGAAGATGAGGAGCTGCAGTTTATGCTGTGTGTTGATCAATATGATTTGATGTGGACCGCACAGGGATATTTATGTGCACATCCTATCATGGCACGTGCATTTGTTTATTGATGTTTTACCACAGGCGACTTGGTCTTTGTCTTGTATGTAGATAAGGCTCATTTCAGTTATCAAGCAGTTCAAGGATTGAAACTTATTTTACTTTTGTCTCATGCTGGCTTTCTAAAGATCAAATACTTTAATGCCATATGAACTTTGACAGCTACTAAGGCTTCATTGTGTATGAAATAAACTAAAGATTAGCTAAGACCCTTAATCGATTCAGAATGCAAACAGCAGTTGCATTTCGTCAATGCTTTTTGACACCAAGGACTAAAACGCTTAGATAGATGCTTAGATCAAATTTTCTTTCAAAACTTCTGAGTGAGAGTCTGGTGTATGTCAGAGAAAAAAGGCAGAGATAGGGTTACAACCCCTAACCTTAACTCAAGGGCAGGTCTGCTTGCTTTTTAACCAAATTTTAAGGTTATATGCAAAGGAACAGTGAGAGTTGCTATATTATATATTTGTATTCCAAAACTAGGAAGCTCTGACTGCAAAAGTTGTCTGTTCTCCTTGGGAAAAGTATGTCCCTTCTTATTCTTGAACTGGTTAACCTTTCCCCAACATTTTTCTGATAGATGAATGTGGTAAATGGATTCGATTTTCAGAGCGAAGGAGACCATATCTAGGAAGTATATAGTGACTAGAGCTTTTAATCCAGGACCTTGAGAGCTTGTTTATATACAGATTTGCCTTATTATTGCATCAGTGGTTAGGTGATATGTTATATATGAGAAAATCATAGCATTGAAATAAATCTTTGCAGATTCATGCTGTATCTTCAAGTTGCATTACGACATTAGTTGAATGAACTTTGCAACAATGTTAACATGCACTTTTATTAGGCTTTATAGAATTGTATTATGTTTCCCTTTTATTTTTCTCCACTGTAGATCAATAAGAGTTTCTTTATCTTATCTCTCATAGGCTCCCTTTTGTTTTGAAAAATGTGTACTTGTGTTTACAGTCAGTTCCCGAATAACTACTGTTGAACTTCCTGGTCAGGGATGAAACAGTAAATTTAGAGAATAGCAATAGAGCTGATACACTGCCAGGTGGATTGTATAAGGCACAACTTCAAGGTTTGGTTAGATAATGTGTGTTCTTTGCATGTGCAGTTTAATATACCTTGTGCACTGATTTAGAGTGGTAGTTAAACTGTTGGCCAGAAAAGTGTTCAGCTGTACATACAGGGGTTTCATGAGGACAACTGTTCAGATATATTGCTCTATTACCCCTTTTCCACCAAGGCAGGTTGAAGACTGGTTCGGAGTTGTCACCTGATATCAAACCAGTTCTTTACGTTCTGCCAGACAAAGAACTGACTCTCAGCCTGGAAAACTGGTTCCACGCTGCAAGAACAGCTCTTCTAGAAACATACCAAATATTCTTAGATATAATCAGATTTTTTTGCATTGAGCTAAAATAAATTGGCCTATGGTCTAAGCCAGTTCTTCTTGACTAAAATCCTTTAAACTAACATACAAATCTAGCCACTGAAAGACTATAATGGGCCTTAAAACTAGAAAAAATGCTTCATGTGGGTCTCAAGCCCGTGCAAAGTTGAACCAACCAGCAGTAGCACCAGGCCACAACTAGCACAAGGTTTGTGTTGGTGGAAAGGGGGTATATGATTCAAACATATATATATATATATAATGACAGAAATATTAGCAGCAACAACAGCAGAATTAGCTTAGGAGAAAATACATGTTACAAAGAGTTTATTTTCTTTCAGTTTATTTATTGCAACAAAGGTCATTAAATATTAATATGCAGGCAGTGACAGTACAAAGAAAAGTTGAGTATAAGAAAAGGAAATCTTCAACAAAGATTCAAAAAACAACTCTGCAACACCTTTACAAAATAAAATAATACCCAAACAAATACAAAAGTACAAAGTTCATTCACGTTCATACATGTATACAATCACAACAAAATTGTCACTACCACTGTAAAGATTAAATGAACTAATTTTCCTGAATTCAATAGAAGCACAAAACTCTCCTTTATAATTTAATACTGTGGATGTTAAGGCCATCACATTTTGACATGTCACAGTATGCTGGCTCACTGTAACTGTCTCATTACTCACTGGAACATTTGAACAGAGATAATGTCTTTGTTATAAATGTTGAACCTCCTCAGACCTAATCCAGTCTGGAGCCGTAAACCTCCACCTCACACAGGGTCAGCTCCTCGGTTCTTCCAGGAATGACTACGTTAACGTAGCGACCGTCCATCCCGTTACACTGGTAGGTTTCAGTGAAGCCTCCAGTGATGCTTGAGACGACAGCACACCTAGCAGAGGAAGAAATTACTTTGTTAACTCATAGAATGATCAGTTTAATAAGTGGATTCTCTAAGAAATATGTCTCATGTTCTTCTTGAGTTTTAAAGGTGCTATGCCAAATTTATATTCTTAGATAGATTTTTTGTGGGTTATTCCAAACAAATCTAATGGCAGATAAACATTAATCACAGACCTTTTAGTTATATTAGTGTTTTACTCAATAACTCTACCTGGGATTGTTGTTGCCATTGTTTGCAAGAGAATCTCCAATTCGGATCTCAGCTCCATTAAGTCGTAAAGGATGATTTCTGTAGTTGGTTATGCTGACAGATAACACTTTATGGGTTTTGCCCAGATCCAGCCTCCACCAGGGATTGTATTCCCTACGTGTGTGACCACAGGAACCCTGGTCCCAATTGCTGGCATGATTCCCGTCTATGGCATGACTTGCATCGCCCCAAAAATGATTCAGTGACGACTGTGTGGCTTTTCCTTGGAACGCCAGGTTCTCTCCTGCACAAAGGACACAGTTGCAAACATTAGCACTGATAACTAGTTTTCCTTGATGCTCTCTGCAGAACAAAGTGGCCCCAATTAGTGTATGTCTTAAAGTAAATGCCTAAATTGTATGTATGTCATTGTCTGCAGTATGTATAACAAATGTTTAAATATTTTTTGACATCTATCCAGAATCCCAGTAACTTTTGAGAAACAGTTTCTCCACACAAATTTATTAAGGCCTATAAATAATTTTGATGTTTATTCATTTTTAAATTAGTGGTGAATCTCACCACACTGAATGTTGGTTAAGACATCTGATTGCAACTGTACAGAAAATCAGGCATCACCTAGAAAATTGCACCTTATGTGGCTTCAGCATCATATTTAATTACATAATAGCACAAATTCTCACCAGTTGGGGCACGGTACCCGTAGACTTCCACTTCACAGAGTGTAAGGACTTTTTTTGAACCAAGTAGAGCCACAGTCACATAACGTCCCTCCGCAAGTCCTGTAAGAGTCATTTTTAAAGACCTGCCTGCTGGGATACGAGAAATTACACCAACCCTAAAAGAAATAAAGAGAGAGGAAATTGTAATATAAAAAAAGAAATAATAACAACACTTGGCCACTCTGCCACATTTGAAAACTTTAGTTAGCTAGTGTTTATTTAATAACTAATTTAACTTACACTGGATTTGTGACGCCACCATCTTGTAAAGAGTTTCCGATGTGAATCTCTGCCCCATCGATCCTTTCTGCACAGCAGTCTCCTCTGTTGGTGATGATGATGGAGGTGACGATGTAGGGCTCCAGCAGGTCCACTCTCCACCAGGGGTTGGTCTGTTCAGCAGTCTGGGTGCACGATCCGGCCGGGTAGTTATAATCGCGGTTTCCATCAATAGCGTTGTTGGCAGTTCCAGATTCATTCACACTTGACTGGGATGCTTTTCCACGCAAGGCCACATTTTCTATGAATGAGCAAGTTGAAATACACATTGTAATGCATTTTGGAAAAATTTGTGTAAATTACTAAACCTGCAAAAACAATTTTTTTAGCCACTTTGTGGCAGCAGAAACAGTTTGTTAACACAACACTGACATATTATCACCTTTGTAATTGATTTGGCAAATTTATTAACAAACTGTTGCTTTTTACACATCCAGCAGTGTAACAGCAACTCCTGTGTTCTCTGATGTAAAATTACTGTTTTTGTCAAAGAACTTTGGTGGCTTTGAAGAGAACATAGATGCGTAATAATAAGAGCATATTAAGTAAAAGCTTAACTACAAAAAACACATTTTTGAGTGGAGCAGGACTGCAATGTTTTGTAATAAAGAAATCACAGATTAAACTTACGATAGGTGTAAACTGAGCATGTTCCCAGGAGGAGCTGCAAAAGCAGGACTGAACTGTGTTTCATTATTCTGGTTGAGACAGAAAAGAGAATCAGTAACAGAAATTAACATTATCAACATTATTATTACTGTATGACATTTATCCCAGATCTACAACAATCTTAAAATGTGAATATTATTAAAAAACTACCCTTAACTGTAGTAAGCAGACATAAGTTGAATGCCCCAAACTGTGTATTTAAAAGACTATTCATCTACAACCACATACCTTGACTTGAGATAAACTCAGGAGAAGATGAAGAGCTGAATATGATTTGATGTGAACCACAGGGATATTTATATGCCTTTCTTATCATGGCACAACCTTGTTCACTGATGATTTACCACAGGCGACTTCCTTGGATGACAAAGTTCATATCTGCAGTCTCACCAAACAGGTCAGGGATGGGCAACTTTTAACAATATGTAAAAACTGTTTGTTAAAAAACGGCCATAAATAAACTTCAGCTATAAAAACAGGGCATGGGACAACATTTGTAAACAAACACACCATATAGCAGCCCACTGAAAACGTGTGAAGTCTATTATGTAGTCTGAAGTGTGTAAGCACTCAAAAATAGAAATGTCAGATCAGACTATCAGGTGCTTCTGATGACTGACAAAACTGTGAATAGGCTTGTCTCTTCATACCTGTCTGATGTCATTATACCATATGTGCCATCCCGTACGCTACGCTATGTCAGAATACAGGACTCCTGTCTGTCCCCCTGAGTTAAAAAGAACTCAGCTGGCAGTAGGGCCTTTTCCTTGAGTATGGATGAAATAAGAACAAAGACATGGCAGGTTATATTTATTGTTTCAGTTTATTTCAGCAAAGGTGATATCATATTTAACCGTTGGCAGTGACAGTACAAAGAAAAGTCAAATATTAGAATAGAAAATCTTCTACTTTACTACAGCTTTACATAATAAAATATGACACAAACAAATACAAAAGTAAAAATTTTATACATCATATATGTTTATACAGTATATATACACTCAAAATCACAACTTTAATTTCCCTGTTGCTGTTTTCACCACTGTTTATTTATATTTCAGCATTTTCAAGAGTCTTCTGGATGATTAAACAATACTATGTTTATGTTTATATCATTATGTCAGTTTATGTGGTGTAAATAATAAAATCTATTTCTATCATTTTGCCCATTCTGTTTACATCATTGAGGGAAGGTAGGAAAAAGCGCATCAGCTACATATCGACAGTGTAAATTGTCTTTGTCACAAAGTTTGAACCTCTTCAGACCTAATCCAGTCTGGAGCCATAAACCTCCACCTCACACACGTGTAGGTACTCGGTTCTTCCAGGAATGACTATGTTAACGTAGCGACCATCCATCCCGTTACACTGGAAGTTTTGGGTGAAACCTCCAGGGATGCTTGAGATCACAGCACACCTAGCAGAAGAAGAAATTACTTTGTTAACTCACAACAAACCTTTTAGTTGTAGTATTTAAATCTAAAACTGTACACTACCTTGCATTGCTGTTGCCATTGTTATCAAGAGAATCTCCAATCCGGATCTCAGCTCCATTGAGTCGTGAGGAAACCTCTTTGCGGTTGGTTATTGTGACAGAAAACACTTTATGGGTTTTGCCCAGATCCAACCTCCACCAGGGTGTAAAGTCAGGGCCTGTGTGAGAACAAGAAGCCTGGGTCCAGGCACTGGCACGATTCCCGTCTATGGCATGATTTGCGTCGCCTAAATAAGAATACAGTGACGACTGTGTGGCTTTTCCTTGGAGTGCCAGGTTCTCTCCTGCACAAAGAACACAGTTGCAAACATCAGCACTGATACCTAGTTTTTTTTTATGCTGTCTGCAGAATGGAGTGATCCAAATCTATTTATGACTGGAACCTGAAATTCACAGCTTATTGATTTTCAGCGTTAAGATGATACTGTCAGGAAAGAAAAAGTTGTGTGGATGCCTGTTGTATTTTGGATCAGCACTGCAAAACTTGGCAGCATCAGCAGTTAGCTGTTGTAAATGTGTCAATTATGTCCACAAAAAATTTAAGTGGTCTGTTTTCCAAGTCTTATCTGAGATGTTTTCTCTTCTGTGTTCAGGTTTTTTCAGAAAAAAATCCTTAAAGATCAGATTGTGTAGGGCCTATCTAGAGACAGTTTTTTTGTCTGTCCCTTCTGGACCACTGTAGAAACATGGCAGTTTAACATGGTGGTAGGTGAAACAAAAATACTTAACCATTCTCATTTTCAGGTGGTTAGACACTAATACAAACATACCAATGAATATTATATTTCATAAATGTTACACACCGGACTTTTAGTTGTTTTTTTTATCTGTGAAAAAATTCTCGAAACTTGTATTGTTTGTTTTAAGTCATAAACACAGGAGAGAAAAGCAAAATAAATCAGACCTAGAAAATTTATAATTTTGCTTAATTTTTGCCATTTTCTTCATTCAATGGGTTTCACTGCAGCTGTAGAAAATGAGGTGGCAGCATCCCCTAGAGAATCACACAATGTGTTTCTTCAATAGTCAATTCTCACCAGTTGGGGCACGATACCCGTAGACCTCCACTTCACAGAGTGTAAGGACCCTTCCTGAACCAGGCAGAACCACACTCACGTAACGTCCCTCCACAAGTCTATTAAAAGATACTTTTAAAGACCTGCCTGCTGGGATATGAGAAATAACACCAACCCTAAAAGAGAAAACAGACATGCATACATTTGTTTTATAACTGCAGTACCTATTCTAGATAGATAGATATACAGCAATATAATGTAAGAAATAATACAAACACTGGGCAAAACTGAAAACTAAACTAACTAAACTAAACTAAAATTATGACTTATTTTGGAACTTGGTTTGATCAGGCGCATATAAACCATCTGTATCAGAGGTGACCGGTTACACTTTCTGTCAGTCAGAATTGATCATTCTCAGTGGCCATATAAACTTAAAATGAACAGGTTGGATTCTTTGTGCATGATGAGGGAATGTAAATGAACAACAACCTTTCCTCCCTACTCCCTTTCAATGGTGCCTTTCAATTGAACAGGGGATTGTGAATATTAAGCAAGATGAAGCAATACAGTAAATGAGCACAATACTCAGTACAAAAAAAAATTAGACTTCCTGAAGGTGCGCCACATCATCTGAAATAGTGAACACATTTGCTAAAATAAAAAACTAATACAGTAAATTAAATACAACATTAACATGCCGGAAACACACACAGCAGATGTGTTCTGTTCGGCTCCTAAGATGAGCTGCATCACCATTTGGATGGCTTACGTCTCCTAAACAATCTCCTGGGTGAAACCTTATATTTAATAAAGTATATATAATATAAGTCATGACATTCACTTACACTGGATTTGAGGCACCATTGTCTTGTAAAGAGTTGCCGATGTGAATCTCTGCCCCGTTAAGCCTCTCTGGACAGCAGTCTCCTCTGTTGGTGATGATGACGGAGGTGACGATGTAGGGTTCCAGCAGGTCCACTCTCCACCAGGGGTTGGTCTGACCATCAGTGTGGGTGCATGATCCAGCATCGTAGTTAGAGTCACGGTTTCCATCAATAGCGTTGTAGGCAGATCCAAATATGTTTGAATAGCGGTCTGACTGGGTCGCTTTTCCACGCAAGGCTACATTTTCTATGAATGAAACAGATGAAATATACATTGAAATTTATAACAGAAAAAAAATTTGGGGGCAGCAGAAACAATTTGCGAACAACATATCATCACATTTTGAAGGTTATATATATGAAATTCACAACTGCTAGATGTCACACTAGAGCACAGCATGTCAGACCAAAACAAATGGGCTCAACAACCCACCAGACACTAGACAAAACCAATAATTTTACCTCGCAGATAATCGTAAAACAAAATGGAAAGAAACAAACTCACCAAATCTACTTTGTTAGTCTTACCACAGTCTTTCCAACAATCACCAGCACTGGTTTGGTCAAAATAAACCCTTAATTAAACAGTTTAGTGTGCAATGTTTTGCGAAATAGGCTGTTATGTAATGTAAGCTAATCCTTGGGGACAAATGACCCGCCGAAGTACGTCTAAAATGTTTTTTGCCGCTGATTGTTATTCTAAATGTATGACAACCTTATGGAAATTACTCGCCACCAGACTCCAAAGACAAAACATTTTATTTCACATATCATCATAACATTGTAACTTCAAATTCAAAGTGTTTGCTAGTCTTTCCACTGTTCCAACAATCACCAACTCTGGTTTGGTCAAAATAAATCCTTCATTCAGTCCCATCGATGAGAAAAACAGCAGTTTTAGTAGTTGGAAACGGAGAGACTAACATGACAGAACTGCATGTACTAACCTACGCATGGCCTATGCTCCACTATATCTTTACACAGCAAGTAAATGCTTGTTGCGTTATTAATGTTTTAAATCTCATATATATAACCTTTAAGTTGATATGGCAAAACACTGAGGCCTGTACACTTTCTGGCTAATTCCCCACTCAGTGCCCTCGACCAAGGCAATGTGCACTGGCTTCCCACTGCTCCTTGGGATGGGTTAAATGCAGAGGACAAATTTCACCGCACGTTGTACGTTATACATTGTACTATATGTGTATGATTTTGTATGTAACAATAAAGTCGATTCAAGTGTTTTGTAGCAAAGAAATCACAGATGTGTACTTACGATAGGTGTAAGCTGAGCACGTCCCAAGGAGGATTTGCAAAAGCAGAACTGTACTGCGTTTCATTGTTCTGGTTGAGACAGAAAAGAGACTGAATAACAGAATTACACTAAACATTGTTACATTATTATTCCAATATGAAATGTATCCAAGATTTACAACTATCTTTATTCCAGAAGTTACATATCATTATATATATTACATATTACATATTACATAGTCCACACAATAAAATAACTGTTAAAAGATGAATCACTGGTGGCAAATAAAAACACTTAATACATTATGTGAAGCCTTAACTGTGCACAGTAAGCAGACTAAAATGTAACATCCAAACTGTGCATTCAAAAGCATGACTACTCACATACCTTGATTTGCAAGATGAACTCAGTAGAAGATGAAGAGCTGCAGTTGATGCTATATGTTGCTGAATATGATTTAATGTGGACCACAGAGGGATATTTATGTGCACATCTTATCAGGGCATGTGCTGTTGTTTATTGATGATTTACTGCAAATGTCTTTGTTATTTTCCTTGAAAATAGATAAGGCCCCACCGACACCTGAAGCATGTTTTTGCCGGTCCCAGCATCCTCTCTATTACAGCTCCCTGGCCTCTGGTACCATTCCAACCTCCTTCAAGCACGTGGTGGTTCAGACTCTCCTGTAAAAACTGAACTTAGCCCCCACATTGCTTATCATTCATCCAGTCAGGTGCGGGACGGAAAGTGTTTGAACGATTATAGGAGGGTGAAGCCTTTTGTTCGTGAATATGACTACTAGTATCCAGTGCTTGGATGCAGTGCAATGCTGTATGTCCAAAAACGCCCTGATCTTCTCTGTCGCCTCTGGAGACTGCACCTTCCTGATCCTTCTTGACCTCAGCGTTCGATACAGTGGATCAGGACGTTTTAATAGACCGTCTCCAGTAAGGGGTTGGTGTTGATGGCTTTGCTTTGAACAGGTTCACATCCTACCTCAAAAATATAAGCTTTTCTGTCAACGATTTTACCTGTCTCGCCAGCTACACTCTCCCAAGGTGTCCCACAGGGTTCGATCCTAGGTCCCTTTGTTTTCTCCATGTACATGCTTCCCCTTGGCCAATTCATAAAAAAAATTTAAAAATGTCCTCCCACTGTTATGGGGCATCACCCAGCTTTATCTCTCCCTGACACCACGCAACCAGTCCACTCTAGGCAGTCGTGAACTGCCTAGAGGCTTCGTTGGGTGGTTGGTTTTCTTATCCTGGGCTTTGCAACTCACTGTATACTTGGATTCATTATGGCTTGTTCACACTGCCTTCTAAACTTAAGCTCAGGCGTTATTGCACCTTTTCTGTTGCAGCCCCCTAGTGGAACAGCATTCCCCTTACTATCAGATCTGCACAGCCTGATAGAACTGAAGCATCCCCTCTCTCGATAACCTAAACTTTTTGTATTGCCTCATGATGAAATGTCTCGGTGTGGTTTTTATGATGTTGACAGCCCACTTCAGAGAAGAGGAGATGGTGTAAACCTCATCCCTCCTGGCCTCAGATGGACAGAGGCACAAACTCTCTCCTGCCAGGAAGAGTCTGGTTTCAGATAACCTGCGGACAGTTGTGCAACAGTGTATTCGAGTCATACAGGTGAACAAACATACAGCACGAAAACCAAACATCACCACTAAACAAAGCAGCACTCTCACATAGCGACACAAACAGTAAAAAACATTATTTTATTCTTGTAACTTATTTCTTTTAATAGGCTGGCTTGTGTTTTTTTTTTTTCTCAACTGGGGATCAATAAAGGTTTTTTTTTGTAGGCTAACTGTTCTTCTGAAAAAATGTACTTACTGTTTACAGTCTACCCCCCAAAAAAAAAATACGGTTTAACTTCCTGGTCAGATAAACACAAGGATAAAGCAGTAAAATTAGAGAATAACAATATTGCTCATACGCTGCCAGGTGGATCGTATAAGACAAAACTTCCAGGTTTGATTAGATAATGTGTGCACTTTGCATTCTCGGGACTGTATTATTGATGCTGAAAGCAAAAACAAACAATAAAATGTGAACCCACGTGAAGACAAAGAGAAAACAGGTCCATAATAAAACTATAGATGCATTGAAAATGTGTTTGATTTCTGTTTGCATTGATGATGACTGACATGAGTTTTGGATAAATATAATCATGCAAAGATTAAAATATGATTAACCTTTATGTCTACTGGCTGACTACACAGTCGTACATGTATGTGGCAAAATCTCTGAGGCTGTTGCTGAAACGCTAATCTATAAAACAATGTCTAACAAAGCTGCCTGCAAAAGAATCCCTAAATCCCTAAATACTTCATCCCTGTTAATTGGGTAAGTAACAGAAGTTAAGTATTAAGACTTAACTACTACTACTGCTACTGTCTGTCCAGTGTAATTAAAGAGTGTCTTTACAATCAGGCCTTGAAAATCTTGGACAAAAACCAAGTAAGGTACCATCATTGCCGCATTTTACGTCATCTTAAGCTTTGGCAAATTGTATTGATTTACGTTATGATAACGCTTGTTTTTAAATGTTTAAATGGACTTGCTCATTAGCATCTCTGCAAATACATCAAGAGACTACAGTAGAATAAGAAGTTCCATTCTGTAAAACATCTTTTGCTCAGACAGCTTTTATTGTGACGGGAGCAAAGTCCTGGAACTCGTTAATTCAGCAACAAACCTGTACTCAAGTATAGTTTTAAAATGTAAGAAGTTGCAAATTAAACATGTGTGATACTTACATCAGTCTGTCTATGTTTACTGAATATCTGCCTATCAAAAAAACTATAAATACATAATACATGTTTATTATACAGGTGCTGTTTTATGAATACAATGGGACTGAATGGGCATTAATAGACTTCAATGTGTTAGTAAGCACAACAATCACACTAATACTGGATTATTAATTAATTATTAATTAATTTGTATGATTTGTATGTGCTAAAATGCGGGTAAAGGATTAGAATATTTAAAATAAAGTATTTTTTATCACAACAAATTTACAAACATTAAGGCATATAAGATTAGAGAGAAATAATAAAGTAAAATAAACAAACTATATAAATAAATAACTCAGAACTAAATAAATAAAAGGAAAGGGGTCCTGGAGAGGTCTTCATAACTTTTGAGGAGAGACAATGCATTTTTATAAGTCTTGTAAAGAACATATAGTATAGCCTAATGCAGTGGTTCCCAACCTGGGGGTCAGGACCCCCACTAGAGGTCGCCAAAGCTTCTCAGGGGGGGTCACAAGGCACTTTTGATTTAAAGGGGTGTGAGAGAACTTATACAAATCAGAATCAGAATCAGAATCAGAATTTTGTTTATTGCCAAGTAGGTTTTTACGCCTACGAGGAATGTGACCTGGTGCAGTTGGTGCATAAAAATATATACATATACAATTACAAATACAAATATACAATTATTTAAATCACACAAAAATCACACAGAAAAATAAAGTACTTTCAAAAAATAAATAGATAAAGATAAGAAGAGCAAGAGAAAGCTGTGCAGAAGTACAAATATGCACAGTAGGCCTATAGATACACATTTTGTTCATTTCTGTGAAGAAAACTACGTGATATTATTATTTAAAAAAGTTTAGATTATTATTTAAAACCTAACCTTTGAAGATCTGAACACAATCTATTTTCACAGAGCCTTCACTCTCTGATAACATCTGACAATACAGACAGAGAATAAAAGGTTGTATAAAAAGTTCCTTAAAATATCAGAAAAAAACCAACAACAGTTTTATTCACAGGAAATAATCTGCTCAGTTATTGTGTTCATGGTGTTAGTTCATTGTACAGTTTATCAGTTGTTCTACATTTAATAAAATATAAAATATAGATAAAATAAGTCATGCAGAACTTGGGAACTACAAAGTAAAAAAGTCCTTATATGACTTCATTTCCCATGAGCCCTTTTCACATCGAGACTCGCGAGACTTGAAAAGTGTCAACGCGTCTGCGGCTGCGCAATATCATTCGAAAACCTGCACGGTGAGCGACGCCGTGGAGAAAGACAACGCAGCGAACTGAACACACAATGGCGACGGCGGCGACAACGGCAGGCGGGACGGGCTCCGGCGGACCGGCCACCGGCCCGGCCGGCAGCGGGACCGCGGTGGGACGAAAGAAGGACGGCGGTCCGTCCACAAAATTCTGGGAGAGCTCAGAGACGATATCCCAGTTCGAGACGGTGCGGCTGTGGATCGGGAAGCACTACAAGAAGGTGAGCTAGCTGCGCTGGTTCCCCATTGATTTCAATGACGGCCCGCTGGCACAATGGAGCACTGCTATCCTAGCCAGCCGCCGTCACACAAAGCGAACTGCTGCTACAGTGGAGGTGGTTGTAAAGGCGGTTGCTTTGTAATACGCAGCTAGTGGCTATGTACTCGTGTTTACGTGCTACGGAAAGGGATAGTTTGGCTTAAAGCGAAGCTGGTGATCAACTAGCTGCCGTGGTTAGCTCTGTAGCTCCCCGTTAGCTAACTGGGGGCCAGTCGGTGCCGTTACTGGGAAACACGCTCCGGGTCGGTGGGTGGTGGTGGGGTGGGGGTGAAATGTTTACAAATGAGAGGCAGATGGATGTTGCAGCGGCTGTACGTGAGGTTAGCTCTTCATTTCATGTTTGTAAGTTTTTCTTAATTCATAAAACCTCCAGTTGAATTAAATTATCAGGCCCGAGGAGCTAACCGTTAGTAAGTCACGGGAAACCTTACCGTACTTTTATTCCCGCTTAAAATTACTTTCTGCTAGAAGGATAAACATCAGGTCATTGTGTGTGTGTGTGTGTGTGTGTGTGTGTGTGTGTGTGTGTGTGTGTGTGTGTGTTTTGCGTGCACACAGCTTCCTCTCGCCCACTAAGTTATCCAAACAAAGAGTGGGTCCTCCTGTCTCTTCACGCCTCCATTCAAACCCTGTGTCTCGCTTTAGCCGGTTATGTTAAAGCTATAACGCCATGATTGAATAAAATAAAACCTAGATGAGGATTTGTGGATGTTGGTTTTGGATACTAAACCACGTTTTGAACACGCCTGAAGTTAAACATGTAAACTCTGCTTCTGCACAAAGGCTGACCCACATCTTTGGCTCGAGTTTGTTTACGTTCAGCCACTGCACCTAAAACAGCCCCAAGTTGGCGTGTTGGGCTTGAAGTGGGTCTCCTTGACATTGTCCTCGGTATAAATAGACCAGGTCTTGTGTGAGTGTTTCCCCTTTTTAGTTTGGCTTGTCCTATTTTTCCGTTGGCAGACACTGTAGCTTTATGCCCGAGCATTTGTGGCCAGGAAAAGAAGGGCTGTGAATACCTGAGATTTGGTAGATGGAAGGACACTTAACTGCAATTATAATCCTCTATGAAATGTCCTCCAAGGGAGACCCTGACCGTTGACCAATTAGTTAATTGACTAATCAAAAAAAGTAACATGTTCATGCAGTGAAATGTGTTTTGTGTGCAGCTCCAGCTCTGTGTGTGTGTGTGTGTGTATCAGTTTCACAGGTGTGTATTAATGAATGTTTTTTTATCTGTCTGGTCCCAGTATGTCCAGAATGACTCCCCCTCCAGTAAATCCTTGGCAGGTCTGGTGGTCCAGTTGCTGCAGTTCCAGGAGGACGCATTTGGACGCAGGGTCAACAATCCTGCTCTTACCAAGCTACCTGTAAGCACAACAAAAACATATTTTGTATTTCTGTTCAAACGTGTGAAGAGTGCTATGATACCACATCCTCTGTGTCATTCTATATTCAGGCCAAGTGTTTCCTGGATTTCAAGGCAGCAGGTGCGCTCTGTCACATCTTGGGGTCGGTCTACAAGTTTAAGAGCGAGCAGGGGTGGTGAGTTCACTTGTGCTAACTTCCATAGAAAGACTGGTGTTGACCCAAATGTTAAGCCACACATAGTCTTGACATGTAAACCAGTTTACTTTGTCACGGTCAAGAAGCCCCTCATTCTTGCTTTTACACTTTCACTCTCTCGTTTTCACTGTTACCAAAACTCTGCAGCAATATTTGTTTCATCTTAAGCAGTTAAATGGTGCATTATTTAGAAGTTTGGCTTCAACTACAGCTCATTGTATATGTTATTGTTCTTCCTCCCAGGCGCAGATTTGACCTGCAGAATCCTTCCCGGATGGACAGGAACGTGGAAATGTTCCTAAATGTGGAGAAGAACTTGGTCCAGGTACGACCACACATAAGTTGCTATTGATTAACAGCTCAGTGTTCCCAGTTAGGATATCTGCTGCAGTCTGTAGATGTTCTTCATCTGTTTATTTAAGTAAATTCCATTATTAATGTTTTTTGTAACTTCTATGAAATTTTAACCACACCAAACATCATGGATACATGAATGAAACTATTGTTTCTGCTTCTAACTTAATGTTTCTTGACTTCTAGAATAACTGCCTGACTCGGCCCACTGTCTTCCTGTCGCCGGACATCGAGCAGAAACAAGCCAGTAAGCTCAAAGACATCATCAAAAGACACCAGGTGAGCCCAGACGTACTATGTCAAACTAGCCAATTAATATAGGAAAGTAGAGGAGGGTTCTTACTAGTTGCAAACTCTGATTGTATTTGTCTCTGTTCTATTTGTTTTCTCCAGGGCACCATTACTGACGATAAGTCAAAGGCCACCCACCACATATACCCGTCTCCATCCCAGCAAGAAGAAGGTAGGGTAGAATTGTCTGTTTCTTTAAAGATAAGGTCAGTTTTTAAAGGTATACAACGCAGAATTTTCCTAAAAGCAAAACCAACCACGTATAACAGGGGGCAAATGAGTAATTTTAGAAAATAAAAATGCATTAAGAGGATACAGTACATTTCCTATGATTATGCCAAATTTTGTAATAGTAAATATGTGTATGTAATGCTCAGTATCTCGCATATTCTGTTGGTTAATGTGTGATCTGTATATGTCTGGTTTGTGTGTGTTTATAGATGAGTGGCTTCGTCCTGTCATGAGGAAAGACAAGCAGGTGCTGGTGCACTGGGGTCTCTCCCCAGACAGGTGAGCAGAGAGCAGGTTCACAAACACAATCCCTTAACACTCACAGATTTCTGTCAATTCCATTTTTTTTTTTAAATAAAACAGCAACAAATAAATTATATATTTACATTTCACTCAAACGTACAAGTGAACTAAATCAGAATCTCTGTAAGAAACTAAGAACAAGACTATAATGAGGTTCTGTTAGTCAGTGCTGTAGAATAATTGTGGTGTAAATTGTGTTTTTTTTTATATCCAAACCCCTTTTTTTTAAAAAACTTAAACCATTCACATTTTTTAAAATAAATTATCCTTCTGCATGCCAGCTCATCGATGTTGTTATTGTCACTGACCCAATGCTGTTTTATACTCTGTTAGCTATGATACATGGGTATCAGCCAGCGAGGTGGATGGGGATGTGGAGGACCCACCCAGCACTGACAGGCCATGGAAGGTGAGCAATGAGTACACGCAGAGAAGGAACTTTTCAGCATCTTTAATTCAAAATGGAAAAAAGCGTCCAATGTCAAGTGAGGCCATCAGTTTTATTTATTCATGTAGTTTTGGGAGAGAAGCATTCAAGGAGCATTGGTTGTGGCTACTGATAAAACGTATTCAACGTGTCCAGCAGCACTTAACACTTTTCAGGTGATGCTGTGGTTGTGTGCTATGACATTTCAAAAAGAACCATAAAAAGTACAGTTCATGTTTGATAAAAGAAAGTAATTCCTAACTCTTAAGGTATTGTACCCACTCATATTCTGGTTTTAACATGCTACCCTGAGTCCATTCTATTGGGAAATGGCGGAGGAAAATGAGGGCAGCGGTTTAAAAGGGATGATTAGATTCTAGTAGGACAGACCAGCCCACTGAGACTCAATCGAGGTGAACAGCTTGCCTCAACCTCTGTCTCCTTCCCTCTCCCCCTCAGGTCCACGCCAAGTGGGTTTTAGACACTGATGCCTTCAATGAGTGGATGAATGAAGAAGACTATGAGGTGGATGAGAACAAGAAGCCGGTTAGCTTCCGCCAGAGGATCTTCCCCAAGGAGGAGGAGGTAGATATTTGTATTGCGCGTGTTTGTCAGTCCCAAAGATTTTTCGTTCTCAGACAGTCCTGGGTCTGAAAGGTTTTATAGCCCTAGATCATCAGCAGAGCTAGAAGCCACTGCTGTTGATATTTTATGTCAGCATTCTCTCCCATATTTGTTATAACTAACCAACAAAAGACACTGAATGTTCAAATTGGCTGTTCATAACTAATATAAATGTAAAACTGGTGAAATACTGACATGCCTGAATGCCGGTTTGTGTATAAGTGTATGTTTCTGCTGCCAGTTTGTTTTGTTGCATGTGCCTACGGCCTGTGGTTTGTGCGTTGTCGTCCTCCTTCGTCTATCTGGCTTCTGTCTGTTTGTTGCGCATCCTTTCCAAACCTTTCCTCACTCTTTGTCTCCTTTTTTAATGTATTTCAGGGTTTCTGTCCATGTTTGGAAAATTATTTTAAACAATTTCTAAAATAGGTTTACTAACCACACATTACTTACTTCACAGGCCAAAACATTTTACATGATTGAATCTAGATGCCATGCAAATGATTCAGTAAGGGATTGGACATTTAGTTGAATAATTCCCTCTATAACACCATATATTTTTGTCTTGCCTATTCAGACAGCCTCATGCCATTTAGCTAACTGGTCATGTAAAGGGTTTACCACAGCCACTTGTATACTAGTAGACTAAGCAGTTAATCAGCAACCTGTTTGATTGAGAGGTGTTGTTTTACTTAATTTGGTTCTCAGAGGACACATTAGCCAAAAAACCCAACCAGAAATGATTGTATGCAAACAAAGACAATAAAACAACAAAAGTTAGGTGGTGATTTGTCTGCCAAAGATAATATATGGCTGATAAATCTTTCACCGCAGTGCTCAAATCAAGAAGTGAAGGTTCGAAAGAGAGGTGAAAGAGAAGCTATTTTGAGCAAGGACAGTATACAGGAACCCTGGTCGTCTCCTCCACCACCACGGCATCCTCCCCCCTCCCCGCAGTCGTTCTCCCACCGCTTCCCCTCCTTGTGTGTGCAACCGTTCCATCCTCTCATTCTGCTGCTCTTTCTCTCATCCTCCATCCCTCGCTCCCTGCGCTGCACGGGGTTTGTCTGATCAGTCTTCCCGTACCCCCGATCGCAAGGAGCGCAAGGCCAACTCTGCTGGCAAGAAGAGGAGGCGCTCGCCCTCGCCACCCAGTA
This sequence comes from Dicentrarchus labrax, assembly GCF_905237075.1. Taxonomy (NCBI): domain Eukaryota; kingdom Metazoa; phylum Chordata; class Actinopteri; family Moronidae; genus Dicentrarchus; species Dicentrarchus labrax. Next base: position 2,457,281 of record NW_026136707.1, on the reverse strand, counting down.
CTCCTGCTGAATCCCGCAAGAAGGGAGGAAAGAAGGGGTAAGAATTCTTTTTAATATTTATTTTTCTAGCCAGCGGTGCAGCAAATAAATCCAAACAAAACAGAAAGATTGAAAAAAATGTTGCAGAGTTGTGCAGGTGGGCTTGGAAATGGTGCTGCTTGTTATTTTATATTTTTCCTATTGTTAATAAATCCCATTAAAAGACCAAAACCAAAAATGTGTTGCTTGTTTTCCCAAGGTCCTACCCGATCTGTGAGACTCAGCCCCAAGCACATTGGTCTTACAGAACAAGGGCATGAGTATATACTGTACTTTAGTTCTCAGCAAATGTTAGTCAAAGTGAAGTAAATGATGCATTTGGTATGAACTATTTTAAGTAGTGGATTAATCTGGTGCTCGAGTGAGTATTTACAGGAGCAGGACAGAGTTGGTGGGATCGACTCAAATGATACAGTTGCCATGTTCATGGTAAAGAAGAAACATGTTACTAAAAGCATTGATGTGACTTGTTTATGTGTTTTTTAATAGTTTTTGGATTTTTATTGTTGGTTTTGAGATTTTTATAGGACAAAAATTTAGAATATCACCACACTTATCCATTAGAACGTCACCACAGAAAATAACACACACTGACTTTCAGTCATACCTGCTGATGGCTTAATGCTCTGCAAAACAACAGAAGACATTGTTTGGGGAAGCTGTCTGAAATTGCTGTATATGCTTCATCTTGTGGATATGTTTATCTTTTAACTGACTTTGTGATTGTCTTTTGTGTCAGGAACCCGGGGCCTCACTGGAAGCGACGGGGCCACAGGGGCGAAGAGGAGGACACAGAGGAGGACATGACCAAGGACATGGACGACTCCTCAGCTGGTGCCAGCATGGAGGAGGGCAGCATGTCCAAGAATGGTATGTGCCGAGGGTGGGGCTAGGCTGGATGCTCCTGTGTGTTGCTCTAAATAATCAGTTTGAGGTAGCAGCCTGAATTTGATCAGAGGTGATGATGTGGTTGCTGGTGGTTAATGGTTACTAATAATAAATTGTTTCTAGAAAATATAAAAGAAAGTTAAGAAATGCAATCAAAAGTGCAGAAAACAGGCATTCCTCAGAATAAAGTCATTTTGCCAGGTACATAACTGCACATTAGATGAGATCCATTTAATTAATATAATTTATTTCCCTTATTCCCTGTGTGGGTATTGTGCCCTATAAGAAGGTCAAGAAAATCCACTCAGCTCAAGAACAATACTATGTCTCTCTCACAGACACACATACCATGTCCCAGTCAGAAAAGTAGGAAAACCACCTGAGGATGTGTTATTAACAATCAGAGACGAGGAAGGCTGGATTTGTATTCCCCTTTAAAGATTCCCTTTAAAACCAAACACACAATCCTTACTAAAATGCTCTTTTTAGACCAAGTCCCATCTGGGATGTCCCACTTTTTACAAAAATCCCCCAATATACACAATCTCCTTCGCACTCTATTTCTATTTTAGTGTCCTCTTTTGCAAACCAGAGTCTGGTTAATGCCTCCATGCCCACGGCTGAATTAGTCTTTGATCCCCCCCGCCTCCCTTTTAGCTTTCCTCCTTTTTTCATTTCTTTCTCTTTTCTTCCATACACAGCAAATTCAAAGAAAGACAGTGAAAATACTCCAATGAAAGGAGGAAATGTGGCTGACTTGGGTTAGTACCTGAATTAATCTGTTAGGCTGTATCTGAAGAATAATGCATTTTAAAATACAGGTATCAGCCAGTGTGGTGTATCTCAACTAAAATCTGTTTAATTTTTTCCAGATGACATGGAGGATGACTCTGTGCTGTCTGGTGGAAAGGTAAGAATTGGTTTCCACACACGGGATTTTTAGCTCACAAAAGATGTATTTGAAGACATTTGTTACAATACATGATCAAAATACAATATATTTTTGTGTCAGAAGGATCAAAAGAATAACAAAAACAATCAGTAATCCCACAAAGTGTATCCCAAAATATCTAAATAATTGTTTTATTTTATATTGTAAAAAAATATATATAATCTTGAAAGAGAGACATCTTTCATTTTGCCCATATGCCTGATTTCTCTTTTAGGAATATGCACTTCAGACTTCTTTTGTGAGTGTCTTATTAGTTTTTAAAAAATGATTGATTGCTCATAGAAATGGCGGCCAATTAATTTTTTTGTCCTTTTCGTTAATTAACAAATCCTCCTTTAGTCTCTCTTGGTCTTTCCTCAAACCCCTTAATCTTCAACACCCTAGGCCTGCATAATACAATGTGAAAATATTTCCAAATATTACTGCAAGATCAGCTTTTGTCCTTCCAGGCAAACACATTCTTGATGATGAGAAACTTTCAGGAAGTCGTTTATTGGCTTCACTTGGTGCCTCCCAACACTGTGCTTGTCTGTCATTATCCCGCTGATCCGTGTGACTCTTTATGTCCTTCTGCAGGATGACGAGGAACAGGGCAAGGCTGAAATCAACCGCCTGATAGATTCTGGCGAGGACAATGTCACCGAGCAGACTCACCACATCATCATCCCCAGCTACGGCGCTTGGTTTGACTACAACTGGTAAGTGCCGGGAAATGAGTATTAACGCTTTACTACAGCATGAATGGTGTTTTTGTTTTGCAGTATAATTTAATGAGAACTTAATGTCTCTGTCATAAATTCTATAAAGCTGAGTACCGAGGCTTGAACTTTTTTTTTTTTTTTAAATATGAGGTTTCAGATAGTTAAACATTTTTGTTAAGTTAAGCGGGTTGTAATATAGCAGATAACAAGGAGCTACAGTCATTTTTCCATACTTGAAATGAATTGATGCTAAAACAGAGACTTTTTTCTTTCCTGCTAGTATCCATGAGATTGAGAGAAGAGCCCTGCCTGAGTTCTTCAACGGCAAGAACAAGTCCAAAACTCCTGAGATGTGAGCCTACATACACACACGCACAGTTCCAAATTCCATTAAACCACCGTCATGTCATGTAATTCTTGTACGATGTCTTCCTGCAGACCCAAAGTGATATGTTTCCTGGTATGCTAATCTCTTTTGTGGTTCTTCTCGACTCTTTAACAGATACCTGGCCTACCGTAATTTCATGATCGACACGTATCGGCTAAACCCTCAGGAGTACCTCACCTCCACCTCCTGTCGCAGGAACTTGACCGGGGATGTCTGTGCCATCATGAGGTGAGCCAAAGCCCATGAGGGCATGCAGTTTTTAAAAAATCTAATAATTGTCTAAAGTGCATACTCGGCTCCAAATTCCCTCTCTGTTCCACCCACATACAAACTGAAATGTGTCCCACATAGTTAAAACAAGGCTGCCAAATCTCTACAGATGTGTTGTTTCTCTTTCTGACTGTGTATGTAATCTTTTTTTAATTGGTATTCAATTGTTCATCCAGCAATGAGGAGACGGGAATCTGATTTCCATGTCATTACTATACACTTACATACCCAGTGTGCTAATGGAGTGTGAAAACCCCTAATAAACAAAGTTTTGGATCCAATGGGAATGTAATTTTAGTCACAGTATCACAGAAGCCATGCCAGAGTGTACGCATTCCTTAGGGGGCCTGTTACACCCCATCAGAAGCTCTTGTTAGATGGTTGAATGTCTTCTGTAACTTTGCGAAACTGGGCATCCAACATTTACACCCACTTCACGCTGTGGTTGGCCGCTGGTGCAGAGGTGAGAAAAGAGCCAGGGTGTGAACTTCTCTCTCACTTTCCCTTTTTTATTCTTGATACAACTATTTCTCTCACTTTTCATGTGAGCAAGCGAGTGCTAAACTATGAATGTCTTCCAGGAGAGAAAAATGTCTGAAAATATGTGCTGTATTTGAGCAATATCACATCCCTTCATCCCCTTTCTGACCACTGGCTTTTCGCTCCACCTGTGGCCATTCGGGGCGCCTATAAACACTTGATTTCCCACATGTTCAGACAGCACATCTTACCAACTGGTTCTGACCAAGTATAACCCAACCCGTAGCTTGGATGGCTTTGTTATCTGTTACTTATTATCCCTAAAACAGAGTGTGGCACAGATAAACACTAGATAACTGACTGTATTAGTTAGGATAATGTGACAGTTACTGGTAAATCGCATAGTGGAAAAACTGCACAAGTAATCAGAGAAATGTGACTACAGACTACAAACTTTTACTTTTTAAAATTAATCCATTGAAATAAACCAGAAAAATGCTGCAAAGATAAGAAAATAAAAGCCTACTAAATGTCATTGCTGTCTGTCTCTAGAGTTCATGCGTTCTTGGAGCAGTGGGGTTTGGTGAACTACCAGGTCGACGCTGATAGCCGCCCATTGCCCATGGGCCCCCCACCCACACCCCACTTCACTGTGCTGGCTGACACACCATCTGGCCTCATGCCACTGAACCACAGACCCCCACCGGTAAGACTGAGGGAGTGATGGATGGATGTAGGGAGTTTGTAAAACTGAGAAAGGGAAATGAGAAACAAAATTGAAAGCTGCACTGTGACACAGCATCTTGTTCTCTCAGGATTCCATAATTTTCTACTGTTTACATAGTAGGCTTTGTTTGCAAAACACACAGACTGATAGACTGAAGGTCTTTGCATAGTACTTGTTTAAGTTCCTGCAAACATTATTGAACATGTGTTGTTTCATCCCTCTAGATTCCCCCTCCACAGCAAATGCCCAACTTCGCTGACAAATGCAAAGACAAGATCGACTTGCAGAACTTCGGCATTCGCACCGACCTCTACAACAAGAAAAACCCCAAGGTCAGCACACAGCTCACTGAACAACCTGTAATGTTTTCCTAATTAGATTTTATTCTGAAAGGGTCGACAGCAATAGACATTTAAAATAGCCCCCCAAAAATATATATATATATATATATAAAAATAGAAATATATATATATATATATATATATATATATATATATTTTTTTTTTTTTTTTCACTTTTCATATTGAAAGCTACTGGCAAAAATGGAAACCATACTCTAATACATTTTTCCTATTGCTTAAATTTCTTAATGTGATTGGTTTTGGTTCCCTACAGGGTAAAGCAGTCACCTCCACCAGGGAATGGACTGAGCAGGAGACTCTACTGCTGCTGGAGGTGAGTCTCACAGGACATTAGAGAGGAAAGAAACCTGTTAAAATACTCTGGATTGTTTATGCCCATCTCTCTCTTCCCTACTTGTCCCCCTTATTGCTCCCTCTTTTAACTCTAAATCAACAGTTGCTTCATCCTTCCTGGCTTTATAAAACTTTCAGAAACTCAACTTTTTCTTTTCTGTCCTTCCTTTTTTGAATTACCCTCGTTTTCACTGTACACAACCCTCCTACACTCTCCCTTCAGCTCATCCTTTTCTGCTTTATGACCCTTTAATCTCTACTTCTTTCCTCCCACTCCTCGACACGGTTGCTTTAATGAACCTACATATCTCTATGAAGATTGCACACAATATATTATGACTAAGACTTGTATATTCACCTCTTCCAGGCTCTGGAAATGTTCAAAGATGACTGGAACAAAGTGTCTGAGCACGTCGGTTCACGCACCCAGGACGAGTGTATCCTGCACTTCCTGCGGCTGCCCATTGAAGATCCGTACCTGGAGAGCACTGAGGCCTCCCTGGGCCCTCTGGCCTACCAGCCCATACCTTTCAGCCAGTCTGGAAACCCTGTCATGAGCACAGTAGCCTTCCTGGCCTCTGTGGTCGACCCCAGGGTGGCGTCTGCTGCTGCCAGAGCAGCACTAGGTGAGATGTGAATGAATGAAGATAATTTCTTTTGAAATCTGAATTCTGTCAATAAAATTATATGAGGAATTGTAATAAATTAATAAATAACTGTAAATTTCAATACAATATTAAAAAGAGGCTGTACAAAAGTAAGATTACATATTTCGGTCATGCAAACATGTCAGTATTGTCCAGTTTGTTCGTTATGAATTTATTTAATTTAATACAATTAATGTGAAGTCACGTCAGTTTGGAATTGTAAATTAATACATTTCCTGTCTGTCTGCAGAGGAGTTCTCCCGTGTGCGCGAGGAGGTGCCGGCTGAGTTGGTGGAGGCTCATGTAAAGAAGGTGCAGGAGGCGGCCAGGAGCACAGGAAAGGTGGACCCAGCCTTCGGCCTGGAGAGCAGCGGCATTGCAGGCACTGCCCCAGAGGAGCCAGAAAAGACTGGTGAGTAACTTACGATGAGGGGGTAGAAACAGGAGCTGGTTGTGGTCTCCTGATCAGACGGGAGAAAAAAACAAGTGTGTAAAACTAGGAGAAATGTTGATTTAAGTGTTGTGTTTTATAACCTGTAAAAGTGGATCCTACTCACAGGTGGTTTGGTAGTTTTTGTGTCTTGTGACTTCTACAGCCACCAGAGGGCAGCAGATAGCAGCTGTATAAGTGCTATTGCTAGAGCTATTGGGCAGAGGGGCATATGTGGTGCAGATTACTGCTCTGTGTGTCTGTATGTGAGAGCATATGTTGAAGCTAATGGGGGAGTGGACAGCCTGGTCTCTTTGTCCTGTATTCACATCCTTGTCTTTGAATAAGAAAAGATGGTCTTCATCTGAATATCAGACAGAGATGATCAGTCTGGCTTGACTTTTGAAGACGATACACACGTTTTTACCAGCAGGGGGTGAGCGCTACAGAAATATTGGTGTGTGTGTACAACTGTAGTAACCAGTGGATTAAAACAACGGTGGCAGATGGGGCAGGGGAGTGGGAGGAGGGGGAGCAGAAAACTGGGTCATCACTCTATCATATGTTTATCTCTTTCCGTTTTGCTCTTTGCTTTCTTGAAAATTTTCTCTTTCACTTTTGCTCACTTCATCCTCTCCAGCACACATAAACACACACACACATACACATTACCAGTCATTTGTTATACCTGAATTAATGCCCTCTAGAGCCTAAGTTGCAATCGATAAGCTTAAATGTGTTCAGTGCCTCGCCCTGCCTGAAGCACTTTACCAACACTCACGTCACACAATCAATATTCAGACCCTTAACACACGCTCAAGTGCACCCGTGACATGGTTTAACACTCAACCATACACATGTATTCACCCGGTCACGTGTGTGTTTGGTCATTTGTGAGTATGTGCAAATGCCACATGCACTTTACACCCTTCCCTCTTGGCCGGCTCACTTTAAATGCTTTTGACCTTAATTTCCTGTCCTGGGTTTCTTCCCTCTAACACTAGTTTTTGATGGTGCACAGGTGCCTCATTCTATTAGTCGTAGCACAAGTGTTGAACATATTGAATTTGTTCTGTTGTGTCTGATTATGCATGAACACAATCTCACCCTGCTTCTTGCTTGTATTCTTGGTTTCTGGCAGCATAAACGATTCATTTGGGGATGAAGAGTTTCAGTCAACATTTAGGCTGCAATGCAAGTTCTGTAACCATCTTGATCAGTTTTAGTCTGTGACATGATGCTAATTTCTCTACTACACTTGTCAATTACAGAAACCCCAGAGGCAGAAAAGATGGACACAGACACAGACTCTCAGCAGGCCGATAAGGTGAGACCACCTTCAGTATATCTTCATGTAGCCTTAAGGTTGAGGTAAACCTGTGTTTTTAGAAATTTTGATTGCATTTGTGTATGTCACGTAGAATGGAAACATCTTCTAATGAATGGCTAAATATGGGGATAATTCATATTTTTCATAATGTCTAAATATGGAGTTTATTTAAAGAAAAAGAAAAAATCTACTACTGCTGTAGTTAGTAGCAAACATTACTCGGATATCCATTTTTAGTGGCAAACTAATACACTAGTGGGTATTTCTGGCAGCATGTTGGGCAGCCAGTGCATTCATATTCACTGCTGTATTTTAATCCTATTTTGAACACTTTTCCTCTCCTCCACTTAGTGTTTAAAGTAAATCTTTCCACTCGTCTACATTTGGTGTCTCTTGGTTCGGAAAGACCCACCGGGTTAATGTAGTGGCCCCCGCTCTGTTGAGCAGCTTGGTTGATGGCTTCCTCATTAGCATCCATTAACCAGTGTCAGACACTTCCAAATCACAGTGATCGTCCCCAAAAAGTGGAGAGGGTCACGATACGACCCATTATTCCGTTTGCCCTGAGCATCACAGCATTTACTAGCTATTACTTGCCAAATAGACTTTGAATAGCAGCCCCTGAAAATGAAGACTGGTTACAAGCAGCCCCATTTACCTGTTGTTGTTGTTGTTGTTGCGGTGGTGGTGTTGTTTGATGCTGTTTATAGCTCATTTGAAACATTTTTGTCCGTTTGTGTACACAGTTTTTTCTTAGTTGTGTTTTACCAAGCCGGCAGCCCAAAAAGAAATGTGTTTTTTATGCAGCTTGCAACTGAAGGCACACTTACAAAGACCTTATTTTTACTTCCCATGGCACTGACACAGGCCACTTATCATGTGTGTGTGTGTGTGTATGTGTGTTGTCCTCATCCTTCAGGCGGAGTTGAAGGACGAGGCAGAGAAGCCAAGCGAGTCTGCAGAGAAGAGCAGCGACAAGACTGAGGCCACAGAGAAGGTGAAGAAGGAGGGAGCAGAAGCGTCGGAGCGTGAAGAGGAGAATGAAGAGGGAGGGGAGGCCAAGACAGCTCCAGCAGGTAACGCTGAGATTCATGATAAGATATAAGATAATGTCCCACACAAGTGTTCATAAGCCTTCAAATAGAACATTTAATTAGATATTGGTTCTTTATTAAGGCTGCATAAAATTATTTTCATTACTGATGAGTTTGCTGATTATTTTCTCAATTAATTGATTATCCCTTTGGTCTGTAAAATTGTGTCTGCAACCCAGATATATTCAGTTAATTACAACATTTGACACAGAAAAGCAGCAAATCCTCCCACTGGAACTAGGGAATGTGAATCTGTGGATCGACTGAATAATAGTCTAATTGTTTCAGCTCTACTCTTAATAAAGAAGTCACCTTCAGAGGTCAACCACTGATTGCTAAAAATGTTGTAGTTGCAAACTTCAGTGAGTTGAAACATTTCTTAGAATTTTCCCTGTCTCCGTCCCTGTCAGACAAAGACAAGGAGGAAACTATGGAAACGTCAGCCTCAGAGCAGGAGAAGGAGAAGGAGGAGAAGGCAGCTACAGATGAGGGAGAGGAAAAGAGGAAGAAACTGGAGCATGACATCGAAGAGGGTAACATCGCCACAGCGGCCGCTGCTGCCCTGGCATCTGCTGCCACCAAGGCCAAGGTGAGACCGCAGGAGCGCTGACACAGCAAATGCACACTTTAGCAAGTCTGATCTTCCCATTGTTCTCAAGGGTTGTCATTTTGATAACTTTGTTCAAATGTATTGGTTTTTATTTTAAGTTTTATTTGAACATTGTATTTTGGCCATAGTAGATGCAGAAAGACAACAACTTTAACTTTTTCTTGCCTGTAAATCTCTTAACTTCCTCTTCCTAATGTTCTGTCCTCTTCTATGTATTGTGACATATGTAAAGAATGGGATTCATCAGAGTAAATCCAATCAAATACTAGTCATAGAATAACTTCATGATATCTTGGTGATGTAACCGTTATTGATTAGACATTTATAATTTGTCTTTCTCCCCTCAGCACTTGGCGGCGGTGGAAGAGAGGAAGATCAAGTCCCTGGTGGCTCTGCTGGTGGAGACCCAGATGAAGAAGCTGGAGATCAAGCTGAGGCACTTCGAGGAGCTTGAGACCATTATGGATCGAGAGAAAGAGGCTGTAAGTCAAACAGAAGCCGTTGTGTTTTTTGAGATTAAACGGGCTGTTATTGGCCAGCATTGAACCTGCACAACTGCAGTAGGTCCAGCATGAACATTTCACTTATCTCGTCCACACTCAGTAAGGGCTCTCAGCTGTGGTTATTAATAATGAAGGACTTCTGTTGAGAGAAGCTCCTCGTGCAGGTTAAAGTCACACCAACTCACTAAAGTGTAAATGTGAATGTATACACTTATAAATATGTTAGAGTTTGAGTTCATTGAATCTGAATCCTTTCAAATTCCTTTTTAATTACATTTAATTTAGAACATGTGGAAGGAAATGCATTTATAAATAGCAAAAACACATCTTTAATCACCTTTTTGTCTGCTGAGAAGGCAGAAACTGGGTGTGAGCCTTAGTTAATGCACTACAACTACAAACTACAACTTGGAAAGAAACAGCATTATATATATGGAATGTTAAATTGCTTAATTATGTTTGCAACACATTGGAATAACAGGTGTAGCCTACTTAGTTTGTATCTTTTTTTTCTCAAGCTACTTTTTTTTCTGTCATCATGCTCGCACTGTTTTGAAGCAGAGGCTGTCCACTCACAGTGATAGAGTTACAGAGTGATGTTTCATCCAAATTACAAAAGACTTATATTATTTATATATTATATATATATTTTTGCACTTAGCCCTAGTTGAATCTATCCATGCAGAGATATTCACCTCCAGCATGACCCCATTACAAAACACTGAGAACAGTTTGCAGTAAGGTCTGTGGATTATCCAGAGGGACCCAGACATTGTGTTCTGCAAACACGAGTTGCTGTTTAAATGTCATTTTTCATTGCCGTGAGCACCACAGATGGAAATACATTCAGCTCAGTTGTTTTTCAGGGTGTTTTTGGGGTATCTCAAATCCTAGGCACCCAATAAATAACAATGAACACCTTTTTAAAATTGGCAGCACTTTTGAGAAAAGAAGTACTTTTTCTGAGGAACTCGCCTCGGTATTGACACACAGTTTTGATACACAGTTGAAAGGCTTAATTTCAGATTTTAGTTAATTGAAAATTCATAAATTAAGTAATTATCTTGTTTGTAAGCGGTATTAAATTAGACTTTCTCAGAATGATGGATATATCATTTTAGATTTGAAGATAGATGGCAGTAAATGACAATTGTCAATCAAGACTTTGTGAACATGATTACATTAATAAACAAGGAAATGTTCATTAAAAGTTCATTAGTGAATTACATTGAATTCAAGTTTTTGTAGTTACCCAATAGTTACTCGGTGTCACACAATCCTGTGGTGGCTAAATTGAAATAAATAGCCAGTAAATATTTGGACTTCATCGGCCAACGTTGGCCACTTAACAAGTTGCTTCCCACTTGGTCCAAATCCTCCACAGAGACTGAAGGGGAGACACAGAATTACTTCTTTGTGAGAGAGCTGAATTACAAATAAAACATTTTCCAGCGCAAAGGCAAGTGAAACAGTTATCTGTCTCCACAGGGCAAATGAATAGCCCTCAGCTCTGTGTGCATGTGTGTGTGCATGTGTGTGTGCATGTGTGCGTGTGTGTCCTGCCATTGGACAATCCCGGGAGACGCCAATGAGAGTGTAAAACTGTGTTTTTATGGTGGAGGCATCGGGAGCGTAGCCCAGTTTCACAGCTGTAAATAGTGCATGAAAAGGACTCTGGTTTACATAAGCCTTCTAAAGACTGGAGAGAAATCAAACCGCTGCCGCTGCCATAGCCTGTAAAACACTGAGCCTCTAAAAAAACGCAAAAAAACAAAGCTCCACACATTACAACAGACACAAGTCAGTTTTACACTAAGACTTCACAGGCCTGAACATGCACCATCTCCTCTGCAGGCATGCACTGAAGTGTGGAAATGTGCTGCGATCTCGTTCTCTTGTAGAATATTCTCATTTAGTTTGGAAAAACGTTTACATGCTAGTATAAAGAAATTTTCTACTTAGCCCCGATTGAATATACTCCTAATTTTGTATTTTCACATTTACAGATTTACAGTTAACAGCTTGTTCTGTGGAATAGTGACCATAGTGATCAAGACATTGTTTTCTGCAAACAAGTTGCTGAGTTTTCATTTTTTGTTGCTGTGAGAACCACAAATTAAAAGTAATTACACTCTATTGTCTTCTGGGTGTTTTGGGGTATCTCAAATCCCAGGCACATAAAACCAAAACACTCTGCAAAGATAAATACTTGGGTTAGCTGACCCTTTTAGTGTTGGCAAAATAAAGTAAATTGAGTGCATAAATGGTCCAGTCTGTCACCAGTTCTTGGTGATGCAGCAGTTGAACGGCACTGTCATGCGACATGCATGTAACATACTTTTAGTGCTTGATGGCATTAAATGTTCTTCCTTGCTAATACATCACACTACACTTACAATAAAAAGTAATGAGGGACAAATTCTTATCCAATTAGTAAGACTTAATCAAGGAAAATCTCTCAAACTGTTCAAACATTCACTTTTAAAAGGTGAAAGAATGTTAAATAAAGGATCCTCAGAGACCCTCGTGTAGATTCTTAGGGGTCCTGAGATCCACTGTTCTCTCACCCACCAGCCATTATAGTGGGTAGCTGACTGTTGGTTATTATTGGTAATTGCTTCATTTAATCATCTTTCTTGGCGTTTCCTCTCTCTCTCTGTGCAGTTGGAGCTTCAGCGGCAGCAGCTGCTCACCGAGCGCCAGGCGTTCCACATGGAGCAGCTCAAATACGCCGAGATGAAGGCGAGGCAGCAGATGGAGCAGCAGGCCGCCGCTGCAGCCGCCGCCGCCGCCCACGCTCAAGGACAGGGACAGGCTCCCGGATCTGGACCCCACTCTGGGCCCCCTCCACCAGGTATGCACCCCGGAGGGCCTCAGCCACACCACGGAGCACCAGTGCCCCACCACGGAGGGCCCCCACCCGGTGGTGCCATGCACACCGGATACCCCCCAATGGGCCACCACCCAATGGCCCCTCACCACCCAGGACAGACAGGTGAGAGAAAGAAACAGAGCAGAGGGTCAGAGAGAAAGAATAATAATAAGAAGTGATTGATAATTTTATGTTATTAATCTCATATTATATAGTAACCTGAGGATAAACGCAATTAGATATTTAAAGGATAGGTTCACATTTTTCATTTGTGTCTCTTCCTAAAATAGTCACATGTAAATTGGCAGTTATTGGTCTAAGTACTTGTTCCCTGCTGTCCATACTGGCCCTGAAGAGATCCCTTCTTTAAGCGATTTTAATATAAATGATGGAGAAACAAAATCTGCACACCTTGTCGGCGCTTTAGTACAAAATTGCCTTTTTGTTTCCCTAGACAGTGTTTCTCTGCTGAGCTGCAGCAGAGGATTGTAGCACAAAGAAGGGATTTTGTAATGAAATGACTGCTGCAGCCTTATGAAGCTTCAGTTGCACAGAACCAGAGGGATAGACTGCACGATTTGAGCCCCTTTCTGTCACGATTTTTGAGCCGCACAACTTGTTGAAGAGTTGGACTAAATGTTTGTGTCTTTGGGCATTGTGGCCGTGCATTGTACTAGAGGGGAGTGAGGAACGATCCACCGCTCTTGAACGGCAGTCGGATGTTGCGATGAACCTTGACAGGACAGACATTTTGGTTTCCGATGTCAAGCTCTCGCACAGTTGGAGCAGGGCCACGAGTTTATTCCCCAAAGTCTGTGCCTTTCTTCTCACAAGTGGCAAAAAGAGTGCCTGAGAGGTGAAGGAAAGGTTGGATAGATTTAACGACATACCGTTTATTTTTCTTCAAATGATATTTTCTGGTATGTAGCTTTTTGTTAAAACCCGCCCCGCCACAGCCAGTTCCCCAGAAGTGTTTTGACAGACTGAATTCCTCCCAGCGTGAATCCTGCTTCAGCCCGTTCTTTCTACTAAATCTCCATGCGACTGATTTGTCCCTGCTGTTCTTTCTGCCCTACAGGACCAATGGGACCAGGCCAGCCGATGCCAGGACGTATGATGCCTGGCCCACCCTCCGCTGGGCCCCCTCCTGGCGGCATGCCTCCCATGATGCCTCCACGCCACCCTGGAGCTCCCAACGGCATGTGTGAGTACAAATCTCCTTCTGCCACGCATTTTCATTATGTTTGTGCAATGTGAATGTGTAGACGTTTATGTTTGTGTACATCAGATTTTAAGGCTTTGTTTTTGTTGCTTACACTGTTAAAATTCACCTAAACCAGTGTACCTTTAAAATATGGTGGCGTTTCTAGAGTCTGGTCTTTACACCACAAACAATTTAAGGGGAAAAAAGGTTTCTGTGAATCCAAATATGAGTGACCCAAAAGCTGACAGCTGGTATTTACTTTGATTGGCAGCTGCAGCTAAACGTTTGCGTCATTGCTGCTTTTTATCTACTCATCACACGTCTGTAGCCAATCAGCAGCTGAAATCATGACAGCTTTTTAGATACAGCAAAGACTATTTTCCATAAATGTTCTTTTGTTGTAGCCCATAGCAGCTCCTCTTTCTTGCTCTAAAACCAGCATCTTACCTCTTTCCAGACCCTGGCCCACAACCTGCACAGCCTGAAGCGGTACCTCAAGTTCCCGTGGGTCCTCCAGCGCCCCCGAGTGCTCGAGTGCCTGACAACTAAGATCTACACACAGCTCGCAAAAGCACACAGACACACACACACACACACACACACACACACACACACAAATCTAACTCTATCTCTGAACCTCAGCCCCTTTTTTGATGGCCTTTGCTATTGGCTTGGTATTTTCCCCCTCCAAACTACCATAAACTTTCACACAGGACACACACACACACACACTCAGGGTTCAGTGGCAAGGGTAACCCAATTTTTTTCCACACACACACACACACACACACACACACACACACCATCCAGACTTCCTCTCAGGGCACAGTGGTAAAGGGTCGTCTAGTAATAAACACTGTTTTCTGCTCTGTTGGGCCAGATGGAGGCTGGCGAGAATGACTGTGTACAGAAAACTAACCGAGGAGACAGAACAGATAAAAAAAAGCTCCGTCAGTCTCACCTTTTTTTCCTCTTTCCAATGCTGTTTTAAATGACACTGTAACCCTCCCCCCTTCCCGTCTCTTTAACACACTCACACACCTCTTCTTGTCTGGTGCCTCTTTCTTCAAGCCAAACACTAGGGGGAGCTAGGGTCAGACATGCAGGGGTCTGAGTGTGTGTGTGTGCCGAGCTGTAAAACACACACACACACACGAGGCAAGCAGATTATTCAGATACTGATACGAATAAAAACACACACAGAGAGGGGACCCAGTCTGCCGTCGCTCTTGTCTCGTCGAGTATCTACCTCTCGCTCCTCTTTAAATGATACACTGTAGATCTGTGTGTTTGTGTGTGAATGTGCGTTAAAGACGGCGGTTTGATGGCTGTTAACTCTCTGCCTCCTCTGACCACACTTTTGTGCCTCTTTATGGAATAATCGCTTTTACAGTTTAGTCTTTAATGACTATCGTTGTGGCCAAAAGAAAGTAGAAATTAGAAAAATGAGGTGAGAACCAAAAAACAAAACTTGATGTGTTTTTAAATATCTGTTACTGAAGACTCTTCTGTCTTGCTGATGCAGAAAATAAAGTGGTTTTCTGTAGTAGTTTTCTGATCTGCATAACAAGGCGGGTCTCTGTTCCTTGAACCCAACAAAGATGGTCACTGGAAGTAATTGTTACAACAGGATGGAGTGTGAAGTTTTGTCTCGTTTGACAGAAACAGGCTTTTCCCCCTGACTGTATTTAAAGAATAAGGTTGGCGCTATATTCTGTTTTTCTTACCGTCAACAAGTCTCACGAAAATACCCGTCTATGGCTTTCGGCCCATTGTTCTCTACTGAAGGCGTAAATATTTGAAAAATA
Organism: Dicentrarchus labrax; assembly: GCF_905237075.1. Taxonomy (NCBI): domain Eukaryota; kingdom Metazoa; phylum Chordata; class Actinopteri; family Moronidae; genus Dicentrarchus; species Dicentrarchus labrax. The sequence continues at coordinate 2,441,643 of NW_026136707.1, read as the reverse complement.
TAGTTTCATTTTTTAAAACGACTATAGTTTCTTCAACAGCTTTTTATCAAAGGTTACTCAAACAGGAGTAAACAATATTTGTTGGGATTATTTTTAGCGGCCAATTAATACACATATGGCGCTCCTAGTTGAGTATTTCAGGAGGCAGGGCGGTGTATGTGGGATTGAGTCAAAATAAACTACAGTGTGTTTGTTCATGGTAATGAAGGAACATGTCACCCAGTGCAACAGTGTGGCCCACTGATGGGGTTTTTTTTAATAGTTTTGTTGGTTTTTAATGAGAATTGTTGACAATAAGGGAAATGTACTGTACAGTATCACCATTATGCTTTAAACATAAAGTGTCAGATCTGATTACATGAGAGGCACAAAATAGGACAGACGGGTTAGAAACACCATCACCCCCGCCCCACACCAACCACAGCACTGTAACACACAGAAATGTAAGCTAAGCTGAGGCTCACACTGGAGGCTGCATGCACACACTGACTTGGCCAGACCCTGCCACAAAGCACTGGACAACACACACACACACACACACTGACACATACATATAATCTCCTGCTGACCTTCACACAGCCTTTACAGAGAGGGAGACGCTGAGATGCGGCTCGACCGAAACATCAGAACACGAACGACGCTCTTCCTCAGCGCGGTGGGCTTCTAGATGTTTTTAGGTGCTGATACTGTAGCGAATAAACCCCGCCCCCAGCTCCTCTGCTCCCAACTTCCTAACGCTTAGTGCTGCCTACCTCGCTAACCCCACTTCACACACACACACACACACACACACACACACACACGCATTGATGCTATTTTTGCCACTTGCCATAGGAAAACTAAGCAATACCGTCATCCCAGTACACTGTGTCAGTACACTGAAAGAGTCCGCGCCAACCAACGAGAAGCAATCGCGATTTCACAGTTGAGTCCTCAAATGCTTTGTCCTGTGACGTTGCAGTAAATAAAAAGGTGCGTAAACAACGGGCAACAACCACCGAGCATTTATTTACAGAGCTCACCGAAAATCCGATTTAAAAATGCTAAAAGATTCTCTGGTTCTAGCTTCTCAAATATGAACATTTGCAGCTTGTCTTCTATTAATCTTTTATTTGAGGAAACAATCGGCCCTATTTATTTTCTTGATCTGTTTAGTCAATAAAAACGTCAGCTGTGCCCCGGTTGCTTGTTTGGTCCAACCAGCAGTGATGAAACAGAACAGCCGCAAACCCTCAGATTCAAAGCTGGAACCAGCAGATATTTCAGCCTAACTACAGACCCTTTAGTAAGTAGCCATCCTGGAGCTTTCCGTTAGATCTATATCCATATATCCCACCGTATTCCTCGGCAGTTGTTGATGTTTTTTTTTAAAATGAGCATTATAATAACTTTGTTCATGTTGCCTTTAAACGTTGAGACTTCATTCTTGCTAAAAAAAAAAAAAGCCGACTGCTGAGGAATACCATGTGATAAAGTCAAAAGCTCCAGAATGGCTATTAAAGGACCTTTTCAACTAAAACTAATTGTTTTCAGCCCTACACAAATATAAAAGAAACATCTTAAATTAAATTCATTTCCCATCATGTGACTGAATTAGCTTGATACATTTACATTGAATTCAAGTGCATGTTGGCTTAAAATAAAGATTAAAAATAAAAAGTGTAATCTGACCTTGAGTGGTCTAACTCGCTCTACAAGCCAACGTGGCGCTCGTCATCCTTCACCCCCCTGCGGTCGACACACAGGTTGAAAATAAGCTCAATAAGGTCGTTTTAATGTGAAGTCTTAGCTCAAACGACTCCCCCTCCTCCCCCCTGCCTTCCCCCTTCGCTAGCACTGTTAGTATCTCTGCTACCTCTTCCTCGTTCATCCGCTAGCTACCTCTTCTAGAAATCTTCCTCTCGCTATCTGCTACCTCTCTGCGCACCCCTTCGCTACCTCTCGTTCCCATTTCCTTTTCTCTTTTTTAATCTTTTCTTTTTCTTGCCCACGTGACTGCTGCATCACTGACTGTTGCCCTCTTCTCCCGGTCTGCCGGAGAGAAGAAAATACACACACACACGTACAGTCATTCACTCGCGCTCTCTTTCATCGCGCCCTCCTTTCCCCATTCGACATCTTCCCCGGCTTGTTATGTAATATCACTTAAATATGACAGGTTTCCCCCTCACATATATTATCTTTAATCGCTACTTTTTTGTGTTTATGGTAATGTATTTTTAAGGAGAAGTTTTGTGTAGATGGAAGTTATCCCTGTTATTTGGAAGTTTGTAGCATTTGTTTTCTTTTCTTTTTTTTTTTCTTTTGTATGGGGTCTGTTGGTACTTGGACCTAGACACTGTCGAATAAACTGTGTTTTGTATGAAGTTGATGTTTTTCTCTGTTTTTAAGTGTCCTTCCTCCTTTTAGACAACACCATCCTTTCATAAGCCAGCCCGAATCTCCCAAGCTCAGGTTGTACTGCGAGAAAATGTTAAGGGGGGGCAGAAGAAGTGAATGCGAGACCAGTCAAATAACAACAGGTCTGTTTGTTGTCAGGTTCTGTATTTTATTTAGAGTTGTGTGTGTGTGTGTGTGTGCTTATAGGCCAGGCCAGTCACCTTTTTAAAAGCCATTGTGGTTCACTCTGCGTGCTCCAAAACCTGACCGGCAAGAGTGCCACTCAGAGCCAGTTGGGTTTGGTTTCCACTTCATTTCAATTCAGCACACCACATGCTGCTTATTCCAACCTGAATCAACGGGTCTGTACAAAATGTACCGCGAGTGTAGACTAACACAAACATATTTTACACAGCTTGTTGTGCCTGAATTAAAATAGAAACGGTTCTCTACCGTCACTTCAGTGTAGTTCACCACTTCCTCTCAGCTACCTGCTGCTGTTTATCAGCTGATGGAGGTTTTAACATACCTGCCCTCTCACATGGTCCCTGCAGTCCATTCAACCTGGTTTCCCTGCACTTTGCTGCTACGTAGCAAACCAGCATGACCAGATAAATGCAGAGAGTGCTTGCCCAGTCAGTGAAGTACAGTTGTAGCTACAGCTAAGACCGACATTAAGTAAAGTAATTAAAACTGTACCACATTGAAGCTGCCAGGTACTATATAGTGATAAACTTAATTTATATTTTTTTTCTGGTAATACTTTTGTACTTTTATTGAAGTAGGATTTTTGATGAAGGGTTTCTAATGGGAGTATTTTTACATTGTTGTCCTGGTAGTTTCAGGACCAGTGAGTATGATTCAGTGGCAACTAGCAGTGTGGTCGCTGATTGCAACGCCCTCGTCTTACCCTTACCTGTGCCAAGTGTGAAGGAGAAACTACGGTGGCCGTACATGGCACTATATAGAGCCAGTGTTCGCTTTGTCTGTTCTGGGCCACCGTAGAAACATGGCAACATGTCTTGAACATTAGAGCAGCATTATCTCAGGAAACTCATCTTTAGAAAGATTTAAAATGAGGAACATTACAGGAAACGGCATATTTGATAATTAATCTCATCTCCGAACTGAATGAAGGATGTGTAATCTGAGGTTGCTGCTGTGTTTCTCTGTATTATGTTTTTTGGCTCCAGGAGGAGAAACTGGATTATCTGTCTGTTTCCCTCTCGCCTTTGTGTTGGGATTAGGGATGTTGCTACAGAACATCTGCACGGGATGAGTTCGCCGTGTGTAAACTACAGTTTGTAGTGACGTCACAGGCTTATCAAGCTATTGTGGAAGAGTGTGTGTGTTTCCTTAACGCCTACTGTCACCCCACGTGGAGCTCTTGTATTAAAGAGATGAAAACAGTTAACACGTAACATTTTTCTTTTCAGATTGGATTTGTAAAGCGTCCAATAAAATGCATTATCTCCTTGCGAGTAGAACAAATCAATAGTTGCCATAAACTGCTATTGTAGCATTGTTGCTTCATAAAATGTAATAAATACACATCCACAATTACAGCTTCCTCCTTTATTCTTTCACTGAGGTTATAGATCTGATTAAACTCTATTTTTTATATGTCTGAATATCAAAAATAGAATTATTGTAGCAAAGCATGAAAATGGGTTGAAAGGGAAGCGATAAATTGCTGAATAACACATTGTATTAACCCATTTAATGTATTTTAACTGATGTATAGTACAGTACAAACTCCAATGAAAGCTGTAGAGGTGGAGTATGATGTTTTGGATTGTGTGTAAGTGTCATTTTAGGTCATTACATTACTTTCTGTATTTCTACATCCACTTTACTACAAAAAGCCTTAAACCATGGGCTTCTGCCGGGCCGGGGATGGGGTGGGGGGGTACGTGAGGAGGGGAAAAGATGTTCTTGGTGTGGATTTTTTGCCGCTCGGCTCTCGGCTGCATACATGAAGTGGAAATGATGAGAATAACACGTGTCCTGTCGCTGTTTAAAACCTAATCCCGGGGCGTTCGGCACTGTAATCTGGCGAGAGGGGGGGATTTCTCTGTCCAGCAGATTGACCATGAGGATGTTATTGAGAGGGATGAGGGGCCGGAGGGTGATTACTCCCTCTGTGGGGATGGGAAGGGGGGGGAGAGGGCTTTTTCTTTTCTATTTTAGTGTCAGTGGAGCAGTCATCAAGGATTGTGGGAACAATGATGGTGCAGAGTTTCACATCATTCTTTTAGCTCCTGATCATCAGGCGCTGGATTGTGGAATTAAGACACCCTTTAAATCGAGCATCTGGATTCACGAAAGAAAGCTTTTTGTCTTAAGAGCACAAGCTGCATCAAAGAGAACTTCCTGTAGTTCAGTTCGAGGTTCAGTGTGTGAAACGGTGCTATATTTTTGCAGTCACACACACACGCTCCATAGTCTCTTATTCATTACATGGGACATCCCATTTATGCACACAGAACTGAGAAAAACTGCTTTCACTTTTTATGCTCCCCATAGGAGGAATAAACTCCAGGAAACCTTAAATTAGACACAATTTTATCCTTCCTCTCTGGAACAGTTTAAGCATCTTCTGAATGATGTTTTATATAAAGAATGCTGCTGTTTTTCTTAATGTGTCTCTGTGTGATGTTGATTTCACATTTAAAAGATATTTACACTTTACTGTTTAACTGATCTGATGTATTTGCAGGGCACCATTGTGAACGAGGGCTTTGATCTCAGTTGTTTTTTTCCTGTTAAAATCTAGGTTTCTATTTATCTATCTGATCTCAGCCTCACAGGTAGAGGCGGTTGCTGAGAGTACATTTATATATAATTAGTAGATTTTTTTTCAAGGATACTTGTTAGTCAAATGTCCACATCTGTGTTTTATTCAAGGTCCGGAACAATTGGTTATTATGTACAATCATATGTGGCTGTGAATTAGGGCTGGACCCCGAGTGCTCGACTATTTGAATACAAGAGTTGATCGACTCTTAGCTGGATACAAAAGGCGTTTGCGAGCTGTGGAATAAAACGTAACTATGCATTATTTGTTTGAAAATATTCCCAAACTTCTGCATAAACCTGCAGTTTCCCTCAGATACAGAGGGATACATTTCTGCCTTTTTATTAGAAACATCAAACATAATATATATATATATATCTAATATATAATCTAAAGCAACGTTCACTTACTGGACACCTGCTGCAGATGTATTATTGTCATCATGAGGATTATATAGTCAGTTAATCTAATGCTGAGGTGACCCTGTGGCGGTGGGAATCTCTTCCTGAGGATCTACAGTGCTGAACCACAACAGATAAAAGCACTGATGTTCATATCACTTTCTCTTTTACCATGATTATTACCATTCATCATTATTCTAATCATCATAATCACTGTAATCTTTGTCACTATCATCATCATCATCATCATCATCATCAGACATCTTTGTCACGTTATGTTTTTAGACTAAAGTGTAGTTTTGTGTTCTTATCGCTCACTGTACCTCCCGGGGAATTCAGAGTCAGACGATGAAGAAACAACGGGTCTGAGGAGGTGGAGGAGACGGAGGAGACGGGAAGAGGAGAGAAGGGATGGGAGGAGGAGGAGGAGGACAAAGAAGAAGGCAGAGTGGGAGGGAAGGGAGGTGTCCTCTCGCGGCTCCTTCACCCCCACAACCCCATGTGGGGCTTGTGAACCTGTGGCCTACTTAAGCCTTTTACATTTTTTATGACACACACTCTGACGCACACACACCCACTGTTCATAAGCACATGAACGCTGGAATGATCACACACACACACACACACACACACATAGACAGACAGACAGACAGAGAAACAACATTTCTGCCCTCATAAGCCTGCAGACACAGCAGTGAAATGTCACCTGAAGACTACATGCATGACCACACACAACCTGGAATATAGAAAATGACTGCGGTTTGCAATATTGACACATTAAAACAGAATTTAACAGAGTCAGCTCTCTGTGCAGGGGGAGAATATGTGTGATTTATATATTATAATACATGTATTAAATACTCTATATGTCGTTTCCTCACTCTCAGGTGTGTTCAATTAGCTTACCTAGCTTTTACACTGGACAGAAAACAGCTGCTGTAATTGTAAATCTGAGACACTGGGAAATGCTAAGAGCTTTGATATCGCCAACTCCAACAAAAAGAATATTATAAGTGTCCACAAACTGATGACACCAGGCTGGTACACAGTTAAATACAATATTAACACTGATACATTCAGCTCATTAAAAAGGAGCAATAAACTTAACAAACCACTTTTGTTTTCTTTCAACACACACAAAGCCAAAGGTAAATCCAAGATTAAGATACACTGCTAACCTTTCTGCACATGTAATGGCCGCTGTTGTTGAGGTGAATGTGACATTTATATCATTAAGTTGTAAAATGAGTCGTGGTATCGAGACGCAAAAACTTCACAAAAAGAAAATATGGACTGTTTTGCCCAGTTTGTACCTGAGCTCAGAAATAAGAAAGGACTCTACGATTTGATAAAGAACAAAAATAAAGAAATCTTTTTCACTCACAATTTGTCCTTTATCTCATTTTGTTAAAAAGAAAGTGAGAAAATCTTATCGTGAGTTAAGTGTATCGTTACATCCCTATGATATACATTTTATTTTGCACATCATGTCATGTAAATGTATTAAACCACGCAGCTCCTGACTGTTAACACTTTAATTTTACTGCTATTTTATTTAACTTTAACAACTTCCATTGTTATAATTCCTTGTGACGAATTGTTTTTACATTATCGACACACTCAGTACCAAATAAACAATAAATAGGTAAAATTTCGTCCTGTTGCAGGATTTTTAAACATCAACAGCCGGCAGGAAACAAACTTGGACCCAAGTTGTTTCCTAGCAACACAATTCTTATTGAACTGTCTCCATCGGTGGTGCAGGTGGTTGGGGTTACGATTGTAAAGCGTCTACAGTTACCACTGAGCCCGTGGCCTCGCTAGTCGACCTGCCAGACAGAACACTGGGTGCCACAGGCTCATCCACTGTAACTATGGAACCATCGCTATAGCAACAGGCTCCTCCAACAAAAGGGCAAGGACCTGCGGCGGTTCAGCTGCTCCAGGATTTAAAACACACACACACACAGGCATGATGAAAAACACACAGTCAGTGAAATACAGCACATTGAAAGGCGTCTTACAGGTGAATCATAAACGCACACATTATTATCTGAGTCTGGAATTATGTTTCAGCCCTTTGTTTTAGCAGCTGGACATTTGCAGACAGACTTACAATGAGAGTAACAACTAGTGGAGCAACAAATGAACAAATATATGTGTTTATATGGTGCCTCAAAAATTCCAACAATGGAACAAAACTACTAGTATCCATAGCTATGTATATATTTTCATATTTCCTTAATATCCCCCATTTCATTGCCTTGTATGTCTTGTATTATGAGCCTCACTGTTTCAAATAGTACCTAACAGTGTAGTATAATGGCGTCATGGTTTCTTTTTTATTTGCTAACATAAATATTCTCTTTTTTTTATTGCTCTGCATGCCTGTAAATTACCTCAATAACTTTGACATTTTAATCTTATATTCTGTTCATAGAGCGAAATGAATTATTTATTCAAATGTATTAAATAATAAAATAAAAAATGTCTGAAAATATGTCCTGCTCACATACAGAGTGTTTACTATATAGGGAATAGTGAATTATTGAAGTGAGAGTGAGTTTGGGCCCAGCTTGAGACTGGGATCTGTACGGTGGCTGTTTAAGGACATTTCAGCCTGTAGCTCCACATCGTCACTCTTGGCTCAGCTCCGCTTCGAGCTGAATGCTAACATTGCGTACCATTAGACTCCTGCCATAAATGACAGCGTTGATGATAACAGGTGATTGAGTTGATGGTAGAGGTCATTTTGGTTCTTCATAACCCGACACAGTCTTACAACAACGGTGTCAATGTCTTCCACACTTATCGCCACCTATACAGACGCCACATTGACTGCTTCGGCCTGTTGCTGGGATACGTCAATGTCACCGTCATATTGGACCGGTAAAGGCTTATCTCAATGAGTCAGTTTTATGTACAAAGGTTTATGATTAGGTTTATATGTGGAGTAGATTTAAATTTGAAAAAATATATACTCCATGTTATCATAAACCTTGAGAAATGTAAACTGCTTTTTATTCAGAAATAACGCAGCTCCCTGGTTTACTTGTATTTGTTTGCAGGCCAGTCCTTGTCTATATATGACTGTGTCGAGCTATGTAGGAAGATGATGCTGCCACTCTTAATTCAGCCTTTGAGCTCTGATTGGTTAATTGTATCTAATGTAAGGAAACACTTGCCAATGAGCAAACAGGACCTAGAAGAAGAATCGCTGAGTAAGGCTACGGTCACACAAATATGAATGCCGACGAGTGAATGATTTAGGCAGTGCAAGATACGCCGCACACGGAAATTAGTTTGCTGGTTTGTTCCAGTTTCAGAATCAACCACACACGTGTATTTGCTGTTGGCTGTTACTTCACCCGTCAAAGTTCAACAAAACTCCACGCAGAGTGAAGATATGAACTGCATTGCCACTGGAATCTAAGGTTTTTTCCCCCTTTGCTCACATAGAATGGAAGTGAATGGGAAGCAAATATTCACCAGTGTTGACCTTCCTTTAAATAAAGAGATATGGACGGTGGTTCAGGGGGCTTTATTAGTGTTCTCTCTATCTGTATGGGTTTGTGCCGGTCAACTGCTGATTCTCCTCTATTTCAGACTGCCCTTTTGTCCTTTTATCCTTTTGTCCTCGCATGTCTGTTCTTATCAGCCTTTAATTATTTTGGACCAGTGAAAACCTGGTGGGTGTGATATAAAAATTCAGGGGCTCACCGTGTTCTGATCCGACACAGCTCAGGACAAAGAGGTGTCGGACTCTGTGTCGCGTATTCATGATGTTTGGTGTTTAATATATGTGTCTCAATATCTAACTTTTGATGTAAAGATGATCTTGTTGCTGCTGTTTACATTCCACCAGACGCAAATTCAAAAGATGCACTGCAGAATTATTTCCTGGGTGTATACATGTATGTATATAAAAAACTATATATTGTTTTATTTTATTCTGGAGGTTTTTCTGTTTTAAATGCAATCATCTTTTTCTAAATGTGTGTAGCATGAATGGACTGCAAGCTGTCAATTTATTGTTGTATAATGATAAATAAATGTCCTGATGGCCTTGAAAAGTGATTACGAATTCATCCTCTGAGAACCATTTGAACTCTCCGGTAATCCATCCACTGGTTGATATCTCTGTCCCATTAAAAAAAACAGAAAGGGGGGGAGATTTGACAGATAAAATACAGAAACAAAGAGAATGGTTGAGCTGTAAAGTGTAAAGCTCATCAATAGTGGCAGATTCAGTGCAGCTGTGGGAGGATATTTAATATGAAACACACACACACACACACACACACACCCACACACACGTTGTACAGACATGTACTGTGTCTGTATAATGTGAATGAATATAGTCTCTTCATGTGTTCTGGTGGAGTTTACAGGACCATGAGTGTTGATGAATTTCTATTTGTATGTTTGTCCCCAAAATAAATTATATAAACCCTCTGCAGCGTTGCTTTGTTCATTTATTTACACTCTGTGGCTGCATGGTAAAGGAATCAAAATGATGGATGCAAATGAGGGAAGGGAAGCAATGACGGAGTGAGCAAATACACCTGAGGGAAATTAGAAGAAGAATTTAAAAGTTCTTAACTGTCAAGTTCCACTAATGATCTATTTATGGCCACAGTGAGAAACAGGCCTGCAGACGCTGCAACATAGAAAGTATCAGTTTTAGAACTTGTAGCAGGAAGCGGGAAATCAAAAGTACAGAATAGCTCTTTTCATCCCGGACAGGTAAGGAAGGCTGGGAGATCAATCAGACACACCGGTGAGCTGGGGGAAGGGGAAGAGAGGAGGAGATGACAGGAAGTTTAATCCAGTTTCTGAACATCATTCTTCGCTCTTAAAACAGAAAACATTTTATATATACTGTCTGGATTTCATCAACCTTCCTGGACAATGAGGTGCCGCTGGATATGAGCTGATCCCCAGAGTTTCCTTGTCATTATTGGACTCACACAAGTAAAGGTGAGTCTCCCTTCCTGCAACCCTCCAGGCTTCTCCTATTGTCCGGCCTCAGGTTAGTGTACATTACCCCTCATCTTCATCTTCAACCTAAGTTATATTCTGTTCTGTTCATTTGTTTTCTTTTATTTTGCGTATTTCTGTATCAAGGCTATCTCTCCAACTTGTGTATGTCAGTATTTCTAAAGTGACAGGTTTAAGATTGTGATTATTCTCCTGTCTGGGGCCCAGCTCTTACTTTGGATATTTGGGATAAACCTACGCTGCAAAATCAATCCAAAGAATTTATTTATATGCACAGTGTGATGAAAGTGAACCACAGCAGTGATTCATGAATATATGAAAGTCTTCATGAGTTCTGTCCACCTCCCACAAACTGATGTGGGCCGACGGACTAATTTTACACCCAGACTTCATCTCATTGTTCGCTTATACAGAGAAAACACTGACGTGAGAGCAAATTTCAGCAGACACGTGTCAATCACGTTACTCTCCGCTGTCAGCCTCGTTCATATATCGTCTGAATATGAGAGGGAGAGACAGTCAAAGCTCAAAGAATATGAAACCAATGCCTAAATATAGAGGCATCTGATGTCAGAAGCACCGCGGACGGCAAAGATACAAGACTGTCTTGTACGTAAAAGGTCACCATTTGAGCCCATGTGTCAAGTTAAAATGCCCTTGTGTAAAACACTCAACCCTTTCTTCCTCACTCGCTGTCAGATATTCTCAGTAGGAGCATCAGCAAAATGCAAATCGGTCAGTTTTTCGTGCCTCTTTGGGAGGCAGATGGTCGGTGTTCAGTCTGGTTTTCTTCGGCTCTGGGCAGCAGCAGCTTGAGGGGTTGAGGGTCAGACTTTAGGACTGGATGGCTGCCTGTTTGAACTCCTGGTTGACTGCAAAATGATCAAAACCAAAACTGAGGATGAAGTGCTTTGTATGGCTGCACAGTTTGGTGTTACTGTCCAGGATTTTGGCACCATGAGTGACCACATTATTCATTTGAATACAAGACTTTAAAAAAAATAATGAATGCAGATTTAAGCTGAATACACAAATTGTTAAGCTGCAGTTTGGAAACCTTGTGTTACTTAAATAATTCCAGTCTGGGTTTGAGAAACATGGACTGGATTAGACTCGTACAAATATTAGTGCAAAGTTTGGGTATATTTTGGCTTCTTTTGGAGCAGTGGTGGTAATACCAGCCTTGGAGACAGGGTGAAAACCTGCTCTCATTAATTCCACCATGACCAAACTCATCACAGAGTGCGCCTTTGACTGACGGTGCCGTATAAGACATCAACAAATATTAACTTGCTCAAAGTTTGAACTGCAAATTTGAGAAAGCTAAAGTAGACCGGGACCACATGGGCCACAAGGAGCAATGCAAAGACATCTCTCTTCCTTCCCTCTCTGCCATCCCTCCTCTCCTTTCATGGCCTATCCTGTCTCCTTGTCTCCCCACCTCCTCAGAGCCATTGTTTTCTTCAGTGTTGTTTGTCTGACTCCATGGGAAGTACAGTGAGCAACAGCTGGTTCCCAAACGTTTTCTTTAAGGAACCCCTTTTCTATCATTGAGTAAACTGACTAAGTTACATACTTTATGGATAATTCATATTCTATCCAATGATAAACTGTATAATGAACCAAAATAGTGAACACAGTAACTGCAGGAAGACTGTGTAAAAGGTGCAATTTGGATGAATTTCTAGTAAATTATTTCCTGTGACTATTGATCAGAGAGCACTTCTCTGTCTGTATTATGTATTTATTTATTTAACAATCACACATACTTAATAGGATTCTTATTTGACAAATTAATTGTTTTCTTCTAATTGTTCTATTTTTTAAAAAAAAACTTGGTTGTTTTGATTGCATACTATTCTAATGCAGGATGAGGATGTTTAGATCTTTAAATAATAATCAAAATTTTCATTCAGTTTTCTTCACAGACATGAACAAAATGCTGAGATATAGGCCTACTGTATGTATATTTTTAAAGTTTTTCTTACACCCCTTAAAATCAAGAAGGCCTTGCGACCTCCCCAAGAAGCGTTGGCGACCCCTAGTGGGGGCCCAGACCTACAAGCATAACATGATAATGATTGTTATCATGAATAAAATATTAAAATAAAATAATGTACTTAAATAGTTTTTTTTTTTAGGTATCTGTACTTTCTACTTCTTACATTTTCAGAACAGGCTTGTTACTGCTTGTTTTAATGCATTTGAGGAGAATTATCGATTTTTATTTTATTTTCCAAGACTGGTGCATATCACGCATGACAGACGCCAAACAACATAAAAGACGTAACAAGACGAAACACCCGAGAGAGGGAGTTTCAGCTTTGCACAGAAACAGCCGGTAGGAATGACCTTTAGAGAAACCGAGAGAGTACTTTTTATTTTTATAGTCGGAGTACATTTAAGAGCCTTTACCTTTTCACTTTTACTTTAAAGAAGCTGAATCAGTACTTCTACTTTTACACAAGTATCTGTATTTCTACTTAAGTAAAGAATGTGTGTACTTTTCCCACCTCTGGTAACAAAGATGATGACGAATGGTAATAATCATGGTAAAAAGAAAGTACACTGGATAGGTTGCTTTATGTTTGATATATTTAAACAAGCACGAATGTATCCCTCTGCATCTGAAGAAAAGTGGGTACAACTGAAACAACGGCTCAGGTGAGCCTTGCGTACTGTTCAACTGGTGCAGGGACAGTTCAATTAATATATATATATATATAATTTATTTAAATATTATATACTTTACTCATGTAAATGTTAAAATAGAGGTGCTTAGTTGGACAAATATACATGAATTGACAGTTTGGGCAGTTTTTCCACAGAAGATAAAACACATGAATCTGACTGAAATGTGTGTTTTTTAATGTGTAGTCACATATTACTGACTTCTAATGTGAGGATTGGTGATTTTGCAAACAGCAATATTCCAGACACTTATTTTGTTTTGATTTAAAAAAGAATAATAAAAAAAAGTTCCACCTGTAGAATGTTAGAACATCAGAACATCAGAATGTGACATATTAAAGCCTTTAGAATGAACTCAGGTGACAGAACTGCAGGAGAGGAATAACTCCACCAGTTCAGCTGTATGGTTCAACTGTGCAGTTCGAGTTAACTTCAAGAGGATCGACTTCAAGATTTCGATTGAAACATTTAGCAAAACGTTGCAGATATCAACTGCAGACATGGTAAGTTGAGTAAATTACTTTGTTTCAGTGCAAACGCAAGTTTCCTACAAAAGAGGAATGATCTCAAACTGCTGGTTACAATGTACACGTCATTTAGTCCTTTCTTTAGTCAAACCTAGTGTACAGTAGATGCAGTATATTTAAGTAGCTAGATAGGCAACATAAGCTTAGCTAGTGTTGTTTACATGAGTATCAAAGTTTAGATTTTAAGGATATTTGTTCTGAGCAGAAAATAAGTAAAATGGCATTTGAATGTGATCAGAAAGTTTCCAAATAAACACCACAAATATTTGATGACTTTTTGATTTTATTTTTGTACAGTTCTCAAGATGTCTTTAAATTTTCAATTAACGATCATAAAGATCCTTGTCCAAACTTCAATAGAGAGCTTGACCTTCATCATCCCTGCATGTTAACTCTCTCGTGACTTTATTTTGTGTCTGACACTCTTTCTTTCTCCACTAGACTTCAAATTATCGGGAACAAGATCAGTTTCTTACATCTGAAGAGGAGAGCAGATCCTCCTCTTCAAGTGAGGAGTCCCAGGGCATCCTCGGCGTCCTCTCCTCTCCCACCTCTGAGTACTTAATTCAGTCCTTTTTGGGGGAGGGCGTCTATGGAAAAGTCGCCAAGTGCACAAAGGCAGCCACCAGGGAACAGGTGGCTGTGAAGATAATGAAGGACAGCAAGTTAACAGAGGAGGTTAAGAATGAGGTGAGACAGAAGTGATGTTTGTCAGAGTTTTCATTTGTACTGTACGATGCTTTATATGTACTTTAAAACTATACACCTTAAATCTAACATTTCAAATGTTCCCCAGTTGGCCATGCTTCAATACCTGAGGGATTTCGACTCGGACAGATACAACTTTGCCAGATGGAATGGCGGTTTTATTGACGGAGAGAACATTTGTCTTGAGTTTGAAGTGCTGGATGTGAGTCTGATGGATTTTGTAGAGAAGAAGCCTTCCCACTGTCTCTCTGTGAAAGAAATTCGCCCAATCCTGCACCAGGTATGTGTACCAGTTTTCTATACAATGAGTTGTACCATGAGAGGTTTCTGAAAAAGGCCTACTAGGGGTGGACGCTGTAAATTACAATGCAACTGTACCAAAGTTTTTACATATCTTACATATTATTTATGGGTGGCATGTCTATGGCTGCTAAGGTATAAGTGGACAACTGCTGGGTGGGATGGGTGCACAAGTGTCCTTACGCTATCACACTGCATTAAATTGTATTTCTATTTCTGTTCTGAGTCTAAATAAGTAATATGCCCTGAAACGACACTGAGCTCAGATTTTACAGGGCTCGCTCAGCCTCAAATGCCTTCAAAACGTGGCCTGTTTTCAGAAACCTCAACTGACACCATGACTGACCTTCTTCCGTGATTTATTTATGACTTCAGATGGCCACAACTCTACAACTCTTGAGGAGCTTAGGAGTTGTACATACAGATCTCAAACCAGACAACATCATGTTGGTGGACCACCTAAATCAGCCATTTAAGGTTAAAATGATCGACTTTGGCTTGGCCCGTCATGTCTCACAGTCACAGTGGGGCTCGTACGTCCAACCACTTTACTACAGGTAAGTAACCGGTCACATGGCAGAGTTAAGTTCAGACTTGAGACTTTTGGTTCCAAAAAAAGCATTTGAAACAAAGAAACAAAACAGTGTGTTTGTATTTATTTTTCTTCTCTAAGGTCTCCAGAGGTCATCTTGGGATTTCCCTTCACAGCAGCCATTGACATGTGGTCTCTGGGCTGTGTTGCTGCGGAGTTGTACTTGGGCTATGTGCTGTACCCTGCCAGCTGTGAATACGACATGGTCAGTGTTACTTAAACTACAATTGTGTGTTAGGGGAGGGGGAAAAAAACTAAAAATGAGCAGCATAAATAGGAAAACCATGTACTGGTGCATGATCTCATCTGATCTGATTTTCAATCGTGTTTTAATAAAAAACACAGCATAAGACCTGTATTTAAAATACTAAATGATTTTACTGAATCCTTAGATAAGTTGATGAAAAGGGCTGCACAATGTTGCCTTTTGTCTAAAGCTTTTGATACCATCGATCATGCCATATTTAAGCAAAGACTTAGGTATAAGACTGAGAACATTTTGAAAATTACGTTTGAAAATTATCTATCAGGCAGATCTCAGTGTGTGCAGGCAGAAGGCATCACTTCTAGCTCCCTTAGTGTATCCAAGGGTGTGCCCCAAGGACCACTACTTCTATCTATAGTTTCGATCAAAATGTTTCCAACGCCAAATTCCCACTTTGATACTGCTAACTTGCTTTTAATGCTGTACAATGTACGCTGTGTTATTTAAACAAAAACACTGAGAGATTCAGTCTGTATCAATACAAGTAAGCCTTGGCAAGAATGTAAAACAATTTATTTAATCTAGTCTAGAACTTGTGCTTTTTCTTAACTATCTTTTCTGAAGCAATTCAGAAAAACTAAATATATATGTACCAAGTGTAACTGACTTTTTGTTGTGCCAACAGATTCGACATATGGTTAAAACTCAGGGTCTGCTACCGCAGCAAGTTCTCAACGATGGACTCAAAACCAAGCAGTTTTTCCAGAGGAATAGGTGTCGTCGGTGGAGATTAAAGGTATGGACACTCGCTTTCAACTAGAATGTGTACCTTTTTATCATCATCTTATGCCACTCACTGTATTTTGGACAGATTAGCCAATCAAATGTTATTTCTCCTTAGACACCAGGGGAATATGGAGAACGCTGCAACGAGACATATTTTGACTCCCTTGATGAACTGAAAGAGGTAGGAAGTCTAATTTCGCAAATCAGATTTTTAAAAACATTTTTAAACAAGCCGTTACGATAAATAGAAAATGTACTGACCTTTTGTGATTTATTGTGATTCAGGTGAGGCCAGCCTGTCATCTGTCAGATGAGGACACTAAGGCAGAAATGGAAGACCGGAACAATTTTATAGAGTTGCTGAAGAAAATGCTTCATCTGGATGTTAATGAAAGGGTGACACCCAGCCAGCTTCTCGAGGATCCATTCATCACCATGAATGACCTTGCAGATAGCTACTCAAACAGCCTCTAGTAAGTCTACATTAAAATCATGTGTATAGAGTCTCTGTGCTGGTGGGTGAATGTTGCTAAATTAATTTTTTTATTTTGTTTCTAGCTTGAAATCGTGCTGCGAAAGGATGGAAGTGTGTCAGGATCAGAGTCTGAGCTCTGATAACAGAGACCAGCAGTCGTGGCTGAACCCACAACCCTCCACCAGCATGGCTGGCCTGGACCAGCACTTCTCCCACCAGGTTCCTCCTGCCTGGCACAGTCACCAAGAACATCCGCTCATACTGGGGATCGCTTCGGCTGTCTCCAGCTGTCTCTCCATCCACGAGAACCTGGGTCCATCACAGCCACAGCAACTTAGCTTCTCCTTTCTTAAGGAAAGGCCCCAACCTGCTTTGCAGTTACCCGTCACCTCTCATGAGGCTCAATCCTACACAGGCAGAGTTCAACCTGTGAGGAAAAGGTCGAGGGACACTTTTGAATCTTCGTTGAGCAGAAAAAGGTAAGTGTTGTATGACTCTCTCGCACTGATTTTACTATATAAATAGATACTTTATTTATCCCGAGGGAAATTCAATATAAATTACATGATGTTGCTGTCAAAATTCAAGAGATTCAAACAGTATTTGATCTATACAGAAGACCAGAAGGTGCCCTGCCAGAGAGTAAGAGACTGGCGATGGACTTGGCGTTCTTTAAGACACGCGCAGGGAGGCTCGATGACAGCGGCACAGGACAGTTACTTCAAAACTCCGAAGAGACTTCAACTAGCATGGCCAAAGCTAAGCCTCTGAGGAGAATGACAAGGGCCGCTTTTACTGAGCAGAAGAGGAGGGAGAGAAGGATGAGGAGCCTGCTTCATGCTTCCAGAGAGGCTCCATCTGAATGTGCAGCTGAAATCAAACCAGGGAGGAAACGGACATGGGCCACTTTTACAGCTGCACACAGTCGAAGCAGGTAGGTGTTCATTTTTAGTTATGTTATTTCATTGTATTGTTATGTTTAATATTCAGGGGATTTAATCAATATTTGGTTTGTGCAGGAGTCCATTCAGCACCTCACCAGAGAGGAGGAGGATGAGCCCAGACAGTGTCCAGACACCTAAAGGTAGGTTTATCTATGGCAACACACTTTGGCACTAGTAGCCTGAACACAAGCTTGATTAAGTGTAATATCAACACTAGCTGCTATGTTTGAACTAGTTTGTTTCACACTACTTAACTCACCTGTTTGTTCAGTTGCACCATTTCTAGTTAGGCTTTAACTGAACAAAGACAAATGTGATCGGAAAGAACATTGTAGAAAGTAACGTTTCATCTGGTGCATCCTTAAAAAAGTCATGTATGAGATCACATGTGAACGTATAATTAGTAATTCAACAATTTCTTTCATCTTGGCATCTTTTTCATCAAACAAAGTAATTTTTAGTTTTAGCTCAAAAGGATTGAGTTTTCATGACATGACAATGTGAGTAGTATATGCAACTTAAAGTTTTGTTTCCCTCCATGTTGCCGGCACCCAGAAATCCCCATTCAAGTCTGCCAGTCGTCACCCAAACCAGAGTTTTCTCAAAACTCCAAAGACGCTCGAACTGAGGCTCCATCCTGCGAGGCCAAAGTGAGACCTCAGAGGAAGAGGACATGGGCCACGTTTATAGCCTCACACCTTGGTCTGCGGAGACCTCCAGAAAGTGGTTCACCGGAGAGGAAAAGGATGAAGATGGGCCTTCTTCATGAGTCCAGAGAGGCTCTAACTGAAGCTATATCCTGCGAGGCCAAAGTGAGACCTCAGAGGAAAAGGACATGGGCCACGTTTATAGCCTCACACCTCGGTCTGCGGAGACCTCCAGAAAGTGGTTCACCGGAGAGGAAAAGGATGAAGGTGGGCCTTCTTCATGAGTCCAGAGAGGCTCTAACTGAAGCTATATCCTGCGAGGCCAAAGTGAGACTTCAGAGGAAGAGGACATGGGCCACGTTTATAGCCTCACACCTCGGTCTGCGGAGACCTCCAGAAAGTCGTTCACCGGAGAGGAAGAAGATGAAGATGGGCCTTCTTCATGAGTCAAGACAGGCTCTAATTGGAGCTCCGTCCGGCGAGGCAAAAGTGAGACCTCAAAGGAAAAGGACGTTGGACACTTTGATTGCCTCACACCTCGGTCAGCGGAGACCCCCAGAGAGCGGCTCCCCGGAGAGGAAGAAGATGAAGATGGGCATGGACGAGGTGGAGACACAAACAAGTAAGCTCAATTTTCACTGTTATTCATTGGATCTCAGGCTCTGCATAAAAAATGACATATTTGTGGGTATTTTTGTTGAAACCTTGTACCACTGGTGTTAAACATGTGAACTTTTGTTATGTTTTCTCTTTTCCTCACAGAGGTGCTCCCCAACTCAAACCAGGCTTCATCCAGCAAGGCTGAGACTTCAGAAAGTGACAACAAGTAGGTGTTATGTCCTGTCCCTATCTTCATTTAATTGTACTTTTATTGCTAGATTCAAGAGATTTAAACAACATTTGATCTGTGCAGAAACCCAGAGTGCTCCTCTCCAAAGACGAGGACCAGGAGGAAAAGGAGAAGGGAAGGTTCGGATGGGCAGCAGGCGCACAAAGTAAGCAATCCCACGCCAACGCACACACTTGAGCTCAATTAAATCTAAAACATTTTGCCAGAAAATGTGTTGTGAAGTGAGTGTAAGAGGCTCAGCAACTCTCTCTCCCATCTGTGAGTACAGAAGCCCGCCAGATGAGTAAACTCTTGAGGAGGCTCCAGCGACGGTGGCCCAGGACAAGAGTGGGGAAAAGTAAAGTGTCTGGTAAAGCTCCGGAGAATGGCAACAGGTACGTGTTGCAGCACTTCCCTGTTCTGATGGTCTATCATTGGACTTAAAGATTCAGTTTTGTTTGAATTCTAAATGTAGATGTTATCAGGTCGCATTATGGAAATTGATTCATCTGATCACCCGCCAATGTGGATATTCTGTATTTTTTCAACTCGCTCCCCGCTGTGGTTACCGGCTACCTTTATTAAAACAGACCTCTACCACACACCACAGAGTTGCTAAATGGAGCAGGTTGTAGCTTAAAATAGAAGAAATTAGTTATGCGACACAAATAATGGCAAATTATTGTGATTAATATCCTACATTAAAATTATTTTTATTGGCTCAGACCAGACAATTAGTTCACGTATCTGGTTTTGGGTTTCCAATGGCGTGGCGAATCATGTTGTCAGAATCTTGTTGCTTCTGATGCCACACGGCTGTGGTCTTGTATACATTACTATGATACATAGAAACAATGGAGGCCACGGCGGTAAAGTTTACTACCTGAAAGCCCCTTAAAAATGTCTGCCATTTTGTTTCTTTATCTAATCTGACTTGTCTGAGATGCCTAACATTATAAGAGCAGTGCATAATCACTGGGGCTGCTTTTGTAAAATAACCACTTGTTGTTTTTATCATTGTATGGTAACACCAGGCCATGGATGTAAACCTCAGCCAGTCAGCACTGGAGAGGGACCGGAGAACAACCGGAGAGGGACCGAGAGCAGATCTACGGTTTGGTTTGACCAGGAGGTTTATTGATAGATGGTAATGTCTGCACAGGTGGAACAAGTTGCTCATTTACTTCATGAGCACCAGGTTTTTGTTTGGCCCAACAGACACTCAAATATCTCTGGAAGGGAGTTCCCTCTTGTGTGGTCCTTCCCAAGGTTTCTTCCAGTCTCTCCCATTAAAGGGTTGGATTGGGAGTTTTTTTCTTGCCCGCTTGAGGGAGGTGTCTTAATCACTTGGGCTTGATATTAATATTACTTCATAGCTTCCACCCTGGGCATTTAATTCCACCTTTTACCACATCAGCATGCAGGTAGAAGGCAGCTGATTAATTGGACAATATAGAAAATATAATGTGCAAGTGTTACTCTTGACATATATTTAATTTTATATTATAATGTGGTGGGAATTGTCGGGGCTCCAACAAGTCTAGACCGGACTCCTTATACCATTATTGTGTGTAACTTCTATTATGATTTGGTGTGATACAAATATGATTTGTATTGTGTATTTGTATTGTGTATGTGTATTTTGTATTGTGTATTTGTATTGTGTATGTGTATTTTGTATGTGTATTTCTCTTTTTATGTGCATTGTGTATTTTCATGTTTCTTTCTATGTTGATTGTGTACTTTCATGTTTCTTTCTATGTTCATTGTGTATTTTTTTATGTTTGGTTTTATGTTCATTGTGTACTTTTTGTTTCTATGTTCATTGTGTACTTTGTTTTTAAAATGTTTGCGTTTTATTTGAACAAACTCCTAATAGGGAATTTATCGGATCAATATCAAAATTGGTCAGTACAATCAAAAAAACCTGCAGATGAAACGTTGCGCTATTTGTGACTGTAAATCAAACCGCTTGACCGTGACGACTTGTCGTATTTCGCCGATTTTCCGCAAAACATATATTCATAACTTCATTCATTGTGTACTTTTAGTTTTTACGTTTCTTTGTTTTCATTGTGTACTTTTTCTTTCTATGTTCATTGTGTACTTTTTGTTTCTTATGTTTGTTGTGTACTTTTAGTTTTCATGTTCATTGTGTACTTTTTGTTTTTACGTTTCTTTCTATGTTCACTGTGTACTTTTTGCTTCTTATGTTCATTGTGTACTTTCTGTTTCTTGTGTTCACTGTGTACCTTTTGTTTTTACGTTTCTTTCTATGTTCACTGTGTACTTTTTGTTTCTTATGTTCGCTGTGTACTTTTTGTTTTTATGTTCACTGTGTACTTTTACTTTTATGTTCATTGTGTACTTCTTGTTTCTTATGTTTATTGTGTGCTTTTAGTTTTTATGTTTCTTTCTATGTTCACTGTGTACTTTTTGTTTCTTATGTTTGTTGTGTACTTTTAGTTTTAATGTTCATTGTGTACTTTTTGTTTTTACGTTTCTTTGTAGGTTCAATGTGTACTTTTTCTTTCTTATGTTCATTGTGTACTTTTTGTTTTTATGTTCACTGTGTACTTTTACTTTTTATGTTCATTGTGTACTTTTTGTTTCTTATGTTTGTTGTGTACTTTTAGTTTTCATGTTCATTGTGTACTTTTTGTTTTTACGTTTCTTTGTAGGTTCACTGTGTACTTATTGTTTTTATGTTCACTGTGTACTTTTACTTTTTATGTTCATTGTGTACTTTTTGTTTCTATGTTCACTGTATACTTTTTGTTTCTCATGTTTATTGTGTACTTTTTGTTTCTTATGTTCACTGTGTACTTTTTGTTTTTCATGATTATTGTGTACTTTTTGTTTCTTACGTACTTTTTGTTTCTTATGTTCACTGTGTACTTTTTGTTTCTTATGTTCATTGTGTACTTTTTGTTTCTATGTTCACTGTGTACTTTTTCTTTCTTCTGTTCATTGTGTACTTTTTGTTTCTCATGTTTATTGTGTACTTTTTCTTTCTTATGTTCACTGTGTACTTTTTCTTTCTTATGTTCACTTTGTACTTTTTCTTTCTTATGTTCATTGTGTACTTTTTGTTTCTCATGTTTATTGTGTACTTTTTCTTTCTTATGTTCACTGTGTACTTTTTTCTTTCTATGTTCACTTTGTACTTTTTGTTTCTTATGTTTATTGTGTACTTTTTGTTTATGTTTACTGTGTACTTTTTGTTTCTTATGTTTATTGTGTACTTTTTGTATATTATGTTCATTGTTTACTTTTTGTTTCTCATGTTTATTGTGTACTTTTTGTTTCTTATGTTTATTGTGTACTTTTTGTTTCTTATGTTTACTGTGTACTTTTTGTTTCTTATGTTTATTGTGTACTTTTTGTTTCTTATGTTTACTCTGTACTTTTTGTTTTTCATGTTTATGGTGTACTTTTTGTTTATTATGTTCACTTTATACTTTTTGTTTCTTATGTTCATTGTGTACTTTTTGTTTCTTATGTTTATTGTGTACTTTTTGTTTATGTTTACTGTGTACTTTTTGTTTCTTATGTTCATTGTGTACTTTTTGTTTCTCATGTTTATTGTGTACTTTTTGTTTATGTTTACTGTGTACTTTTTGTTTCTTATGTTCATTGTGTACTTTTTGTTTTTTATGTTTACTGTGTACTTTTTGTTTCTTATGTTTATTGTGTATTTTTTGGATATTATGTTCATTGTGTACTTTTTGTTTCTCATGTTTATTGTGTACTTTTTGTTTCTTATGTTTACTGTGTACCTTTTCTTTCTTATGTTCATTGTGTACTTTTTGTTTCTCATGTTTATTGTGTACTTTTCGTTTCTTATGTTTATTGTGTACTTTTTGTTTCTTATGTTCATTGTGTACTTTTTGTTTCTTATGTTTACTGTGTACTTTTTCTTTCTATGTTCACTGTGTACTTTTTCTTTCTATGTTTACTTTGTTCTTTTTCTTTCTTATGTTTATTGTGTACTTTTTGTTATGTTTATTGTGTACTTTTTGGTTATGATTACTGTGTACTTTTTGTTTCTTATGTTTATTGTGTGCTTTTTGTTTCTTATGTTTACCGTGTACTTTTTGTTTCTTATGTTCACTGTGTACTTTTTCTTTCTAATGTTTGTGTACTTTTTTTTCTCATGTTCATTGTGTACTTGTTGTTTCTTAAGTTTATTGTGTACTCTTTTTTCTCATGTGCACTGTGTACTTTTTGTTTCTTATGTTCACTGTGTACTTTTTGTTTCTCATGTTCATTGTGTACTTTTTGTTTCTCATGTTCATTGTGTACTTTTTCTTTCTTATGTTCATTGTGTACTTTTTGTTTATGTTTACTGTGTACTTTTTCTTTCTTATGTTTATTGTGTATTTTTGGATATTATGTTCATTGTGTACTTTTTGTTTCTCATGTTTATTGTGTACTTTTTGTTTCTTATGTTTACTGTGTACCTTTTCTTTCTTATGTTCATTGTGTACTTTTTGTTTCTCATGTTTATTGTGTACTTTTCGTTTCTTATGTTTATTGTGTACTTTTTGTTTCTTATGTTTATTGTGTACTTTTTGTTTCTTATGTTTACTGTGTACTTTTTCTTTCTATGTTCACTGTGTACTTTTTCTTTCTATGTTTACTTTGTACTTTTTCTTTCTATGTTCACTGTGTACTTTTTCTTTCTATGTTTACTTTGTACTTTTTCTTTCTTATGTTTATTGTGTACTTTTTGTTATGTTTATTGTGTACTTTTTGGTTATGATTACTGTGTACTTTTTGTTTCTTATGTTTATTGTGTGCTTTTTGTTTCTTATGTTTACCGTGTACTTTTTGTTTCTTATGTTCATTGTGTACTTTTTCTTTCTAATGTTTGTGTACTTTTTTTTCTCATGTTCATTGTGTACTTGTTGTTTCTTAAGTTTATTGTGTACTCTTTTTTCTCATGTTCACTGTGTACTTTTTGTTTCTTATGTTCATTGTGTACTTTTTGTTTCTCATGTTCATTGTGTACTTTTTGTTTCTCATGTTCATTGTGTACTTTTTGTTTCTTATGTTCATTGTGTACTTTTTGTTTCTTATGTTCACTGTGTACTTTTTGTTTCTTATGTTCATTGTGTACTTTTTCTTTCTTATGTTCACTGTGTACTTTTTCTTTCTATGTTCACTGTGTACTTTTTGTTTATTATGTTCACTTTATACTTTTTGTTTCTTATGTTCATTGTGTACTTTTTGTTACTTATGTTTATTGTGTTCTTTTTGTTTATGTTTACTGTGTACTTTTTGTTTCTTATGATCACTGTGTACTTTTTCTTTCTTATGTTCATTGTGTACTTTTTGTTTCTTATGTTCATTGTATACTTTTTGTTTCTTATGTTCATTGTGTACTTTTTGTTTCTTATGTTCACTGTGTACTTTTTGTTTCTTATGTTTATTGTGTACTTTTTGTTTCTTACGTACTTTTTGTTTCTTATGTTCACTGTGTACTTTTTGTTTCTTATGTTCATTGTGTACTTTTTGTTTCTATGTTCACTGTGTACTTTTTCTTTCTTCTGTTCATTGTGTACTTTTTGTTTCTCATGTTTATTGTGTACTTTTTCTTTCTTATGTTCACTGTGTACTTTTTCTTTCTATGTTCACTTTGTACTTTTTCTTTCTTATGTTCATTGTGTACTTTTTGTTTCTCATGTTTATTGTGTACTTTTTCTTTCTTATGTTCACTGTGTACTTTTTCTTTCTATGTTCACTTTGTACTTTTTGTTTCTTATGTTTATTGTGTACTTTTTGTTTATGTTTACTGTGTACTTTTTGTTTCTTATGTTTATTGTGTACTTTTTGTATATTATGTTCATTGTTTACTTTTTGTTTCTCATGTTTATTGTGTACTTTTTGTTTCTTATGTTTACTGTGTACTTTTTGTTTCTTATGTTTACTGTGTACTTTTTGTTTCTTATGTTTATTGTGTACTTTTTGTTTCTTATGTTTACTCTGTACTTTTTGTTTTTCATGTTTATGGTGTACTTTTTGTTTATTATGTTCACTTTATACTTTTTGTTTCTTATGTTCATTGTGTACTTTTTGTTTCTTATGTTTATTGTGTACTTTTTGTTTATGTTTACTGTGTACTTTTTGTTTCTTATGTTCATTGTGTACTTTTTGTTTCTCATGTTTATTGTGTACTTTTTTTGTTTATGTTTACTGTGTACTTTTTGTTTCTTATGTTTATTGTGTACTTTTTGTTTATGTTTACTGTGTACTTTTTGTTTCTTATGTTTATTGTGTATTTTTGGATATTATGTTCATTGTGTACTTTTTGTTTCTCATGTTTATTGTGTACTTTTTGTTTCTTATGTTTACTGTGTACCGTTTCTTTCTTATGTTCATTGTGTACTTTTTGTTTCTCATGTTTATTGTGTACTTTTTGTTTCTTATTTTTATTTTTGTACTTTTTGTTTCTTATGTTCATTGTGTACTTTTTGTTTCTTATGTTTACTGTGTACTTTTTCTTTCTATGTTCACTGTGTACTTTTTCTTTCTATGTTTACTTTGTTCTTTTTCTTTCTTATGTTTATTGTGTACTTTTTGTTATGTTTATTGTGTACTTTTTGGTTATGATTACTGTGTACTTTTTGTTTCTTATGTTTATTGTGTGCTTTTTGTTTCTTATGTTTACCGTGTACTTTTTGTTTCTTATGTTCACTGTGTACTTTTTCTTTCTAATGTTTGTGTACTTTTTTTCTCATGTTCATTGTGTACTTGTTGTTTCTTAAGTTTATTGTGTACTCTTTTTTCTCATGTGCACTGTGTACTTTTTGTTTCTTATGTTCACTGTGTACTTTTTGTTTCTCATGTTCATTGTGTACTTTTTTGTTTCTCATGTTCATTGTGTACTTTTTCTTTCTTATGTTCATTGTGTACTTTTTGTTTATGTTTACTGTGTACTTTTTCTTTCTTATGTTTATTGTGTATTTTTGTTTCTTATGTTCATTGTGTACTTTTTGTTTCTTATGTTTATTGTGTACTTTTTGTTTCTTATGTTCACTGTGTACTTTTTGTTTCTTATGTTCATTGTGTACTTTTTGTTTCTCATGTTTATTGTGTACTTTTTGTTTCTTATGTTTATTGTGTACTTTTTGTTTCTTATGTTCATTGTGTACTTTTTGTTTCTTATGTTTACTGTGTACTTTTTTCTTTCTATGTTCACTGTGTACTTTTTTTTCTTATGTTTATTGTGTACTTTTTGTTTCTTATGTTCACTGTGTACTTTTTCTTTCTATGTTTACTTTGTACTTTTTCTTTCTTATGTTTATTGTGT
This sequence comes from Dicentrarchus labrax, assembly GCF_905237075.1. Lineage (NCBI taxonomy): Eukaryota > Metazoa > Chordata > Actinopteri > Moronidae > Dicentrarchus > Dicentrarchus labrax. Next base: position 2,415,046 of record NW_026136707.1, on the reverse strand, counting down.
ACTTTTTGTTTTATGTTTATTGTGTACTTTTTGTGTTATGTTTACTGTGTACTTTTTGTTTCTTATGTTTATTGTGTGCTTTTTGTTTCTTATGTTTATTGTGTACTTTTTGTTTCTTATGTTCATTGTGTACTTTTTTTTCTAATGTTTTGTGTACTTTTTTTTCTCATGTTCATTGTGTACTTGTTGTTTCTTATGTTTATTGTGTACTTTTTGTTTCTCATGTTCATTGTGTACTTTTTGTTTCTTATGTTCATTGTGTACTTTTTGTTTCTCATGTTCATTGTGTACTTTTTGTTTCTCATGTTCATTGTGTACTTTTTGTTTCTTATGTTCTGTTATTTTGTTTATTGTGTACTTTTTTTTTTTATGTTCACTGTGTACTTTTTTGTTTCTTATGTTCACTGTGTACTTTTTGTTTCTTATGTTCATTGTGTACTTTTTGTTTCTTATGTTCACTGTGTATTCTTGTTTTTCTTATGTTCATTGTGTACTTTTTGTTTCTTATGTTCATTGTGTACTTTTTGTTTTTACTTTTTTTTCTTACTATGTTCATTGTGTACTTTTTGTTTCTTATGTTTATTGTGTACTTTTTGTTTCTTTGTTTATGTTCACTGTGTACTTTTTTTTTTTCTATGTTCACTGTGTACTTTTTCTTTCTATGTTCATTGTGTACTTTTTGTTTTTATGTTCATTGTGTACTTTTTGTTTCTTATGTTTATTGTGTACTTTTTTTTCTTTCTTTTTTTTTTGTTTTTGTTTTTTTTTCTCATGTTCACTGTGTACTTTTTGTTTCTTATGTTCATTGTGTACTTTTTGTTTCTCATGTTCATTGTGTACTTTTTTCTTCCTTATGTTCATTGTGTACTTTTTCTTTTTTGTTTCTTATGTTCATTGTGTACTTTTTGTTTCTTATGTTCACTGTGTACTTTTTTTTTGTTTCTCATGTTCATTGTGTACTTTTTGTTTCTCATGTTCATTGTGTACTTTTTGTTTCTCATGTTCATTGTGTACTTTTTTTCTTATGTTCATTGTGTACTTTTTGTTTATTATGTTTACTTTATACTTTTTGTTTCTTATGTTCATTGTGTACTTTTTGTTTATTTTTTGTTTATGTTTACTGTGTACTTTTTGTTTCTTATGTTCATTGTGTGCTTTTTGTTTCTTATGTTCATTGTGTACTTTTTGTTTCTTATGTTTACTGTGTACTTTTTGTTTCTATGTTTACTTTGTACTTTTTGTTTCTTATGTTTATTGTGTACTTTTTGTTTCTCATGTTTATTGTGTACTTTTTGTTTATGATTACTGTGTACTTTTTGTTTCTTATGTTTATTGTGTGCTTTTTGTTTCTTATGTTCACTGTGTACTTTTTGTTTCTTATGTTCATTGTGTACTTTTTGTTTTTATGTTCACTGTGTACTTTTTCTTTCTAATGTTTGTGTACTTTTTTTTCTCATGTTCATTGTGTACTTTTTGTTTCTTAAGTTTATTGTGTACTTTTTTTTCTCATGTTCACTGTGTACTTTTTGTTTCTTATGTTCATTGTGTACTTTTTGTTTCTTATGTTCATTGTGTACTTTTTGTTTCTCATGTTCATTGTGTACTTTTTGTTTCTTATGTTCATTGTGTACTTTTTGTTTCTTAGTTTTGTGTACTTTTTTTATGTTCAATGTGTACTTTTTGTTTCTTATGTTCATTGTGTACTTTTTGTTTCTTATGTTCACTGTGTACTTTTTCTTTCTAATGTTTGTGTACTTTTTTTTGTCATGTTCATAGTGTACTTTTTGTTTCTTAAGTTTATTGTGTACTTTTTTTTGTCATGTTCACTGTGTACTTTTTGTTTCTTATGTTCATTGTGTACTTTTTGTTTCTTATGTTCACTGTGTACTTTTTTTTCTCATGTTCATTGTGTACTTTTTGTTTCTTATGTTCATTGTGTACTTTTTTTTTGTTTTTACTTTTCTTACTATGTTCATCGTGTACTTTTTGTTTCTCATGTTTATTGTGTACTTTTTGTTTCTATGTTCACTGTGTACTTTTTGTTTCTTATGTTTACTGTGTACTTTTTGTTTCTTATGTTAATTGTGTGCTTTTTGTTTCTTATGTTTATTGTGTACTTTTTGTTTCTTATGTTTATTGTGTACTTTTTGTTTCTCATGTTCATTGTGTAGTTTTTGTTTCTCATGTTCATTGTGTACTTTTTGTTTCTTATGTTCATTGTGTACTTTTTGTTTCTTATGTTCATTGTGTACTTTTTGTTTCTTATGTTCATTGTGTACTTTTTGTTTTCTTATGTTCTTTTCTTATGTTCATTGTGTACTTTTTGTTTCTATGTTCATCGTGTACTTTTTGTTTTTTTTTTTCTTATGTTTATTGTGTACTTTTAGTTTCTTATGTTCACTGTGTACTTTTTCTTTCTTATGTTCACTGTGTACTTTTTGTTTCTTAAGTTTATTGTGTACTTTTTTTTCTCATGTTCACTGTGTACTTTTTGTTTCTTATGTTCATTGTGTACTTTTTGTTTCTCATGTTCATTGTGTACTTTTTCTTTCTTATGTTCATTGTGTACTTTTTGTTTCTTATGTTCATTGTGTACTTTTTGTTTCTTATGTTCACTGTGTACTTTTTTTTCTCATGTTCATTGTGTACTTTTTTTTCTCATGTTCACTGTGTACTTTTTGTTTCTTATGTTCATTGTGTACTTTTTGTTTCTCATGTTCATTGTGTACTTTTTTTTTCTTATGTTCATTGTGTACTTTTTGTTTATTATGTTCACTTTATACTTTTTGTTTCTTATGTTCATTGTGTACTTTTTGTTACTTATGTTTATTGTGTACTTTTTGTTTATGTTTACTGTGTACTTTTTGTTTCTTATGTTCATTGTGTACTTTTTGTTTCTTATGTTTACTGTATACTTTTTGTTTCTATGTTTACTTTGTACTTTTTGTTTCTTATGTTTATTGTGTACTTTTTGTTTCTCATGTTTATTGTGTACTTTTTTTTTATGTTTACTGTGTACTTTTTGTTTCTTATGTTTATTGTGTGCTTTTTGTTTCTTATGTTCATTGTGTACTTTTTGTTACTTATGTTTATTGTGTACTTTTTGTTTATGTTTACTGTGTACTTTTTGTTTCTTATGTTCATTGTGTACTTTTTGTTTCTTATGTTTACTGTGTACTTTTTGTTTCTATGTTTACTTTGTACTTTTTGTTTCTTATGTTCACTGTGTACTTTTTGTTTCTTATGTTCATTGTGTACTTTTTGTTTCTTATGTTCACTGTGTACTTTTTCTTTCTTATGTTTGTGTACTTTTTTTTGTCATGTTCATAGTGTACTTTTTGTTTCTTAAGTTTATTGTGTACTTTTTTTTGTCATGTTCACTGTGTACTTTTTGTTTCTTATGTTCATTGTGTACTTTTTGTTTCTTATGTTCATTGTGTACTTTTTGTTTTTACTTTTTCTTACTTATGTTCATTGTGTACTTTTTGTTTCTTATGTTCATTGTGTACTTTCTCTTTCTATGTTCACTGTGTACTTTTTCTTTCTAATGTTTGTGTACTTTTTTTGTCATGTTCATAGTGTACTTTTTGTTTCTTAAGTTTATTGTGTACTTTTTTTTGTCATGTTCACTGTGTACTTTTTGTTTCTTATGTTCATTGTGTACTTTTTGTTTCTTATGTTCACTGTGTACTTTGTTTTTCTCATGTTCATTGTGTACTTTTTGTTTCTTATGTTCATTGTGTACTTTTTGTTTTTACTTTTCTTACTATGTTCATCGTGTACTTTTTGTTTCTCATGTTTATTGTGTACTTTTTGTTTCTATGTTCACTGTGTACTTTTTGTTTCTTATGTTTACTGTGTACTTTTTGTTTCTTATGTTAATTGTGTGCTTTTTGTTTCTTATGTTTATTGTGTACTTTTTGTTTCTTATGTTTAGTGTGTACTTTTTGTTTCTTATGTTCACCGTGTACTTTTTGTTTCTTATGTTCATTGTGTACTTTTTCTTTCTCATGTTCATTGTGTACTTTTTGTTTTTACTTTTCTTACTATGTTCATTGTGTACTTTTTGTTTCTCATGTTTATTGTGTACTTTTTGTTTCTCATGTTTATTGTGTACTTTTTGTTTCTTATGTTTATTGTGTACTTTTTGTTTCTTATGTTCCTTGTGTACTTTTAGTTTTTATATTCATTATGTACTTTTTGTTTCTTATGTTCACTCTGTACTTTTTGTTTTCATGTTCATTGTGTACTTTTTGTTTTTACCTTTCTGGTAACACTTTATAATGAGTACACACTATTAACTATTATTAATCATTTATAACGTATGAATACACATTAATATGTAGTTTATAAACACAGTTAAAAATGTTTTATTCATCATTGATAAGCACATTAGTTACGGATTAGTAAATACTGAATCCATCATTTATAAAGCATGATTCTGCTGTAAATAGTCATTACTATGTGGTTTATAATCACAGTTATAAATGTTTTACTCTTCATTGTACTGTACATTTCTGCATGCACTTGCACATCCACTATTCAGACATGTATTAATGATTAGTGACTGTGTTAGTAGATTTTCTATAAAACTCACAACAAATTCATTTTTTAATGATGGCCTATAAACAGTTATTAATGCAGTAATTCATGAATTGAGGCAGTTACAAAGCACTTACTACTTGTTAATTAAGTATTTTGCGCGAGCTCATCTAAAGTGAGCACTACCTATGGCTTATTAAGCATTTACAAATGAGATATAAAGGCTGACAATGCCTCAAGACTCACAAAATGTTCAGTTATCTTAACAGACGAAGGAGAGACACAACACAAAGGGATATAGAACATATTGTATTGATATTTATTGCAACTTCCCAACATATTGTATGAAAACGAACAAGGGTGGTTTATGAAGACATGCTATTGTTGTGATCTTATCTGTTTGGGACGTGTACGTTGAGCTCCCGCTCTCAGCACGTCATCAACGTGATGACGGTGGGAGGCGGGATGTTACGTCATATTTACGTTAACTCTCAGAAGTTTCTGACAGTGCAGCCAAGGGGAGCATGGAGAAGCACATTGGAGTCGGCGGCCGTCAGCGGCTCTAGTGGTGAGTATGTGTCTTTGTTTGGTAGCACACATTATGGTTGAAAGATAATGTAGCTTGTCAGCAGCTGCAGGTGTTTGCCCTCGCTCCCCGACTAACGTTACTAACGTTACTAATGTTAGTAACGTTACCGACCTGCCCGCAGTGGCTAAGCCGACCTGCCGCTGCTACACACTCACCTCGCCCGGCTAGAGGAGACTTAGACTAGGTCGGCTTAGCCACCGCGGACTGGTCCGTAACGTTAGTAACGTTAGTAACGTGAGTCGGGGAGCGAGGGCAAACACCTGCAGCTTCTGACAAGCTAACGTTATCTTTCAACCATAATGTGTGCTACCAAACAAAGACACATACTCACCACTAGAGCCGCTGACGGCCGCCGACTCCAATGTGCTTCTCCATGCTCCCCTTGGCTGCACTGTCAGAAACTTCTGAGAGTTAACGTAAATATGACGTAACATCCCGCCTCCCACCGTCATCACGTTGATGACGTGCTGAGAGCGGGAGCTCAACGTACACGTCCCAAACAGATAAGATCACAACAATAGCATGTCTTCATAGACCACCCTTGTTCGTCTTCATACAATATGTTGGGAAGTTGCAGTAAATATCAATACAATATGTTCTATATCCCTTTGTGTTGTGTCTCTCCTTCGTCTGTTAAGATAACTGAACATTTTGTGAGTCTCGAGGCATTGTCAGCCTTTATATCTCATTTGTAAATGCTTAATAAGCCATAGGTAGTGCTCACTTTAGATGAGCTCGTGCAAAATACTTAATTAAGGAGTAGTAAGTGCTTTGTAACTGTGAATTCCTGCATTAATCACTGTTTATAGGCCATCATTAGAAAATGAATTTGTTGTGAGTTTTATAGAACATCTACTAACACAGTCACTAGTATTTCCAGCAGAATCATGCTTTATAAATGATGAATTCAGTATTTACTAATCCATAACTAATGTGCTTATCAATGATGAATAAAATTGTTGTTTCTAACATATGAATACACATTAGTATGTAGTTTATAAATGATGAATTCAGTATTTATTCATGCTTAACTAATACTTAATAGTGTGTACTCGTTATAAACTGTTACCACATTTCTTTCTATGTTCACTGTGTACATTTTGTTTCTTATGTTCATTGTGTACTTTTTGTTTTTACGTTTCTTTCTATGTTCATTGTGTACTTTTTGTTTCTTATGTTCACTGTGTACTTTTTGTTTTTATGTTCATTGTGTACTTTTTGTTTCTTATGTTTATTGTGTACTTTTTGTTTCTTATGTTCATTGTGTACTTTTTGTTGTGTTCATTGTGTACTTTTTCTTTCTATGTTCATTGTGTACTTTTTGTTTTTATGTTTATTTCTATGTTCACTGTGTACTTTTTGTTTCTTGTGTTTATTGTGTACTTTTTGTTTCTATGTTCATTGTGTACTTTTAGTTTATGTTCACTGTGTACTTTTTGTTTCTTATGTTCATTGTGTACTTTTTGTTTTTACGTTTCTTTCTATGTTCATTGTGTACTTTTTGTTTCTTATGTTCATTGTGTACTTTTTGTTCATGTTTATTGTGTACTTTTAGTTTTTATGTTCACTGTGTACTTTTTGTTTTTCAATTTTTCGCGTTTTATTTGAACAAACTCCTAATAGGGAATTTATCGGATCAAAATAAAATTGGTCAGTACAATAAAAACAAACTGCAGATGAAACGTTGTGCAATTTGTGACTGTAAATCAAACCGCTTGACCGTGACGACGTGTTGTATTTCGCAGATTTTCCGCAAAACAGATATTCATGACTTCATTCATTGTGTACTTTTGTTTCTTATGTTCATTGTGTACATTTTGTTTCTTATGTTTATTGTGTACTTTTTGTTTCTTATGTTTATTGTGTACTTTTTGTTTTTATGTTTCTTTCTATGTTCATTGTTTACTTTTTGTTTATGTTCACTGTATACTTTTTGTTTCTTGTGTTCATTGTGTACTTTTTTCCTCATGTTTATTGTGTACTTTTGGTTTCTTATGTTCACTGTGTACCTTTTCTTTCTATGTTCATTGTGTACTTTTAGTTTATGTTCATTGTGTACTTTCTGTTTCTTGTGTTCATTGTGTACTTTTTTTCCTTATGTTTATTGTGTACTTTTAGTTTCTTATGTTCATTATGTACTTATTGTTTCTCATGTTTATTGTGTACTTTTAGATTCTTATGTTTATTGTGTACTTTTAGTTTCTTATGTTCACTGTGTACTTTTTGTTTTTACGTTTCTTTCTATGTTCACTATGTGCCTTTTGTTTCTTATGTTTATTGTGTACTTTTTTGTTTATATTTATTCTGTACTTTTTGTTTGTTATTTTTATTGTGTACTTTTTGTTTCTTATGTTCACTGTGTACTTTTTGTTTTTTACGTTTCTTTCGATGTTCACTATGTGCTTTTTGTTTCTCATGTTTATTGTGTACTTTTAGATTCTTATGTTCACTGTGTACTTTTAGTTTTTCATGTTCATTGTGTACTTTTTGTTTCTTTTGTTCATTGTGTACTTTTTGTTCCTTATGTTTATTGTGTACTTTTTGATTCTTATGTTCATTGTGTACTTTTTGTTTCTTATGTTCATTGTGTACTTTTTTTCTTATGTTTATTGTGTACTTTTTGTTTCTTATGTTCATTGTGTACTTTTTGTTTCATATGTTTATTGTGTACTTTTTGTTTTTACGTTTCTTTTTATGGTCACTGTGTACTTTTTGTTTATGTTTATTGTGTACTTTTTATTTCTCATGTTCACATTGTACTTTTTCTTACTTATGGTCATTGTGTACTTTTTGTTTATGTTTATTGTGTACTTTTTGTTTCTTATTTTCATTGTGTACTTTTTGTTCCTTATGTTTATTGTGTACTTTTTGTTTCTTATGTTCATTGTGTACTTTTTGTTTCTTATGTTCATTGTGTACTTTTTGTTTCTTATGTTCATTGTGTACTTTTTGTTTATGTTTATTGTGTATTATTGTTTCTTATGTTCACTGTGTACTTTTTGTTTCTTATGTTTATTGTGTACTTTTTGTTTCTTATGTTCATTGTGTACTTTTTGTTTCTTATATCATTGTGTACTTTTTGTTTCTTATGTTTATTGTGTACTTTTTGTTTCTTATGTTCACTGTGTACTTTTTGTTTCTTACGTTTATTGTGTACTTTTTGTTTATGTTTATTGTGTACTTTTTGTTTCTTATGTTCATTGTGTACTTTTTCTTTCTTATGTTCATTGTGTACTTTTTTTTCCTTATGTTTATTGTGTACTTTTTGTTTCTTATGTTCATTGTGTACTTTTTGTTTCTTATATTTATTGTGTACTTTTTGTTTTTACGTTTCTTTCTATGGTCACTGTGTACTTTTTCTTTCTTATGTTCATTGTGTACTTTTTGTTTATGTTTATTGTGTATTTTTGTTTCTTATGTTCACTGTGTACTTTTTGTTTCTTATGTTTATTGTGTACTTTTTGTTTATGTTTATTGTGTACTTTTTGTTTCTTACGTTCATTGTGTACATTTTGTTTCTTATGTTTATTGTGTACTTTTTGTTTCTTACGTTTATTGTGTACTTTTTGTTTCTTATGTTTATTATGTACTTTTTGTATATTATATTCACTGTGTACTTTTTGTTTCTTATGTTTATTATGTACTTTTTGTTTCTTATGTTCATTGTGTCCTTTTGTTTTTACTTTTCTTTCTATGTTCACTGTGTACTTTTTGTTTCTTATGTTCACTGTTTACTTTTTGTTTCTTATGTTTATTGTGTACTTTTAGTTTCTTATGTTCACTGTGTACTTTTTGTTTTTACGTTTCTTTCTATGTTCACTATGTACTTTTTGTTTCTTATGTTTATAGTGTACTTTTTGTTTCTTATGTTCATTGTGTACTTTTTGTTCCTTATGTTTATTGTGTACTTTTTGTTTCTTATGTTCATTGTGTACTTTTTGTTTCTTATGTTCATTGTGTACTTTTTTTTCCTTATGTTTATTGTGTACTTTTTTTTCTTATGTTTATTGTGTACTTTTAGTTTCTTATGTTTATTGTGTACTTTTTGTTTCTTATGTTCATTGTGTACTTTTTTTTCCTTATGTTTATTGTGTACTTTTTGTTTCTTATGTTTATTGTGTACTTTTAGTTTCTTATGTTCACTGTGTACTTTTTGTTTTTACGTTTCTTTCTATGTTCACTATGTGCTTTTTGTTTCTTATGTTTATTGTGTACTTTTTGTTTATATTTATTCTGTACTTTTTGTTTCTTATCTTTATTGTGTACTTTTTGTTTCTTATTTTCATTGTGTACTTTTTGTTTCTTATGTTCATTGTGTACTTTTTGTTTCTTATGTTCATTGTGTACTTTTTGTTTCTTATGTTCACTGTGTACTTTTTGTTTATGTTTATTGTGTACTTTTTGTTTCTTACGTTCATTGTGTACTTTTTGTTTCTTATGTTTATTGTGTACTTTTTGTTTCTTATGTTCACTGTGTACTTTTTGTTTCTTACGTTTATTGTGTACTTTTTGTGTATGTTTATTGTGTACTTTTTGTTTCTTACGTTCATTGTGTACTTTTTGTTTCTTATGTTTATTGTGTACTTTTTGTTTCTTATGTTTATTATGTACTTTTTGTTTCTTATGTTCATTGTGTACTTTTTGTTTCTTATGTTTATTGTGTACTTTTAGTTTCTTATGTTCACTGTGTACTTTTTTTCTTATGTTCACTGTGTACTTTTTGTTTCTTATGTTTATTGTGTACTTTTTGTTTATGTTTATTCTGTACTTTTTGTTTCTTATGTTCACTGTGTACTTTTTGTTTCTCTTGTTTATTGTGTACTTTTAGTTTCTTATGTTTATTCTGTACTTTTTGTTTATGTTTATTCTGTACTTTTTGTTTCTTATTTTCATTGTGTACTTTTTGTTCCTTATGTTTATTGTGTACTTTTTGTTTCTTATGTTCATTGTGTACTTTTTGTTTCTTATGTTCATTGTGTACTTTTTTTTCCTTATGTTTATTGTGTACTTTTTGTTTCTTATGTTCATTGTGTACTTTTTGTTTCATATATTTATTGTGTACTTTTTGTTTTTACGTTTCTTTCTATGGTCACTGTGTACTTTTTTTTTTCTTATGTTTATTGTGTACTTTTTGTTTCTTATGTTCATTGTGTACTTTTTGTTTCTTATGTTCATTGTGTACTTTTTTTTCCTTATGTTTATTATGTACTTTTTGTTTCTTATGTTTTTTTTGTACTTTTTGTTTCTTATATTTATTGTGTACTTTTTGTTTTTACGTTTCTTTCTATGGTCACTGTGTACTTTTTCTTTCTTATGTTCATTGTGTACTTTTTGTTTATGTTTATTGTGTATTTTTGTTTCTTATGTTCACTGTGTACTTTTTGTTTCTTATGTTTATTGTGTACTTTTTGTTTATGTTTATTGTGTACTTTTTGTTTCTTACGTTGATTGTGTACTTTTTGTTTCTTATGTTTATTATGTACTTTTTGTATATTATGTTCATTGTGTACTTTTTGTTTCTTATGTTTATTGTGTACTTTTTGTTTCTTATGTTTATTATGTACTTTTTGTTTCTTATGTTCATTGTGTACTTTTTGTTTCTTATGTTTATTGTGTACTTTTTGTTTCTTATGTTCATTGTGTACTTTTTGTTTCTTGTGTTCATTGTGTACTTTTTGTTTCTTGTGTTTATTGTGTACTTTTAGTTTCTTATGTTCATTGTGTACTTTTTGTTTCTTATGTTTATTTTGTACTTTTAGTTTCTTATGTTTACTGTGTACTTTTTCTTTTTACGTTTCTTTCTATGTTCACTATGTGCTTTTTGTTTCTTATGTTTATTGTGTACTTTTTGTTTATACTTATTGTGTACTTTTTGTTTCTTATTTTCATTGTGTACTTTTTGTTTCTTATGTTCATTGTGTACTTTTTGTTTCTTATGTTCACTGTGTACTTTTTGTTTTTACGTTTCTTTCTATGTTCACTATGTGCTTTTTGTTTCTCATGTTTATTGTGTACTTTTTGTTTCTTTTGTTCATTGTGTACTTTTTGTTTCTTATGTTTATTGTGTACTTTTAGTTTCTAATGTTCACTATGTACTTTTTGTTTCTTATGTTTATTGTGTACTTTTTGTTTATGTTTATTCTGTACTTTTTGTTTCTTATTTTCATTGTGTACTTTTTGTTCCTTATGTTTATTGTGTACTTTTTATTTCTCATGTTCACATTGTACTTTTTCTTTCTCATGTTCATTGTGTACTTTTTGTTTATGTTTATTGTGTACTTTTTGTTTCTTATTTTCATTGTGTACTTTTTGTTCCTTATGTTTATTGTGTACTTTTTGTTTCTTATGTTCATTGTGTACTTTTTGTTTCTTATGTTTATTGTGTACTTTTTGTTTCTTATGTTCATTGTGTACTTTTTGTTTCTTATGTTTATTGTGTACTTTTTGTTTCTTATGTTCATTGTGTACTTTTTGTTTCTTATGTTTATTGTGTACTTTTTGTTTCTTATGTTTATTGTGTACTTTTTGTTTCTTATGTTCATTGTGTACTTTTTGTTTCTTATGTTTATTGTTTACTTTTTGTTTATGTTTATTGTGTATTTTTGTTTCTCATGTTCACTGTGTACTTTTTGTTTCTTATGTTTATTGTGTACTTTTTGTTTATGTTTATTGTGTACTTTTTGTTTCTTACGTTCATTGTGTACTTTTTGTTTCTTATGTTTATTGTGTACTTTTTGTTTCTTATGTTCACTGTGTACTTTTTGTTTCTTACGTTTATTGTGTACTTTTTGTTTATGTTTATTGTGTACTTTTTGTTTCTTACGTTCATTGAGTACTTTTTGTTTCTTATGTTTATTGTGTACTTTTTGTTTCTTATGTTCACTGTGTACTTTTTGTTTCTTACGTTTATTGTGTACTTTTTGTTTATGTTTATTGTGTACTTTTTGTTTCTTACGTTCATTGTGTACTTTTTGTTTCTTATGTTTATTGTGTACTTTTTGTTTCTTCTGTTTATTATGTACTTTTTGTTTCTTATGTTCATTGTGTACTTTTTGTTTCTTATGTTTATTGTGTACTTTTTGTTTCTTATGTTTATCGTGTACTTTTAGTTTCTTATGTTCACTGTGTACTTTTTGTTTCTTATGTTCACTGTGTACTTCTTGTTTCTTGTGTTTATTGTGTACTTTTAGTTTCTTATGTTCACTGTGTACTTTTTGTTTTTACGTTTCTTTCTATGTTCACTATGTACTTTTTGTTTCTTATGTTCATTGTGTACTTTTTATTTCTTATGTTCCCTGTGTACTTTTTGTTTCTTGTGTTCATTGTGTACTTTTTGTTTCTTGTGTTTATTGTGTACTTTTAGTTTCTTATGTTCATTGTGTACTTTTTGTTTCTTATGTTTATTGTGTACTTTTAGTTTCTTATGTTTATTGTGTACTTTTTGTTTATGTTTATTCTGTACTTTTTGTTTCTTATTTTCATTGTGTACTTTTTGTTCCTTATGTTTATTGTGTACTTTTTGTTTCTTATGTTCATTGTGTACTTTTTGTTTCTTATGTTCATTGTGTACTTTTTTTTCCTTATGTTTTTTGTGTACTTTTTGTTTCTTATGTTTATTGTGTACTTTTAGTTTCTTATGTTCACTGTGTACTTTTTGTTTTTACGTTTCTTTCTATGTTCACTATGTGCTTTTTGTTTCTTATGTTTATTGTGTACTTTTTGTTTATATTTATTCTGTACTTTTTGTTTCTTATCTTTATTGTGTACTTTTTGTTTCTTATTTTCATTGTGTACTTTTTGTTTCTTATGTTCACTGTGTACTTTTTGTTTTTACGTTTCTTTCTATGTTCACTATGTGCTTTTTGTTTCTCATGTTTATTGTGTACTTTTAGATTCTTATGTTCACCGTGTACTTTTAGTTTTTCATGTTCATTGTGTACTTTTTGTTTCTTTTGTTCATTGTGTACTTTTTGTTTCTTATGTTTATTGTGTACTTTTAGTTTCTAATGTTCACTATGTACTTTTTGTTTCTTATGTTTATTGTGTACTTTTTGTTTATGTTTATTCTGTACTTTTTGTTTCTTATTTTCATTGTGTACTTTTTGTTCCTTATGTTCATTGTGTACTTTTTGTTTATGTTTATTGTGTACTTTTTGTTTCTTATGTTCATTGTGTACTTTTTGTTTCTTATGTTTATTGTGTACTTTTTGTTTCTTATGTTCACTGTGTACTTTTTGTTTCTTATGTTTATTGTGTACTTTTTGTTTCTTATGTTTATTATGTACTTTTTGTTTATTATGTTCATTGTGTACTTTTTGTTTCTTATGTTTATTGTGTACTTTTTGTTTCTTATGTTTATTGTGTACTTTTTGTTTCTTATGTTCATTGTGTACTTTTTGTTTCTTATGTTTATTGTGTACTTTTTGTTTCTTATGTTTATTGTGTACTTTTTGTTTCTTATGTTCATTGTGTACTTTTTATTTCTTATGTTCACTGTGTACTTTTTGTTTCTTGTGTTCATTGTGTACTTTTTGTTTCTTGTGTTTATTGTGTACTTTTAGTTTCTTATGTTCATTGTGTACTTTTTGTTTCTTATGTTTATTGTGTACTTTTAGTTTCTTATGTTTATTGTGTACTTTTTGTTTATGTTTATTCTGTACTTTTTGTTTCTTATTTTCATTGTGTACTTTTTGTTCCTTATGTTTATTGTGTACTTTTTGTTTCTTATGTTCATTGTGTACTTTTTGTTTCTTATGTTCATTGTGTACTTTTTTTTTCCTTATGTTTTTTGTGTACTTTTTGTTTCTTATGTTTATTGTGTACTTTTAGTTTCTTATGTTTACTGTGTACTTTTTGTTTTTACGTTTCTTTCTATGTTCACTATGTGCTTTTTGTTTCTTATGTTAATTGTGTACTTTTTGTTTATACTTATTGTGTACTTTTTGTTTCTTATCTTTATTGTGTACTTTTTGTTTCTTATTTTCATTGTGTACTTTTTGTTTCTTATGTTCATTGTGTACTTTTTGTTTCTTATGTTCACTGTGTACTTTTTGTTTTTACGTTTCTTTCTATGTGCTTTTGTTTCTCATGTTTATTGTGTACTTTTTGTTTCTTTTGTTCATTGTGTACTTTTTGTTTCTTATGTTTATTGTGTACTTTTAGTTTCTAATGTTCACTATGTACTTTTTGTTTCTTATGTTTATTGTGTACTTTTTGTTTATGTTTATTCTGTACTTTTTGTTTCTTATTTTCATTGTGTACTTTTTGTTCCTTATGTTTATTGTGTACTTTTTATTTCTCATGTTCACATTGTACTTTTTCTTTCTCATGTTCATTGTGTACTTTTTGTTTCTTATTTTCATTGTGTACTTTTTGTTCCTTATGTTTATTGTGTACTTTTTGTTTCTTATGTTTATTGTGTACTTTTTGTTTCTTATGTTCATTGTGTACTTTTTGTTTCTTATGTTTATTGTGTACTTTTTGTTTCTTATGTTCATTGTGTACTTTTTGTTTCTTATGTTTATTGTTTACTTTTTGTTTATGTTTATTGTGTATTTTTGTTTCTCATGTTCACTGTGTTCTTTTTGTTTCTTATGTTTATTGTGTACTTTTTGTTTATGTTTATTGTGTACTTTTTGTTTCTTACGTTCATTGTGTACTTTTTGTTTCTTATGTTTATTGTGTACTTTTTGTTTCTTATGTTCACTGTGTACTTTTTGTTTCTTACGTTTATTGTGTACTTTTTGTTTATGTTTATTGTGTACTTTTTGTTTCTTACGTTCATTGAGTACTTTTTGTTTCTTATGTTTATTGTGTACTTTTTGTTTCTTATGTTCACTGTGTACTTTTTGTTTCTTACGTTTATTGTGTACTTTTTGTTTATGTTTATTGTGTACTTTTTGTTTCTTACGTTCATTGTGTACTTTTTGTTTCTTATGTTTATTGTGTACTTTTTGTTTCTTCTGTTTATTATGTACTTTTTGTTTCTTATGTTCATTGTGTACTTTTTGTTTCTTATGTTTATTGTGTACTTTTTGTTTCTTATGTTTATTGTGTACTTTTAGTTTCTTATGTTCACTGTGTACTTTTTGTTTCTTATGTTCACTGTGTACTTCTTGTTTCTTGTGTTTATTGTGTACTTTTAGTTTCTTATGTTCACTGTGTACTTTTTGTTTTTACGTTTCTTTCTATGTTCACTATGTACTTTTTGTTTCTTATGTTCATTGTGTACTTTTTATTTCTTATGTTCACTGTGTACTTTTTGTTTCTTGTGTTCATTGTGTACTTTTTGTTTCTTGTGTTTATTGTGTACTTTTAGTTTCTTATGTTCATTGTGTACTTTTTGTTTCTTATGTTTATTGTGTACTTTTAGTTTCTTATGTTTATTGTGTACTTTTTGTTTATGTTTATTCTGTACTTTTTGTTTCTTATTTTCATTGTGTACTTTTTGTTCCTTATGTTTATTGTGTACTTTTTGTTTCTTATGTTCATTGTGTACTTTTTGTTTCTTATGTTCATTGTGTACTTTTTTTCCTTATGTTTTTTGTGTACTTTTTGTTTCTTATGTTTATTGTGTACTTTTAGTTTCTTATGTTCACTGTGTACTTTTTGTTTTTACGTTTCTTTCTATGTTCACTATGTGCTTTTTGTTTCTTATGTTTATTGTGTACTTTTTGTTTATATTTATTCTGTACTTTTTGTTTCTTATCTTTATTGTGTACTTTTTGTTTCTTATTTTCATTGTGTACTTTTTGTTTCTTATGTTCACTGTGTACTTTTTGTTTTTACGTTTCTTTCTATGTTCACTATGTGCTTTTTTGTTTCTCATGTTTATTGTGTACTTTTAGATTCTTATGTTCACCGTGTACTTTTAGTTTTTCATGATCATTGTGTACTTTTTGTTTCTTTTGTTCATTGTGTACTTTTTTGTTTCTTATGTTTATTGTGTACTTTTAGTTTCTAATGTTCACTATGTACTTTTTGTTTCTTATGTTTATTGTGTACTTTTTGTTTATGTTTATTCTGTACTTTTTGTTTCTTATTTTCATTGTGTACTTTTTGTTCCTTATGTTCATTGTGTACTTTTTGTTTATGTTTATTGTGTACTTTTTGTTTCTTATTTTCATTGTGTACTTTTTGTTCCTTATGTTTATTGTGTACTTTTTGTTTCTTATGTTCATTGTGTACTCTTTGTTTCTTATGTTTATTGTGTACTTTGTGTTTCTTATGTTCATTGTGTACTTTTTGTTTCTTATGTTTATTGTGTACTTTTTGTTTTTATGTTTCTTTCTATGGTCACTGTGTACTTTTTCTTTCTTATGTTCATTGTGTACTTTTTGTTTCTCATGTTCATTGTGTACTTTTTGTTTCTTATGTTTATTGTGTACTTTTTGTTTCTTATGTTCATTGTGTACTTTTTGTTTCTTATGTTTATTGTGTACTTTTTGTTTATGTTTATTGTGTACTTTTTGTTTCTTACGTTTATTGTGTACTTTTTGTTTCTTATGTTCATTGTGTACTTTTTGTTTTTACGTTTCTTTCTATGTTCATTGTGTACTTTTTGTTTCTATGTTCATTGTGTACTTTTTGTTTCTCATGTTCATTGTGTACTTTTTTTTCTTATGTTCATTGTTTGCTTTTTGGTCATGTTCACTGTGTACTTTTTGTTTTTCAACTTTTAGCGTTTTATTTGAACAAACTCCTAATAGGGAATTTATCGGATCAATATCAAAATTGCTCAGTACAATCAAAACAAACTGCAGATGAAAAGTTGCGCTATTTGTGACTGTAAATCAAACCGCTTGACCATGACGACGTGTTGTATTTCACTAATTTTCCGCAAAACAGATATTCATAACTTCATTCATTGTGTACTTTTTGTTTATGTTCATTGTGTCGTTTTTGTTTATTATGTTCACTGTGTACTTTTTGTTTATTATGTTTATTGTGTACTTTTTGTTTTTACGTTTCTTTCTATGTTCACTGTGTACTTTTTGTTTCTTATGTTTATTGTGTACTTTTTGTTTCTTATGTTTATTGTGTACTTTTTGTTTCTTATGTTCATTGTGTACTTTTTGTTTATTATGTTCATTGTCTACTTTTTGTTTCTTATGTTTATTGTGTACTTTTTTTTGTTTTTTACGTTTCTTTCTATGTTCACTGTGTACTTTTTGTTTCTTATGTTTATTGTGTACTTTTTGTTTCTTATGTTTATTGTATATTTTTTGTTTATTATGTTTATTGTGTACTTTTTATTTCTTATGTTCATTGTTTACTTTTTGTTCCTTATGTTTATTGTGTACTTTTTGTTTATTATGTTTATTGTGTACTTTTTGTTTTTACTTTTCTTTCTATGTTCATTGTGTACTTTTTGTTCCTCATGTTTATTGTGTACTTTTTGTTTATTATGTTTATTGTGTACTTTTTGTTTTTTATGTTCATTGTGTACTTTTTGTTTCTTATGTTTATTGTGTACTTTTTTTTTTCTTGTGTTTATTGTCTACTTTTAGTTTCTTATGTTTATTGTGTACTTTTGTTTCTATGTTCATTGTGTACTTTTTGTTTCTTCTGTTCATTGTGTACTTTTTGTTTCTTTTGTTTATTGTGTACTTTTAGTTTCTTATGTTCACTGTGTACTTTTTGTTTCTTATGTTTATTGTGTACTTTTTGTTTCTTATGTTCATTGTGTACTTTTTGTTTTCTTATGTTTATTGTGTACTTTTTTGTTTCTTATGTTCAATTGTGTACTTTTTGTTTCTTTTTGTTTTTATGTTCATTGTGTACTTTTTTTCTTATGTTCATTGTGTACTTTTTTGTTTCTTATGTTCATTGTGTACTTTTTTTTTGTTCATTGTGTACTTTTTGTTTCTTTTCTTTTTTTATGTTCATTGTGTACTTTTTGTTTCTTATGTTTATTGTGTACTTTTTTTTCTTTTGTTTTATGTTCATTGTGTACTTTTTGTTTCTTATGTTCATTGTGTACTGTGTACTTTTTGTTTATGTTTATTAGTACTTTTGTTTCTTATGTTCATTGTGTACTTTTTGTTTCTATGTTCATTGTGTACTTTTTGTTTCTTATGTTCATTGTGTACTTTTTGTTTTATGTTTATTGTGTACTTTTTGTTTCTTATGTTTATTGTGTACTTTTGTTTCTTATGTTCATTGTGTACTTTTTGTCTTATGTTTATTGTGTACTTTTTGTTTATGTTCATTGTGTACTTTTTGTTTCTTATGTTCATTGTGTACTTTTTGTTTTTATGTTTATTGTGTACTTTTTTGTTTCTTATGTTTATTGTGTACTTTTTGTTTCTTATGTTTTGTTACTTTTTTGTTTGTACTTTTTCTTATGTTCATTGTGTACTTTTTGTTTTTAGTTTCTTTCTATGTTCACTTGTGTACTTTTTGTTTCTTATGTTTATTGTGTACTTTTTGTTTATGTTTATTGTGTACTTTTTGTTTCTTATGTTCATTGTGTACTTTTTGTTTTTTTACTTTTTATTTTGTTTTTTATGTTCATTGTGTACTTTTTGTTTCTTATGTTTATTGTGTACTTTTTGTTTCTTATGTTCATTGTGTACTTTTTGTTTCTTATGTTTATTGTGTACTTTTTTGTTTATGTTTATTGTTTTTTGTTTCTTATGTTCATTGTGTACTTTTTGTTTCTTATGTTTATTGTGTACTTTTTGTTTTTTTTGTTTCTTATGTTCATTGTGTACTTTTTGTTTCTTATGTTTATTGTGTACTTTTTTTGTTTTTTTCTTATGTTTATTGTGTACTTTTGTTTCTTATGTTCATTGTGTACTTTTTTTTTTATGTTTATTGTGTACTTTTTGTTTCTTATGTTCATTGTGTACTTTTTGTTTCTTATGTTTATTGTGTACTTTTTGTTTCTTATGTTCATTGTGTACTTTTTGTTTCTTATGTTCATTGTGTACTTTTGTTTCTTATGTTCATTGTGTACTTTTTGTTTCTTATGTTCATTGTGTACTTTTTTGTTTCTTATGTTCATTGTGTACTTTTTTTTTTGTTTATTGTTACTTTTTGTTTTTATGTTCATTGTGTACTTTTTGTTTCTTTGGTTTATTGTGTACTTTTGTTTCTTATGTTTCACTGTGTACTTTTTTTTTTATGTTCATTGTGTACTTTTTGTTTCTTATGTTTATTGTGTACTTTTTGTTTTTATTTTTTCTTATGTTCATTGTGTACTTTTTGTTTCTTATGTTCATTGTGTACTTTTTGTTTCTTTTGTTCATTGTGTACTTTTTGTTTATTGTGTACTTTTTTTTTTTTTATGTTTATTTGTACTTTTTTTTGTTTCTTATGTTCATTGTGTACTTTTTGTTTCTTATGTTTATTGTGTACTTTTTGTTTCTTATGTTCATTGTGTACTTTTTGTTTTTATGTTTTTTTTTTTCTTATGTTCATTGTGTACTTTTTGTTTCTTATGTTTATTGTGTACTTTTTTTATGTTTATTGTGTACTTTTGTTTCTTATGTTCATTGTGTGTTTTTTTTGTTTTTACTTTCTTTCTATGTTCACTGTGTACTTTTTGTTTCTTATGTTCATTGTGTACTTTTTTTTTATGTTTTTTGTGTACTTTTTGTTTCTTATGTTTCTTATGTTCATTGTGTACTTTTTGTTTCTTATGTTCATTGTGTACTTTTTGTTTCTTATGTTTATTGTGTACTTTTTGTTTCTTATGTTTATTGTGTACTTTTTGTTTTTTATGTTCATTGTGTACTTTTTGTTTCTTATGTTCATTGTGTACTTTTTGTTTCTTATGTTTATTGTGTACTTTTTGTTTCTTATGTTTATTGTGTACTTTTTGTTTCTTATGTTAATTGTGTACTTTTTTTTTATGTTTATTGTGTACTTTTTGTTTCTTATGTTTATTGTGTACTTTTTGTTTCTTATGTTCATTGTGTACTTTTTGTTTCTTATGTTCATTGTGTACTTTTTGTTTCTTATGTTCATTGTGTACTTTTTGTTTTTACGTTTCTTTCTATGTTCACTGTGTACTTTTTGTTTCTTATGTTTATTGTGTACTTTTTGTTTCTTATGTTCATTGTGTACTTTTTGTTTCTTATGTTTATTGTGTACTTTTTGTTTCTAATGTTCATTATGTGTACTTTTTGTTTCTTATGTTTATTGTGTACTTTTTGTTTATGTTTATTCTGTACTTTTTGTTTCTTATTTTCATTGTGTACTTTTTGTTCCTTATGTTTATTGTGTACTTTTTGTTTTCTCATGTTCACTTGTGTACTTTTTGTTTCTCATGTTCATTGTGTACTTTTTGTTTATGTTTATTGTGTACTTTTTGTTTCTTATGTTCATTGTGTACTTTTTGTTTCTTATGTTTATTGTGTACTTTTTGTTTCTTATGTTCATTGTGTACTTTTTGTTTCTTATGTTTATTGTGTACTTTTTGTTTCTTATGTTCATTGTGTACTTTTTGTTTCTTATGTTTATTGTGTACTTTTTGTTTCTTATGTTCATTGTGTACTTTTTGTTTCTTATGTTTATTGTTTACTTTTTGTTTATGTTTATTGTGTATTTTTGTTTCTCATGTTCACTGTGTACTTTTTGTTTCTTATGTTTTTTGTGTACTTTTTGTTTATGTTTATTGTGTACTTTTTGTTTCTTATGTTCATTGTGTACTTTTTGTTTCTTATGTTTATTGTGTACTTTTTGTTTCTTATGTTCACTGTGTACTTTTTGTTTCTTATGTTTATTGTGTACTTTTTGTTTATGTTTATTGTGTACTTTTTGTTTCTTATGTTCATTGTGTACTTTTTGTTTCTTATGTTTATTGTGTACTTTTTGTTTCTTATGTTCACTGTGTACTTTTTGTTTCTTACGTTTATTGTGTACTTTTTGTTTATGTTTATTGTGTACTTTTTGTTTCTTACGTTCATTGTGTACTTTTTGTTTCTTATGTTAATTGTGTACTTTTTGTTTCTTATGTTTATTATGTACTTTTTGTTTCTTATGTTCATTGTGTACTTTTTGTTTCTTATGTTTATTGTGTACTTTTTGTTTCTTATGTTTATTGTGTACTTTTAGTTTCTTATGTTCACTGTGTACTTTTTGTTTCTTATGTTCACTGTGTACTTTTTGTTTCTTATGTTTATTGTGTACTTTTAGTTTCTTATGTTCACTGTGTACTTTTTGTTTTTACGTTTCTTTCTATGTTCACTATGTACTTTTTGTTTCTTATGTTCATTGTGTACTTTTTATTTCTTATGTTCCCTGTGTACTTTTTGTTTCTTGTGTTCATTGTGTACTTTTTGTTTCTTGTGTTTATTGTGTACTTTTAGTTTCTTATGTTCATTGTGTACTTTTTGTTTCTTATGTTTATTGTGTACTTTTTGTTTCTTATGTTTATTGTGTACTTTTTGTTTATGTTTATTCTGTACTTTTTGTTTCTTATTTTCATTGTGTACTTTTTGTTCCTTATGTTTATTGTGTACTTTTTGTTTCTTATGTTCATTGTGTACTTTTTGTTTCTTATGTTCATTGTGTACTTTTTTTTTCCTTATGTTTTTTGTGTACTTTTTGTTTCTTATGTTTATTGTGTACTTTTTGTTTCTTATGTTCACTGTGTACTTTTGTTTTTACGTTTCTTGTGTACTTTTTGTTTCTTATCTTTATTGTGTACTTTTTGTTTCTTATTTTCATTGTGTACTTTTTGTTTCTTATGTTCATTGTGTACTTTTTGTTTTTTACGTTTCTTTCTATGTTCACTATGTGCTTTTTGTTTCTTCATGTTTATTGTGTACTTTTAGATTCTTATGTTCACCGTGTACTTTTAGTTTTTCATGATCATTGTGTACTTTTTGTTTCTTTTGTTCATTGTGTACTTTTTGTTTCTTATGTTTATTGTGTACTTTTTAGTTTCTAATGTTCACTATGTACTTTTTGTTTCTTATGTTTATTGTGTACTTTTTGTTTTTATGTTTATTGTGTACTTTTTGTTTCTTATTTTCATTGTGTACTTTTTGTTTCTTATGTTCATTGTGTACTTTTTGTTTTTATGTTTATTGTGTACTTTTTGTTTCTTATGTTCATTGTGTACTTTTTGTTCCTTATGTTTATTGTGTACTTTTTGTTTCTTATGTTCATTGTGTACTTTTTGTTTCTTATGTTTATTGTGTACTTTTTGTTTCTTATGTTCATTGTGTACTTTTTGTTTCTTATGTTTATTGTGTACTTTTTGTTTTTACGTTTCTTTCTATGTTCACTGTGTACTTTTTGTTTCTTATGTTCATTGTGTACTTTTTGTTCATGTTTATTGTGTATTTTTGTTTCTTATGTTCACTGTGTACTTTTTGTTTCTTATGTTTATTGTGTACTTTTTGTTTATGTTTATTGTGTACTTTTTGTTTCTTATGTTTATTGTGTACTTTTTGTTTCTTATGTTTATTATGTACTTTTTGTATATTATGTTCATTGTGTACTTTTTTTTTTGTTTTTACGTTTCTTTCTATGTTCATTGTGTACTTTTTGTTTCTATGTTCATTGTGTACTTTTTGTTTCTCATGTTCATTGTGTACTTTTTTTTTCTTATGTTCATTGTTTGCTTTTTGTTCATGTTCACTGTGTACTTTTTGTTTTTCAACTTTTAGCGTTTTATTTGAACAAACTCCTAATAGGGAATTTATCGATCAATATCAAATTGCTCAGTACAATCAAAACAAACTGCAGATGAAAAGTTGCGCTATTTGTGACTGTAAATCAAACCGCTTGACCATGACGACGTGTTGTATTTCACTAATTTTCCGCAAAACAGATATTCATAACTTCATTCATTGTGTACTTTTTGTTTATGTTCATTGTGTACATTTTGTTTATTATGTTCATTGTCTACTTTTTGTTTATTATGTTTATTGTGTACTTTTTGTTTTTACGTTTCTTTCTATGTTCACTGTGTACTTTTTGTTTCTTATGTTTATTGTGTACTTTTTGTTTCTTATGTTTATTGTGTACTTTTTGTTTCTTATGTTCATTGTGTACTTTTTGTTTATTATGTTCATTGTGTACTTTTTGTTTCTTATGTTCACTGTGTACTTTTTGTTTCTTATGTTCATTGTGTACTTTTTGTTTTTACGTTTCTTTCTATGTTCACTGTGTCCTTTTTGTTTCTATGTTCATTGTGTATTTTTTGTTTCTTATGTTTATTGTGTACTTTTAGTTTCTTATGTTCATTGTGTACTTTTTGTTTTCACCTTTCTTTCTATGTTCACTGTGTACTTTTTGTTTCTTATGTTCATTGTGTACTTTTTGTTTTCACCTTTCTTTCTATGTTCACTGTGTACTTTTTGTTTCTTATGTTCATTGTGTACTTTTTGTTTTTACGTTTCTTTCTATGTTCACTGTGTCCTTTTTGTTTCTATGTTCACTGTGTACTTTTTGTTTATGTTTATTGTGTACTTTTTGTTTCTTATGTTCACTGTGTACTTTTTGTTTCTTATGTTCATTGTGTACTTATTGTTTTTACGTTTCTTTCTATGTTCACTGTGTACTTTTTGTTTCTATGTTCATTTTGTACTTTTTCATTGTGTACTTTTTGTTTCTTATGTTCATTGTGTACTTTTTGTTTCTTATGTTCATTGTGTACTTTTTGTTTTTACGTTTCTTTCTATGTTCATTATGTACTTTTTGTTTCTTACGTTCATTGTGTACTTTTTGTTTCTTATTTTTATTGTGTATTTTTGTTTCTTATGTTCACTGTGTACTTTTTGTTTTTATGTTTCTTTCTATGTTCATTGTGTACTTTTTGTTTCTTATGTTTATTGTGTACTTTTAGTTTCTTAGGTTCATTGTGTACTTTTTGTTTCTTATGTTCATTGTGTACTTATTGTTTTTACGTTTCTTTCTATGTTCACTGTGTACTTTTTGTTTCTATGTTCATTTTATACTTTTTCATTGTGTACTTTTTGTTTCTTATGTTCATTGTGTACTTTTTGTTTCTTATGTTCATTGTGTACCTTTTGTTTTTAAGTTTCTTTCTATGTTTACTGTGTACTTTTTGTTTCTCATGTTCATTGTGTACTTTTACTTTCTTATGTTCATTGTGTACTTTTTGTTTCTTATGTTTATTGTGTACTTTTTGTTTCTTATGTTCACTGTGTACTTTTAGTTTCTCATGTTTATTGTGTACTTTTTGTTTCTCATGTTCATTGTGTAGTTTTAGTTTCTTATGTTCACTGTGTACTTTTTGTTTCTATGTTCATTGTGTACTTTTTGTTTCTTATGTTTAGTGTGTACTTTTTCTTTCTATGTTCACTGTGTACTTTTTGTTTCTTATGTTCATTGTGTACTTTTTGTTTTTATGTTTCTTTCTATGTTCATTGTGTACTTTTTGTTTCTTATGTTCATTGTGTACTTTTTGTTTTTATGTTTCTTTCTATGTTCATTGTGTACTTTTTGTTTCTTATGTTCATTGTGTACTTTTAGTTTCTTAGGTTCATTGTGTACTTTTTGTTTCTTATGTTCATTGTGTACTTTTTGTTTCTTATGTTTATTGTGTACTTTTTATTTCTTATGTTCATTGTTTACTTTTTGTTTTTATGTTTCTTTCTATGGTCATTGTGTACTTTTTGTTTCTTATATTCATTGTGTACTTTTAGTTTTTATGTTTCTTTCTATGTTCATTGTGTACTTTTAGTTTTTATGTTTCTTTCTATGTTCATTGTGTACTTTTTATTTCTTATGTTCATTGTGTACTTTTTGTTTTAATGTTGCTTTCTATGTTCATTGTGTACTTTTTGTTTCTTATGTTCATTTTTTACTTTTTGTTTTTATGTTTCTTTCTATGTTCATTGTGTACTTTTTGTTTCTTATGTTTATTGTGTACTTTTTGTTTCTTATGTTCATTGTGTACTTTTTGTTTTTGCGTTTCTTTCTATGTTCATTGTGTACTTTCTGTTTCTTGTGTTCATTGTATACTTTTTGTTTCTTATGTTCACTGTGTTCTTTTTTTTCTAATGTTCATTGTGTACTTTTTGTTGTTTTCATTGTGTACTTTTTCTTTCTATGTTCATTGTGTACTTTTTGTTCGTGTTTATTGTGTACCTTTAGTTTTTTATGTTCACTGTGTACTTTTTGTTCGTGTTTATTGTGTACTTTTAGTTTTTATGTTCACTGTGTACTTTTTGTTTTGCAATTTTTCGCGTTTTATTTGAACAAACTCCTAATAGGAAATTTATCGGATCAATATCAAAATTGGTCAGTACAATCAAAACAAACTGCAGATGAAAAGTTGCGCTATTTGTGACTGTAAATCAAACCGCTTGACCGTGACGACGTGTTGTATTTCGCCGATGTTCCGCAAAACAGATATTCATAACTTCATTCATTGTGTACTTTTAGTTTTTATATTCCTTTTTATGTTCATTGTGTACTTTTTGTTTCTTATGTTTATTGTGTACTTTTTATTTTTTTCATTGTGTACTTTTGGTTTTTCAATTTTTCGCGTTTTATTTGAACAAACTCCTAATAGGGAATTTATCGGATCAAAATTGGTCAGTACAATCAAAACAAACTGCAGATGAAACGTTGTGCTATTTGTGACTGTAAATCAAACCGCGTGCCCGTGACGACGTGTTGTATTTCGCCGATTCACCATAACAGATATTCATAACTTCAGTGTACAATGTCCAGTCTCCACTAAACTTCACATATTCTGTAACAGTCCCACCCTAAACACGTCCTCACAACTTCAGTGTACATGGTCCAATCTCAATGAAACTTCACGTTTCCTAAGTGTCCCGCCCTGATCATGTCTACATGACAATATTCAGATATAGTGATTAGGCAATTTTAATCTGATTTACGTGAAATTTTCATGTTTTGGTCCGCACGTGTTACTACGGCACGTGACGCGGCCGCAGCACACCCCGAGTTACGTAGAGTGCGAGGGCCCGTTCATCGCTGCTTGCAGCTTTAATTGTTTTCATTTTTCTTTCTATTTTCATTGTGTATTTTCATGTTTCTTTCTATGTTCATTGTGTACTTTTTGTTTTTATGTTTCCTTTTATGTTCATTGTGTATTTTCATGTTTTTATGTTTCTTTCTATGTTCATTGTGTATTTTCATGTTTCTTTCTATGTTCATTGTGTACTTTTTGTTTTTATGTTTCTTTTTATGTTCGTTGTGTATTTTCATGTTTTTTGTTAATTGTGTGTTTTAATGTTACTTTCATGTTAATTGTGTATTATTTGTTTATTTTTATGTTCATTGTTTCTTTCATATTGCTTTTTGTGTTCATTGTGTCTTTTTATGTTTCTTTCTAAGTTCATTGTTTATTTTCATGTCTCTTTTTATGTGTACTGTGTATTTTCTCTGTATGTCTTCATTGTGTGTGTGTGTGTGTGTGTGTGTGTGTGTGTGTGTGTTTGTGTGTGTATAAATATATGTATGTATCTTATCATTATGTAGTGGGAATTGTTAGGTTCTTTTCATAAATAATTGTCTAAGGAGCACGGTCTAGAATTTCTTATATAATCTATATTAAATCAGACTTTAAATTACAAATAAATATATTAATAAATACCCACCATACATTTTTGTCATTTCAATTTTTTTATGTCTCTTCCTACATACGTCCCACCATTCGTAGTCCACTGTGAGGTTCAAGGTCTCATTTGTGTCCATGCAATTCAGATGAAGTATACCTATTTAATATGTCATTATATTATATTATATTATATTATATTATATTATATTATATTATACAAGGTCTTCACAGCAGTATCAGGAGCCCTCACTGGCCAACCATCACTTTCAGTGTTGTGAACTATGCAGCAAGAATGCTTCCCCTCTATGTGTCGTCTATAACGTCACTGCTGGTGTGAAAAACAACCTAATCTACTGATCTTGTGCAGTGCTGAAGACTCAAATTAACACTTAACCTATGCAGGTATTTCCTTTATAAGAAGGATTTTGATATAGCCTACATGTACAAGATCAAAAAAAGTATTTTCACAAGAGGAATATTCCTTCACTTGTAACGCTGAATATTCATCAGCTGACGGTGGCGATATGATAATACATTGTTGTTGTTGTTGTCGTCCAAATTAACAATTCCAAACCAAAAAATTAGTTGGGCTCTACGTGGTTTCGCTTCTATTTGTTTGGAGAGTGGAACACAGTTAATTTCAATAATATATGTGATTTTACTCATCTAAAGAGATGAATGTCAATATCTGAAAATAACATTGGTATTTATATTGTGATACTAGTTTTAAACATATTGCAGAGATCTAGGGTGACCATATTTTTAGACCAGTATTTTCATAACTTCCCTAACCGGGACTGTTGCGAGCAGTAAACCTCCTAGCTCTTTAGAAAGACTGACAACTAACCGTGTGGCGTTAGGTGCACATACAGACAAATCAGGTACAGGGACAGAAGAAACATTATGTAACGCTGAAGAAATATAAGTTATAATTATTTTAATGGTGAAAACCAGGATGATTTGGTTGTGAATGTTTGAACATTTTAGATATTTGTCGGGACAATCTGGACAAGGGAGTGTTTTACTTAACGTGTAGTTCATTTGTGGAAAGAGTATTAAATGTTCTTTGTTGCAGTCTCAAATGATGCAAATGTTTATGTTTGGGCCTCTTTGGAGCAGTGGTGGCAATCACCCTTGAGGGTGAAGCTGCTCATTAATGCCACCATGACAGAACTCATCACTGAGTGCCCCCTTTGACTGATGGTACAGTATTAGACATCAACAAATATTAACACGCTCAAAGTTGGGCCTTATTTAGAACTTCAAATTTGAAGAAGAAGAAGCCATCCGTCTGGTCAGATGTCGGAGAGAAGGAAGCCTGTGTGTGCATTTTACCGGAAACGTATACAGGGAAAACAAGGAATACGCTAATGTATGTGTTTCGTAGGTTGGTTTGAGGGGGCGGGGTAATATTTTGGGGAGACAGAAATGGGGGGAGGGGTTGATTATGATGTGGGGGGACAAACAGTTTATTTCTGCTCTGGTTAGCAAACACAGGAGGCTGCACCCTCTGAGCCCGAGAATAAAAAGCAAAAAGGAGAAGAGGCAACAGGGATGGAGGGAGGAATGGATGTACAGTAACAAGACTAAAAGTCCAGATTAACACTGTATGTAACATTTAGCCTCTTAGCATGCTAACTTTTGCTTTTGGTGGCTTATATTTGTATGTATGACCCCTCAAACGGACTACAACAAGCTGACGCGTGCAGCACATCCTGCACTGCCCACATTTCGCCTCGGCAGGCGCTGGTCACTCCCCTACATTTACATACGAGTAACTGTAACCTTAAATCAGGTTTAATTACCACAAATGATGCAGTTCGGTGGACTTGAGCTGTCCATATTTGTTTTCCTGTTCACGTCTATATTAAAGTCTCTTTGCTTCTGCATATTTATAACATTACTGTTAACAGCAATCAGCAGCTACTTCTAGGAAGAAGACCATCAGGAAGCTCTGCGAGTCACCTCCACTGACCACAGCTGCAGCAGCGGTTAGTGGAGTTAAAGCAGAGCAGCTGGATTTTTATTTTCTACAGTAATCAAAGAAGCCCAGTCCCTGTTGCTAGCTAGCTCACTAATGAATCTAAAAATGTAATCTTAAAGGGTTTAACAGGCATTTTTCATTTCATCTCGACTTTAAACACGATTTTCCTGTGGTAATTGAAGTATTTACAAGTCGGAAGCTGCTAATTATGGTAACTCCTGACGTAAACATGGCATAAAATACTCATGTAACATGTTGTTATGGGAGGAGAGTCACATCGCCATAGTAATTGATTAATTATTGGTGTAAATAATCAAATTAAATATGGCTGAAATCCGTGTAGCTGCTTTAGTTTCAGGGTCCTGACATGTGCATGTTGGCTCACACAAGGTCTATTCAAGGGATTTTGTATTAAGAAGAATAATTTTTGAAGACATCTCCTTTATTTAGCCAAATTAGACCTCATTAGCTTTGGCTGAGGAGACTCAGAACAAGGACTGTGGATTTTGTCTCCCATTTCTTACATCTGAGCTGCACTAGGAAGGCTTCACAGCCAGTATAGAGAGGAGGGATGATTACAGTGACCAGTAACTCTGCCAAAGTAAATACGGGCGTGTGCGTATTATGTTAAGATAGGCTTGAAAAAGTCTGAACATATCCTTTAACAATAAACCAGGGCACACACGGTCTCATTTCCATATGTGCAGCAAACCGCATGCTTCTGAAAAGAGCTCCAAGGCCAGATTCTGTTCTCATTAATTTGTTACAGATAGAAGCTAATTAGAGTATATACAATTCAGTCTGCATGTATAGAGATATGGGTCATAAAATGACTGCAGGTCAGCACTCTTACAGGAAAGCTGTATTGTGTGTGTTTGAGGGAGCTCCAGTTGTTAGAACAACATCGAATTCACACTTGTGAGCAATTCATGCACGGGTCATTCTGTTCTGACGATATAAGAGGTGTTAATTTCATCTTTCTTGTGCAGCTGCTAACATAAACTTGCAAGCTACTTTTCACTGCTCTTGCAGACCTACTCATTGTTTCAATGAAAACAGAAAGTGAGCTAGCAATTGCTAATAACCTACAGTATCGTACGGAAATAATCCGTCAAATTATTTCCCCATTTTCTCACAAAGGAAATTTGAGAATCTGTTTATTGCTTTTTTATTCCTTTTGTATTTTCCTGTGAAAAGTGAGTACATTTTATTTGTAGGGAAACAGAATCCTGACTATAAGAGGTCTAGCTGTAGCCAAATGTGGGTTTCCATGTTTGTTCAACTTTATTAGAAGTGAATTTTATTATGTGGCTTGCAATATGAAAAAAGAGCAAATAGAGGAGATACAGAAGCGGGGATGGAGGATGTAATAAATCTTTGTTATGCTCATGGGTGGCAGATCATAGTTATTCCCTCTGAGATGGAGGGGAGGGGGTCTTTATGTTTTGGAGGTGAACCAGAGGGATTAAATGGCCTTAATCCATGTGTTGATGAGCACTGTCCCCCTTTTTGATATCACTAAAGCAGTTGGCCTGGACTGTCACAACAACAGCACGTGACCCTCAGTCTGACATGATAGCTGTAAGAAGAATTAACCCCCAAATACTGGAAAACGACGTGCAGCCAGACAGAATTAGGCTCCGGCTGTGTGTTTGTGTTTGTGCAAAGGGAACATAAAGGTTGTGTAACTATAATAAAGCTCCTCAAGACTCTTGTCATCAGCTGTGTCACTGTACATCTGATGCCAGCAGGGCAGATTCTTCTACATTTGGACCACATTGACACTAAATATTCAACTTATTTTCCCAGCGAAATTGTAAAAATGTAAAGTTACTAACTGATATCTGATTTATATTTATATTGCCAGCGCGACTCTAGGTCTGTTGATTGTGCTCTGTGCATTTTACTATGGCATCAGTAGCAAACGCCAGTAGAATAGAAGAAGTCATTACGTGATGAGTTAAGAGTAAGAATGCAAGCAAAGGAGAGCGCTTCTAAATAATACTGTGTTGTTATATTTCCAACAGGAAATTAAATGTGTTGCACAAGAGTGTACGTGTAACAGGTGCAGACTTAAATAGCTCAACACTATTGGATGGACTGGGCCGGTGTTTAAGACGTTAATGTTCCACTGAGGATGAATCTATGACAACAACCATACAAACCAATTTTCAGTGTGATTTTAGGTGTACGTTTGAGCGCACAATAACACCCAACAAACCCGGATCTACAGTTGGTTATTTACAGACAACACTTGGCCTAATAGTCTCTCTGCCAGAGTCCCAATTTGAACCTGGAAATATTGAGAATCACAAAGTTTTATGTTAGAAATATGAAGTATGGGTCCCCAGAATATGGAAACTGCCAGATGCTAACTTGCACATGTTGGGCAATTAGCACAATTAGCAAACATTTGCATTATTACCTATATTTCAGCAACTGTTTGGCTGATTTGGACAATATTGGTGTGGTTTATGGGGGGTTATTGAGGATGCTGAATCCATTTCTGATATTATCAAAATACAAAATGCCCGGTGAATCCTGGAAGTGGCCAACTCCTGGTGGGCCAATTCTGATTAATTATGACTAAATTTTTAGGTCATTTGTATGCTTAATAAATTGGACCTGCATTTCAGAATGAGGAGAGCTTAATGCCATGTGCATGTTCAGTCTTCTTATCATATTAAACTATTATTTAGTTCCGCTCGAGTTTTTTTGCTGCACAATAGTCCTTGCTGCCTATGTGATAATAATACGTACAGATGTCTGGATAAGCGATATCTGACCACTGTGTTGGGTCATTGATCCGGGGATAAAGACTGAAGGAGCAGGACTTCTGTCTGACTGATCAATCTTATTTAAGATATCACAAACACTTACACACTCACAAAATAATTATTAGACATGTCTATAAAACAAAGGTTTAATATGAAAGGAATGTATACAAACTTGTCAAAAATATAACCCAAAAATATATCAAACTGCATTTACTATATCTATTAAATCTTCAGTTTTTTATCCCCTACAAGGTGGACGGCCATGACGTTTTGCTTAGTACACACATGATGATCTGATGTTTGGTGAAAACCTGTTAAAATGTTTGAGTTTAGTTAAAAGCACTGCTGTGTCTAGCATGGCTGGGGGCTCGTCGTTGAGTGCCAATAATCATTGAGAATTAAATTAGCACTGATGATTCACCTGACACAACTGCCAGGTGACAACTGGCAACACAAAATGAGGAGAAGATAGATACAAAGACAAATATTCCACTTTATTAGATTTGGAGGCTGCCTTATCTCAAATATGGAAGACGTAACCCAAATGTGCCCGAAGTTGAAGTTCATATCTGGATGCCTTTTTTGTTATTGTTCTCCTGTCCGACGTTGCTGTCAGCTCATATTGGGATCACACAGTGGAACAGATAATAACCAGTCGCCCGGTGAAATCAGATAAAAGCAGAAAGGTCAGAAGTGTGACTGATATCTTATTGTGCTCAGAATGAATAAACTGAGTTTGGTAGATCTGTGCTCGAGGCAGAAAGAAAGACAAACGACAGGTTCAAGATATCTTTTGGCAACATTTTTTTTGGGAGGCTACATATTGTTAATGCAGCGTTCCCAAATCATTCCCCCTCTGAGAAAAGGCCCATATTTTACATTATTTAAATGGAAGCCACCAAAATGTCCTCCTGACCTACTTTTCACATTTCATCGAACACATTTTCTATTCCACTAAACATTTTGTAAACATATATTGTTTTTAATCTGGCATTGCTGCTGCTTTCATATGCACACATACACATAAACAACCAAGTGCAGACACGCACACACACACACACACACACACACACACACACACACACACACACACACACACACACACACATAAAACATCTCCTGTTGCCCAGCCCCTCTCTCACTCTTTATGCTTTTTTTTGTGTGTGTGTGTGTGGAAGAATGCCCACGACCCCCACCACCATCATTACCCCCAGGGCCCTTAAGCATTCATCACCGTGTGCATCCCCCGATTCACCCCTCCAAACCCCCCACCTTTCACCCAGACACCCCCACGCCTCCTCCTCATCCTCCTCCCCCCTTTTGTTTGCTTCTCTGTGTCACACTATTAAACAAAGCCTGCTGTTTTGACGGCATCAAACATCACACTTTTTTTTTTTTTTTACATAATCTTAAACTGCTTCATCCTCTCCACACACACACACACACACACACACACACACACACACACACACACACACACACACACAGAGCGATGAAGGGAAGTTAAGCTCCTTCGAAATAGTCCGATTTCCCTTGGGGAGGAAGAAAAAGTGTCCAGAGCAGAGTGTTGCACTCCTATTGAGATCCAACACTCTCAGATGAATAGCAAATAACTGAAAGCTTTGGGAAACAGATGGAGGGAGGGAGGGAGGAGGTAGGAGAGGTTTAGGAAAGGAACAGAGGAGGTGGAAAAGATGGGGAAAAGAGCCATGTGAGAGGAGGAGAAAAAATTTGGAGTGTGAGAGGAGGAAGAGGGAGGATGTCATGGGATGCCGATGGAGTAAGGAAGAGGGGGGGATGTGTTTCCAGGAAGAAAGGGGAAAGGAGGAGGAACAGTTAGGGAAAAGGAAAGTATGGGGAAGGACACAGGAGGAAGGAAGTGCAGGAGTAGGAAAAAGAGTTTTGGAAAGTTGCAGGGAGAGAGGACAAAAGTTTTCCGGAAGGAGAAAGATGTTATTAGGATATTAAAGTTTTGGATGATTAAAAAATAAGTGAAGAGGAATATCTCTGGAAAAGAGGGAGGAAGACTGGAAGACTAAAGGAAAGAAAGTTTTTTTCCGGGTGAAAAACGAGAGATATAGGATGTTTAAAAAGTCTGGGAGAATGACGAAGAAAGCAGAAAAAGTTTTAGGAAAAAGGAAGGATGGAGAGAGGAGGAGGGAAGTGTCTCGTAGATGGGGGGTAGGGAATAGTTCTTAGGGAAAGGAAAGGAAGCACGGAAGAGTGGAAGGAGGGGACAAATTTGGGAATTTGAGGAGAGAAGAGGAAGGGAAACATCTTTGGAATAGTGCAGGAGTGAGGACTAAACATTTTTATGGATGTAAAAAAAGAAGAAAATTAGTCAAAATGTCTTGGAAGACGAAGAAGGGAATGGAAGTAAGGCAAATTTTAGGAAGAGTAAGGAAGGATGGAAAGGGGGAACCAGTGGAGGAGAGAATGGAAGGAAAGGGGCGAAAAAGGAATGGAAACATCTTGAAAAAGGTGCACAAGAGACGACAAAATGTTTTGTGGAAATGAAGCAAAAGAGGAAGGGAAGACAAAAAAGAGAAACATGGATGGTTTAAAGAACTAGGAGGAGGAGAAAGAAGAGGAAAAGGAAGTATGGGAATTTGAGAGGAGGAAAGGAAGTGAAACATCTTTGGAAAGAGGTGAAAGGAGGTTAAAGAAGAAAAAAGTCTTGGAAGTTGAAGGAAATTAGGAGGAAGAGGCGGGGAAATGTCTGGAGGGAAGAGGACTGAAAGTATGAGGAAGAGGAAAGACGCGACGCTTTGAAGAACATAAAAGTGGGAAGAAGTTTTAGGAAAGGGAAGGATGGAGAGAGGAGGAGGAGGGGAGCTTCTTTGTAAGGGGGGTGAAGATGAGAGGGGGGGGGGGGGCATCAACAACCCTCCCTCCTCCTCCTCCTCCTCCTCCCTCAGATGATGAGAAGGCTGCCGAGCGCGCTCCACTCCGCCGTGCGTTTGTTTCCCTCTCAGCCACCAAGTGCCCAAAGCACCGATCCGTTCCGAGCCAAACCGAGCCAACCGGCGTGCGTCTGCGCCCTCAAACGCGCCCCCCACCCCCACCACCGCGCGCGCCCGCACAACAACCACCACTACCACCCCACCCTCGCCTCGCCTCGCCGTCTCCCCACCGCCGTTCTGTGGCAATGGAGCCGTAACCAACCTCAGTGAACTGAGCCGAGCGTGTGAAACAGCGGATACGAGGAGACAGCTGAGACCAGGCGGCTATGGAGGAGAAGCGCAGGGAGGCTGGAGTCTAGACTGCACGCAAATCAAACAGACCCACTTGTCCGGATTACTTTTTGGCCACATTTTTTTGAACTCTATTAGCACTTATTAGCACCGGGATTTTCTTTTTTCTCTCTCTCTTCGTCTGATCATCTTAGGCTACCACTGCACGGCGAGGATGCAGGGGAAGGAGGCGAGCTTTTGCACGGGATGCTGGAGACTAACGCTGCTGTCGTGCGTCCTGGCTGTGCACTTGATCCCGCTGTCTGTCCACGGTAAGAAGCTGCTGTGCACTTTAATCATGCAAAGACAAAAAACGTCCACATTTATTGCCTAAATGTTCTTGCTGCAGCAGCATGTCCCCCCTCTCTCTGTGGATTCAGGGCTACCTCAACACACTCCCACAGGGCAGCCAGAAAGGAGGTCAGTGAGGCTCGGATTGTGGGTTAGGAAGCTCTTCACACTCAACTGGCATTGATAGACTGTCGATTAGTAAAATGTGGTGACATTATTACTCAATCTGATTTTGGTTGAATCTTGTCTCCAAAAAATGTGAGTAATACACATTTGTTATGGATACTACAGCCAAATATCGGCTTAATATCACACTGTAGGGATATCATAGGAATTTAAAATCGATGTATAAGAGACATTGATGATTATAAGTCATTATTGAACACTATGTCCCTGTATGAGAATTTATAAAATGTTACAGGAGGCAAACATCGCTTTAACCATTGTGAAATTAGGTCAGGATGAAGACACAAGTAGACGATCTAAGTCCTTATGAATATTATAGAGACAGAGGAGGTAAAAAATAGGTCAATATAAACCCATTGGACCCCATAGACACACACGATATTAGGACATTCATTGGAATATTGTTGGAAGGACTAATAATGAGAGATATTTTATAATATGAATAAACAATAAGGTCACTGTCAGCTCAGTGCTCAGTACTGTAGACATTGTAAGTCATTATACAGCATGGGGGGTAAAAAGAGAAAACCCATTGAACTCCCTCCAGACACTGATTGGAACACCGATTAAAGTGGCATTTTACGAGGCAATCTCAGCTAAATCAGGTCACTTAATCAACACCTGGAGTATTGCAGGCGAACTATAAGCCGCTGTAGGAATATTATAGGAGAAATTACAGAGATGTGTGACAGTGACAGCGTCCAGCCGATGCAGTAAACCGGATCCCTGGAGGCGCACTGGCACTACAGCGACACAAAGGCGAGGATTAGGGCCGGGGGGGGGGACAGACCTGATGAATAATTCATGAAGGGATCTGGACGGACATTCTGATACACAGAGAGGGAAAGAGAAGAAGAAAAAACATTGGAGTAAACATAAAAAGAGACACGGAGGTTTTCCTTTCTTTCAGTGTCTCTTTGTCTGAGATTCATTGCGCACGGTGGGCTACATTACTGTCAGATTAATAATGCAGGAGCGTGCATGAGCTGGAATCAGTCTGGCGTTATAATCCAATATAATCTGGCTGATTCTTGTCATTGCACTGGCTGAAATTCATGGTGTGTGACTGCAAGGTGAAGGTCCAGAGGGGGAAAAAAGAAAAATGTTTTTCTTGCGTGTGTTTTATTTGGAGCGCAAAAACCCATCTGGAAGCTTTCTAAAGGGGGAAAAACTCACATTGGTGGAACATCCAAGAGCCATGTTCCCTGTCAGCAGCACATCTGAGCCAAATGTATAATGATTTAACACACTGACCAGATTATATACTTTCAGCCTTTGCTTCAGTTTCCCCCCTCAAATGCAATAGATATGATGGTTCTTATAAACTTGTCCAGGCTGTGTAATACAATATGAGACAAGTGTGTAGATTATTTAAAGACTTAAAGGTCCAGTGTGTAACATTCAGGAGGATCTATTGGTAGAAATGGAATTTAATATTCATAGGTATGTTTTCATTAGTGTATAATCACCTGAATATAAGAATAGTTGTGTTTTTGTTACTTTAGAATGAGCTGTGTTTATCTACAGAGGGAGCGGGTCCTTTTCTCCACCATGTTGAACCGCCATGTTTCTACCGTAGCCCAGAATGGACAAACCAAACACTGACTCTAGATTGAGCCTTTTGTGTATTTTGTGAGTTTCACAGCCACCGTAGTTTTTCCTACATGCTTGGAAGGCGTTGGTTGCCATCTGCAACTTCACGGCTAGATAGCACTGAGTCAGACACACGGGTCCTTTAAAGCAATAGTTTGACAATGAAGGAGTTATGCTTATTCACTGTCTTAGCAAAAGAAAGTTGGATGAGAAGATTTCATGTGTGAAATGTAAAGCTACAGCCGGCTTAGCTTAGCATAAAGACTGGAAGCAGGGGGGAACGACTAGCATGGATGGTCCAAAGATTAAAAAATAAATAAAATTCACCTGCCACCACCTTTAAATCTGATTTATTAACATGTTAATCTGTTTAAAAATCCAAGTGTTAAAACATAATTTTTTGGTCTGTTCCTTCCTTCTGCTGGTTGCCTAGCAACCTCATGGTGACAACATGCATATTTCCCCACATTTCAAGCTGCTCTGTTTTAAGATGAATATTACATCAAAACTATAAATCCAAACAGCGATACTACCAAATATGAAAAGATGAGGCATGTTGGCCTTGTGGTTGACCCTAAACTCAACTCTCTGTGTAGTCTTGTCTAATTAAGTGCCCTTGAGCAAAGCACCTCACTCCCCGCTGCTCTGGAGGTGAAACACCAGCTGGCTCCTCGCAAGAGGGGATGAAAAAGAAATGTTCTTTCTCGCACTGCAAGAAGCCCCCCCCCCCAATCTCATCCAATCATTTTTAACTGCTGGATCTATAAAGACGTTTTCTACTGCAGGGACGTTATTTTAACCAGTGGGTCTGTTCAAACGAGACAGAATTAAGCCGCTCTATCTGCAGTGCAAACGTGGTCAAATTCTCTTTTAGGAGAATTTTTTCACCATCATGGCATGCTAATATTTGCCAATTAGCACTAAAAACAAAGAACAGGTGAGGCTGATGGGAATGTCGTTAGTTTTTCAGCTATCTGGACATAAACTAAAGTATTGGACAATTTACTCTTTTGACCTGATGATGGCACTATAGGAAAACTCAAGGGATCACCAGAGTCATTAGGATTCAT
Organism: Dicentrarchus labrax; assembly: GCF_905237075.1. Classification (NCBI taxonomy): domain Eukaryota; kingdom Metazoa; phylum Chordata; class Actinopteri; family Moronidae; genus Dicentrarchus; species Dicentrarchus labrax. The sequence goes on along the minus strand of NW_026136707.1, from coordinate 2,377,264 downwards.
CCTCTGGTGACCTAGAATGTACAGAATTTAATGGCAATCCATCAAATACTCTGTATTTCTGGGCTGAATATAGGACGTTAAAATAATAAAATACGATAGGATCATCCTAAACTCACCTGTGAGCACTAACGAGCACTTTTTAACTCCCCTTCAGGAGTTCAGGAGGAGTATTTTTTCATCGATGCTGCCGCAGTGAGTTTGTCAGCTCAAACTCAGGTGGATGTTCAACAAAAAGAGGTTGGCAGATCTGGTGCAGACGCCTTAAAACAACCTTGGGCTAACATGTCCTCCTCCATCCCCTTCACACACACACACACACACACACACACACACACACACACACACACACATTGTCTCGCTTCACCGGTGGAGTGTGGAGGCGGCAGCTTGCCCCACATCTGTGAATGATGCTCAGACGACCAAGGCCAACTGCCCTCAACTGACAATAGCCGACCAGAATACCGTCAGTCATTTCCTGTCGGCTTTTTCTCCGGTGGCCATTTTCAACCCTCCTTCTGTGCGTTTAATACACATGCCGCCGTCCCTCCCATCGTCCCCTCCCCCCATGCTCCGGTAGGCTGGTAGATAGGTGATGGACGGAGTAATGATTTCTCATTTCTGCACTGAAACTCATGGCCGTACAGCCTCTTCTATGCTCTCCTCCTCTTCTTTCATCTTCCTCCTCCTCCTCCTCCTGTCTCTTTTTTTTTTTTCCTCTCTGGCCTGCTGACACATATCTGCTAGCTGGCTGATCATCTTTGATGTGCAGTGGGTTAATCTTCAATCCAAATCCTCCCTCCATGCCTCCACTAACCCAATCCAGCCTTTTCTTTATCGCAGTGTAGGGAACACACACACACACACACACACACACAAATTAACAATCATAAAATGCACACCGTCTATAGCTCTGGTTAATTGGTGAACAATGGCTTTGCACTCTTTCCTCTGCATCTTCTCTGTCGCCATGGAAACCGCACACACATCCGTTGACACCGGCTGGCAGAACAGTGTGTTCGTATCGCCGCCATAATGTGTTCTCGATTTGAATTTCATTAAGCCTCAAAATGTTAGTTGGATTTTTGGCACACGCTGAAATTTCTTGCTACGTCTGGTGGCTCTACGCCTACTGACCATGCATGAGTGTGTGTGTGTGTGTGTGTGCCCAAAGCCACTGGCAATGGGTGTAGACCATCATTACCAGCTCTAATTGGTAGATGATATCATTATTTGTACTGGTGTATTCATTATTTCTGCCCAGTGATTTCATGCGGCGCATACTTTGTTTGATTTTCAGCAGATGTAAACGTTTTGCTGTTGACTGTGTGTTTCGACTCTTAATTTGAAGGAAGATGTGGCACTTTAGGAGAAAAATCTGTCTTCAAAGTCGCACATCACATCACTGATCATCATTCAGTCGCGTTCAGAGTCGGCGTCGGTTCTTAAAATCTTGCTGAAAATGTTGAAATGCAGAGAAACTAACGTCACTTTGGACACATCGTATAGATTGTGTACGTTGGATGCTTTTGACTTCCAAGAGGAAGAGAGATAGACATCCAGAGCAGCCAGGATTGACGGCTGCCAATTCATCCGAATACTGGAGTTAACACACGTCAAACGGCTGAAGCCTTAATGGGGCCCAGTAATGGGGAGTAATTAGCAGTAACATGCAATCATGTTAGCAGAGTGACAGCAAAAGGAAAAGACTGCAGTGATGTCCATTTTGTCCGTCTTGATTCAGTAGTTTCAGTGTGGTGACAGTTATTCCGTACATCAATGTGCTCAGGAGACATTAGATCAAGTAATGGGGATTTTTTTCAGAGCAGACATTTTGATTTGTCATTGCAGGAAAAGCACAGGTATTACTAAACATCCATGATGACTCCATTAATACACCATTTTACATACACGCTCTTCCTGCTGTTAAATGTCAGTTTTTTTAACCTTCATATCGAACCATTCTGCACCTCCTGATGCTTTCAGTGCAAATGCAGGAAGTAGGGGGGAGTAAGAAGGTCGGGGTGGTGAATGTTCACTTCTTTGGTAACCATAGCCACGATCCTTTAACTCTAACCAAGTATTGCCTTTACTTAATCGAACCAGGATAGTTCACTCTGCTTTCCAGGAAGTCCTGGCTACACACGTACATTAAAAATAAAAAATAAGACAATTATATAGCCCTAACCCAACTTAATTAGTTTATCTGCTCAATGCATAACCATGATCTTCCCCTAACCTTAACCACACTGTAGTTGACATAAGGAGATATTGTATCAAGTAAAAATTAGAAATAGTTTGGTGTCGTCACTGAAGATAATCTGGAGTTTTTAGTTTAAACCAGCCTAGCTGAATGAGCAGTGGAGAGTGTTTTCTCCCTCGGGAACAGGGACAGAAACTTTCCTCGCAGCACTAAATTGAGATCGGTGGCGGCTATTACGCGCCTCATCCCAGATAAATCTGTTTGTTGGGAAACTAAGCGATCCTAATCTCATTTGTAATATCCACCCACCTGGATCTGCCTGCAGGCCAACATTAGCATACGTAGGTGGCCACAGGCTTGACCCGACCAGCTGCAGGCTTCTCTCGGTGTGTTGGTGTATGTTTGTGCGTGCAGACATACAGTACGTGGATGTTTATGCACGTTGTCCTCCTCTGAGGTGTAAATGTCCTCAACCCACAAATTAACAACACTTTGTGATATGAACCTAAAATCGGAAACAGGGGTTACGTGTTGCAGGTGAAAATTGTAGAATTGAGAATATGTGATAACAGCAATAAATGAGCAGGATGGATAGATATTAGTGTAATTATGTCATTATCACATCAAAGCAAATGTTGTCCTTAATATCAGACTGCAGGCAGGCAGAGTTGTCTCCAGCAGTGGAGCCTCTCAGACATCAGTGAATCTTTAGTCGTTAACACTTAATTTAAAGGTTTTTATGTATGTTCAAGCTTCTCTACCAGAGTCAATTTCAACAGCTGTTAACCCTAAAAAAAAATCTAATTATCCTCTCTTTTAATGGGAGATTTTAGTGTCGCATTATGGTCCAATCTAGTGTAGCTAACATACTGATTGTATAGTAACCGATGTGTGATCAATAATAATGATTAGAGAGCCTGTGCCCCTGATTAACAGTTTGACAGTCACGGAGGACAAAAACACGATGAAGCCTCGTCACATATTATTTCCATTGCTTCGTCCTTCAAGATCAAACAGCAAAAAACACACAAGAGCTGTGAGGAAAATCTTATTCTTCTCTCTCAGTGGTTTATAAATGGCGGAGAAACCATCTTTACAAGGCCATTTGACATTGGACTCGTAATATTATTTTATTGTGCTGCAGCAGACGCCTTTTCACCCAACAAGCTCTTAAAACAAAATCTGTTGAGCTACATCATGTAAGATATCTATGGGTGTCCCTTAATTGACTAACAAATGATGATGGCCACTTTATTGTATTTCATTGTTTCACTGAGAACTATACTGGGTGATTCTGCACCTCACAATTTACACCCACTGTTACCATTGAGAGCTAATGCAGGGAGTAGTGGGGGCCCTTTGGTGTGTGAGTGGAGTGGAGGTCTTAATCAAGTGCTTTAGTTGCCCAACCCTAACCATACCATGGTTAGTTTGTTTACCACATAACTGTACTGTAGTTTTCATGCAGTTATCGTTGAAAGAATTGGTTTTATAAACAGAATTAGACATTCAAAAATCGAACGAATTTGACAGTGGCTCTTCCTGCAGTGACACATTTCATACAAAATAGTTGGTATGGACCTTCTGAAACTCCCTTAAGCACAGTGTCATCCAGAAAGTGAGTGCTCTTTTTGTGCAGGTGTTTCTCCTCCATGTCGTCGTCCTTGCCAGCGTCCAGGTGTGCCTTTTTTGCTGCATCTCTGACTCACAGGTGTGACAGTTGTTGTGCGGCATCATTGTCGCCGTCCTTGGCGGTGGTGGTCCATCCAGAAGTGTTTTTTTTACTGCAGGCAGAGAAGGTCATTAAGCAAACTGAGAAAGTTTCACGAGCAGTCTGACAGTGACGGGCCGCTTCTGTCCTTCCTGCTCAAAGACGAAACAATTAGCGTACAGTATGTGTGCTTTTTTTTTAACAGTGCTGAGTTGGCGTTGTTCTCAAACTCTGGGTGCCCTTGAACAGTAATTTGCATGTTTGTGTGTGTGTGTGTCCATGTAGGCGTTGTGTCTGTGTGAGAGACAAAGGGTGAAAAAAAGATGGAAGGTGGAACAAGAATACATCTTTTTGTTTGTGCGTAGGCTCGCACCTGTCTCTCTGTGTGTTTATGTGTGTTACATTATGGCTGCTTTTTACCATCTATATGTCCTAAAATGTGTGAGCATGCGTTTGTGAGTGTGTTATGTAGGTGTTAGACTGTCTGTGTGTCCTTGGTGAAGCGAGTCATTGAGTTCACGCTCGTGCGCCAGCTCCCCTCTCCTCTCAGTCTGCCCGTGCATCGTCCTCGTTCCTCCCCAGCCCTCTTCTACTGCACACTGTCATATTAGCATTCAGTCCACCCATCACAAACCTCTGTGAGCACCAACAAACACACACACCTGTCATGGCAACAAACCAGGTTCAGCAAGCAGACGGATAATTAGAAAGATTTATTTGGTTTCTATGAGGCTGTTTTCTCTTCTGAGAGGAGTCTATGTGCAGACCTGCACAATCAAATAGAATGAATTAGAAAAACGTCAATTAGAGCTGAGACGGTTTATTAGTTCATTCTTTAGACGGTTGAGAGGACATTTAAACCTTTTTTATTGCAAAATGTGACTATTTTCTGGTTTACTTAAAGGTTTCTATGATAGCAGACATTTGAGAATGTCAGTTTGGGCTTTGGGAAATCTTTCAATATAGACTAACTGATTAATCGAGAATATAATCATCAGATTAATAAATAATGAAAATAATCACAAGATGTAGCCTTAAAGGCAATAAAGACATAGACAGGCAATAAACATAGCACAATAAAATCTGAGAATGTAACCACTAAAGCACTTAAAACACTAAACAGGTTGATAGTGATGAGCACAGGGTCGTGTCCCTTACTGCCTTATAATACCTGTATGAAGAGACTCTTCAACACTCAGCAAGTTCCCAAAAACAACATGTTCAAGTGACAAAGCCGCAGTAATCCTGACTCCTGTCCGTTGGGAGCAAAAGAGGGGAGTAAGATGATGCAGAGACACTTAAATGTGTCATTCTGGAGCACAAGTACAACCAATGTATCTTATATTACATTATACATTTATACTGATTTTTAACTGAAAAGCTAAGTCAAAAAATGTTTAGTCAGATTTTATTTCCCCACACATTTAAAAGAGGGAGGATTATGACCAACATAGTTGAGTTTATAGTAAATAAAGCCCCCCTTTAATCAATCATTTAATCAAATTTTTTAAAAACAATTTTCAGTCAGAGTCATGTATTATTGGTATTTCACTCTATCAGATGGTTAATAAAATAAACACAGGTCATCATAAAATAAAAACTGAAAATGTAACTTAAACTGTACACGTCAGAGGAAGAAGGTAGGACGGTAAAGATTGTGTTAGTCTAAGAGTGAAAAACACACATACAGAGACATACACGCATGCATACAAGCTTACACACGTGAATTTTAATTGACTGACCATTCAAAAGCAGGTCACCAGGGAGGAAATAAACAGGCTGTGTAAGTGTAGATGCATGGATGCACACATATATGCATGCACGTGCGCTTATGAGTGTAGAAATGTGAAAATCTTATATCCCTGGACTCATACACGTGTCCACACACACACACACACATGCGCGCACACACACACACACACACACACACACACACACACACACACACACACACACACAGCTGCACATTATCACAATTTTTTCAGCTTCATAAAACCTCAGTTCTTCAAAGATAAACACATTTTTATTAGGTGTGTGTGTGTGTGTGTGTGTGTTTAACGTGTGCGCACGCAGATCTTGTCGGGTTTTGCAGCGCCGCATCAACTCTAGTGAGGCCGTTTCCATGGCAACAGATCCTTCCTCCATCCCACCACCTGTGGAGTCAGAAATGAAAGGATTTATGTGATGGGAGGAGGGAGAAAAGACAGCGAGAAATGCTTGAAGAGAGGGAAAAGACAGACAGAGAGAGAGAAAGGGAAAAGAATTGGGGAAATGAAAGGATCTATTTGACGAGGAGAGTGAAGGAGAGAGGGATGAAATGAGTGAAATTTATGAGACAAGAAGGGGGAGGTGAAGAGGACGGGAAGAGATGGCAAGACAGGGAGAACAAGAAAGAAGGAAGGACTGAGGAAGAGTGAGAGCGGATGGTGTAAAATCGATGCCGAGGTTTTCCATGTGCATTTCCTCTTCATATCGATATTAATGAGGAGCGTTGAGTAAAGATAAAAACGCCTCATGTCTTATTCATTAGTGAATGAGTGTGGGAACGAGAAAAGAGAGGAGTGTGTGTGTGTGTGTGTGTGTGTGTGTCCAGATCTCTTGAGGTTCAGGTATTTGAAGCTAAAATCAATGAGAATGAGTTAAAGAGGCTCCCGCTCACTCTGCTTCATCTCCGCTCACTCGGCTGTGTCTCTGTTGCCTGTGGTCTGCTCGGTACGGTCATTTTTATAAACAATAATTAAATCATCTCTCCTGTGTGTTTAATGTGTCCACACGCCACAAAAACACAGCCAGTGTTGGTTTGGTTTGGTTTACTATTCAGAGAAAACCATCACAGTTACACAAACGTATCAATTTGCAAATATTGGGGTGATCTTGAACTTCTATTAAAAAGCAAATACTGACTAAAGTGTTTTTTTCAGTCACTGATTTACAGCCACAAACAACCTAATTTGCACAGTAAAAACAGAATCTACTACATTAACAGATTAAAAGGATTGTGCCAGTCAGAATAAAAACCCTGGACCCCCTTGTGATGTTCATATAATGTAAAATGGAAAGTGGAGTCACAGGAGAAAAACATCATCAAAGGGCACAGATGGATTTTTGCCTTGATTTGCGCCGCCTAGATAAAGCTTTGTTTGCACCTTTTAAATTTAAAATGAATTTTCTTTTAAGATTTCTTTTCAACGTGAACAAATGTAGATATGACTGGACAAGAGGTCTCTGTCGTCAACCCAGTTAAGCACATATTGTACTTTCCATGTTTGCATAGCTGTGTCTGTGCGTTTTGAAGCATATCTACCCCTTTAATTAAAGCTACACTGAAACATGGAGCCTGAGAGTTCATTGTTGAACAAAGAATATATATATCCTGACCTTAAAGTCCACTTAATAGCTGTGGTTGAAAGCTAGTCAGTGAACCTTGAGTTAACCTACCAATACAGATTTCAGACTTTTTCTACGGTCGACACTTAAAATTACTTGAATGCTTCTTTAAGATTATTTTTGTCCACAAATTGGACCCTGAATTAAACCCAAACCATCATTATGAGTTAGTTTATATACCGTACACCTTCATGTTACCTTGCCCACTAAATTATAAATGCAGTATGAGCCCGTACTGTGACTCTTTCACCTTTTTTTCATCTCTGACCTTTCTCACTCACACTTGGAGAGGCAGCACTTTATAACTGATGTATAATAGAAGACTGGCACCTCTTTGACCTTTTTTTTCTCAGCTTAATAAGTGACTGCAAGGAAAATGTTGCACCTTGCGCTTTAATTACGTGCTAATTGTCAAATGTTACACCCTCAGAAGTGAAGAAATGAAAAAATAGAAGAAAAAAACACACAACAATGGTGCATAGTAAATATTTAAATACTCAGTATAGAAAAAGTGATTTATTTATTGACACTTAAACTGTAATATATATGCCATTTGCCCTAATGTAATGGGATTATACAAAAATATATTTATTGGGATTTCACCACCAACTCCTACAAGGTAGAGCCTCCATATTGCTTTTGTTAATTTGCCATTTCGGTGTCCAACCTTTACCCGTCTCCCTCCAGTCTGGGTCAGCAAACTGGCTTGCGGGCCCTAACTGTCACAACCAATCAGGTTCCTCTTTACAGTCTGTCACAGCCAATCAGAGCACCCCGGGTTTGTGGGTGGTTTAGTGGCTTCCCCTCTCCAAACTGATCTGGGTTAAACAAAAGGCGAAGCCTGAGGGTCGGCGACTCGCCAACACAGGCTAACAGCACTTGGCCTTGAGGCGCCATCACCCCCAAACAATCAGTCTGCACACACACACACACACACACACACACACACACACACACACACACACACACACACACATAGACAAGCCAGAATCTTCTCATTATGACCATCCACACCCTTCACCAGAGGAGTTGGAAGCTATCCCAATTACCAGTGGGTTATACTGGCAAAGAGACACACAAACACAAACACAACCAGACCAGTGTGAGGAATCTCCTTATGTAATACTGTTTGATTATCTAAAGTAATTTGGGAGTGAAACAAACAAAGACTCTTTTATTCCATTAGTTTTGTCTCATGAGCTGGTCTGTCCTGGACCCAGACTGAGTCGAAACCCTGAACCGACCCGACCCTGACCCTGCCAACTGATGTCTAGTCTGCCAGGTCTGTGGCTCTAAATGGGTAAAAGATGCTGGTCATTGTTGGTTTGACTGTGCTTGCAGTTTGGAAGAACTAATTGCTGAATCATGCCCTTAAAACAACTCATTTATTCTTCTTATATTGAGTCCTAGATTGTTATTTAGTCTAAAATCGTCATAATCGATTCGTTTAAAAGCGAAAATCCCCCAATGAGATGAGATGATGAGCTGTTTTCCTCTGTTTTATATGTTTGAAAGTGGAACATTTTTAGGTTTTTGGATGTTTGTTGGACAAAACAAGAGATGTGATGACAAATCTTGGGAAACTGGGCCCAAATGGTAAAAAAAAAAAAAAGCATCATATCTTCACATTTGAGAAGTTGGAGGCAGCAAATTGCAAAAAAAAGCTTAAACAATGAATCAATTATTAAACTAGTTGCAGATCAATATAGGCTACTGGAAATCGACAAATCAACTAATCATTGCAGCACTGTGTCCTCCAACTGTGTGTTCAGTTGTTTGTGCTCATCAATCAGTTGATCGTGGTTACACAATTGTCATTTCTACCAAACTGAATCAAATAAGATAGTCCTGAATCATCACTGTTGATACAGTCAATTCATTTATTGATTGCAACCCACAGGTGACCAGTATTCTACACAATAGTCAAAAAAACAGCTGAACTATTTGTTTCGTAAAGCAGGAAGTGGTGATGGTGTTTGAATCCTTTTCTTATTTTTCCAGATCATTTTATGTTTGTGCTTCAACATTGCAGTGTCAGTCATAACCAGCAGAAATCTCTCTTTAAAGCTTTTTTACACATGGGAAATTGGATGTTTATAAAACCCCACTGCACAGTGCAAAAAAAGGGCTTCATTGAGATGGAAAGCATCCATTACTTTAAAAGAGTTTAAACAAAACCTGATTTTCCAATCTTTAACTGTTCAGTGTGATCACAAAAACCCTCACTGGGTTCCTTATGGACTCATTAATTGTTCTTGTGTAGTATTAGTAGAACTTTATAGACTGTTTGGAATTCATGGTGTCGTTAATGCTGGTGATTCATTTCCTGTTATGTTTATTGCACAGTGCTAAGAGAGATGATTAGACATCGAAGGAAGGTGGCTCACTTGGATTCAAATTTGTGCATTTATACATTATTTTTCATGACTTTAGGCAACCTTTTAATATATTTTTCAAAGCCAATCAAACAATAATTTACCCCCGTAACTCAATACAGGCTGTATATTTTCTAAAATAACTGCGGTGCATGCGAGCTGCTGGAAAGTTCAGCTGTTGTGTACCGATGTGATGCAGAATTTACTTTCTCGAGCATCCACAGGCTCCACGCTGCTCCAAACCAGCTGTCCGTCAAAAGTTTCCTCCTCGTTAATCCAATTAGGCTAACGAGGCGGTGAAAGAGAGACAACTCCACGTAATTGGAGCTCAGTCCAGAGATGCCCAGTGAGGATTCTGGCAGACTGACACTATGCACTGTGGTCTCCAAAAGTAAGACTTTCTGAGTTCTGATGCGAGTGTGCGTACAGATGACAGAAAAACAAAAGCACATTTTACCCGCATACATGGTTAGTGATTGTGGAAATGTGGCATTGGTGTGAAGAGTTTAGACTAAAGATGTTCAGTGTGCCTATGCGTCCTGGAAAACCTGGATATTCAGAGACTTATTTTACAGTCATGGAAACGCCTGGAAATTTATTAAAATGACTAAATATCCTGGAAATAATCTATGTTGTCCTGGAAAATTGTAATTGTATTTTTGCCTCTCACAGATCGCCTACATAAATCTGGGTTCGAGGAAAACTGTAGTAAACTGTAGTCAAATCACTGGAGATGGAAAGCGAGCTGTGTCCTGTAAACTCTGAATCTGCGTCACTTCATCATGAACCCTGTATCATTAAAAAAGGAGGAATAAAACAGGGAAAAGTGTTTGAAACTAGCCCTGTCTGTAAATAATATGACTGTGTGCAAGTTCCATGTTAATCTGATGCCCTGTTACAAATAACAAAAATTTATTTTAAAAGAAAGGGATTGGAAATGTTCTAGGAAATGTTTTTCCCCAAGAAGTTTAGACATAAGAATTCCCCTTTCTGTAATGGGAGTCTTGGTGATGAAGGATCGGTATGTGTGAAATTTGTTTGAGTGACAGGTGACTCACTCTCAGCTGTGTTTGTTTCCTGCTGTCTTGTTTCCACCCAGACACTCCACCTCTCGTTCATCCAAAATTGGCTTTTCATGCCGAAAATGAAGCAATGGTAAAATCGCAGTCTTCATGATGTCCTGTCAATAACCCTGAGGGTGGTGTCACAGAGATGAATCCCACAACGCGAGTTCATGAATGTGTTTTTGGTGTAAGCTCCCGCAGATTGTCAGTTCAGTTTTGTTGGTGGTTTTTGAAGAATATAGATTTAGAGGATCATTGTAGAGGTGGAAATTACAAATCAATGTGCTGATTTCATCCAGGTTTTTAAAACCTGCTGTGCCAGATGTGAGTACAGTACAGTAGTCCGACATAAACCAGGACTCTGTGTGCAAGACCGTCCTGTCAAACAATGTAATTCTTGATAATCCAGTAATATAATGTTTATGATTCTGAAATGGGCCGTTCTACATAATGAGTACTTTTACTTTTGGTACTAGTATGTATAAGTGTATTTCTACACTGTGCTATTGCTACTTTAAGTAAAACATCTAAATACTTCTCCCACCACTGCTGTTATGCATACAGACATACTCAGTAATGATTCAGTACACTCAGTTCAGCTTGAGGATTCGATGTTTCATGTACTGAACACCCCTAGATCACACACCAACAGGCCATCACCTCAGGCTCGTCTGCAGATCGCAGTTTTTCGCATTTTGAGGAACACGCTTCTTGGCGTGTAGCAAGTGTTGTACCAGGAGCATCATACTGTGATATAACCCGGCCGAAGCAGTGTGACATTTGAGGCCAGTGATAGTAGACAGCGCAGACTAGTTTGAAGATCTCTGTAGATGGTTTTCACCTCGGCTTCCGACAGACTGGCAGTGGGAGTAAAAGTCCAAGAGTCCTTCATAGACCATGAAAGCGTCTCCTTTCCTCTCTGCCACTCTCATTTTCGCCATCCCTCCCTTTGTCACATCCTCCCTCGGTTTTTCTTTCTGGTTTGTTCTCTTTCTTCTCTCTGTCATGATGTGGCACTTCTCCCTGTCCCTCGTTACCATTTCTCCTCATCACCTCCTGTCATTCTCGCTTGCCGTGTGGCAGCCATTACTGTCTGTTTCCCCGTCTGTACAGTTTGTATTTGTCAGGCTTGTTGCAGCCGTGGTGGCGGTGGCAGCAGCAGGATGAGTTAGTTGTGTTGTAGGCTGACTGGTTTCCCCACGAGATTCACCCAAACGTCGCGCTAATCCGGACAAACTGTCACTTAATGAGTGTATTGCTGTCAGGTGTGTGGCTGACAGAAAACGCAAGAGAGTACGATAGACAGAGGCAGACATTTATGGTCTTGAATCCTAATTTCCTGGTGAGCATCAAGCATTCAGTGTGTAAAATGCTTTTGTGTCGTAATAGTAAAGCTTTTTTTTTATGTGTGTGTGGTTTTGGTGTATTATCCAAGGCTGCTCAGTTGATGTGTTAAACAGCAGTGGATTGTGGGACTGCTGGAAGGATTAGCCCCAGAACGACCCCGGTTTCAAAGATGCAGCTCACTGCTGCTGCGCCAGAAAACGCCTGTCAAACACCTCGTGGCTAATGATGACACGCATCCATATTATGTGTTGGTTTATTTTGGTGAGGAATGTCTAATGATCCGTGTTTATTTGAGACAGACTTTCATTGCTCTTTACCAGCACTGTCCAGCTTTACATCCATACACTGACACAATTCAACTATATGATCCTCTTTACTGGGAAGAGTAGCAGCTATTGGTAGGAAAAAAAGCGTTGCTCAAAGGTACTTTGACAGTAGAAGCTGAGGGAATAACATGCCGACTTTCCTACCCCTGGTTCAATTGCCCTGCAGCAGCAGCAGACATATTTTATGTTAACGCACTGAAAAACAGAACTCATTTATTTAAAATGGAAAATAAAGGCTTAGCCAACATTTCCTGTATAGATGCGATCTGTGTGTATTAGTTTATTTCAGTTGTTTGAGTATTGCACAGGCCATACTGCTTCTGCTGGTGCTAAATCTTAAGGTTCTGGCATCATTTTCATGTAAGAATCAACACACTATGGGCGCCCAGTTAGCTCAGTGGGTGGAGCTGGCGACCCATGTACCGAGGCTGGGTCCTTGCTGCAGCAGCTCAGGGTTCGGACCTGACCTGCGGCCCTTTGCTGCGTGTCGTCCCCTCTCTCTCTCTGCCCCCCTTTCCTGTCTGTCTTCAGCTGTCTAATAAAAGCAATAAAAAGCCCCCCAAAAAAAGAATCACACTATGTTTTATAACGTGGCGTATATATATATATATATAGAAGCAGGTGGTCGGGCTGGATGGTGGCCGTACATGTTGCAGGACTGTCTCACGTGGGGATACGTGTCCATATTTCTGCAACAAGATCACTTTGGGTAAAATTAGGAAAGATTGTGATTTTTGTTAAAAGAAAAATGAGTGAGTCACTGCTGACTTTTAAATCATGCTTTAGTCACTACGGTAGTATAGTTTTGTAAGATTGCCTATTTTGGCAGAAAACAAATGAAATACATTGTCAGTAAACATTTTACTAATACGTTCAGTGTCAACATTTAAAGCCAGGTATGTTAATTTATAACATTTCCCTATTAATGGAAAATGTAATTCGCTCTACATTTTTTTCCCTCTTTATGTTGCAAATTCATTGTATATGAAGTTGCTAGGAGACAATCACAGAAATCCTATTAACCTCAGTGGCCGATGGGGTTAAAGTGGTTTGCAGCATCCTGGGTTTGGGTCTGACTGGGAACCTTTGTCATCCTCTGTCTATTATTCCCCGCATTCTCCCTTTATCTCTCAACTTTCTATCTAATAAATCCCCAAAAAATCCATCAAAGCATAAGCAAAGAGAACAGTTTCTCCTCTCAGTATAACTCTAAATAGACCAGAAAGCAGTTAAATCATACGATATATTGTGTTTGAAGTAACTCATCTGGGAAAACGCTGTTGCTCTGAACTCATAGTTATTGTACAACTCAAGAAATTCCTAGTGGATTAATTGACTCCTGATTGTCTTTAGTGAATTAATTTCTCAATTCTCAACATGTGTGAAATAGTTTCTCTAGTTTTATTATCCGGGCAGATGTATCTAATCATGCAGAAGGATTTCTCAAAATCATCAATATAATGATGATCCGTGTTATATATATATATATATATATATATATATATATATATATATATATATATGTATCGGGCTATACAAATAAAGTTGATTTGATTTGTCTTGAACTATTAAAGTTTAGATATGTGATCTGTGGACCATCTTAAAACATTTCAGGAAATGAGGTTGTATAAAAAGTTGCTTCTGGTGGTTCAGTTTTTATAACTTTTTAAGTTATTAGATTGTGTTACTATCTGAGGGCGTGTTCCATTTATGTCTGTTTGTTCCCAAATCAGACATCACGTCACGCAGCTTAAGTCATAAAACTTTTGGTGGAGGTCATGATAAATAATAAACCACTGGCTGTGTAAATGGAGCCTCTCTGAGTGTTGAGGAGACATTTTAGAGATGGACAGATTAAACTCCCAGAGGGTCGCGGTCGGAGCTTATCTTCAGTCAGAAAAGATCCTCACAGATAACCTCGCATATGCCGTTTGCTGAAGGCTGTTTACCAAATCTCCTTATATGACCACAAGTACATGCACTTATTCACTGTGAGTGATCAGAATGGGAGTTGAACCACAGACTGTCTAAACAAGACGTATAAATGTGGTTTTCAAGAGCACAGATGACATAGATGAGGCCACTGACTGAATATTAAAGGATAACGCTGGTGTTATTTTTATCATTCTTATATTGAGTTGATAGGATTTCTCCACAGATTAATGCAGACATGAAGAAGGACCGTTAAGTCTGGTGCTTATTAAACACCAATTTATATTGTGATGTCAGAGATATAATTGTCATTTTACAGGAATGAATGATCTCAGTGGCCATAAAAAAGACCATAATAGGGGATTTGTTAAAAATGAATACAAATGTTGATGTTTCAATGTTAGCTAATTAGGAATTTGTCAACTGTGGAAAAATGTCTGGCTTCACAATTAGTCTTTAAGTATTTGATTAAAGGGAGGCGGCCCAATTACAGCCCTACTTTGACCCCCTACTTTTAGGTTGACAATGCAAAAATACACTGGCTGTGTCGATCACAGTTAAACAACGTGTCACCCAGTGCAACAGTAGAGCTCTTCAGTGTGGTTATTATGTGGATTTCTTTTATGCATGATAATTAGTCTCCACCTCATGTTCTGTTTGGAAGGAGCATTTATTTTGCCCAAACCAATCAGCAGTGACTGACGTTAACTAGACAAGCTATTTCTGTAAGTTAACACATAACGACCTCCACAGCTTTCTTGAAGCCGTCCAAGCTTGTGTTCATTTTTCTGACAGAGGAAGATGACGTCCCCTTCTTGAATCACACCTCTAAAGCTCTAATTGGATCGGTTGTTTTCCAACCAGGAGGAACAGCTGTCCATAGGTGCACTCCAAAACTCAAAACCCATAGCGACAGCTTGAGCTGAATGAGCAGGGTTTCCACTCTATTTGTAGTTGTCACACAAAACTTCACGTCAAGCTAAATACCATATGTACCTGCTGTATTATAGACAACACAGACTTTTAATAAACACATATTTGTAGTGGCTGAATCCGAACGGAAAGGGTACCGTGGTGTTTATGGCAACTGAAGCTGTGAAAAGATGAAATTAGAGTTTACAACAGCACCACCACTACCTGCTGCTTGACTATGAGCCCTTGCAGCTGTGTAACAAGTGGCATACCGGCATGGCCAGCTGGGGTGCAGCTATTGAACACAACACCAGACCTTTTTTATTGCTGAAAAGGTATTGGATTCAGCAATTCAGAAGTCTGTAGGGAGGCTAGATTTCTTTTGCATGAAGGCATAAAGTTACCTTCATGTATCTTGTTAGCGGGATAGACTGTTGAGACTGTTTAGGGAAACTGTTGATGATGATAAAAAGATAAATCTCTACAAATCACGTTGGTTTCATTTGCTTGCAGTGGATAAAAACAGTTGTAGTGTTATTGTAAGGTTTGTTGCAGGTCAGTTCTCCATCAGAGAAACTGTTGAAGTTTCCTCTTCATTCATGACAAACAGTCTCTTTTGGGTCATCTGCACATATTATCAGCTTTCTTTTACTTGTCGAGACGCTGTCTTGTCTGGGTCTCCTCAAGATCATCACCGACCCCCCTGCGGGGCACCCCCAAAGTCTCCCAAATACCCCCCCACCCCCCGACCCCATAATCCGTAATCCGAGCTCCTCGTCGTTCAAGTACATTAGTGAATTATTCCTTTAATCCAAAGGGGGAGCGGCCGTAAAGCAGCTTTCTGCATTACTCAACGAGCCGCCCTCGGATGAAGTAATCGACCAGAGGATAAGTATACAGCCAATCACGTCTTGTTTTAATTTGTTTCACCCGTCGGGTTCACTGCCAGACTCCTTGAGCCCACTTTGTCCGTCGCATAATGCAAGACTCCCAGCTTGTGATGTCATTGTGTGGCAGTAGACCACTGGTGTATGAGGCTGGAAAATGTCTTTGGAAAGAGTGAAGTGCACCAGTTGGTGATTGTATGTGTATGTTTGTGTTTATAATTCAGATACAAATAACAGCAGATGTTACAACCGACAGCCCAACTGCAGTTATTCTTTGCTAATATTTGCTAATATTCCTAAAATGACTCCTAGCTCCTGTGATCTGATTTTAGGCCCAGTTTTTTTGGGATAAATTTGTATATAAAAATTGTACCACTGAGATTAATTTAAATGTGTGTGTACTTCTGAAACTAACAGTGAGCTTTGTAGAAGAGGATGGTGATGTTTTCTGTCCCAAACCAGTTTATTTTCATCCCCTTGGTTGTTGAATTTTTCATAGTAATGGTTTCTACATCTCCTTATGTCATGGTTTGTGTGGCATCAGCATTTCTTTTCTACTGCTGGCTGCACAGAGGTAATTTTTTCTCCCTTTTAAGCTCTATACATGTTCTCTGAGCAGTTTTATTCATCATACAAATATTTTTAGATTCAGTGCAATCGTAAAGACCCCACCCATAAATCTGCGTAGAAATTATAGAAGAAAGACTTTCCTGATGTAGCAGACTGAGGACACTCTGAAAGTAACTGCATTTTCAGATTTATATTAATCATATAGTATGTTGTCCCATTGAGGACAGTAACTACATTCATACAATGTGAACACAGTAAAATGCACAAAACTCTTCTTTTATTATCATAGATATTTTATACATTTTCAAGGGTATTTCTGCTCTTCAACTGTAGACGTCTCTCTAATGAGCCCTGCACTCCAGTAACTGGCCCATTTAAGAGCCAGAAGTTTTTTTCTGAGCTGGTCGATACAAACTGCAGTCTCTCTTTCGAGTGAAAACATTTTCACATCATTAAATTTGCTGAAGTTCCCTTGTCACTTTGTTTCTCTACTTCTCTCTCAGTCTGAGGGGGAAAGTATTTTATTTGCCTTCATTCAGGTCATAGAGACTGAGGTTCACTCATCTGTGTTCAGGGTCTCTCAATCGGCCTGTGAGATTACAAAACCTTCGTTTTCCTTTCAAAGCCTTAAATCAAACTCAGAGCACTTTTTCAGTTGTTATATTTGTACTAAGGAACATTTTCTTCTGTGTGTTTGTAGGAAACTTAGTCGGGACCAATGCCACTGAGCCAGACAGCGCGGCCAATCTTACCTCCCTGCTTAACGAGGAGGAGGGGCCTGTCAAGGTCAACGAGATCTCAGCCAGCCCCAATGCGATCACCACTGTGAGCCCAAGGGCGGGTCGGATCCCCCGTGCCGGCGAGGAGGAGGATCAGAGCAGCGGCATGTTCGGTGAAACGGTGGTTCCCGCTGTGGAGGAGGTAGGCGTGGCAGCCCCGCCCCAGCTCAGTCCTGATTCGGCCGAGACAGAGCACCTGCTGCCTAGCAACCCACGTGGACCGGAAGTGATGGAGGGCGAAGAGGAGGAGGAGGAAGAGGAGGAGCGCCTGCCACACACCGACCCACCTTGGATCCACTCCAAAGACACAGCCGTGTTTGACCTTGATCACCTTTTCACCACCACCGCCCCGCCCTCAGTCGCCACCAACCCCTCTAACCCCGACGTCCTCCATGTGGACTTCTTCGACCCTTCCTCTCGTGGGCGCAACCTCGACCTGGCCCCACCCTCTCCTTCATCACTGGCCCATGAGCTGCAGGGTGGTGACCCGACCTCCTGGGCAATGCCGGACAACTACGACTACCTCACACCCTACGAGGATGGCGTGTCCCCCACTGCTGATGAGTACACCTACAGCACCACGACTGACGCCTACGAGAGTGACGAAGACCTCCGGCTCTCCGCTGGGTCTCCGGCTCGCTCCAAGCCCCGTGTCCCAGGGTCTGGCTCCTTCATCCCCGGGGCAGCACTTCCTGGCGCAGGAGCTCCAAATGTCCCTGTGGCGGCTCCTCCAGCGGCCTTGCCAGTGGACGGGTCAGACGGGATGGGGGGATGCCGCGTGGGCTACCAGATGGTGAACGGAAGTTGCCGCTCGCCCTGCGACATGCTGCCCAACTACTGCTTCAACGGGGGACAGTGTTACCTGCTGGAGGGCATGGGAGTCTTCTGCAGGTATGATGTGGCATAAACTCAAACACATTCATCCAGTGGAAAAATCATGTACTCACTGCATACGCACACATTTGCATCAAAAACTGCACCCATTCACATGCTGCTGCAATCAGTGCATCTTACTTTTTCCAGTGATAGCAGGACTGGATATAGACAAATCATATATACTTTAATCGCAATAGCATACAGCATCGTCAATTTCCAAAAGTAATGGCCAAATTCAGGACATATTCATTTGTAATACAATATAATATTTAGCTGTTTATATATATATATGTGTGTGTGTGTGGTGTGTTCAAAATCTGTGGATATACTTACAAAACCCTGCCAAGATTTCATATTACATAAAATGTTTTAAAAATGTACAATTTTTTATAAAAAAAAAGTGTCCTAGTAAAAGTATAGTATCACTTATGTACCAAATTATAAGTAACCCAGCAACCGTATAGCTAAGACACGCACTGACTTTGCCTCAAACGACCAGTGTGTGGGATCTTGTGGCATCTAGCAGTGAAGTAGCAGATTACATCTCGCCTCACGCTCCCCTTCCAAGCATTAAAGAGAAACTACAATAGCCACAAAGCATGCAAATACCTAGAGCCAGTTTGTCCATCCTGGGCTACTGTGCAAACATGGCGGTTGGTAGATAAAACCATCTCATTCTATTCTTTTCTCAACAATTCTTGTTTTCAGTTGATTATACACCAATGAAAACATACTGTACGTATAAATATTATATTACATTACTTCCAATAGAGCCTTCTAAATGTTACACACTGGACCTTTATGACTGTAAATGAAAGGAGTAAAAACCCAGCAAAGGATTCAAAGTTAATCAAGAAAAAGGAATACATTTGCCATTCTTGTTGAAAAATGTACATTTCACAAAGCATTCAATAAACAATGCGTTGCAGCTGCGTTAGGCTTCATCGGGATCATTCATTTGCATATATAATCAATAATAAATATATTCTGCAGCATGCACAATGGGTTCCACAGAACAATCAGACACTAGTATATAATATAAAATGCTTTGTCACCTGCTGTGTGAGGCTCCACGAAACTCTAGATTTATTGTTCTGCTCTGCTGGTCAGGAACATGTGGAAAAGCTCAGTGCAGAATATAAACCAGTGTATTATTGTTATTTTTAACAAGAGACTCTCATGAGGAAATGTCCCTTCTTCTGCCAGGCTGTACGCTGAAATTCGTTTTGCTTTGTGCTATTCGACTCTCCTTTGTCATGCAAATGGTACACAGACACACGCATTATAGATTATACAATACATTACAGTACGAGCAAATACACAAACACATACACAGAAACTGAAATGCAAGGTTTTGTAAAAACAACTCAAACGCTCACTCATATACAAACATATATGGATATTATTTTCATATTTTGCCCCCTCTGTTGCCCCGTCTGCATATTGATGAACGCTTTCATTACTATATGACCCGCTTTCCAGGCATTAGCCTCAAACTGCCGTAATGACTCTCCTCAATACTCCAATAGGGTTGCTGAATCTAGGTGGAGGTTAAAAGTCAAACGGATTAAGAGAATCATTTATGAAAATATGGTGTAAGCCACAGAGTAGTTCCAGCTCAATATGAGTCCTCTGCGAATGCATCTGAAAGTCAACAGTGCATCTGTGGATCAAAACGTCCCGATCTGTGATGAGAACAGCTACACTTGAGTTTAAAAAAAAAAAAAACCATCACATCATCCCGCTGGGTTCAGGATTAGAGCAGATGGGGGAAGGGTGACATGTGCTTTGTCCAGTAGCTTTTCTATTACTGTACTATTGTGGAACTGATGTTCATAATACATATTCAATGGATCAATACTAAATCTGTGTTTGCAATCTGCAGTAAAAATCACTCCCGGGCCTCCTTTAGATAAAAATGTATATATTTACCGTTCTTTCTCCTCTTTCCTCTTCCCGATTCTCCATTTCTGTTCCCTCTGATGTGCTTTTAAAATAGTCAAAACTGCTCATATACTGGACAGTGAAATTCATCCACGCTTCCTCAAACAATAGGCGGTGCTTGGTGACACACAGACTATTTGCAGGGCTAGTTGGTGAACTACTGTAGCTGCTAGAAGCTGCAAGCTGGGAACATACCAACGGCAGTCAATCTCTGTACTGAGCTGTTTACTTCCTCCTGGAAAGCTAGCAAGCTGTCAGATCGCAAGCTTGTTAGCGCAATCGCTAACAGGAAAGTAAGTTTACACACTTTAGACATATTTGTCTCCTGTCTCATAACTGTCTGCAACCCATTCCTCTTCTGTGCAGCAGTTTATATTTGGACAGATTGAATGATGCAACGCAGCTATTAAGTTACGATAGCTTCTTCAGTTTTGTACTCTTCAGCTCTTTGTTCCCTCAGATGCATCTGTTACATCAGAACAGGAGAGTATTTCGTCATTGAAAGAAGAGCACTGAAGACTTTTCTTATGTTCTCAGTTCAGTAAGAGTTTGACTACGTTAAGTGGTTTGTTGATCTGATTGGTTGAAGTTCACCCATGATAGACGGTAATAGACAGATGGTTCATCAAGTATTTTTTGAAAGTGCCTTCCTTTTCTGAAGAGTTTCCAACAATGATTCCCATCTAGTGAGTTAGAGCGAATCCATAGATAATCCATAGGAATCCATTGGTAATTCCACTGATTAAATGGTTTTAAATACCGGGTAAGGTCTTTACAAACTGCTATAGGTGATAGATCCATAATACTGTTTCCCACTCATGTTTATAACTGGCTAAATGTAGATGACGTGACATCACTTATAGATGCTTTTATTAGCATTACAATGAGGTGGTCATGGTAGTAAATGCCTAAAACATCAACTCTAAACATCAGGTTTAGGTCACAGTCCCTGAGAACAAAAAAACTCCCAGAAAAGACTTCTTTCCACAGCCGCCATTTTGTACTGACGGTCAACACCCATACAGGAAGAAATCCATCATACAAGAGGCATAAAGATCAATTTACAACGCCACTGTAGCCTTGGTTGAAAATGGCTGCACAAAGAACAGGCTTTAAAAGCAATTAGGCAACAACAAACACTGACTGACGAGATCTAACAATGTCAGTCCGTGTTTGTGCTCTCAATCACACAAACATAGGCTTCACAATTCAGAATGGAAGAGATTTTACATACATTCCCCCATAATCATGAACTGAGTGAACCAACCAATCAGTGAGGAGATTACTTCCAATTAGTGAACAGCTGCACAGATTAACATGCAAATTTATGCACAGTGGCGATCAGTCTCCTGACTGGAGTTGACCCTGCCAACAGCTACACACATAAACACCAGACACATCTCAGCCTAAACTAAAACAAAGAGATGTTGAATGTCTCAGAAAACATCTAGACAGCTCAGATTTATATCTGGAAACACAACCTCCTCATCCTTAATATCCTCTGACATCCCCCATCGGAAAGTTGTATGGAGCAGACCACGACTCACGACTCTAGCAAACCTTCCTCTCCCTCCATGTCAAAAGTTGGTATTTCTTACATGAGATCCACCATTTGAAACAAGAAACATATACTGGAACAACATTAAAATAGTTTATATTTGAGGTGCTGCATGTGTCAACAGATCATTGGCCACAATTTAACTATGAGACTTAAGTATAAGAAGCATAAACGAAGAAGGTAATTGTAGAAAGGGCTGATGATTTGTCGTTTTGTGAAGTTTTAATTACTTTAGAGCACAAAAACTGGAAGAAGCTGTTCTTTTACCAACTTTAAAGGTCCAGTGTTTAACATTCAGAAGAATCTATTGACATCAATGGAATATAATATTTAGGTATGTGTTCATTAGTGTGTAATAACCTGAACATAGGAACCTTTGGGTTTGATGTTTTTAGTCTACAGATGCCACGGGTCGCCTTCCTTGGAGTCCTCCATTTTGAACCGCCATGTTTCTACAGTAACCCACAATGGACAAACCAAGCACAGGCTGTCGATAGAGCAGCCACTGTAGTTTCTCCCACACATTTCACAAATATTGACGCGAGCTGTTTTAAGTTAGCTGCAATCTGAAACGTAATACTTAATACTAAAACTTAATAAATTCTACAAGATAAAAAATTATATTTTTGTTTTAATTTAAGCAGGCCAATCTACCGAAAGGGTGGTGGATGATAAAAAAGCTGAATTAAACATTTAAATGCCTGGTTAGTTATTTTACTTACTTTCGTCTTTTCTGTACCACCTTAAAAACGTCACATCACATCCCTAATTTTTATCCATATTGACTATTTGTGTGTACATCCTCATCAATAACAAACACCAGTTCAGTTTTTAACTATTTTTATAAACAGAAAGATTTAACAACATTAGAGAACAAAGAGTAATTTAAAAAATAGTCATTGTCAATTGTCATTAATATTTTAGAATTACAGTTACCAGTGACTGAACAGTGACTGATAAAAAAAAACTTACAGTTCTGTATCAAATCAACAGATTACAAGTGTTATTGACTGAGAGCGAAGTGGAGCAATGCTCACACAGCAGCCCTGTTGACAAAAAACTCTTGCTAAGCGGACAACATGATCCAGATATTTAGGGCAGATTTTGGGCCTCAGTCAGCAGATAGTAGCAGTGATGAACCTCCTGAGAGTCAGTCAGACCAGAGGCGTTTGACTGCTGGGCAAAAAGTGCAATATGGGTCAATGGAGCGCTGGCACAGATGAGGACCAATATGTTCCTCTGAATGTGTGTTTAGGCATGATTGTGCGCTTATACATATGAGTTTGTGTATACATGTGTGTTCTCAGTTTACATTCGTGTGTGTTGGTGCGTGCAGCTGAACTGGAGCTGCTTCATACATCAGGCCAATTCAATTACAGTGGGATGAATGTTTGGACCTTTAGCCCTCCGCAGTAAAACACATGACCCTTTGAAGTGCTGTTTACTGACCTCAGACCAGCCTGTCGTATCTCTCTCTTACAGGCATAAATATGTACCTGCAAGGCTGGGAAGCGAACCTGTCTCAATGTGACTGATTACCTGCCTCAACACTTTATAAACCTGCTGGAGAGTTTAAGAATGAATCCATTATAGGTATCATTTCATTTTTCCCCCTCATACTTGCACTTAAACAATATTATTTTAAATAGTGGTGGTGCTTAAACTGTGCTTTAATTAATATATTTTTAATTTTTTAGGTAAATGGCAAACAATGGCATAAAGAGAGTATTTAAAGATCGGTTTATTACCCTGCAAAAGATCAGCTGAGGCTCTGGACGAACTGAAACATACTGACATACATGCCACTGTCCAATCTCCTATCTAACATGCATAAAGTCACCAGAAAAGCTGCAGTCTTATTTCTAATGTTTGCTATATCGTGATTTCTTCCTTTGTCAATTGTCGCATGTCACAAAGCTATGTCACACAGATTTATGCACAGGGTTTAACAGGAGTCCTACCGTTGATGTCTGCAGCATAGGTTTTGATTAGCTCAGCATTGGATTTCTCTTATTTATGGCACCCCCGCGAATCACATGTGATCAGGCCGTATCCTGCTTTAGTTATATTCTACACGCTAACTGTGTTTAAATTGTTGGAAACCGGAGTAGTAGGATTTTGCCACCTGTGTGTTTCTTCAACTTCCTCATTGTTGCCGTCACTCTCTGCTGTCTCCACTGGCATCAGAAACTTGGTGGAGAAAACAAAGCACCAAATTACAGTTCTCCATTACCTCCATAGCTACACTGTAACCCTTTAATATACAACTATGCATGAAAGTTCAGAAATTAACCCCTAATGATGCCATCAAGAGATGTGGTCAAGAGTGTAATTGGGCTTGGAGACTTAAAAAGTTTAGACAGAAAGCCTCTATTCTATTGAGAAGGGTAGGATACTTTTTTTTTAACCATATTAGTGAGTAAAAGTTAAGTAATTCCAACTTTATGAAATAACAATAAAATAATCTCTCGTGTACCACTCTAGTGCACACAATTCCTTCATCTTCAGGATACATTTCCAAATGTTTTACTCAAGTTCAGTTTTTCGTCATTGTTAAGTTAAGGGGCATACTGGAGTTCCGGGAAAATTTCAAAGCAGTCTGAGTCTGAGCTGTCACACACACTTACAGAGTCTGTTGCTAGTTTAGTTACAGCAAATGTCTCAAATTGTCACTTCCAGAGTCTGAACGTAGCCAAAAAAGACTGCAAAAACACTCCAGTGGTCAAATTCACTCAAATAAAGCCAGACAAAAACACACCTTTTGTGACTGCTTTCATATTGTGACATTTATACTGGAAACCTCAGTCACACACTGCGATGTGATCTCTTTTTTTGAAGTTATCTGCGGCATCTCCAGCGCTGGCTCCCCTGTCCCTCTGACTAATGGCATCTGACAGCGTTAGCGTTGTAAATCGCTTCCTCCACTGGAGCTGCAGGACTGAGGACCATATTCGGAGAAACAGATGAGAAAACAGAGGGAGGGGAAGGAACGAGGGTGTGTGTCTGGGAAACAGAAAGAAAAGACAAAAGAGAGGGTGTTTATATTCTGAATATCTGTGGCTGAAAAAGTTAGATATTGAAAGAAAAAGAAAGCGAGGGGGAAAAAAAAGGGAGAAAATAAGCTTTCGACAGGAAAATGAAGTGAGAGGTGGACAGAGAAAATGAGAGGAGGTGGAGGAGAAACTGAGTGAGAGAATGAGTCAGAACCTTATAACGCTTGCCAGTATGGAAACGACTCGGCCGAGCCAGGTCGAGATTGTGTGTGTGTGTGTGTGCACGTGTGTGTGTGTGTGTGTGTGTGTGTATGTGCGTGTGTCCTGCAGCTTGATGTAATTAAGTGAAGTTTTGAGCACCAACAGCAGTTTGTATCCATTTTAGTTTTCATGAACAAATCATGGCAACATTCATATACACACATATACACACATATACACCCCCCCCCACACACACACACACACACACACACACACACATAGGATTAAGGGTGTATTAGGGATCACTTTCAAGTCAAAGAACGTGGGGTCGTGGAACCAGGCCACAGGTCAAACACACAGGAGATTTACGATTGCAGAGAAAGATACACAAACACACACACAATTACACACAGACACACACATGGTTTGTTTTTGCCAAAGGTAGTCTGGCCTGGCCTGACGTATTCTATTGTTGACACACACATGCACACGCAGAAATGTGTTTCTGGCAGTGGTCGTCCTGCGGCATTAGTTCACTGCGCACACAGACACACACACATGCAGAATCATCAGGTTTTTATTGATCTTTATGTGGGCGGGGCTAACAGGCTCTATTGAACCAGTTCAGCTCTCTCTGTCTCAGTGTCTTTGTCAGCCTCAAATTCCTCTAAATGTTTTACGCTCTTATTTTGAAGGAGTTATGGAGGGGAAATCGTCTGCGCCAGAGCTGAAACAAACAATACAATGACAAAATAGATCACAATTTACAATTACATTATAATAGTCTTTCATTTGGATTATGTATATTTATTTATCTCAGTATTGTGTGGATGTTATTATAGATTTGTGTTATATACACCTAAAACTAAACCATTAAATGACAGCCATCCTCCTACTTGATGTGTAAGCCATAAAACAAAATTAGGTGTGCTGGTAAATGAAAATAATTAACAAGGTGGAGACACAAACTGGAGTTTAGAGCCCATTATTTTCAATCCTCAATAATGTATTATTGCCATTACACTATGTCCATTAACCAGAGGCGAAAAAAGATGTTCAAACTGTCCTCCAAGAAATAGTTTTACATTATTGGCTTTCTCATGGAGAGTTAAACAATAAGATCAATGCCATTTTTATGTCTGTGTTCAGCTCCGTCGACATAGTTTGCATTTAGTCAACGGTGCAATTTTCTTGTTTTTTGTACGTTTTATTTATAAAATGCAGCCCTCGCATAGTTACAGAATAGTTTTTTAGTTACTGAAAGGTGCTCCCCCCCGATGTGAAGATCCATTATATGAACAGAAAAAATATATTATAAAAATATATTAAATATTAAATACATATATAAATATTCAAAGCAAGCTCAGTTTGCTCCGTCAATCCACCAGTCATTGAAATAAATGGATTACAGTCATAGATTTTGTTGTTATGAATGCAGATGGGACTAAACCCAAAGACTGATTTGTTCACCATACTTCAATCTGCTCACCAGTGGAAGTAACGGCCAATATCCTCTCTAGTTTATCATGATTTAGTGCATCAAGATGAATGCGCGTGTCAAGCTTCCGGAGGGCATCTTTTCAGCCTATATCCTGGCTGATCGTTGTCGTAACTGTGAGCGAGGGCCACATCTGCATACCGGTAATTGGTTTGCAGTTTATGGTATTGTGAGTGCTCCCCAGGGACGCAGGGGGTTCATTTAAATAAGTTTTGGTCACAGTTGTGTCCAGAGAGATCCATGCTGAGTGAATCATTTGCTGTGTTAACCAGCCTCTCTTTATATACGATAGTACGCAGGCTAGCCCTCAGCAAAGTCTGTTAACAGCAAAGACAGAAGCTCTGCAGCAAATATAAATGTGTCAAGTAAACAGAAATGGACTAAATTAGGTGTTTGCTCACCAGAGATATGAAAATAATTGTTTTGGATGGTGCAAGCGGGAGGCTTTTATTGGACTGTAGAAATTGCAGTGTTCAAGAACCTCCATGCGGCATCACACTCATTATGTACAAGATCGCTGTATTTGTGAGCCTGTAATGAAATACAGGATCATTTGTTCAGAAATTCTCTCTTCCTTCCTTTTCCACTTGGCTGAAAACACTGGAAAAATAACCACTCCACCCGACAAAATGTCTGAAAGTATCTAAACATTACTACCATGGTTTGAATCGGTCGGATTCTTCTAATGCCAAATGGAGAACACTGATTATGTCGTCATGTTTTCAAATCCCTTTCCAGTTTTCAAAGTGAGGGATTTAGCACTACTAGCTGATTGAATGGAACAGTTTTCTGCCCACTGTGGCTACTAATAAGGTTATAATGGTTCCATCTGCATAATGGAAGCCGATGATATTTTATTTAAGCTGGTTTGTTTTGAACGTGGTGCAGAGGACTGGGTGCCTCTGGGAAATCTAGGTGGATGGCTGATGAAAGCATTTGACCTAAAATAATACAAATAATACAATAATGTGTGTGTGTTCAGACGGAGGTGGCCTGGATTGTACTTGGATCAGTATCTTTTTGTTCTCTTATCTAGTTTATTAGCTTGTTTGAAAGCAGCTGATGAGCTGTTGCCAAATCTACGAGACATCATGAACACGCTGCAGCGCAGACTTCCAGTTTTCATAATTATTTTTCATAGTGTGTCACATGCTTTCAATCAGCAGCAAAGTGAAAGACAGACTGTAGCAGCAGGGTGTCAGTATTCTGTTCAATGTACAAATGCACAGCAATTTATTTTATAGAATCAATGCATAGTTAATAATAAATACAACTCCTCCTAAATGTTACACACTTGACCTAAATAGTTTATGATGGCAAAGGCTCACCCAAAGTTTAGATTCTCAATACCAGGATGTTGTAGGACGAAACACCAAATATGGTCTAAATCCAAACAAATGCTAAACTAGTGGTCTCCAACATATTTAGCTTGTGCCCCTTTAAAGCAAACCAATGGCTGCTCACTACCATTATTGACCAGGCATGAGAAAACCAGCAACAAGTCTCCCGAGAGGCATTTTGAGTTATTTACAGATTCTGAAAGTGTAGTTTCTAAGCTTTCCAATGATGTCTAACACATGGATATGATAATATTGATCATATTTGAAGAAGTTGTGGCCATTTGAATGTATGCACATCTCAAAACCCTTTAGGGAGAAAACAGCCCTAGAACATTTGCAATTCTCCCCTCAGGAAATTCTTACCCAATCCCTAGTCAACACAATGGTGCTCTTTTGCATCTCATTAAGATAAGCCCTACCCCCTGCACTCAGTGACATATGGTATCTGTTTTGGTATTGTAGTGGTTTGAACAATGGTTATCAAAAGCAGTTATCATGTAGTTAATGTTGATGTAGTGTTATTTTCCTTAAGCACTTTAGTGGACTGATCAGAATTAGAAGGTACTTTATTGAAATGGAAATGCTTTTATTACAAAAAGCCCCTGAATATCATTCATTAATACACAGGATAAAATGTTACAATCCCTTGTGCCATAATCCAAGGTATAAACCACATCTACACATCTACAAACACATCAGTTTAACACTCTGTAAAGCGACATGAGATGTGTGTATTGTTTTGGTGCTCTATAAGTGAAATTAAATTGAAATTGAAATCTAGAAGTGCAGTGTAGATGGATCAGTCTGTTGCTGAATGAGCTCCTGTGGCTGATCAGCACATTGTGGAGAGGGTGTGAAGGAGAGTCCAATTATTTGGTGATATCACATCCGCATCCTCTTCTGCATACTCTTCTGTGGACTCTTCTGTGCTGTGACCCTTGGCGCCGGGCATGTGATGTCTCTTGCCTCGTCAGCACAGAAAGGCCTGATTTTTTCATAAAGATAGGTCTGCCTGTCAATGTTCAGTCCAGGTGGTGCTAGGACAGGAAGACTGTCAACAGCCAACAGTCAACAACCGCTGAATCGCACAGTAGCTGGAATTCAACAGGTTGTGCATCACAGTGAGTTCTTGCAAGCACCACACCTGGTCTCTTAGCATCAAAGCTGTGACAGAATAAGCACATAACAGGACATTTTAAAACATGGCTAACTATTTTCCCATAAAACACTATCATGGCCATGAAATTATTTTTTATATGTACACAATGTGAAAGTTTCAATATAAAAACCGGAAGTGCTGATAACTCTTGATCTGTGGGAGCTTTCGGAACTTGGGACTCAGATGCTTCTGCCAGTCGAAGGTCTCGACTAACACTCTTCCATCTGCATTTCCAACAAGCTGTGGGATATTGAGGTGACTCTCAGGAGAGCTGTTTTCCACTACCTGATGACAAAAAATGAACGTTAAACGTTTCATTGAAGCAGAACAGAGAACAGCACTGAAGTCATTCATGTTAAAAGCTCTGTGTTGACAATTTTTACACAAGCCCAAAACTGTTCCCGCGACCTGCTGGAAAACTAACCTCAGCGATGTCTGCCAAAGTGTTGACTCTGGTCTTCATGTATGCTTGCTTGATTAGTCCAAAGCCACAGTCAGGGGGTAATTTGGTGTGGCCAGCAATAAGGAAGTGGATGTCAATTGTGTCACGAAGCTTGTGTCCAACCCGCCATGCAGCGTACCAGAGCATGAAGTTGTTTTTGTTTTGCCCACTGCAGTTGTCACAGTGAAGATCCACGTCTGTTTCTCCAACTCCGAAGTTGCTGAAGAAATGATGCATGTAGCTGATGACTTCATTGCTCCCCTTACTTGACGACATGCCTTCATCAATCAGGAAATTCACCTGTTTTTGCAGCCCTTCACAGGAGACACCAAAAAGGCCACATTTACGTGGAGTCAGGAAGAACATTGGCCCGGACTGAAGAGGGTTTGAGGGAAAGTGTATCTGAAGAAGACAGAGGGAGAGAGGGAAAGGGGATTAGATTAAATGAAAGACATGTCGATTCATAACTGTCTAATAAATATAGATATAGATTACTATATTGCTGCTATTCTGCATTTGCACTATTATTAGGCTACTTATTCTCCGTGCACTTTATTGTACAGTAACGCTTGCTGTGTGTGTCTGCTGCAAACCAAATCGCCCTTTAAGGGACATTTAATAAAGTGAAGTAAATGATGTGTGATAAATAGTACCTGCTGTGCAAAATCAAAACTGTAATGCATCCTGATCTTCTTGCTTGCTGATGGGGAGGGTCCCAAAGACAACTTAGAGTCAGCACATGTCTTTCTGCAGGCAGCAGTCATCTCGTTGTACACAGCCCTCTCTTTTTGCACAAGGGCAAGATGATCGTGTTGCTTCTTGACCGCTTCAGACTTTCTATCATCTGGGAGGTTTGCACTTCGTACCAGCTGTTGGTTATTGTTTTGGCACTGCCAGCAGAGATCTGTACGTGGCCTGCAACTTCTGATGAGTGGGAGAAGCTGGTTCCACTGTGCTGTGAAGCGTGATTTAGAAACTGCACGCTCATCTGAAAAACAGATATTACTTACGATTATTATACTTTAATTGCTAATAGTGCTTCACATTACTTCACATTACAAGCACTTGATTCGAAATCAGTTTTTACACATACCAAGCTCCTTCGCAGACTTGACGTAGAGACGCCAAACTGAGGCCTTAGACACAAGGGTTGGCAACAACTTCACATGCCAATCCCTATGCTCAGGATGTCGGCCAGGCAGCATGATGGCATTGTCTTCTGCATAGTTCTTCTTCTTCTTTTCTTTCTTCCTTAACCGTGGTCTTGCCCCATTCTCCTCAAAGTGTTTGATTATATCAGTCAGGGTGTCTTTGCCAATTCTGAGGAAGGAAAACAAAGAAGTGTCACATCATGGGTCTTGCTAATGATGTATCCAAAACTGTCATCCAAACTGTTCCTCAAGTAGACTAGTTGCTAAAGCATTAGCATCACAGTCAATTCAAGCAATCTTAACAGGCACTTTGGCACCTTACCCTGGATGTATTCACCAAAAGTATCCTCCAGTAAGGTAGGTGTTAAATCATTAGCATCAGTCAATTCAAGCAATTCAAGCCTTATTCAAATTAATAGCAGATGCTCCCATTACTAGCCAAAGTCAGTACAGCTTAGTCTCGGTGTGCATATCATTTTAAAAAGGTATAAACATGAAAACAGAAAATATGAGATAACAGTTTGTAATCCCTGTGACTTTGAATGAACACATAACGCAAAGTAACTATAACTTGGATGTTAATGGAAACTCACCCCATAAGAAACTGAAAAGTATTCCTGCAGACTTCATTGCCTCCGATGGAATAAGTGGTCCGGGGGCGCTTTCTCTTCGTCTGGGGCTTTTTGGTGGATGTAGTCATCTCCGAAGTAACAACTGTGCGTCTGTTTGCCTCGAGATGTCCAATTATTCGCATGTCTCTTTTTGCAAAACACAAAATGTATACTTTTAAGGCAACCAATACTGTTATCTGAAACATGGAGTGGCTTCTTCGTGATCTCAACTTGCACATTCTGCAAAAAAAAAAAAAAAAACGAAAATCACTAATTTTGAAAAAAAACCGATAGTTTCTTTGTTTATGTGAATTTCTCCCAGCCGACTTGCTGCTGGTTCAGTTCTGAGCAGTTCAACCAAAGAGTGAAGACTGATCTGTATTTCACTTCAAGGAAAAAAATAAATGATTTGTACAGTAAATCCAGACTAGAGCATTCTGTAAGACTACAAAACACACATTTATAGTATATGAACCAACTAATAATGTAGTGGGTGACATCATCCGGAGATGTCTCCGAGATCGGTCCTGGTGAATCACACAGCTATTTTTTTTATCAGATCTACCTCATTCTAATTCAGGCATATTTTCTTTCTTGAAACAAAACAAAAAGCTCAAAACTTTTATCCTCCTTTTATCGTCTTCCTTCATTAAATTTCAAATTAAGTCATCTAATCAGATGAGATCAAACTCTCTGTTCCACAGTCCTCTCCTCTGTCAGCATTTTTAAATCAAATCCAGCTTTTAATCCTGCCCTCAACCTGACCAGCGGTTGTCCTTCCCCTCCCAAAGCCCTCAGCATAATGAGAAGGTTTGCTTTTTATTTAACAGAGAAACTCAAATGAGGTTTTGTTTCAGAGCTGATGTTTTATGGTCCGAATAAGTTTCCAGAGGCACCGATGTACCCCTTCCTGTCCTCTGCTGGCCTTTTATCATCAGATCCACCACTTACTGGCTCTTCTCTTCTTCCTTTGCAGTTATTGCATGAGAAAATATGCTTTGCTTCAAGGAAAAAGGTTTAAAAATAGTGTTGTTTTAATGCAAATATATGATTTATGCTAAAATATTCAGTAAACACCCTGCTGTGCCCTCTCCTGTCAGTCCAGATCCAGCTCCGGCCTTCTGTTTGGTCTCTCTTCCTCTAACCTTCAAACATTTCTCCCTTCTGCTTGCTTCTCTGTTAATATTGCAAAAGAAAATGTTTGTCCATTTGTTTCTCAAAACCTGTTTGTTTCATTCTGTTTTCATTCTACATCTATTATTGTGGTACTAAATAAAGTTGAGATATTGTCAGTTGAGAAAGTAACTGTTTAGACTTAGAATATTTTGTCATTTTATTAAAATAATGCCTTCCTGAACATTTCTTCTTATATTTTTGGAGACGTGAGGAATAGCTAACCTTGGCTCTTGGCAAGCCCTTGAACACTGAACACAACACTGACAGGTGATCACCTTTTAAGTTGATGTGGCAACCTGCTTACATATGCATCCAGCTGTTAAGGTCAATCTTCTTTTTCCTCTGTTTTTGGTCTTTACCAACTCCTGAAGGGTTACTTAGCTGTTAAATGCACCACCATATTCAGCAGTTAGATTCTAACCGTGCCTGTCTGCTGTTTGGTGAAGAGCAGGTAGTGTACAGTGGGTTTTTAACAGCGAAGTTGAGGGCTGAACAGCAAAATAATGAGCTGAAACTTGCTGTAATGCTCTGTAAAGCTGGGGGGAGCTGCAGATTCTTGTGATAATTCTCTGTAGTTTCCTCATCACAAGCAACCCCTTTCACAAAAAATTATTGATTATGGATGCTTTAAGAACTTGAGTTGCAACTTTACATTAACCACCATAAGCTACTGATCACAGCAGAATAACTAAGGCTGTAGTGACAAAACTGTAGAAAAACAGGTTAAATGAAGTCTTGGTTTAAGCAGCAGTATCTTGACTCTTTGAGTCGGAGCTCATATCAGTATTTTCAGTTTCCAAAAATATCTACCAGAGCCTGTCCTCTGCTGGCCTTTAGCCCAACTAAACCAACTGTCTGTCTTGAATTGGCCTTTCACCACCCCCCTTGTCTCCTCCCTTCTCACCCTCCATTACCCCTCATCAAAACCAACAGGGGGTCTTATTAGGGGGCCACAGGCCCATCTGCACCATTGTCACCCTCTGAAAGTTAAATTAAAGACTATCCCTCTTTCTCTGTCTATCTGCCTCTCCCTCTCTCGCCCCAGCAGGCCAGCCTAATCAGGTAAATATTGAGAGGATTTGTAGCTCTTTGTAATGTGGCTCGGGCCGCCCCAATGCTAATTCTGCTGGGCGGCAACAACTCCTTAAATACAGCTGTGGTGAGCCGTGGTGATGGAGATAAAGACGGGTTGGGGAGGAAAAAACTCTGCTGTGGGACACAATGGGACGGCCTGCGGGACGCGTGGGAGATTTTATAGGGGAAGGGAGTGGGAACGAGGGAGGCTGGTCGACACTTCTCAGCCAGAGAGGCATCAGTGCTTTTACCCTTGGAAAGAGTTTTGACCGTCTAAGTTTTTTTGTCCCTGATGAGGAGTCATTCCCAATTTGATTTCTGCTCTGTGCTGCTGCCCTGGATGCGAGAATATTGGAGAAAGAAATCCAATCCTAAAGATTGTCTTCGAAATTCAGCCAAGAACGGTTTCCTGTTATGTCAGCCTCTGAAACTATGTTCCAAAAAATCTTAATGGATAAGGCCTGTGACATTCTCTACAAACCAGAACTAATGTGTTGGCACTGTATCGTTTAGCAAACGTAACTCAAGCAGGAGTAATTTGTGCATTTGTTTGGGACTATTATCAGCTGCAGGTTAATACATACTTGGCACCCTATAGTCCTAACAGCAATGATATCTCCAGAAACTGCAAAAAGAAAATGCAAACTCACCGGATGGTTGGAAAATTTTTCTTCATTTTCCTCATTAGACTCAATACTATCAGACTTGTTTTTTGCCCAAGGAGCTGCAGAATCATTGTTTTGCAACTGTCACTGTACCTGCAAACCTAATCACATTCACATAAACCTCAGCTATACTTAAATTAGCAAACGATAGCATGCTTACAAAATGCTAACTGAAAATGGCATTTAATTAGCAATTAGCTCAAAGCACTGCCTAAGTACAGCCTCACAGAGCTGTTAGCGTGGCTGTAGAGTCTTAGTGTTTATATTTTTGGACAACGGTGGAGCGCTATGGCTTAGAGCAATAAGCAATATGTTAGGCTTTGGATAAACAGGCAATAGTTCTTAGTACAGTTCACTTTAATCCTTTTCTCATTTCTTTACAATTGAACCCACACATTCACCTTGGACTGCTGTGTTTTCCTCTTAATGTCAAAGAAAAAGAAAAAAAGCAGTTGCAAGAACTGAAAGCAGAGACGTGATTCAGCTGGAGGCGCTCAGCAAAGAGCATGAGGGAGGAGGAAGAGGAGGAGGAGGAAGGAGAGACGAGAGCGACGGGAGGGAGGAAAGACGGGGAGGTGAAGAGCCAGTGAACAAGAAAAGAGATTTTCAAGAAGACAAGCAGCGGGAGCGAAGGAGGAGGAGGAGGAGGAAGGGGGAGGGAGAGAGGGAGGGAGAGAGGGAGGGAAATGGAGAGGAAGAAAGAAAAGAAATGGGAACTAGGCGCTTAAGCACGGTTGTGTCCCTGTGGACGGCTGAGCGAGGATGCATGCGTGTGATGGAATGACATGTCAGCGCCGCATCTGCTCTGTTTGCCGCTCAGCTGGGTTGCCATGACGACCAGCCCATCCTCGCTCGCTTGCCTTCTTCCTTTATGCATCCTTCTCTCGCTCGCTCTCTACTTGCATCCCTCCCCCGCCCTCCCTCCGTCTAACTCTGACTTACATAAACCTCTTCTTTGTATAAACGCAGAGTTGCTCGGAGGTTGAGTGCATTGAAGTCTCCTTGAAAATGTGATATCAGGCGTCATCTCTCTCTCTCTTTCTCACTTATGCCCACACTCAAAATGTCTCCTGGCCCGTTGCCAGCGTTTCCCTTCAGCTGGTGAAATAAAAGCATCAAGGATTCAGGAAGGATACAGGAAGTCGTTCGGTGAAAGGAGCCTGCTTAGCATTTAGAGAACGTAGCTGGAGTGGCCATACGCCCCGACACCTCCATTCACTTCATACTCCCTTGTCTTTGTGTGTGTGTGTGTGTGTGTGTGTGTGTGTGTGTGTGTGTGTGTGTGTGTGTGAGTGTGTGCTTGTATTACTCACGTGGGGACATTGTGTAAGCAACCACATTGTGGGGACTTGCCTTCCTTTTAGGGACAATACGCAAGTCCCCATAACTTAAATCATAAAATTTTAGGGTGAAGAATTTGTTTAAGGTTAGGGTAAAGATAGGTCTCCTGGGAAGTGGAGTCATGGAAACACAACAGCATGTGCACTTGTCTAATGTCCATATGTGACAAAGAAAGGAAAGGAGAACATGGTGAAGTGATTTGTCATTCGTTAAAAGTCCAGTGTTTTTTGGAGGATCTACTGGCAGAAATGGAATATAATATTCATAGGTATGTTTTCATTAGTGTATAATCACCTGAATTTAATCATAGCCATGTTGCACCACCATGTTTCTACGATATCCTAGAACAGACAAACCACACACTGGATCTAGATAGGGCCTTTCACGTTTTATTTCTACCATTTTCCCCACTTCTTTTGCAGTTTTTTTTGCAAACATAAACTCTGTAGTTATTTCAAAACCCCTGGATCCTCAAAACCTACTGAAACAACATCTCTGATATACATGAAAAATACACGAGTAAGAAGATGAGTTCTGCTTCCTTCATGCTTGTATACTCTGTGTGTGTATGTGTGAGCCTGACAGCCTTGTGGTAAAAAAAAACTTTCTTTAGACAACAACACAGCCATAAATGGTAACCTCAAACTGGATGTCCTTTTGACAAAATGAGTGAGACAAATAATAATATTGTCTTGTTCTATATTGTTATGGTTATTAGTGGTAATATTGCATAATCAAGTGTACAAAAGGGGTAATTCCTCTAATTCAGTTATGGTCATATACTAACACCCCCCTGACCAGAGAGAAACAGTATACATTATACAAATAACACCTAACAAACACAAAAATAAAAAATACATTAAGTATACATAATATCCACATGAGCCTACTTACTTCACATATACACACATACATACAAACACAAACACACACTCACTCTTTTCACTCATGGTAAGCAGTGCTGTAATACATATCTCGTTACTAGTAGTCTCAGAACTACAGGATAAATGTATGTATGATGTATGTATGTATGTATGTATGTAAATATACATACATACATACATTATAAATAGTCACAATTCAATATTGATACATTAATGTACTTCTGGAGCCCCAATTTCTAATTCATCTTCTATATATGCATATTCTATATATGCAGAAATTGTATTTATTGAATTATTCAGCTTCCGGCGCCATAGAGTAGAGTTGGTTTGTGCGTCCATGAGAAAACTGGGCAAGACGTAATCTTAAAGGAGCAGTGTGTAGGATTTAGCATAGCGGTGAAATTGCAGACTACAACCATTTGAATACAGCTAAGCTTTCCAAGTGTGTAGGAGAAACTACAGTGGCTGCAAAAACTATTCCCTATGTAGTTAAAAACAGCTCATTCTAAGGTAACAAAAACATGATTCGTATTTTCAGGATTATAAACTAATGAAAACATACCTATGAATATTAGTCAATTTCTGCCAATAGATCATTACACACTGGACCTTTAACAATACTTTTATAATACGTTTATAATGGAAACAGATCCTATGTTCACACAGACAGAGTAATGCACAGCCACACATTGTTCCACACACTGAGACGGTGAAACAGCGTCGCGCAGCAGTTATAGTCTCGTTAAGTGGTGAAATAGATTTGCCATCTTAGATGCCAAACAGTCTGTAGACAAAGCCATCTGCCTCCTTCGTTTATGTCCTCGGGCGGACACCATACTCTGCCAAACGGCCACGGAGGGAGTCTGGGACTCAGATGTGTGTGTTTGTGTGTGTGTGTGTGTGTGTGTACACATATGTGCCCATAATGTACATCTACACATGGATGCCCATATGCATTGTGTTAGATTTGATGATCGCAAAATGTCTTTTACGATTGTGTGTGTGTGTGTGTGTGTGTGTGTGTGTGTGTGTGTATGTGTGACAGCGAGTGTGTTAATAGCAGGAAAATGCCCCGGGCTTTGTTTTTCTTCTTCACTTTCTATTTTCAGACACACAAAGTGATGACATTATCCTTTTTGAATAAAGAGTCGTCCAAAACCTGCCGACGGCTCTTTCATCCTGCTAACACGCCTGCGGTCGATTACTTCACAATAACACAAGATTTATGTAACATGCATGAAACACGAAAACAAGTTTTTAGAGTTAAATGTGAAGAGCCTTTTTCAGATTGCACACCAAGGCAGTTAAATATAATCAGGAACAGAAAGGAAATCCTGAATGTTCATAAACAGGCTACATTGGAATAGGGAGGTGCTTAAAGCAAGTGTGACTGTTCAGTGATATTTAAAAAACAAATAAATGGATCTTTAGCTATAAAAGGAAAAATTTACTTGCTTACACACAATTTACCAAGTCCAAGCATCTCACGCAACCACTAAGATGTGGTTTTACCCGACTAACTATTTCCTTTTTTGTCTGTTCTCTATTTTCTTCCCTTTCTCCCCGTCTGCTCCCTGCTCATCTTATTTCACACCTCTCATCTTTTCATCCTCTCGCTGCCACGTCTCTACATTTCAAAACCTTTCCTCTGTCATCTACCATTTATTCTGCTTTCTTTCCTCTAACTCCTATTTTTCTCTTCCTCCTGACACTTTCAACCTCTGTCCTCCATTCCCCTTTATTCTGTCTCTTTTAGATGTAATGTCCAGGATTACATCTGGCACAAGGGTGCTCGCTGCGAGTCGGTGGTGACCGAGTTCCAGGTGATGTGTCTGGCCGTGGGCGCTTCAGCTCTGGTGGTCCTGCTGCTCTTCATGATCGTCGTCTGCTTCGCCAAGAAGCTCCACGTGCTCAAGACGGAGAACAAGAAGCTGCGCAAGCGCAGGTGAGGCTCCATCAAGAGTCTGAACCAAGTGATAGCTAAAACTAGAAGTACTCCATCTTCCCTTTTTTTATTGGTTGAGTGGGTCATCCTGTCCCAGCTTGGAAGCATGACTCACTCCAATTTACAGAGAAAAGCATGAAAACATATAATTTTTCAGTCTTTTTTGGGGCTATACCTTAAACTCATACTCCCTAGATTTATTTTAAGTAAACTCAGTGAAACTCCATCAGACAAAATCTCCTTTTAGTGTGTGTGATGTGTCCTGCAGGCTCCACACTCGTCTTTGAATCAGTGGATTCATTTGTCCAACTTTAAAAGATCAATCAAACAAAACAAAAAAGTCAAGTCTTTAGTGCTTTGCTCAAAGGCATTCTGCTGCCGCAGATTTATTATCATTACCCAGCAGACACTGAACCTCGGCTGCGGTACATTACTCCTATCAATGTTAAAGATTGAATGAGAAAGGCTTTGTTTCTGTGGCTGGCACTGCCTCTGGGCCAAACTGCTGCTCCGGCTTGTGTTTAGTGTGAAGTTTAGAGAATGACAGAGAGAGACTGGTCGATAGAGAATGAGCAGTGGGCAAAAGAAGTTTGGTAGAATTAAAATCTAAAGGCTAAGTAGACAAACCAACTGCTTTACACACTCAATGAAATTCAATCAGTATGTCAGTGGTGTCTAGAAATACGTCTTGGAGAGGGTTAGTAGTCTTCGTTTAGAAGTGTAAATAAAGTAAGCATGAGGCAGATATTTGTGTTGTGAAGTGTGTTGATCAGATCCAAATGTCAGCAGGAATCCATGCTTAAGTTCCAAAAAGTTGTCTTTCCTAAATAACAAAGTCAACGAAAGTTAGTATGAGCGTTTTTCTGGTGTGGGATCTCAATTTAGGTTTAGTTTTTCCAGGTTAGGCCACTAAAAATAGAGTGAATCTATGCCATTGTTTCCCCAGACTGTTTCCCCTTAAAACAACAATCAATATCCTAACTGCAGCCCATTGTTAGAAGTTATGGTCTGTGAGTAATTTTTTTCTTTTTTCATCTCAGATTGTTTCATTTAATGGATGTTGAAAGCTCTGAAGAGCGGAAAGTATCCAGTATTTCACAAGCAAAAATACAAATTTAGTCTCACCATAGGTAACCAGGTAATTGGAGATCCAACCAATCGTCTGGGGATTTCCAGGTTCAAAGTTGTTGGTTGAACGGCGGTGAGAAAAGATGCTAACAAACGTACTGCCCTTACTTTAAGGACATACGTTACCGGAAACAATGCTCTCCCCTCATTCTCCTCAGTATTGAAACAAACTGGTGACATTGCAAATCACTTTGCAACAAGGAGAGAACTTTATAAAACATTGAAAATGGATGTGAGTCTAAATTTTGTATAACAGTCATTTTGAGATGAGATTCATCTCTGGACCTCTTGGAGGGTCCCGACCTGCAGGTTGGGGTTTGATTTTTCGCTGATAAACGAGCTGTATGCTTTCTTGAAAATCTTCCAGAGTGCCGCTTTGGATTCTACATGTAATTGAATCTTAATTGAATATGTGTCACTGCTACGAAGAAGCTTGAATACTTTTTGTAAAAAGTCAGAAGCTCACAGCAGAGTTAGTCATTTTATTGAGAGAGAATACTTAAACATAAAAGAAGAAAGGCAGGAGGATTAAATGACAGCATGTGTCCTTCACAGAGAAAGACGAGCCTTAGGAGGCTTTTGTGGCCTGAACACAGGAATTATTTTTCATAACAATATCCTCTTCTCACCGTTACATTTTCAGGCAAGAATGATTCAAGAATCAGGAATGACTCAGGCAGTAAAAGTTCAGTGGCTTGCTCAGGATTTATATGACAAGAATTGAGTCTAGTTACTTTACAACTTTTCAACAACAGTCACAGCATACAGAGAAATTTGGGTTTTTCTGTACCAGTTTTAATTTAAAAAAGTGTAAAAAAGCTTTCACATTCGATTTATTCCCATGTTTTTATCCATACTCATATCTTGTTCTCCCATTTTTACTGATTTAAACAAATAATCACTGTTGCTGTGGTGACCCTGTTTCCTTCTGGTCAATAAAGTCCATCTTATGAATTTAATTTGAACATTCATGAACCAAATTTATGTACAGATACAAGCAAGTATAAGGTTGTAAAGGTGACGCTGCAATTTGAATCATCCCACATTTCAGTTAGTGGCAGCAAAACGGATGTGAAGGTAGAAAAAAAAAGATGAGGTTGAGAAGGATGAGGAGGGTCTATGAGACAGAGGAGGGGGGTGGTGGTGAGGATGGGGATGGGCGATGAAGAAAAAGAGAGAGAGACAAGGACAGTCTCAGGGAGGAGGAGGGGGTAGGCTAGATCTGCTGGAATAGGAAACGAACAAGTGAGGAAGACAATGAAGGAATGCAGGAGGTGGGAGGGGCGGCATGGCGAGCTGATGGTGAGCAGCCGGCAGAAAACCAGATGACAGAACAGATGAAGGAGGCAGCGGGAAGAGAAGCCGGTGGACACTCTCAGAAAAAGGTGTTCTGTGGAGGATATTTAGAGTATTGTATCAAGCTCTTTTGAACCTTATGGTGCTGTAAAACATTTTAGAAAGCAGCATTTTTTTATTATATCATTTGACTTCACTAGTAACATTAGAGGGAGGCAGAGAAAACAAGAAAATAGAGAAAGGTTTGAATTTATTCAGCTCCCCATCCTCCTTACACAATGTCCCATATTGATGGGAGGTGGAAACTTGAAACCCCAGAAATTCATTACCTTGTTAGGGTTTTTCTCTTTCTCTTTCGTTCTTTTCCTCATGAAATATGAAATCATTTTCATCCCTCAGGCCTCATCTTTAAAATTAAAGAAGCTGAATCATGCTTTTTGCAAACTATTCATCGCTGGGCATTACCGCAGGAATTGCATGATGATCGGCAAAAAGGTGGAAAACTGTTAATTAACAGTCATGTATATGATAAAATGTTCTAATATAATCAAACCAAGCACAGAACCATTGAAGAACCCTGAAAAAACCCAGATTTCTGAGTGAAATATGGAGAGAAAAAGACCATAAGAGGGAGGTGGATGAATACAAACTGAAGGAGAGAACGAGAGTGACAGACAGATTGAAGGACTGGGATGAATATAAAAAGGAGTGGTGGGGTGGAGGGGAGTTGTTTCAGCATTGCTCTGCCGGTGCCGGTGTTTTAGCAGCTATCTCCCTAGCAACAGAGCCGTCGTAGATGAGCAGCAGCCCGGCGACCGAGCGCCGTGGATGCAAATGTGAACCGAAGCACCAAATCCTCAACACCAGATCCCACGCTACAGGGTCTATTTTTAGCTGGACGTGGAAGGTTATCATGCTAGTCATGGTAGAGAAGATTATGGATGATGAAGATGATGGTGAGGAGGAAAAGTGGCGCAGTCAGTAGCAGCCTTAACGCTAGTTGGAGAAATTAAAAAAAGGAGGAAAGGGTGATGTCATTGGTACTCTGGATCCAGCTGAAAGTAGGGCAGTCTGAACAGAAGGGGGGAGGGAGGGAGAAACGGGGAGGCGGGGTTGACCTACATACAGCTGTGCGACCTGAGGGTTGTGTGTGTGTGTGTGTGTGTGTGTGTGTGTGTGTGTGTCTGTGTGTTTGTGTGTTTTTGTGTGTGTGTGTGTGTGTGTAGCGGCAGGGTGCATCATGAAAGAGACAACACAGCCTCATCAAGTGGTCGGCTAAAAGAAATCGAAGAGGAGCGAGGAGGAGGAGGAGGAGGAGGAGGGTGACGGATAAGAGGAGTAAAAAGGAGGACAGGATGAAACCAAGGGGGGGAGGAGGGGGAGTGAGGGAGAAACTGTTGCAGGAGAGGAGAGAAGGAAAGAGAAAGCGAAAGATAGGGAAAAAGGAATAAGGGAGGGCGGTTACAGAGAAAAAAGCTCAGCGTGACACATTCAGAGGAGTGTGTTTGTGTGTGTTTGTGTGTGTGTGTTTGTGTGTGTGTTTGTGTGTGTTTGCACTGCTGACAAGGCTCATGAATACATGAGACTCCCACACTCCCCCATCTGCTGTGGGTAATTGCAGTCGCAGTGTTTCTCTGCCGCAGTCGAGATCAGACCCAACATCCTGGTCAAAGATGGAGAGAGACTGAAGAAAAGATGATGAAGTGCATCCTGGTTATTTCAGTGAATCTGTATCACTGCTGGCTTCGTCTGTCTGTCAAAGTAATGGCAGTTTGATGTTCTCCTTTAGGTAAATGTCCAGTGCCCCAAATTAAAAGAGAAATTATTTGTTCATGCCCTCTGGAACCGCACATACGAGTGTTTTCTGATTTGACGCCCCTGTTGACAGAATGACATCTTTTGTCTCCCGTTGTTCCATCCAACCACTCCGACCTCCCTCTGTGGACTTTGTCGCTCTGTAGCAATACTTCCTCCTTTGCTCCCGACTCACGTTTTGAGGCACTTGCTGAAACGACTGATGCTGTCATGTTTTCTTGGGAGGACACTCTGGTATTTGGCGTACGGGGTCAGATGCATAAAACTCAGAAATGTGCACACGCGTTCTTTCTGTTAAATGTACAAAGCCGCATGGACACTTGATTCTGTTTTATAAATCTCAGTCGTTGTGGAACTGAGTGCACATCCTGGAGCCTAAGTGAGACCGAAAGCAGCCCTGGTGGATGTATAAAATACGATCCAGGAAGTGCAGTTGGAGTAACAGGATAATGTGTTTGAAGGTGAAAAATATACTGCACAACAGTTTGTCAAAGTCATGATTTTACAACTCTGGAGATCACAGTGGTAACTATTTTATCTTTCATTGTGACAATCACAGGATAAAACATTCATGTTACAAAGTAATCTATCAGGTAGAGCTGCAACCATTAGTCGATTTTTTTTTTTGTGTCCAAATTCTCTGATTTCAGCTTTTCAAATGGGCATATTTTCTGGTTTCTTTTAGTCCTCTATGACAGTAAACTGAATTCGGGACAAAGAAACAGTGATCAACATTTCTTGCCATTTTCTGACATCTTTTGGACCAAACAACTAGTTGATGAATAGAGAGAATGATCGATGGATTAACTGATAATGAAAATAATCGTTAGTTGCAGTCCTACTATCAGGAATGCACACTTACCTGATGACGTCGCATAGCAACAAGCGTTGATTCTGGTTCAAGCTGTTTCCTGTGTTGGCACCCACACTGCGCTGATGAACTCCCTCCATTAAATGATCGAGAGGGCTGAGTTTCTTTATGCAAGGCTCAAGTTGGCCTGATTACCATTTTAACAGTCAGCCATAAACGGATTTAAACACGTCCATA
Source organism: Dicentrarchus labrax (assembly GCF_905237075.1). Classification (NCBI taxonomy): domain Eukaryota; kingdom Metazoa; phylum Chordata; class Actinopteri; family Moronidae; genus Dicentrarchus; species Dicentrarchus labrax. The sequence continues at coordinate 2,333,629 of NW_026136707.1, read as the reverse complement.
AAATAATAGGATTGTTTGAAAATAAGCGTATTTGAGTACTTGGCAAGAGTTTGATGAGAATACTGACATTGAATCTCATTTCTGTAGAGTAAATATGAAACCAGAGCACCTCTAAAGCTCACTAATTAATATCTTGTTTGTCTAATCCGTACAAGTGTAAGAGGAGTTTTACAGAAGTTATGTGCGGTACTGTTTCATGGTAGCTGGTATTTTGTATCCAGAGAAAGACAGCAGAGTGAGAGGTCCAAAGCTGGTTTCTGGTAATAGAGTTTGAGATCATAAGTGATGATGGTAGAACAGATTTGTCGGTCTCTCTGTCGCCTTTTATTGTCCCGTCACAGCGTTTATGAAATATAAATATGGAAGCTCGCATGAGGATCAGAGAGACGGCGCAGGAAGTAGATCACAGGCTCTTTAACTATAGATATGATGCCGGAGTGAAGACATGAGCTGGAGAAACATAACGAGTCATTTGAGGGTGGTTGATGCTTTTTGGTATCTTAAAATGTTCAGAGAGAAGGTTTATGAGAGTGCGGGGCAAATGACAGCCGTTTCAAATATGAGAAGGAAAATTTGGGAGAGAGAGAGGAGACAGATCTGTGACACTCTCATCGAAGTTATTGTTTCATTTGGTCCCCGAGACAAACATCTCCTCCCTTTGAGAAGTCTGAGACGAAGAAGAAGAAAGAAGACAAAATTCAAAGAGTTCAGTCAAGAGGGAACTCCCAAAGTTTGCTACTTCTATGACGAGAGATAAAAGGAGAGTCTGTGATCATCTGCGTCTGTTTTAAAGTGGTACACCAAGTTTTCTAGAGTCGGTCCAGCTGATCAGAGCCAGAAATCATCCGTGTCCTCAGTGCGTCATTGTGGTGAGCAGAACATTTCAGTAATAAAGAGGTGTTTCTTCTCAGCATTAAACCTGAAGGTTAAACATTTTCCAGAGAAAGTATGAAAAAAAAGTATTTCTTCTGATGATAAAGTGACTCTACGAAGTAAACTCTTTCATAAGTATTAGATTTGTGCAGCTGTTAATAGTTTAGTATATCATCCTAGTGGAGGAGATACGACTTGATTATTATGCTTTTATTTTATTTTCTGTTGTTGTAAGGGGCCACCACTGATATTTTGCTATTTTATGTACAATTCCAGACTTATTCATAAACTTTAGGATAAATCTGGATTTAAAGAAATAGTTGTTGAAATTTTGAGAAATATGTTTATTTGCTTTGTGTATGTGCATGCCCCTTAAAGCTGCAGTAGGTAACTTTTATTAAAAAATACCTTTTTGTCATATTTGCTTAAACTTTCACTATATCTTGACAGTAGCACATGAACGAAAACAACCAATCAGAGCCCAGAAAGATAGAAATACAGAGGCTTCAAGCCACAAACCCAAAGCATCAGAATCGAGACTCAACAATCGACTATCCTGATGTCTGATTGGTTGTTTTCATTCAGGTGCAATAGATTCTTGCAAATGCCATTAGGAGCACTAGGAGGAGCAAGAGCAACCTCATTTTTTCACGCATTATCTGTCTTATGTACTACTGTCAGGATATAGTGAAAGTTCCAGCAAATGTGACAATAATAAAGTTACTTACTGCAGTTTTAAAACAGTAGTTTTAAAACTTTGTATGCCCAAAGCACACAAAAGGGCAAGTCAAAACGTCAAGGCACACCTGTATTCATTCAAAGCAGATTCCTTCATATTGTATGGTTGTCACAAAATCCCACCAGGATTTGCCTCAGCACACCGTTTGGGGAACCACTGCCTTAAAAGATACAGCACTAAACAAAGAGGACAGGATACATAATACCAAATTTAAAAAAAAATACTGACTAAGAAGAGATGGTAATTATTAATTGAGATAATTATTGATGTACAATATTTTTTCTCTGCAATGAAAGCAATCAGGGGTCTTTGGAAAAAAACAGGTGATTTTTCTCTGTCAGTGTCAAATACTTTCGGATTAAACAATTGTTAAGACACAGCTCATAAAAAGCAGCAGGTTCATGCCGTGTTTATTGTCGGAGTCTCTTTTAGGTGAACAAACCTTTAGTTAGCCAGAAGCTGTTTCTGCATCTGTGCTCCCTGGACAGATGTTACATAGTCATAGTCTGCATACATCACACAAACTTTTGCAAGGTCTCATTTTCTCAGTTTTTTAATCTTTCAAAACAGTGGGATTAGAGAGAAAAAGAAACTGTCTCTCCGCTGGTTAGTCACAGCAAGACAGTGGTGGGTCAAATATGAGTCAAACTTTAGTGTCTTTGGGGAGTAAGAAGCAGATAACTTTAATCTGATGGTCAAAAATGAAACATTTACTCTCCGTTTGTTGCATCACAGATAAAATGTTTGTGTCTGTTATTTTTTCTGTTTGCCGATTGACAAACAGAAGACGTCACTTGTTGTCCAACTAATGCTGCTTTCTTGCTTTTTTCTCCCCCCTCCTTTTTTCCTCTGACAATCCCTTCTGTCTGTCTTTTCTTCTACGATGTAATCTCTTTCCTAAATTTGTCCTTTTTCTTGCCTCTTTTGTCCTTTTGTTCCATTTCCGTTTCACTGTCTCTCCATTTGTCCTTTTTCGTCTTTCTCCTTCTGGATTTGCTCAAATGTCTTTTCTTCTTCTCTCTCACCCTGTGGATCATTGCTGCCATGTGCTCTTACGATCTCTCCAAAACTTCATTATCTGCGCCCCCCAAATCTCCGTCTTTTATACTCTTTACCCTCCCTTTTTCCCCTTGGCTTCTCTCCTTTCATGTGATCCTGTTCTCCATCATCCTTGTCTCTTTCTCCTACATGTCCTTTATTCCTTTTCATCTCCCCACATCTTCTCTCTCCTTCTTTCCAACCTCTTCAAACTCTTTTTCTCCTCTCTACACCTTTTTTCTCCTCCTCCTCCTCCTCCTCTCACTATCTTCCAAATCTTTCCTCCTTTTCTTCCCCTCCCTACAATCTCTTTATTTCTTTCCTCTGTTACCATCTCCAACTCTTTCCTACTTTCCCTCAACCTGTTTTCCCGCTACTTCCTCCCCACACTTCACTCGTCTTCCTCTCGACACCCTCTCCTCCCCCACCTCCCTCCATCTTCCCGATGCCCAGCAGTAAGTACCGGCCTACATCGGAGCAGCACAATGATAATTTCTCGCTGTCCACCATCGCTGAGGGCTCCCACCCAAATGTAAGGAAACTGTGCGACACCCCTCCTAACGTCCCTCATGCCCGTGCATTGGCTTACTATGATAACATTATCTGTCAGGTAACGTGGTTCTCGCCTCTCTCTCTCTCACCCCTTTTTCTGCATCTCCCCCGCAAACCCTGCCCGGGCCCCCTGACTCCCACCCCCCCTAATGCATGGGCATGAGTATTCTCCGATACTCCGAGGTGTGCAAGGCTAAGGACGGGGATGGGCGAGGGCGAAAAATACGAGGAAGGATGGCGGGAGTTTTCTTAAGATGCCAGGGAAATACAAATCCAAGGGGATGAGATAAACTTTTTGATGAACATAGAAGCAAACATATTTAATAGAATAGATAAGGCGATTAATAAAGTCCATAGATATGTATATAGTATCAGGTTACCAGAAATTACTTATACTAGAATATAAGGAGCTTAAACTGAGAATGATAGTAAAATAATGACTTAAGGTTCACTTTGATGCAAGTTTCAAGGGTCTGCTTGATTTTCAAACAGGAATTAATCGTCAGCAAAAATGTTACATGGAAGGTTGGTATGGACCCCAAAATGTCAACAAAAACAACACATACAAACACACATATAGTATCTATGTGTATTCATGCAGAAATGTGTGCACAGGTGGAAAAAGACACGCACGCACACACAAGAGCTGGATACATGCATATTCAACATGTATCAAAAACGTATTTTATTCAGTATATTGGTAAAATGGAAAATGAGAAAAAGTCACTGTTATGCTCCTTCCGTACTCTACCCGACTGTACAGTATTGACGGGAGGGTAAGTATCTACCGCAACAGCTCAAAGTAAGAAGTATGCAAGGAGTGACTGAGCCCTTGCAGACCGTTACCATGGCAACGAGACAGATGTCAAGTCTCATAGTTTCACTGTGTTTATTGATTTGATTTCCCTGGTTTATTGCTTATTGATCTTATTTTGAAGGACAAAACACACACACACACACACACACACACACACACACATGCAGGATGACAAAAGTTCAGGTACTGTGTGGAAGAGAGGACGCGGCATAAATCAGTGTTTGAATCAGGGCACTAACACAGGGTTAGAGGTTAAATCCCCCCTGAAACTATGCAGGCTGAACATTTATGGATTGTCCTCACAGCGCAGCTAGCAAGCCGCCCTGCCTTTAACTTGACCCGTTTAAGAGAAAACTCCCACAATCCTTCACTGAGACCCCTCCCCACCCCGTCTCTTTTCTAACCTGCTCTCTCTCTGATCACCTCTTGCATCGGTATGACGCTAACATGCGCCACCCGGTGGCCATGTCAGCCACTGCAGCTCTGCTTTGCTATCTGTTTCTAGATTTGTTCTTATAACAAAATGTCTGCTTTACTTGTTTATCCTGAAAATGGTTGGGGAAGTGGGAGGGACTGTTATGATTGGTAAAGAATGGTTTATTGTTTTTTTTTTCGGGGGGTGGGAGGTAGGGGAAGGGGAAGGATTGACGTCACAAACAGGTAAGCTAAAGGTGCGGGATATTTGTGAGAAGTGGTCGGGGTTATCAGGATAAACATCTGAGATGCAACGCCTTGCGGCTGCCTGCAGGTGGCGGCAGAGAGCCGACAGGTGCCTCACTACCTGAAGCATGGGTAGCTGGTAGCAACAATGCTAGCGTTGTAGCAGCATGGGTAGTTCTAGTGCTACAACGGAGGTAGAGTTTGTTTTGTTTTGAGTTGTTTTTAGGATGTGGTACCACCCTCTAACTACTCCATCAGTAGTTCTGTTCACTTGGAAAGCTGCAGCAACTAGTTGTTTCTATATACTTCTCATTTCTTTCATACTAGCTCGACAGTTTTAGACATCTAATTTCCTTAGAAGACAGTGTCTCATTTTAACCACAACCAACTACCATTTTCACTACCCTGACAGACAAGTAATCCTAAAAGAATAATAATTATAAAAAAGTCCATCATCACCTCCTAACAGCATCTCTAAAATGTCAGCTTCCTAACTCAACACCACCTACAATCACAGCCCCCAAAATCATCCACTGGATTGAATAGTACTTGTAAATACTTTAAATGGTTTGTTTTAGCACACTTTAAGGTGCTAAAAGTGAGGTTTTTGGACCATTAATATAACTATGGTATAGTGTGTCACAGTTGTGAGACACAAACACTCAGGTATCGAGCATTTATGCAACTCAGTGCACATTCGCTGGAAGTGCCATGCTGTTCCACTGATTGACAGTTGGTGGCAGTAATGTGCCAAGAAATGCAGAAAAGACAGAATTTTGGTAGTCTTATTCTCCCTGTTTTGCTAATATTTAGAGGCTTATAGAGCTGGATCTGCAACTTTAGCATGTGGAGCAATAACTTGTTGTTATTAAAGTTAAAGTATGAAAGTGTTCCTGCCTTTTGAGTTGATTTAAGATCTCAACTGATGAGTTTTAGTTATTTTTAACTTAAATGACTTACGGATATTGAAAACTAAACCTAAAGAGATTTGAAAGGATTTGATATGCTGATTGGATCCAGAGTTGATAAAATGGCATCGAACCCCAACCTTGGTGTTAAATGAGTTAAGTCAGTCAAAGGAAAGTCATAAAAGACATCATCTTGGTGTAAACTCTGACTGACAGCCTTTTTTGGCTTTCTCTGTGGTCCAGATGTGGCACACTTTGCCCTCAACAGATTTCCAACTACTATTCAGTCCGGGTTTATTTTCTAATACATGTTTCAATAATGTACAAAACTCACTTAGACTATGGGCTTCCCCAAACCAAAAAACCATACGACCTCACCAATTTTCCTCTCAAATACACCCACTAATAAAGCCAATAACCTCAACTCCCTTTCAAACTAATAGCCCTGAGTCACGACGGTGGAGAACCTCACCAGAAATATCCAAACCTGTATTTACTGTGGTATCACAGAATAATGACCAGGCAGCACCGGAGAGTCTGTGCTTCTACCTCAGAGATACTGTAGCCAGCTGGGAATATCAGCTGGCATCTGAAAGGAAGTTTAGTTACTCCTACTATTGGTCTCTGTCTCCAACACTCAATTTCTTTCTGTCTATTTTATCTGTCTGCTTCTATCTCTTCCTGTCTGCTTCCTCTTTCTCTCGGCTTCATCTTTCTTGCTACTTAATCTGTTTCGTCTCTGATCTGTCGCTCCTTTCGCTCATCTTCTTTCTCTCAGTCTCTCTTCATCCTGCGGCTTTCTCTCTCCGTCTCTACCTGTCTTTCTTTCTGAGGATGCCTTGTATGGTTTTGAGGAGTATAACCCTTTGCCCCATCCCCCTCCCCTCAGAAAACCATGAGCAGATACACCTGGGAGTGTAAGACCAAAGAGGAGTCCGACTGCGAGGTAAGACCAAATCCCAAATTGTCAGATAGTCCCGCCCCCCTCCCTCTCACCTTTCCAAACAGCTCTCTCATTGTTACTGTGGCCCTGTCAGTCACCCTTTCTCAACTCTCAGTGGATCAGTCCAAGTCTTACCCCCTCCCACCAAATAAATAAAGTCAAAATCATAAAATCATGACATAAGACAGACCTACACACCTAATGTCACCTGTTAGAACTGAACAGACTTCTTGTATATGTCTCATTAAATGATTCAATCTTAAAGGGGAGCTCCACCCATTTTATGCATCAAAGTGTGTTTACATGTCTTGGACCTGGAGTCCATTTGTGCTTGCAATGTAGTTGTAGCACAGTGAATTACATGTTAGATGCTTGATAAAACCTTGAAAATTGTATCTAATCGCCCCTTTGACACACATTAAAGATGCAGAGCCTGGAGGTAAAATCCAAAACAATCATAAACAGACATGAACACTGCATTGGTCCTGCGGCAGGAAACTGTTGACCTTGTGAGGACCTTGTCACACGTCCAGACAGCTACACACACACACATATACACACACATACACAGAAAACCCCTGCAGTTGGTGGAGAAAAGGCTGAATTTATAGAGAAATTGAACCATACACAAACACAGAAAAAGGCAGCCATGTAAAAAACAAACACATGCACGCACACATTTTGCATACAGCCAACACACACACACACATGCACACACACATACACAGCAGTAATTTCTGAACAATAACACAAAAAACACTTTCCGTGCAGTAATAGAACGCTTTGTGCTTCATTCACTGGTAAATTGAACCCTCTTGTCCTCAATCTTCCCTCCACAGTAATTCAGCTGTAGTTCAGCCACACTGTTTCCTCTGCAGCAAACAGTGAAATGGAATTGTTTTTCGTCAATACTAAATAAATTCAACACAGAAAATGAATTGACCGGCCAGAGCTGGCCGCAATTTCTAAGACAATTTAATTTCCATCGATTGGATCAGCTCTCAACAAAACTGAAAGTCAAATGCAGCAGGTATGCAGCAGAACTGTCCATTTAAAAATGAGTAAATCTGAATATGTTAATATGATCCTTTATGCAGTGACAACAGAAACTACTGGCACCATCTAGAGAGACCAGGTTCTGTGATTTCTTATTGATCTCATCATTAAAGTAATATTTATTTTTTAAACTGTGATGTGCTTAAATATTTTAATCTGAGGCCCAAGCATAACAAAATGACACACAAGTGTAACTGACTCCTAAACAGTGTAAATTCAAAACACATTTAATCAGCTGCAGGGAAAAAGCTGAATAAAAATACTGATGCAGACACAAACACAAACTCTGCCTGCACTCTGAATCCAACAGGAGACAAATGATAACGGTTTCAAGCTACACATTTCATTTTAAACAAACATACCCCATTGCTTCCTGCAAAAAAAATTGCCTTATACAATAAAGATTGTCTTGTTTACTTAACTTTAAGCCCCTGTGTGTGTGATTCAAACATTTATGACTTTGGCAACTCCTAATGGTAGCTTAACAAGAGTCTACAGCCACACTACTGGCTTTGTGAGGCTGTACTTAGACACAGTGGTGCTGTTTAGCAGGAATAATGATTACAATGTTCATGTAAGTGTAATTCAATTCAATTCAATTTATTTGAATAGCTTCAATCCATAACAAAAGTTATCTCAGGAAACTATTCATATAGAGTAGGTCTAGACTGTTCTCTTTATAAAACTATTTACAGAGACCCAACAATTCCCACCATGAACAAGTGCTTGGCGACAGTGGCAAGGAAAACTTCCTTTTAAGAGGCCGTCTGCCTCGACCAGTTGGGTTTAGTATAGCATGTTAATGTGCTGGCATTTGCTAATTAGCACTAAAGACAGAGTTCAGCTGAAGTTGATGTCAAAGTTTTGCAGGTATTTGGTCATAAACGAAGGTATTGGACAAGTAGAATTTCTTTACCTGATGATTGCGCCATCCATTTGCTGTCAAGAAATTCCATTCAAAACCAAAAATGTCAACCTCATGGTGGCACAAGAGGTAAAGTCAAGGGATCATTAAAGTCAGTAGGATTCAACACGAATGTCTGTGCAAAGTTTCAGGGACTTAAATGGTGGACTATCCCTAAAAAGAAACAAACACATCACTTAAACTGCACCCGTTTCAATATGGTTATCTAACTTTTCTACAAACAAAAACGTATGTCCTCACAATTATTTGAAAGAACTTTAATCACATAAATAAAATCTACATACATGGGCTTTAAGAAGATTAACATGTTGTAATGTTTATTTCCCCATCTGCTATAATTTCCAAAAGCTTCTGTTGTGTCCCTGGAGTCTGAAATAGGTCATATTGCACCTTTAAAGCAAACGTAGAATCCAGCCTTACCAGCCCACTGAAACACAAAAGGACATTAGGAACTGTCCATGTGCCTCCATCATCATCATCATCAGAACCCTGTTTATCTCTGTTCCCACTCCCCCCAAAATGACAACCACTCTAAAGTCCTTGTGACTCTGTGCCTCCCACCCACTGCCCGCCCCCCTCCACCCATGCACAACAATGAAATCCAACAAACAAAAACATTTTCCAGTTTCACGCTGACGGGAGGACAGAGGGCCCCTATCCCGTCACCATGGAAGTGACGTATCCACACGTCCTGCCTGAAGTTACTATCTAGGCCAACAGCCAGCGGGTAAATGCTCTCACTGCTCTTCCTTTCTAAAAGTGCCATTGAATTCAAACGCAAACATTCAATTAGGGTGTGTCTGTAAATGGCACAGGCCTCTGGGTCTGGAATTTGATGTGTGTGTGTGAATCTGAATGAATGTGTCTATCTCACCGTACTACGCTTGTGTGTTTGTCTGTAAGGGTGTGTATGTGCCCGTGTGTGTGTGTGTGTGTGTGTGTGTGTGTGTGTGTGTGTGTGTGTGTGTGTGTGTGAAAGAGGCACAGGCGGACGCCCCAGGATGCCGGGGCGCAGCAGGGTCGATGATGCCATGCAATATTAATGGAGATAAGAGGCTGGAAAAACAGAGCTAAAATGGACTCCACAATCAATTTGTTCCCTCTGACCTTAATTAAATTCAAATGAATTGAATTGAAACCTCTTAAAACACGTTGTCCCCCCCCTCCCCAGCGACTGCTTGGGTATGTATGAAGGTGGTACCCACAGATAAAAGGCCAGGGTGGAGAGCTGAACTGTCTTTTTGTTTTGGGACAATAAATGTAAGGAGGAGGTGAAGCAGGAGGAGATGGGGCGTTCTGCATGAGCGATCACTACTGTACATGGGGGCATATGCGAAGGGTCTTGCATGTGGATGTGCATGTGCTTCCTGGGTTGCCTGAAGAGGGGACGGGCGGGGTTTGGTGTCGCTCATGCAGCTCACCTCACTGTCTCCTCAACCAAACACAACATGCCAGCCGAGCATGATGATTATCAGACAGTGGAGCCTCCAAACCACTGAAATGGCTGCTGAAACTAGTTTTGCTTGAAGTAACAATACAAGAGCTGCAATTTGATTTTGTTGAATATTTTATGGGGTTTTGCTGCATTCTGGCAGTCTCTAAAGGATCATACCAGTGTTTCCTTTCTTCAGAGTTCAGTTTTTTTTATTACAAATGAACTATATTCTACCTGAACAAACAATGCTGCTGTGTTTTAGAAAATTGAATGTACCATATTTTTTCAACCGCTTCAAGGATCCATTGGCTTTCTGTTAGTTTCTCTACAATTTGAAAATCTATTAGCCAACTCTTGATGTTTGCCTGAGTTGTGTAACCCATCACAGCAAACATCAAGTCTGCATGTATTTTTGCTACATTATCATAAAGTTAGAAAGTCTGCTTATTTATTTTCCCACTGTACAGAAAAGATTGGAAACCAATAGCTACCTTGAATAATAGATCAAAACAATCTAAAACTGTAAAGCAAGCATTCAGAAAAGGTCAGCAAAAATGCAGAGTAAAGATTTGTAGGTAAGGAGCTAAAACGTGCAAACGCACTGGTGCGGTTCTTTAAAGCATGAAGGTGGAACATGGAAATCTGTTGGAATGCATTAAATAAAAGACAAATCCAAAGCTCTGGGATTCTTCAAAAGCCCATTGAGCCTAAGTTCATCTTTGTTTTCTTCAACCCGGTCACCAGACAAGAGCGCCGATGTTGGGCGATTCTGCAAACCACTTGATTGCGTTCGATGATTTTTATGTCCAGTGCTAACATTTTTAAAACTCTCACTTTCTACAATATCTGTACATGGTAACTCCAGAAGGGTTGCGTTTAGGGAAAGAACATGGTTATGGTAAAGAGTCTAGAGTTAGTCAACTATAGAAACATTTTGGTAACAGTTAATAAAAGGACAATTGTTAATTGGCGGTCTGTGGCTGGACGTGAACTTTGGTCATCCACATGAAAGTCCAATGCCCTCCACATACCTTCAGCCTCACTACATAAAGTACAGACTACTTCCTGAATTGGCACTGAATGTTGGCATTGGACGTAAATTGTGAGGTGCAGAATCATCAAATATGGAAGTATTTCCTTAGCGTTGAAGGGCAGGTTTACTCTGTTACTGCCTTTAAAAAAAGATGAACGTAGTCTTTGAGGAAGTCCAGTTCTGAAGGGTTGCTCAGAATTTGCTACAAAGGCTTTAAAAGAATTTAAGAGTAAAATATTCTGCCAATTGGAGGGTCAAAGTTGCTACTGAACATGAAACTGTTGTTGTGGTTCTAACTGTACTTTCTACCCCCCCACCCCTCCCTGGGTAGGATGATCCTAATTCCCAGAACAAGCTGGAGGACCCGGTGAAGGCCCCGCCCAAGGAGGACGACTCCCTCAACATCCACAACTCTCTGACCCCCAAACATGAGAACCACAAGGTCCTGGGCGAGGAGAACTCCTCGGAGGTAAACTCACTGCAGAACAACATGATGTGAAAACAAAACAAAAAACAAAACAACCCCAGCAACCTGACAACACGACACCGAAAACGATAAGGTGCGCCGGCAACGGGAGCCCCCAAATCCCTTCCTGCTCTCCGTCAGTCCGCTGCCGAGTGCGCCTAACCGGTCAACCAACCAACCAACCAACCAACCAACCAGCCTGCCAACGTACCAGCCAACCAACCCAGTCTGCAACAGTCTCCGACACGGCAACACTGCCACCAAGCGGCCCGGGCCGCTGCAAAAAAAACGCCACTACTACCGCCGCCACTGCCCCAGCTGAGAGTAACCCCCCTCCCACCAGCCTCACCCTGCCGCCGCCTTGCAACCCCCCCCCAACATTCACTCACGCCCCTGTTTCGCAGCCCCGCCCTCCTTGTTGCTGTCACTCTACTCTCCCTTATCTCTCTTACCTGCGCACACACACACACACACACACACACACACACACACACATATAAGAATACACATACAGTGAAAAGATAAAAAACATAAACACGCTTATATGTATACACACAGACACACCTTCCCCTGCCTGCATTGGTGTATTTTGTAAAAAGAAAGAAATCATACAGAAGTTTAAAAACGTACGTAAAACGTCATTGTAAAAAAAAAAAATTAAGATAAAGCTACTGAGAGGTTTTGATGTTTGTCTGACTAATCCAGTGAGTATGTATAAATATTGGAAAAAAAAAATTTGCTTGGATTGATTTAAAAAGAAGCAACACAATGTGTCTTGGTTTTCATTGATGTGATTTCTAATCCTTTGATGTACTTGTTTTTTTGTTTTTTTTTGTACTTTTTTGGGACTTCGAACAGAGAATAAACAAACAAGATTCAGACAGTTGTTGAAATAAACCTTTTTAACATGACCTCTGTGGATCCTGTGTTTTCCTCTGCGTCGCCTCCCACCTTTCTCCCTCCCCTGATCTCCAACACTCTCTGCATGGCTTTGAACGCAGCTTCTTAGATCCTTGTCATAAATGTGCCTCCCCGCTTACACACACACACACACACACACACACACACACACCCTGTGGTGGACACATTTTCCCATAAGTCTTACAGATGTAACTTCTAATTTTATTACCACACCAGTAATAAATTGTTCTTTTAATAGATGCCATTACTTCTAAAAGCCAAATCGTTTCACTTCATCCAGCCAATCAGAATACACTTCCATATGAGCTTGAATGTTCATTCGTGACCTTTGATAGGGTAATATACTTATTTGGCTTCTCCAGAGCTTTCAGCCACATCTCATGGCTTTCTTCGGCAAATAGAGTTGTTGTCATGGAGATGTTGAGCTGTTATCACATGACCACAATGCCAAACTTTCCAGTGTTTTCCGTGATAACAACTAAAGCAACTCTGTGACAACTGAGCTAAATCATGAAGTCAGCTGAATCATTTAGTTGATCCACTAAAAATCTAGAGCGCTGTAATGAGACAAGTTATTTTAACTTAAAACCAACGGTTGAAAAGTTCAGTAACTTTTTTTAAGTAAAAAAATATTCTTGATTAAGCAACTTTTACTAGTTACTACTTTTCACAGTACAAATAAAAATGATAGTGTCACTTAGTCACATAATGACTAAAGCTGCTTGAGCAAGAATGTTTTTTAACTTACAAAATTAAGTTAGTTTTACTTAAAATTTTCTTTGTAATCAATTTCAACAATTTTTAAGTAAATGATCTTGTTTTATAGTGAGGCAAAGAAACCCTGTTGATGAAGATCTTTTAACTGATCTCATTTTTATCTCTGAACTAAACTCAACTGACTCATTTCTCGCTCTTTGAGTGAGTTACAAGGGTAAAACACGAGCAACTGCCTTGGGACCCCGGAAATTTACTGTGTGCCAACTACGCTGATTTAATTAAAATGTAGTTATAGGAATATGCATCAGTAAAACACGATGATATGGTAGGATACTGCTTCATTTTCTAATGTGCAGGGCCTGGCTTGAAAGCAGTCCCTGCGTTAAAAATCAGTTTTTAAGATCATGTTTTGTATTCATAATGAAAATATCACACAACAAACTTAACGGCCAGGTAGTATTTTAGCACAGAAAAAACCGGGGGGACCCCTGGGAGGTTAATTGGCTCTTGCTGAGGTGAGAAAATATATAATTCCCGGGTTTGTGAAACCAAAACATCAATTACGACCACAACATATTGATTGTGGAGGTTGCTTTACTTTGTCCTTGAAAAGTAAGGATTTTAGACTAGTAACACATACACAAAGCAATCATATAGATAGACAGATCTCCCGGGTCGACAGCTGGACTACTGTCAGAAAATCATCTTCACTGCACATAAATCATGACGGTCAACACCAGGTACCACTCTGCTGCTTCTGCATGTTTCCTGCCTCCAGAGACGCTTTCCTGTTTCCAGCTGGACGCACACACATGCAGACATGCTCACACATGCAAATACATAACAGTTACACAAGCACACACAGTATATAAAGAGTGACAAATGCACATCTTCCGTAGACAAACACATAATAACACACCCACACATGCAAACACATTTGCACATTAAGTACCTATAAAATGGTTTACAGCACAAATTAAACTCGTTGGTTGTCAAAGTGGTTGATCAAATTTTAACAGTCGCAGTTTTGTAAAGTCAGAGACATTGAATGATCTCTTTTTTCTTTTTTCAAATGGACATGTAGAGAAAGCGTCTGTTGCACACTTGGTAAACATGTGAGTGAGAAAATGAAATCACATGAAAGTAAAAAGGTTAAGTTTGTGCATATTATCAGCTTTGAGTTTATTATCAGACATCAAGTTCACAATATGAAGCAACATCTTTATATTAAAGCCACAGGCGGCAACAACCGATTACACAGAAGAAAAAAAAGACCTCAAAATCAGTCAGAGTAGAAAACAACTGAGAGGGCAGTCACTCTGCAGTCACCTCTCCCGACTGCAAACCAGTTGGTAGTCCTGTTGGTCTGCGTGCCTCTTCTACTTCTGCCGACTGGGTTGAACCCTCCATTACCCACAGACAGTGTTAGACTAGCAGCCACTTTTTGCTTTCTTCCTTCCAACATAGAGGCTAATCAGAGAGTGCTAGAATCACGTAGGGAGAATCAGGGAACCAAGGCGCACAGAACCATTAGTTTAATCGTCAGCACCAATAACGTAAGGATGAGGCAGTCACAGATCACAAAAGAAAGCTGAGCAGTTTGCCAGAAAGATGAGTCAGCAATAGTGATGAGTCTGGTCAATTTACCCTTGATGATGATGAGACGTATAGTAGGTTTATTCCACTTAACCGCCGGCTGTCTCGTTACTGTAGTGAGCGAGGATTTGGTTTTGTTGATAACTGGCCTTCTTTATGGAGTCGCCCTGACCTGCTGAAAGCAGCCTTCACCCAACAGGAACAAGTGCCAGACTATCAGACCGTTCAACGACGTTGAGTCTCCCTCTCGAGCTGTATTACTCACAAACTCTCTTTCCCTGAATATGTGAATCATAAACCTTTTATTGTCATCTTTGCCACTGGCATCGGTGATGTGTCCCACAAAGCACCTGATAAAGTCCTTCAAAACTAAATATCTAAGGTGAATTGTGCCCCCACACCGTGGTCATTTTTAAACTCCATCTCAGACCTTGTGACCCATTCTGATGAGAGTTTAATTATTGGCGATTTCAATACTTTCGACCCTCTGATCAAAGCCTTTTTGGTGATTCTTTTGTATGCGAGCCTACTCACTCCAGGTCAACACCCTTGACTTGATTCTGTCACGCTGGATCGAGGTTTCAGCTCTGACTGTCTCTCCTGTCACATCTGTGATGTCAGATCACTTTCTCATTAAATTTGAAGCGACACTAGCCTGGCCTGTAATGTTGGTGCTGATGTAGTTACTGCTCGCCACATTGGTCTGTCAACTCTGGTTGCATTTAACTCCAGTCCATTAATCTGACAGCTTTAGTTACTTCTTACTTTGCCAAATGTTAATTGTATTAATACAAAATATAGTGCTACATTATTATATATTACTTCAGATAAACCAAACAGAATATGAAGCAGTTACAATTATCTCCACCTTTATCAGCTGCAACATTAAAGTGATGAAGATATTAATACCTTTACTGAAGTAACATTTTGAATGCCGGACCTTTACCCGAGTTAATGTTAGAGTTAGTGTTCGTGGCTCATACATAAAGATGTTGTTTGATTTCGGAAATTTGATGTCGGATGAGGGTCGATGACAGAAATGTTGTATCTGTAATAAACTCACTGCTGACATTGTGCAGGAATTCAACCTTATCCTTTCAAAGGGATGTATAGAAATTAATTCATATTCATCATCCTCGCACGCCTACACACACACACACTCACACCTCCCACATGTTTCAGCTCGGCTCTATAGAACTTTTTGTTCCATTCAGGATGCTGAACTGGAACAATAGAGCACACACACACACACACACATATGCACACTTACATTCATACATGCACAAAGCATCTGTCAGCTTCCCATGCTCTCTTTTTCATACACACACACACACACACACACATACATTTATACTTCTATACTTGTGAGGACCCTCATAGAGATAATGCATTCATTAGTCCCTTCCTTATAGAGAATTTAATAGCGCAGACAGATTTGTTTTCTTTCAGCACAAACGCTGCTGGCCTACTGGTAGGTACTCTTTTGATAGTAAAGGTTGCTGACCTTTGACCTAACCTAAATCAGAGGTGTTTTAAAATCCAAGTCTGAGTCCAAGTCAAGTCTCAAGTGATTTCAGACAAGTCATAAGTTGAGTTGCATGTAATTCAAGGCCTATTAAAATCAAGTGTCAAGACAGTGAGACAAGTTCAAGTGAGGGATTAGTTCAAGTCCTCAAGTCATTTGAGACAACATCAAATCAAGTCTCAAGTCATTCCTGAAGAGTCCCAAGTTAGACAAGATGTGTCTCAAGTCAAGTCACCAGTCATTTGAGACATGGTCAGGTCAAGTCTTAAGTCATTCAAAACATATTCAAATCAAGTCTCGAGCCATTTTACAGAGGTCCAAGTCACCTGATAAAAGTCTCAAGTAGTTTGAGACTAGTTCAATCTTGAGTCTTGAATTTGAGATAAATTTAAATCTGGTCTCAAGTCATTCAGGTCAAGTCCAAATCAGGTCTGAGTTCCTTTGGGACAAATCTAAAAAGTCAAGTCTTACATCATTTGAGTGCTTAGAGCCAAGCACAAGTCTTCATAACCAAGTTACAATTCAAGAGCCAAGTCTTTCAGGTCAATGATCCTGAGCATTTTTCTTAAACTCTGTTTTAATCTTTTTTAACAAAGCAATTACCCCTAATGATTAAAAATACAAGATTTGTCTCACACTTCTGAGACTTTAATATGTTTATTTCCAAGTCTTAAGTCAAGTCTTTAGGGAGTCATGTCTAAAGTGGGTCAAGTCTTAAAACAGTCAAGTCATTGTTTCACGTCACTTTAGTCGGGTCTCAAGTCTACAGCTCTAATTCTAACCATAACCCTTCGACCAAATCTCAGCCCTTTTGTGCAAACAAAATATTCTCTTTCACTCTAAAAGTACAAAACTTAAATTGGTTCCCACAAGGATAGAAGTACAACAGCAACACACACACACGTTCACCCATGTGATAAACAACCCTGAATGGGTCTCAGATGAGGCCGCAGTGTTGTTGGCCCTTTGTCGGGTTTCTCCTTTGGATCACTGAGAAAGCGACGGGTTAAACTGCTGTTATTGTGGGGGATCCTTCCCAGGGTGGAGGGGTGCTGATGGGTGGAGGGTGGGGGAAGGTCTGGGTGCACTTCTCTTTCTTCAAATAAATAAAGACGGGGGGGCAAGAGAGTATTTCACACCCAGAAGGTAGAAGAAAAGACTTTTTTTTTTTTATCCAGAATAGGAAACAGCAGTAGGTGAGCAACAAAAACAGCAACAACAGTGATTATCACCGTCTTTTATTCCTGTCAGCCTCTCTCTCGCTCTCACACTCACACACACACACACACACACACACACACACACACACTTGTGAAAGTTGGCACATGCAGTAGCACATGACTGCACATGCTCAAACACACCTACACACACAGACACACACTAAAGGAGGGTCCTCTGAATTGAAACGAGTGAAGCCAGAAGTACCAGTGGACGCCATGGCAACAAGTGGGCATTACATTACCAACGGGGAGAAGTGAAGCAGGATGGGGGAGGTGCCCTCATCCCTCTGAGAGTAACACTGTGACAGAGTGAACCTTTATGCGCTTGTTTAAAAGAAAGAAACGAGCCTCATCAATTTACGGCCACTAAAAGTACAGTTAGAAATGATAATAGATTCTTAAAAATGTGTACCCATCAACCGGAAAGTATAGCTGCATAGGGGGAATCCACAAGATCATTTGTTTTCACGTTTTAATTTTATTTTGTCTCCATGTTTGGTGATAAGTGTTCATCCCTGTGGTCTCTGCTGTCATTTAAGCATTGTGGGAGGGACAGCACCGTCTCTCTCCTTTAATGTTCTGGGTCAGATTAATCTAAAACGTGCCATTTTTCTCAATTTCTGTCTTCATCTAGATATTTCCCAAAAGCAGTTTTCAAAAATACCCTCCTGAAAAGATGCATGTTACAAATACTGGCCTCACATTGTACTGTAGGTAGAGATAACAGAACTATTTAAAATGTATCTCAGAACCAGATGGACATGAAAGAAAGCATTTCTACTGTGTTTGTGGCGACAGTGGTGACAGTAGGGCACCAGCATGCTCTTTGCAAACTGAAATGAAAGAGTTTTTACTGTTTGTTGTTGCTTTTTTTAACTTTGGTGTGATAAAACAACTTTTAGAAGATAATCTTAAAAAGGCAGAATCCTATTTCACACTTGAAAGTCAATTTATCCAAATAAGTGTGAAAACCACCAGAGGTTTTGTCTTTGTTCAGTCATGATGCTTATCGCTGCTGAAGCTGAACTACCCACTGTTTATTCCAAACAAAATGTTGCTGCTGCAGCCAGAAATGTCACACACATCACTTACCAAATGTTTTCCTTTGGAAAAAGCTACAAGGCACCAGAGTCTGCAATGGCAAAATGGAGAATGATAAAGCTCAATTTCCATAAAAACTAAAAAACATTTTGACAGAACTTCAGGATCTAAAGCTGCTGTATATTTTTTTCCCCGTTATAAACTTGTGTAAAATGAAATGTTGTGTTGTACGGGCGGTGTTGTATGGTGCTTTCTAGGAATTAGATAATGAGGTCAAGGTCAGAGCTGCAAAATATTTCACATAACATTCTTGTAACTGTGTGTTAATAGGAGTTTAGGAGTTTATAGGAACTGATTTTAACCAATAATGTGGACACCTGACCCCTCCAAGTAAAGCGGAAACTGGTTGATCCGTATTTATTACAGCAGGAAAAGGACACATTCACCTTGTGTGTGTGTGTGTGTGTGTGTGTGTGTGTGTGTGTGTGTGTGTGTGTTTTCCATGTCCTCTGACCTTTTGAACATTTTCACTACATCACTCTCTTCCTCTCTCCCTCTTTTTCACTCTCACTTATCTGCTGCTGGCGGCGATTTCATGCATCTTCAGACAGAGAGGGCGTTGTTGCCATGGAGACCCGCTCTGATGCTAAAGTCTGAGCAGACGAGATCCAAACTCAGTGACCTCCGGGTTTCTCTGCCTTCACAACACATGCACACAAACACACAAGCATACACGAACACACACACACACACACACACACACACACACACACACACACACACACACACACACACACACACGGACGAGGCAGATTAAGGGACTCTTATGCAGCTTTACTGTCATCCAGTAATAAACTGTAGCATATCGGAACATTAAAACTTTCAACTTCACATTAGGTTCAACGTTAAACCCTGAGATCTCTTGAGACAACCCGAATCCTCTCCTACAGAGCTGGCCAGCTGTCAGTTACAGTTGTCTCAGGGCATAGAGAGAGAGAGAGATAGAGAGAGAGAGAGAGAGAGAGAGAGCCCGGTCCTAATCATGACTCCAGTCAGATTTTAGTTTCTAGTCTTAGCAAAGAATTTAAATATCAACAGTATCGACTGGAACATTTAATTTCATTTTTAGTATCAGCTATCAATAATCAGGATGATGACAGTCTGCGTGCAAACTCTGGGAACCAGTGGATTAATCTATAACATCATCAGCATCATATTTTCATTGGTTATGTTGCGAACTACAGGCTCCTCTTAGATATGAGATACATGAGCTTTCCTAAAAAAACATATATAGATATATATGACATGTTGGAGGGTCTCTAAAATACTGACAACATGCTATTTTTGCGATGCATTTCTCTATCTTCATCATCATGAATCATACGTACAATTAGGATAACATTGATGTATGATTCATGCATGGTGGGTGATCTAATTCACTTTAATAAAGATACCGGCATGCATGCTGTTCCTCCCATCAACAATATCATTAACTTCACTCACTTTAACTCAAATATAAGAAACTTTCTTAGTCCCACTCAGTCTGCTCTGTTTTGTAGTCAGCACAATGTGAGTCAATCAGTCCTCTCTTGAGGCAGGCACAACCACCCCCACTTGAGGAAAAGTGAGCTCCCCTGAAAGGCAAGGTATAATGCGCACACTGTTATATTGTATGTAAAATCTAAAACTGCAAAGTATCTAGTAACTGTAAATGTCACACAGATGCAGTGTAGTAAAATATTAGTACAATATTTCCTTCTGAAATGTTGAAGGTAGTATAAAATGGAAATACTGGTAAAGTAGAATACAAGTAGTAAAAAATGATACTACTGTAAATTACTTTCATTTTATCCAAAATCATGCATCCCTGCTCTTGTTACAGCCGGACTTTAAGGAGCCTTTAAGTAAGTTTAAGAGGGTATTGAGGGTATAAGAGAAGGTTCAGGAAAAGAAACAGAGAACATAGTGAAGGCGTGTCAAGATTTTCTCTCTTTTTTTTTTTCTTTTCCTCTGCTGTTCCGAGTCAAACCTGCTGGGACTTGGGATTCATCAGCAGCCTGTGATTGGCTGACGATGTGGTGGAATGATGGTGTTAGGATCCTGAAGGGGCTGTCGTGATTGGCTGATGCGGAGATGCACACACGTAGTAGTGCACGATGGAGACACACAAAGTCATGCATGCATGTATGCAAAAAACACACGTATGAAAATGCTCAAAGTAGCACAAAATGTACACATTTGGATTTACGTTGCACGCACACATATAAACGCACACACGCGAGCCACGTAGTGACACATGTGTACGCACATACAGAAAACTGCACTTAATTTAGAATTACATGCATGCACGCACACAAGCTCACAGTGTGCCTTACAAAGACGCCTGAAAAGACAGGATTGAAACCAAAAGAGAAGAGGAGAGAAGCGAGGGGGTTGGGGTTTGGGGGGGGATTGGGTAAAGTCTAAATGAATCGTTCTGGCACCGTCTAGTTTACTAATGAGGCTCTGAGGAATGCTGCTGATCAGAACAGGACCCTTTGGCTTCTTTTCTGATGGAAATGTAGTGATACATTACCAGTCTAAAAGCAGAGCAACCCCCCACCCAACCCTAGCTCCCTTTCCCCGTCTTGCACTACATGTGAATGAGTGACTGGTTTGGCAGCAGGGCGGTTTGATGGCAGCGACTTCAGAGGGGTGAGAGAGTGATGTGACCCAACTGTTCGCTTCAGCAGAGACTGATGATGATGATGATGATGATGAGGCTGTGTGACTAAATGAAGTCTTGGCCGGTACTTTTGTGGTCGTTGTTGTGGTCAATGATTTAGTGTTTTCTTTTGTTTGACCTTCATTTGTGGCCGTGGTGATATTTTTTCACTGCTTATACAGAAATTATCAACCTATCAATCAAAAGGTATGGATGAGGGCATTTTTCTACTTAAACTAACTGCTGTACACAGTCCTTGTGCTGCAGTTCGGTCTGTCCACCACTTTGGTTGAGACTGAAATATCTCAACAACTATTAAATGGATTGCTATTTAATTTGACATTGACAGGAATCGTGCTGGTTCTGGTGATCCTTTGACTTAGGGTTAGGGTAGGGTTCACTAAGATGATGGCAATGGCAGAAACTTTATTATAAACATTTTTGTTAACAAATCTACAATGTTACCGCCATTGTACCTGTGAAACAGCATGTTATTGTGAGCACTTCAGCACCACTGTGTCTAACTACAGCCTCACAGACAGAGCATGGCTGTCCTGTGTGGTAGTAGCACAATGGATATTGATCTATATATGCATCTACTCTGTGTGTTTATGCCTCTGTATCTCTGTCCAATTATTTGTACGTGCCATTAACAAGTCTATTCCTGTTTGTAAGGTAACCATCGACTTGGAGCTCCACCTTTCCAAGAGGACTAAGATCAAACCTTCCAGAGGTCCTTTTGCCCGCTACGACGTCTACCTCTACAGGATGCCCAAAACCAAACCGCAAATCCTCAATGGGCCCCGTACCAAGACTGTTAATGGCCCCAGCAGGGCTAAGGGCCGCGTCCTACGGTGGGAGGATGACATGTATCCTCCTTCTCCGCCTTGTTCTGTCTGCAGCCCGGTCAGCACTCGCTCGCTGCCAGCCTCCATGATCAATGAGCTTCAGCTGTCCAGACCGTGGACTCTGAACCCCTACACCCCCTGATTCAACTGTTCCTCATATCTCGTTGTCCTGGCTGTCATCTTGAAAATAGTTCTGTGAATGCACATGTTGAATTTTGATGGCGTTTACCAGAAGCTTTTTATTCAGGGAAAGTAACATTAATAAGGACTTCTATGGGGTTTTGCTTCCATAGTTTGACAAACTGTATGTCAGGTTGAAACTGGAAGCTGGAGGAGGTGTTTAAAGATGTGGAAGTGGACGGCAGCTTGCATTTTGTTGCAGAGGACCGCTGGTCTCCTCTGGCAGCTGTCAAAAAGTCTGCATTCCCAAAAATATATAAATGTCAGAAACTGGGAAGTGCTATATGTACAGCTTCTTTAGGAGAGAACAAAGAGTTTTTGGAGATAAATACCCAATGTTTGTTATGTTGTGGTATTGTGGTCTTGTTATAGCAAAGGTTATTGGGTGTTAGAAAGCTTATTTATTTATATTCTGTGTCTGCTGCTGTGTAATGCCATAAAAACTAACATTAGCATTTTTTTATTTTTTAAAAAACAAGAAAAAAAATCCTTTTGTATTTATTTTTTCATTCATCTTCAGTTTATTGAAACTGAGAATTATCTACAAAGTGCGTCACAGAAAAAAATATAATGTAAAACCATGAAAAAATAATTAACAATGAAAAATAAAGAGCAGGAAACAACAATAAAATAGAAATATGATTACAAGCAATAATGAAAAACCAATCTGTATTAGCGATAAGAATTGAAGTATATATTTATACAATATATATATATATGTATGCCAAGCAGTATTATACCGAACTGCACTGTGACAGCATTGAACCTCAGTGTCTTTCTCAGGAACACTTCAGGGACGGTAGGAGTTTCTAACCACACAGCCTGCTGATAACCTCCACAGAGACAGAAACACAAGCACTTATTTATACATTTGTGTATCCGTGCCAACAATTATACCACGAACAGGCCGGCAGTTTGCCAAACAACAAGTCAATGACAGCTCACTGGATTGTCCCATATTACTCTTCTCACATGACGCTGTCTGTCCTCTGCTCCTGGTCCATTCACAGCTGACTCAGCAGTGTAAAATAATACTGATGTTTGTATTCAAGTGTATAATATTAATTATGTGATACTTTATTGATCCCTGCTGGAAGAGGGTTTTTCTTGCAGACAGACAAAGTTGCAGTTACCATAGATTCTCATTCTGGGAACTGGAACTTGATCATCTCTAATGGTTTTCTTTAGGCCTGCAGTTTTACAGTTTTGGTTCAGCCTCACCGCTCTCATTCACTTTATTTCTTTCAGGTGGAAAGGAAGCTCTGATAAAACCCACCGTGCACTGCCTGCACAGCACCCAAACAACACATAGTAACTGTCGGGTGAACAAAGTGGAGCATTTAGCTGCTACTCACACAGCGAAATTGGTCCTCACTTACACTCGCTTACACTCGGCCCAAATACAGGAATGAATTATGGTCCACAGGTGGTCCAGATATGGTAGACACTTATGGCTGATGACACAGCCTTATCTCAGCCAAGTGTTGGACCATAGCTGGCCCTATTCTGAACTCTATGTTGGTGTCCACATGTCAGCTTTGATTAAACACAAGCCACTTGATTAATACGCACACTTACCTTATCTGGCGTAGATGAAAAATGCCTCAACCACACGATAGTCTTGTGAACAAAATATTTATAGATTTCTTTAAATCACACCATTTGTCTCTCTATATCCTCCCCTGTCAACACTGCATGTGTAATAATGTGTAGCTACATAGTTAAATGAGGAAATTTAGCCAGTAAATACTAAACCTTCCAAAACAAACAAACAAACAAACAAACAAACAAACAAACAAAAAGAGTGCTGTTTGGTCAGATATGGGCCCAGAATAAGGCCAGCTGTGATCCTATAGTTGGCTATATCATGGGCCATATGCGGCTACCAGATCTGAACCGTAATTCATTGCTTTATGTGGGCCGAGTGTCTGGGCCAGACCAATATCACTATGTGGGTAAAAAGACAGATATTTCCTTCAGGAGACACAACTTTACAAATATGGTAATATGTTAACGTTGTGTTTACAGCTTGTTCTGCTGCCCCCAAGTGGCCCAAAAAGACAATTAATGCAGCTTTAATTGCTCATTTTGGGTTATATTATTTAAAAAAAAAACAAGATAAAACACAAGTTATATGACTAAAACGAAAGCTATCTTTTGGTGTGACAAACGTACATTTG
Organism: Dicentrarchus labrax; assembly: GCF_905237075.1. NCBI lineage: Eukaryota > Metazoa > Chordata > Actinopteri > Moronidae > Dicentrarchus > Dicentrarchus labrax. The sequence goes on along the minus strand of NW_026136707.1, from coordinate 2,309,252 downwards.
CATAGGTTCTTTTCTCGAATGTGATTTTGCCGAGTCAGACTCAATCCAAGTTGCTGCGGCACAGAAACAGCGGAGATGGAGATGGAAAGGCTTTAGTCAGGCGTAATCACTCAAACATGTGAGCCGAACTGCAGTGCAGCGGCTCAGGGATGGCATTGCTCTGTCTGTTCATGAGAGCTGTGTTATTAGTAGGGCAACAGGAAAACATGTTGAAAGATTAAAATGCAGATTCATTGCATGTACAGTCTTGATGTGTTTGACATTGAGCTGCTTGAGAGCTACACACTGCCATCTGCTGATTAAAAAAACAAAAAACAAAGCAGTTGTTAATTTTCTTTCTCCCATTTTAATTGAAAGTGTTTTATTATTGTTCTGTGTGAACCACGAGGATAAGATGGATGACAAACACAAACCTTTTTTTAAAACGCAGACTTTTTATCGTCATTGCTCTTAAATAATGGATGATAAAATATTTATCTGACAACAGGTTGTCAGGATTCAGGGGATAGTTCTCCGTAGGTCAATCAGTATTTGTCATTTGATACATTGTTCTTTATAAAGAGATTGATTATAGCTGCTTTACTGCTGTTTACTGGATTAAACCAACAACAAAGAAAAACAAACATATGCACGCTGATTTTACTTTTTCACTTAAAAGCATCAGGTAGGAAACCTCTGGTTTGAGGTTACTGAGTATTTCCTGATAAGTGCTTCTTCGTAAATAACATCTTCTACTACAGTATGACTTGATGCTGGTTTCACTTTGGAAAATAAAAAAAATCATATTTCAAAACAAAAGTAAGAGTTGTCAAGTGAGTGAACTGAACTGGGTGAGCCATATTCCTCTTTTCTTTCTAAATGATGAACTCAAAGCATATCCAAACTAACAGGTTCAGCTACGGTATTATACTGTAATGTGCTGCAGAGTAACAGGACACTGAGTCCTCCACATTCAGCTTTTAGTGTAGGGTTGACGTATCACATGTGGAGCAGAAAGAGACAAAAAAAGAGTCATCCTCTCCTGAGTACGTTTTTACCGTGTTTCCTGACATAAAGGGAGATGCCCTGCATACTTGGAATAAACCCATATGTATGAAAAGCAAAGAAAAATGATGGAATGAATGAGGTTCACAGCTGGTTTTTCTGGTGCAAATATCTATACGTTTTTAGGTTTGAGCATGGAAGAGACTCTGGCAGAGGATGCTTACAGACAGATTAACAAGTAATAAAAAGGATAAAGGAGGATAAAACACTTGCACGGTTTATTGTCAGTACAGAAACACCTTTAACGGAGAGTAAGCGATCTCTTGAGTCATGTTTTGATGCTAAAAATGCATGAATTAAAAAAAAAATCATATCTAGAGTGGAAAAAAATTAAGAGTAGAGTTCAGGTTTGTGTTTTTCTGAGGTATAATGACATTACATCTATCCCTACACTCTTACTACCACTGCTACTACTCTTCTAATACTCATTTAACCGCACTACCAGCAGGGGGCGCTGTCCGTCGACTCAACAAGGACGGAGACGCGTCGAAGAAGTCGCCATGTGCTCGCAAAGATCGTCTATTAAGATGGATGTACACAGCTGTCACCATGGAGACCATTGTGTCACAGACTTGAGGTGGTGGGGAAAAAAATAAAATAAAATACGGATTGAAATCTTACAATTCAGTCCTCAAGGGTTTATATTTATATATTTTGTGGGGGTTTAGAGTTAATACAAGTCGTTCAAATGATTCTGAAACGTAAGATATTTAAGCGTCGGTCGACGGTTTCTTCGTGGTCGAAATGTTTCTTCCTTTAAATGCAGAGTGAGACCTCCTGTTTTGTTTTCACTCCTCTTTGGTACAATGCTAACTCACTTAGCACGGCAGCTAGTGGAGAGAAAGGCAGAAGCTGTCAACTTATACAGTAAAGTAGAATATCTAACGTTAATTTTCTTTTAACCTATAAACCTACAAGACCCAGTTTGAGATTAAGCCCGCGTTTTGAAACGTAACTCGAGCTCACTTACGACCAGTTTTTACCTTGTGTTGTTTACTAGTTACTAGCAAAGGTGAGCTATGTTTACAGAGCTCAACAGCATCTTGAACAGCACTCCCGACAGCTTCACACAGGTGAGGATGTAACGTTGCTTTAAATGAACCCAGCACCGTGATACTGCTGATGCGTCCATACTTTGTCTGATGTGAAGTTTGTGAACCTACAGGGAGAATTCATCTTGGTCTCAGACAGACGGAGTGATGCCTCTTTCCTCATTCACCACTTCCTCTCTTTGTACCTGCGAGGTGAGTTTACATCCGTGTGTCATCACAGGTGTGTTGTAGTTTATGTAGTTGGGTCTGAACTACAGGTAATGTGTCTCTCTCTCTTCGACCTCAGCTCGCTGCAGAGTTTGGTTTCTGGGTCTGGTGCAGTCCTTCAACCACTACAGTGCTGTCAGCCAGAGACTGGTGAGACCCCCCCATATTTGCTGCCATCCTTGTGCTGTATTCTCATTTAACATTTACACTTTAAGGGTGTTTTAAAGCCTTTTTTTAACTGAGTGCTGACATTATGAATCTTTTTGTTATCGTTTTTAAACCGTTAAAGCTCCTCTACTTTTGTACTTGATTCTTATTTGTTTTCCTGTCACTTCTGTATTATAACATTGTTTTTGGGCTCAGATTTTGTCATTATTAGTTGGCTGCTACTAATTTTGTCTGCTTAGAAATTTAAGTATTTCCCAACATTGGATTCCAGTCAAACTCTGATGTGTCCACTTGGCTTCGTTAGGAGGCACGAATAATTACACTGAATCTGTGTGTATCTGTAACACCGGCCCCCCTCCTGGCACCTACGACCCCGTTTCTGAAAATATGTATTTGTGAAATGCTTATTAATCATTTAAAGGACCTGGGTTCGCTGGGTTCATTGAGGAGCTAAGAGGTAGCAGTGTTCGCCTTTCGCCTGGTCCCATCACAAGAGAATTCACATTGAACTGTGTTGTGTGTGTGTGTGTGTGTGTGTGTGTGTGTGTCCTCAGGGTGTAAGCCTTGCACAAGCAAAGGAAAAGGGGCAGCTGGTTTTCCTGGAGGGCCTGAAGGAGTCGTTGTCTGTTTTAATTCCTCAAGAAACAAACACAGGAAGTCAAGCCATGGACTTCCTCAGGTACAAACAAATAATCCCCTTTTATTACCTGTACAGACGAGAAGTCTATTCTCCATCTCCCTGGTGTCTCTGTGTTCAGGGATCCTGCTGTTGGCCTGAAGAGTCTGTACGAGTTTGTCCGGTCCAGTGTGAGCAGTTCCAGTGGCAGGGACGAGGGGGCGGATGGGGCGGAGGAGTGGGGACCCCCGGTGTTGCTGGTGGACGACCTCAGCGTGCTTCTGAGTCTGGGGGTGAGCGTTGGAGCTGTGTTGGACTTCAGCCACTACTGCAGAGCCACCGTCTGCTCCCAGCTACAGGTTAGATCACTGCTGTCAAAGCATGATTGTGTTTCTGCCTTTGGGAGTTTGAGCTGTAACTTAAATGGAGGAAAGCTTTATTTGAGACGTTTTATGGGACGCACTGACTTCCTGTACGGTATCTTCAACAGCTCCAATAAAAAAAATTAAAAAAACTCTCCGTCTTATCATTACTCTGTTTGTGACTGCAGGGTAATGTGGTGATGCTGGCACGCTGCGATGGGGAAGAAGAGGAGGACGACGAAGATGATGAGGGCTCAGAGAGACTTCTGAAGGGCCTGACCCACCAGTGTAGCCTCACTCTTCATGTACAGGGTCTCCCTACTGGCTACTGCAGGGACATTCACGGGCAGGTACGTGTGTTTGTCTCTATACAGTTCTTCTGATTCTGATGTGCGTATAGTCCAAGTATACTTTATTATTGTCTCAGTAAATCTTTTGGTTAACAGAATGGCAGAAAATTGCAGTTACAAAGTATTAAAAGAGCTTTATTTGTCCAACTAACTGTCGAAAAACTTCAGTTTGCTGTAATAAAATACAAAAAACTGCTAATATTCACGTTTGAAAAGCTGGACACTGATTTTTTTTTTTGCTTAAAGAATACTTAAATGATCAGTTACAGTTGCCGATTCATTTTTCTATCTATTGCCTCATTGATTAAGTGACTAGTCACTAGTGGGGGGATGGATTGTACCTTTTAAAAATATGAATATCTGGGTGAAATCAGTGCACACACAGTATAAATAACTGACACTAGATGATGATACACATGGCCTAAAGTCGGTCAGAGGGGTTACAAATATCTGCAGTTGAAGACGCTTAAAAAGATGTTAAATTCCTGCAATAAAGATGTTATTAAACCAGTAGTGTTCTTTATTTTCAGGTGGAAGTGTGTTGGAGGAGGAGACAAGGCGATGGGCAGCACGCACAGAAGAAAGTCTTTCAGTACAAGGTCCACGATAAAGGTGCCTCCTTCTTTGCTCGCGGGACATCCAGCGCCGTCCTCTAGTGCCACTTTTCAACCTCTCCGTTTGCCTTTTTTTTTGTCTCTTCTCTGGCACGTGACAAATGACTGTTATATTTCAAATACCATACAGATAATACAGATGTTAACAGTGGTTGGTAGACTTCACCAGCCAGAGCCAAGCTTTACGCTTTGGTGCTCGCTCGTGTCACCGACCCAGTCTGGGAAGAACACCGTGATCCTGCCAGCTGATAGTCTGGTTCCAGATCTCTGTGTTGCTGCTCACTACTCTGATTTCTTTCAGCTTTTCTATTAAGACCGTCTGATGGTCAGGCTGCTCTGCTGAAGGCGTGACTACAGACTCGTGTTATTATTTGGTCACTATGTGAGTTGTGTTTGTGTGTTGACAGCATGCTATAAATGCAGACCGTTTACATTTGTAATGGTTAGTGAACATTTTGTTGGACAGTGGATGGACTGATTATTTTGCTATATTCACAGAGCCTTCACTCTCTCAGTCTTGTCCTGCGTTAGAAAAGTATGCAGTTAAAACAACCACGGTGCTAATAGAACAATGGCCAAGCATCAGGGAGAAGAAAACACTGAATTTGTCCCCAAAAAAAAGCCTATTAAAGTATATGTGTGATTCTTAAAAAATAGATAAATAAAATAAAAATATACATAATAACTGACAGAATATTGTATACAAAGTTCCTAAAAGTATCAAGAAAACTGTCTTTAATACAATATTCACAGGAAATAATCTGCTGCTCTGTGTTCACTGTACAGTTCATCAGTTGTTCTGTACTGTTATTGTTCGCCATTATAATATATATAATATGAAATATTAAAGATATGTTGTTTAGTCAGGGGTCGGCTGTTGACTCTGATAAAAAAAAGGTTGAGAACCACTGCTGTAGACCAGTACATTGGTGACAGGGAGTGCTGGTATTTGGCCAAGAGAATAATAATAATAATGAGTAAAAATGGTGAAATGATGAATAAAGATGATTATTTCCATCCAGAGTCGCCTTCTTAATGCTGAATGGAGTTGTTGCTGTTGATGTTGGTTGAATAAAATAATAAAACAGTGGAGATAGTGTCATTAACCAGGATTAAATCATACGCTCCATATCAGAGGCAAACACCCTAATGGACTGTATGCATTCATTGTAATAAACTGAAAACATATTAATAGACTGCAGCAAAATATAATAGTACTTTATACATACAGCATACAAACATACATTAAAATTAAAATTAACCTATAACACAGTAGATTAAATACATTAAGTTTAACCTGAGATAAATCTGAATTTACATTAAAACCTGTGCTAAAATATTAAACATTTGCAGAGAAATTAAAAGAAAATTGATAAGAAAGGGAATTAATATCAGCATTTGATGAGGGAAATATTACTTTGAAATCATTGGAAAGAAATCATGAAAAGTACGTAATAGTTTACTTATTTATTTATCTATATGTAATATACGGAAAAAGCCCCTCTAAATAAATAAATATAATAAGAATAATAAGAATAACAGAGAGAATTTTGTTTATTTATTTAGTTTTTCATGCCAGTTTCACTCCAGTCCAGCTGGTGGTGGTAATGCACTTATAAACTGGAATAGTCCATAAACCTGTGGCAAGATATTTGTAGATTTATTTCAGATACTATTTTCTGTGACTTTAAGCTCCTCTTGCAGAATGTGCAGAGTGACATTTCAGTTGAGAAACAATTTTATTTAATTAATCTAATTTAATTAATCATTATAATTCATTATAAAAGTTTTACACCCTCAAATGTAAACGTGCAAAAGTGAAACCTCTTTTTTGTGTTGTATTTCCAGAAAGATATTATCTTTAATTAAATTTTAATCTGGTATATTTTTTAATTTCTTTTTATTTGTGTATTTATTTTCTGTATTTGTTTTTCAATGATTGTTATTAAAATGTTTCACCCTGTTGTTTCTGTCACTACTGCACATCGACTCTGTATTAAAAAATAATAAAGAATGAATGAACAGAAGAAGAGGAGGAGGAGGAGCAGCAGCAGCAGGAGGAGGAGGAGGAGGAGCAGGAGGAGCAGGAGGAGGAGCAGGAGGAGGAGCAGGAGCAGGAGGAGGAGGAGCAGGAGGAGGAGCAGGAGTAGGAGGAGGAGCTGGAGCAGGAGGAGGAGGAGCAGGGAGCAGGAGGAGGAGGAGGAGCAGGAGGAGGAGGAGCAGGAGGAGGAGCTGGAGCAGGAGGAGGAGGAGCAGGAGCAGCAGGAGGAGCAGGAGGGTAGGAGGAGGAGCAGGAGGAGGAGGAGGAGCAGCAGGAGGAGGAGGAGGAGGAGCAGCAGCAGCAGGAGGAGGAGGAGGAGGAGCTGGAGGAGCAGGAGGAGGAGGAGCAGGAGCAGCAGCAGAAGAGGAGGAGGAGGAGCAGGAGGAGGAGCAGGAGCAGGAGGAGGAGCAGCAGGAGGAGCAGGAGGAGCAGGAGGAGGAGGAGGAGCAGCAGGAGGAGGAGGAGGAGCAGCAGCAGAGAGGAGGAGGAGCAGGAGCAGGAGGAGGAGCAGGAGGAGGAGGAGCAGGAGGAGGAGGATTAGGAGGAGGAGCAGGAGTAGGAGAGAGGAGGAGGAGGAGGAGGAGGAGGAGGATGAGGAGGTAGGAGGAGGAGGAGCAGGAGGAGCAGGAGCAGCAGCAGGAGGAGCAGCAGCAGCAGGAGGAGCAGGAGGAGGAGCAGCAGCAGGAGGAGCAGGAGGAGCAGGAGGAGCTGTGGTTGTGTGTGTGAACACTAGGGGTCGCCCTCTCCCCGCGCTCCCCGCTGCAGGGTGAGAGGTCGGAGTGGAGAGGTCTCCCCGGGATTTTGACAACCAGCAGAGTTTGAAACGCTGCTCCTTGCATGTGAGCATACAACACCAAGGCCTCCAGCTCCCCTGAGAAAGGAGGAAAAAGGAGAAAAAGGAGTAACAGGAGTAACGCGGCTGTTGGACGTGTTTTGTTTGAATCTCTGAAGTTTATCCAGGTGAGTGCGAGAGCAGCGGAGCTAACAGCCCGTTAGCGTTAGCTCCGCGGCGGAAGGAGAAGCATGGTTGGGTTGTGTGAGGACTTAATGTCACTGCCACTGAGCCTGGGTTGTGCTTATATGTCTCTGTCGCCGCTGTATCCGGTTCGTTTTAAAATAAAACAAACCCTCTCTGAAGCATTTAAACCAACGTCTGTAGCCAAGACAACCTCAACACCGTCCCCGTGCTAAGCTGCTAGCTTCAGCGTTCATTGGGTGTTTTGGTTTCGCTGTTGTTTCCAAATCTGGTCTCATAAAGTTAAAGTTAGCTCCCCGGCGACACACATGACTCTGTTTTTGTTTACCTTTTTAGTTTTCTTGTTGGTTTGTGAAATTGGATAATTGATTTTGGGGTTAGCTAGCTGACGTAGCTTGCTAGTTATGTTAGCCCCCCTTTTTTTTTTTTTTTTTTTTTTTTTTTGCTATCACAAGTTTGTCTGCAGGTACACACAGAGGTAATAGGTAATTGATTGCATGTGTGAGCTCAGTGTTTTCTACACTTTCTCATGCAGTTTTATACTCGGAGGCAGTGAGCTGTGTTTCTCTTGGAGCTGTCACAGGTCGCTTCTGTCTGCTGATGGGTTATTCTTCGGATCTTGTGTAAATCTCTCTGTCCTGACAGTTTCTCCATGATAACAACTAATTCATCTTTATTTATTTGAGGACCATCCCAGAGCATTGTTGGATCACCCCTGGGCACCACCACCCTCACCCCCCCTACTGAGCTCCCTGGCAGGTGATGTTGCGACAGGGTTGCATCAGTCCCTTCATCCCTGTGTGTGTGTGTGTGTGTGTGTGTGTGTGTGTGTGTGTGTGTGTGTGTTCATTATCTTGTGATAGCTGTTTCACCATTTGAGCTGGTGTAACGTGGTGTAGATTGTAAAGGCAGTGGAGGTACTGCACTGCACTTCTAAATCCCCTCTGATGCACGTCGTTCAGTCGTGTTCTGCCAGCTGATTGTTTTTCCTACATGACGGTGAAGGCGTGACAAAGTTGTCCAGCTTTCAAGTGAAGGAGTAAGCGACTCAAAATGCTTTATCTCATGTAGTTGTGTCACCTGTCCGTGGGCCCGTATGGAGTGCAGTATGTCTGTTCTGTGGCTAATGGTTGGTTTTATAATGATCCTTACTCCCTGAAGTCCAGCAGCAGAAGTTAATGACAATGTGCAAACACTACTGGCCCATTTTGGGGGAACTAAATATGCAAGCGTTAAAAAATAAATACATCTCTAGACCACTTGTAATGCTTAAATATTCTGTTATTGGTATGTGCATGATGGCCAGCAAATGTAATATATACAGTTTTTTTTTTTACTTTGCTCTCATTTTCTTCTTCCTCTAAAGAATTTGTCAGAAATTAAGCAATCCTCGCGCGGAAACGGACTGTTGCACATAATTCGTTATTACAGTACGGTTACTGATTGACAGGACGTTTCCCTCTTTTGTCAACAGCTCCGGTTGTAAAAGGCGGTGTTGCAGTAATCTGCTCATCCCCATCGAGCTCGTCTCTGCATTTACAACCGGACTAATGGGACTCACAGATCAGAGGAGCATGCTGCCACGTTATGAAACTATGGGGTTAAACGTTGATGCAGTTATATTGCGGGAAAATGGACACAGCCTGAAGTTCTCTGGAATGTTTGTGGATATTGGTAATTAAATTAAAATTATTTTCATAAGGCATGGTACAGAAAGTTGCTGGTTATGCCACTGGAATCTATTAACCCGGGAGATGCCTTCAAACTGGGCATTTTAGGGAGTATTGAAAAGAGGTAAGCTGGTATTTTTGCCTTTTTCCAAATCTCCCACTCCAGTGTCGTGTATTTATAAGTGTACGGTCTTAGTTTTGAAATAGCTTTGATACAGTTCTTCCTTTTAAAAAAATGCTTACAGTTATATTGTTGGCATGTGGCATAATAAATCTGCCTTAATCTGAAAGCCTCCCAATTAAGCTGCAGAGACCCATTATGATCTCCCTAACTGAATTTGCACTTGCAATGTCTGCAACTGTGTATTTGTTTGCAAGCAAATGTGATGTCTTTTCACGTGGGAGGCGTATAGACTGGTCTTTGTTAGTCTATTAGTTGCCTGGCATGTATGTGCAGGGTTTTATTTTTTTAAGATACCTTTTCCCATGCTGTTGTCATGAGGACTTATTTGCAGTTTGTTGGGTTCAAGCAGAAATGTTATTTTTATTCTCTCATCCGTAGTAGCTGGTAAATCCCAACAAATACCGTCCGGCCCGACAGAATGGGATTTTTCTAAACAATTGCTGGTCACCCGCCAAAGTGGCTGCTGGGAGCACAAACCGGCCCGCCTGAAACAACAGTTTACCTGCACTCGGCCTGTTGATTTCCCATCCTGGTTGTTTTAGTTTTAAAGCCTCCTTTCAGACTTGTCATGCTTTTGAGATATTACTGTCTCTGCGGGCATGCTGCAACATGTGTATATATAATGCTCGAGACTGCCTAGAGCTGTGAACAGAGGAGGAGGGTAGCAGTGGGGGGTGGCCATAGGCCCTGAGCCCTGCTCGTTGAGTTTCCGATCGGCTCAATCCCGGATTAGTTCACTGACGGAGATGCTGCTGAGCCTTTGCCAAATCAGGTCTCGCTGCTGCACCCACGTAACACCGCAGCACGCAGTGAAGTGGACAGACAACTGAGAGATGGAGGCGTTCATTGAAAGTGTTCCCTCGCAAGACAGTAAGAAGGACCACGACCTGGCCGAGAGTCGACTTTCCTCCAGAAACACAGAGCAGAGAGGCTTTACTTCAAAGCCCGTTTTGACCTTTGCAGAACCCATTGTGCAAGCGTGCCAGGACGTTGCTGTTTTTACTGTATAGGGTATTTATAACAGCAGATCAAGAGACTCCCGAGGTGAATTCCTCCCTGGGAATGTTTCCGTTGCTCCCGGGGGGACGAGCCAAGCAGTCACACACTCTGCCTGAATCCAGAGGGGAGCAGTATGTTAACCACAAGGCACCGCTTAAGCTTAAAAAACCCACTGCTGCTGCTTTCAGGGGACATAAGCAGCCACGAGCCAGAGAGATAACCTGGTCTCCCATTAGCAGGTACGGTCTCTGAACAGCTCCAGACTAGTATGATGGATACAGCGTGGTAACGGCTGCTGTTGTGTGTTGGTGTTGGTTAACAAATAATACGGTGAGAAGCTGAGTTAAGAGAGGGATGGTGAGGTGATAATGGTCAGTCCAGCTGCAGTGAGTGTGCGCCAGGATAGCCAGTCAAACATTGTAATAGAGCAGTGTGTAAGTTCAAACACTGATTGGCAGCTGAGTAAACAGCGAGACAAGAGCTGAGATTGGGCACGAAAGTCAACAGGAGATTGAGTTGATACGGGAAACTGAATGGACTGATCTTGTTTTAAGTTGCTGAAGCACCAATAAGGCAAAGATTTCACCTTTTTTTAGGACCACAATACTGTAGTACTATAGTTTTTGAGTATGCATGGGCAATAATTCAATATTAGCACATTTCTAACGTTCAGTGGAATCATATTGTAATGGGTTATTATTTTACAAACTTCATGTAAGTACTTGTTTTGGTGAACTATTTGTACGTGGGGAGGTGAGCCCTGGCATTAAAATGACTGAATCCCTGCAAAATAAAAGGCCAGTAAAAGACGCATATTGACTATGTGTATTTTCCGTGTGGAAGTTGCTAGCTCGGAAGTTGTTGTTGTTGTTGTTGTTTCAGGTAGTGACGGGGACTTTGAAAGTCGACCAATGGCAGGCTTATACCCGCTGCCTACTTCCTGTGAGTCACACTGGCCTTTTAAAAATAGTGAAAAAGCCCATCACTGTTTCCCAGAACCTAAGGTGACATCTTCAAATAGCTTTTTCCAACCAACAGCCCAAAAACCTGAGCGTTTACGGTACTACCGCAAAAGAAAACCGGCAAATGTTCATATTTGAGTTGCTGGAAGTAGTGGATGAATTCACAACTAACTAATTATTAACTAATTGTTTTCTCAATTAGTCAATCGTTTATATTTGGAAAAAGTCAGAAAATTGTTAGAAGTGGCCACTAAACCCCAAAGATAATAAGTTTACAGTGATCTTAAACTAAGGAAAGCATCACAGTCTCACACTGAAGAAGCTGTTTTCAGTCCTAAACAAAATCCACGTCTTCAACGTTGTTTCAGGGCTTCCTACTGTAAAATAAATATACTTAAATCATCTGGTTTCTGGAGTTCTTAGCTCTGTAAATATTAACACTGCAACTGACAGTTTACTCATGTTAGAAGATTGTGAAAAATGCTAAATATATTATAAATATAATTTGCAATGATATAATAAAAGTAGAATTAAGTAAATTCTCATATTTAGAAGTGTAGACTAGTAAATGTGAATATTGTTTCCCAATAAATGATCAAAACTTTGAATCTATGAATGCAATACTTGTTTCAGAACTAGAAAATACTTAAAGTGCCTCCATTAAATTCAACTTTTTTCCAACTTTGCTCAGTTCATCGCTGTGTGCTTTCCTACCTGAATGGAAGTAGAAGTTACCCGTTGTCCACTAACAAAAGGCTGTTATCAGGGAATCTGGTGGTTGTTTTTCAGGAGTGATGGATGATTTGTTTGCGTCAGTGTAGCTGCTCAGCCGGAGTTGCACGTTTCATGGATGGGAATGTATCCACACCTTTTTTTTTTTTTTTTTTGCTGTTGAATGGGCTGTGTGTTTAAGTTCTGTGTAGCATGTGAGCCCCTCTAAGTGCTGGTCTGAAGGGAAAAACACACCATGCTTGTAGTCAGCAGCACGTGTAGTGCCACATGGAGAATATAACTAATTAGGTGTTCAGGACAGAGCTTCCCTTTGTGTGTGTGTATGTATGTATATCAGTGTTGACTGTGTGTCTGTAGATATGTACCTCAGGATTTTCCCAACCAGTCTCAAGATGATATTTATACAACATACCCCGAGGCCACAGTTTTGTTTTCACATATTTTGTCAAGTTGAGCAGGAGTTTATTCCATTTAATCAAAACCTCAAAGTTAGAACTCTACATGTAGATGTGGAGGTGAATCTATGTGTATACGCTGTGGTAGCTTCTACAATGTGAAAGACAGAGCAGAAACTGAGTTTTTTTTTTTTTAAATGATCTGTTTTAACTACTGTGTCGTTGGCTCCACCAGGTCCCTGGATGCCCCGCGGCGCACCGTCCTCGGCCGCGCAGTGCTTTCTAATGGCCGGGAGTTGACCCCACCCACCAGGATGACGCTGCGCGAGCAGCTGAGAGAGAAGATTTCGGCGGCTTTCTACCGCCACGGACTGCTGTGTGCCTCCTACCCAGTACCCATCATCCTCTTCACCTCCGCCAGCATCCTCACCTGCTGGTAGGTGTTCTGTCTGGGGTTTATTGTGTTTATTTTCTTTGTATATATAGAGCATCAGTAGAAAAACAGGTGGGGATCCGACCATTTCTGTAATTTTTCTGAAACCGATCATCTGAAATGGGTTTTTCACCCTGTGATTGGCCAACTGTGTGGAGATGAGAACCATGATTGTGTAAGATTTTAAATAAAAGCAGGAAATACAGGTGCAGTGTAAATCCCACGTTTGTTGAGGTTGTCTATCAGTCACATACTCATTCTCTCCTGTCAGGGTTTTCTGTGATAGTTTTGAGCTCCTCATCATTCTTGGCTGCTTGATAGATGATTCAGTTCCCCGGTTAGTTTCTGAGAACCTCCAGTAAAAGATGTTACATGAGATGTGTCCCCATGTGTGCTCACAAGTCATAGATACTGAAGGATAAAAGATCAAATGGGGGAAAAAATCAGTCAGGTCATCATATTAGTAATTGAGTAATCTGTTGTACCTATCTTTACTTTTTACCAGTGTGGCCATTTGGAACAGCTATTCCACCTTTTTAAATGTGTTACAGCTATGCCTGAAAGCTGCCTACAGCTTCAAAAAACTGTTGGAGCCATTTTTCAAGCCTAGATTTGGCAAGTATTTTATACTCAAAAGATATATTTTGTTTCTGGGACTGACAGCAGGGCTTGTGTTGGGATGGATGTATGACTCCAGACCTCTTAGTGCCTTTTACTGCAGGGTCCATTAAAGCAAGAGGGTAAAAGCAATCTTTTCAGCCGTCACAGACAGACTGAATGGTAGAAAAGGTTACTGGACAGAGGAGACGAGTAACTGGCTCTGCTCATCTGCACTGGCCATCTGCACGCACATAACAGCCCCCCTACCGACACCAAGACACAAACAAACACTTAACACACGCACATATCTACTCTTGCTAAATCTCTGGCCAAAAGAGAGGACATAGGTCAGAGAGCTGGCCGGGCTTCATCAGTAAAAGACCTTGTAAAACAATCTCAGCAATCGGAAACACACACACACATACGCAAGCACACGCACCTGCTGCGTGCTGTCTTTGCAGCACTTTGCAGCAGGGGTGCCGACCAAATGGACGACTGACCACCACCCGGGGCAAAGTGAAAGAAAAGAGCTTGACGACGGGGATGTTAAAGGCAGGACTAGAGCAGAGGGCTGTGAGAAAATGGCCCTGTGAGAATGGGAAGCCTGTCCCTCCATCTGCCTGTCAGGAGGGGGGCCGGCTCCGCACAAAAGAGGCCTTTGTGGAGGTACAGTGACCTCGGAGAGCGGGGGGAGGCAAAGAGGTGAGAGAGGGAGAAAAACAGAGAGTGAAGAGAGGTTTCTGTCCAACTGATCCAAGCACATTTCTAGAAGGAAAGTAATAGTTGTACTAACCAGTAGTAGTACAAAATGATAATACACTGTCCACGTGGAAGCTGATAATGGTATTGATCAATACCAGTGACTGTCACTCTACTTTATGACCTGCTCCTCAGTTTCATGACCTTTCTTCCAGATACTCACCATTAGTTAACAGAGAAATACTAATACTTGATTATAAACATTACAGCTTGTAATTGCTTTTAAACTTTCATTAACAAAATAACTCTTTGAGCTCTTTAACTTTTGGAGCTCAGAGGCTTGTAATGTCATCATACAGTGACACACACATATATATAGTGTATTCAGAGCGCGCTCAGCCTACCCTCAGAATAATTCACTGTCTCATTGCAGAATACACAAAGCCCTTTTGTCATGTGTGCCACTATGCCACTGTCCACTCACTTGGTGTTTTAGGTTATTTTATTAAGTCCTAAAGATTTTTCTCCGGCAGAGAAAAAGTAATTATTTTAGAGTTAGATTAAGGGACAGGAAAACCATCAACAAAACCATCAACACAGTGTATTTTCACCTTAATGTTAACAAGAGCAAACAGGCAGTAATTATCTGGTTTATCAGTGAAGCGTATCAGCAACTCCACTGCAGACTGGACTCTTCGCTAACAGTGTGACATCTGTTTTATATGACTGGGTCCAACACGGGTCAGTTGAGTAGACTTGCGCCATATGTGCAACTCCTGTATGAATGTGTATTACTCAGCTGCAACCATCCTCTTTTTGGATGTGTTATTATATTTACAAAGTTTTGAAGGCATACTTTGATAGTGAAAGACTTCTGTTTTCACCATTACAAAAGTATACTCTGTTGCTCCATGTTTATAAAAAAGGAAAGTTGCTAATAGAGATTCAGGCTTGTAGCTTGGTGGAGGAAGTATTTACTATGCACTTTACTTAGGTAAAAGTGCAAATAACACACTGGAAAAGGTGTGTGTTTTAAGTAAACATCCTGCGTAGAATAAACTCAAGTAAAAGTATAATCAGTAAAATGTAGTATTAAAAGTATTCAAAGCAGAAAGATTCACACTGTGACTGTTTATACTATTATATCATTGTATATTTATTACTCATGCATTAATGTAAAAGTATCATTTTACTGTTGGTGGAGCTCAGTTTGAACTATTTTGTAGGACTGCACCTAATTAGTAATTTGAATTAATCTGTTCTCCATGAATTGATTGATTGTTTGGTTTGTAAAAACTGACATCAAAAATAGTTTCAAATTGATTAATTGACTGTACTTCAATAAACTGTACAGTTTCAGTCACATTTTAAAAACTCTATGTTTTGTGTGTAAAGGTCATTATTTGTAAATTAACTAGTAACCCACTAAACTTAACCTGTCTGATAAATGTAGTCAAGTACCTCTGATTTGTACTTAAGTACA
Source organism: Dicentrarchus labrax (assembly GCF_905237075.1). Classification (NCBI taxonomy): domain Eukaryota; kingdom Metazoa; phylum Chordata; class Actinopteri; family Moronidae; genus Dicentrarchus; species Dicentrarchus labrax. The sequence continues at coordinate 2,293,665 of NW_026136707.1, read as the reverse complement.
GTTGATTAAATTTGTCACATTTTACTACTGGCCTTGATTTTTCTCTGATCCCAGATTTAATCTTAGATGAAGTCAGTGAACTGTTAACTTTTGCTCTTGCTGTGACTTGTCTTGGTCTTGAAAGACCTGCGGCCAGTTTTTTTTTTGAGCCGACCGCCTACTGTACAAGCTGAGAATGCCATGTCAGTCAGACACACAGGCTTAGAAATGCTTCAGTGCTGAGAGTTTTCTCTCCCACGATTGTGGTTTTAGAAGGACTGGAATTAGCTGCGTTTTTGTTAATACCTTCTACGCCGGTGTACGTGATTGTTAAGCAGAAGGAAAGAACACCGGTACTCCTGTACACAGGAACAATACCTTTTCTCAATCAGAAGAACTCTGTGCCTTAATCTTTTTAAGCTATGTGTCAGGGTTGCTCAACACGATTTGAAAATGAACTTGCTAGCTCACACACACACACACACACACACACACACACACACACACACACACACACACAGGACAAGCAGTAGGTGATGTTTCGTGCTCAAAGGGAATGTGATTCCTAAGGACCCACCCATTCCCAGGAGAAAGAGTGAGCGGGTCCCTCCAGGTAGCAAACGCCTGAGGCCCTGGTTTCATGTTCCCTAACGTACATCGCACCGTCACACACCTATAAACAGAAGCTTTAACATAACTGCACCATCAGTCGTATTATTCATACCTGTCCTCCTCCTCCTTTCTACTATATTTATATATGATCTAGTGACGTATCAGCTGCTTATATTCTGTATTATATGTCGTATAAAGATTGTGTTTCACATCTGTTATGTACCCCGTGACCCCCAACTCCCTCCCTCCCTCCTTCTTTCTCTCCCAGCTATCCGTTATTGAGGCTTCCCCTGCCTGGGACGGGTCCTGTGGAGTTCACCACAGGGGTGCGAGACTACAGCGTCCCTTCCCATGAGCCCCAGGGAGACCTCGGAGAACGGCCCGACTGGGTAGGAGAAGAGAAAGCGCACACATTTATATACATCCCAGAATATTAATTCTGACTGTCACTTTTGTCCTTATTCCTTCTAAATGCATGAATTCCTTAACCTTGAATCCTAATCCTCGTCCAAAACTAAGACTTATTATAATCTGAAAACTGAATCCTAACCCTGAACTGACACACCTTAACAAAATTGTCCTCAGTGTGAAAGTAGATCTCAGACCAAGATCTAGTCACGCAGGTTTCACAGCACAGTTGGAGGCTCATAAATAATGAAAGCAGAACACAAAGCAATGGCTCACTTACTTGTCAGCAGTAGTTTTAATTTACTTTAAGACTTTGAGACAGGACAGAGGGGACAAATTACAGAATTTACAGAAGACATTCACATCTCATCAAACCGTGGTAGGCTAGCTGCTAATGTGGCTGCTTCAGTAGACACACGTTTCATGTCGTGTCTGAATGTGTCACCTACATGTTTGTGCATCCCTTTGCATGTGTGTGTGTGCGTGCGCTGTAGTACCGGGGTCCTCCAGTTGCCTACATCCAGCAGGTGTTGGTGAAGGCGGCGGTGTCTCCGTGGGACAGCAGCCTGGTGACGGTGGACGTGTTTCGGTCGCCGCTGAGTCGAGCTTTTAGCCTGCTGGAGGAGATCCGTAACCACGTCCACTCCGACAGGTAAACACTAACACGTACACAGGGTCAGATGACGAACCCGTAGAAGAATATCTGGCTCTATCAGCGTGTATACAGTTCTGCATTTCCCAGATGTAGATAAAACTACGGCTGCAACTCTTTTTTCTTTTTTTTTTTGTAAAAAAAAAGGATTAACCGATTAAGAATATTCATGTCAAATTGTCAGCACAGAAGTTGAAGTCTTAAAATTGCTTTTTTTGTCCTTAACCTGAAGATATTCAATCTATAATATTTCAAATGGCTAAAACAGAATGTTTGGGATTTTTTGTGAAAAATTAAACGGTTAATTCATTATGAAAACAGCTGAAGATTAATTTTGTAATAGATTAGAATAAACTTTTAGCGGAGGAAAAGAAAAGTTGAATATTTAAAGTCTGTCACCCCCGCACACCTGCTCTTTAAGATACGTCGGTGTTTGTCCCCCTGCACATGTTCAAAGTCAAGCCATAAATCTTAAACTGTTTTGCCTTTGGTGTGAGAGAAAGAAAAACATCTCAAACCTTCACAAAAACAGAAGAAAAAAAAAAAAAAAAGCTGAGCCATTGATCTGTTGTGAAAGTTAGGCACATGCTGTGTTCCAGACCTCTGTTTGTTGGACAGCTGTACTCTACCAACTGATATGAAGGCTGATTCGTAGGACAGTTTGTGGCTTTGCTTGGAAGTTGTACAGAGCAGTTTATCCGCATGACGTCTGTTCAAACATAAAACATTTTCCCAAGAGTGGAATGAATGACATACTTCCCTTGTCCTATTGTTGTTCAATTATATTGTTAAATTGATAGATAACTAATAGATTGTTATCTTCTGCTCAACTAGTAAACACCTGAGGAGCTTTTTAGTATTTGTGAGCTTGAGTCCATCAACTCCTCCTCCTCTGTCTTCTCCTTCTCCGTCTCCTGTCAGCTCCGGGATTCGCAGTCTGGAGACGCTGTGTCTCCAGGTGACGGGCCTGTTTCCAGGGTTGCGGCGGATGCAGTCGGTGCTGCCAGAGCACGGCTGCCTGCTCGTTTCTCCCGGCAACTACTGGCAGAACCAGCGGGAGCTGTTCGACTCGGACCCCGATCTCCTCAAGACCATCCAGAAACATGAACCAAAAGGCCTGCACACCTCGGCTACGCTGCGAGGTAGGGACTCGGAGGACTCGGATGGAGGGGTGGATGGTTAATAGATGGCTTGTACACATGCTCATGGAAAAGTTTCTTCCCCCCTTTTTTTATCTTTAGGGTTATTCAATCAAAGCGAGAAAATTGGAGTGAGATGTGACTTGTACTTACAGACACTGAGTTGTTCAGAGCTGAAAGAACATGATGTGATTTTAAGGCTGAGTTCACATGTCTTTGTGACCTGTCAAATGCTCCTGTACAGTGTTTCTAACAGACTCTTGCGTTGACCTATGACGGGCATTGAGCCTGATGTGGAAAATATCTGCAAAAATATCTCAACTCAATCCATCAAAAATGATGAACCAGGCTTCTAGTAATATGAAACCTAATATTATAGTAATTGTTTTCATTGGTATTTGACTGCCTCCACCATCAGTTCATTTCTAAGAACGCCTTTGATTTCTGAGGATTTATGACTAACTTTCTCCGAGTCCAGTGTGCTCTTCCTGTTTTGTGCCATTAAGTGTATCCTCGATGACTCACCAAGGGAAATGTATTTTACACTCCCGTAGAGGCTGTCAGTCTCAGAGGTGATAGCCTATTCGAGTGTATGCTGAGCACTGTTGACACAAAGGCTACAAACAAGCGAGTTGTGTGTAGTAATTATTATGGTGTCACCACATCACGATGATGGTTGGTGTAGTTGTTTAAACTGTATCACCAAAGTGCAAAATGAAGGAGTGGCGTTTATTCAGAGGCTCTCATACTTTGACTGCTTTGTTGCGAGGAGTCCGCAATCACTCAACAGGAGTAACTGTAGGGAAGTAGTGAGCAGGGGATTAGTGGTATCAGAAAACTAAGCAGCTTTCGTATTGACAGAGAACAAGCAGTTTCATTCCTTGGGAACTTATTGAATTCTCTCTAAAACTTTACCCACTGACATAGTGAACCAAATCACCCTGCCAAAGCCAGCTCAGCATTCTGCATCACCTCCCAGCTCAGTGATTTAGAGGTGGGAAGCTTATTCTGGAGCTGGAGTCAGAGACAGCTTGGCTGCCAGATACAGTCAGACTGATACTCTTGTTCACATTGAGCTGATGGAAGGCCAGTCAGACTGCCTTAAGAACCTGGATCATAAAGTATGTCCCCCCTCACAGCCACCGCGAGACAGAGGGGGGGTCCCACACTCCCACCCAAATCCCTCTTTATTAATACAAAAGGCTTTTACTCCTGCAAAGATTATCTTAGCACTCAGATTTGATTGAGCATACTTATTCTATACAATATAATACAACGGCAGGACTGTTAAGTTGGTTACTAGTGAGGAGTGTGAATCTTCTGTCTTTTGACTTCCTGTTTGTTACTACAAGAAAATTGCTATCTGGTTATCTACATGAATGTGCTGTACTGTGTGTGTTTTTAAAAAGAATATGTGTGTGTGTGTTTTAGATCTGCTGTTTGGCGTCCCTGGAAAATACACTGGGGTCAGTCACTACAACAGGAAGAGGGTGGTTACATACACAATCACTCTTGTGTTGTCCAGCTACGATGCAAGGTGAGTTATTTATTTATTTATTTATTCTATTTATATATATATATATATACTATATTCTATGTATATATAGTGCAGTTTTACATATATTTTGTATATATTTCAAAATATGCTCAATAATCCCCTTATCTCTGTTAAATGTACATTTCGTTGAACATTTGGTCAAAACATTAGCTTATATCTCTTAAATTTAAGTATATTTTTTAAAAAGACCATAGCACCATAGCAAGACTTTAATAATACGAAGTCTACTCTCCTGTTTATATTTAAATTTTTTAGATTGTGCCAGAAGTTATAAGGTGCTTGAGCTTCTCTCTAATTTGTTCTGACAAACTCCGAAATACAGACTTCTAATCATCTGCATCATACTCCCATTTCCTTACAGTAACTGTATACCGTTAATCAGTTATCGGCTTGTATCTGCAGTGCTGCTGCTGATGTTGATGTAACTGTGTGTGTGTGTGTGTGTGTGTGTCCAGGTTCTTGGGCAGCCTGCGGGCCCGTCTGAAGCAACTCCACCCGTCAGCCAACTGCAGCTTGAGAGACGACCACATGGTTCACGTCCACTTCAAAGAGGAGATCGGCATCGCTGAGCTCATCCCCCTCGTCACCACATACATCATCCTTTTTGCCTACATCTACTTCTCCACACGTCAGTCCAACTCCCTGCCTGTCTGCTCTGTCCTGTGTGTCTCATTCTGCCCTTCCTTTTTTACCGACTTGCTTGCTTTCTTTCTTTCTTTCTTTCTTTGTGCGCTCCTCGCACCACTTAATCTTTAAAATGTGCCAAAGATCCAGACTCGTGCCTGTTGCGCCTTTGTGTGCACGTGTGTTTGTGTGCCAAGGTTGTTCCTGTCTGGTGCAGGGATAATCCTCACACAAGAACATTGTACACCGCTGTAAGAATGCACTCACCTAACCCTGAGTGACTCGCCAGTACAAATATTAGTTCATGGAACAAACACACACTCACAAAGTACACAAAATAAATATTCTCACTCAAGCTGATTATTTGGCATCTAATTAAACTTGTTATTTTTTTCCAAATGTAATGTGCCAAAGTTACAAATGGCATGTAACATTTTATTTTTTTTATTTTTACGAAAGTAAAATGTGTCTTTTGCTTCCCATTACAAAGAAATAATGTCTTTAGAGAAGCTTTAATTGGGTTTGTTTGTTTTTTAATTTCTTGAGAATAATAATTCTATAATTTTTCCCTCTTTGCTGGCATAGCTATAAAATATACTTCCTTTTATATAAATCAGTTATTATGTTACTAGAGCTTTACAACGGAGGGATTTTCAGAATTAATGTTTGAATCGAAAACCTTCATAGTTTGAAACATTTTCACTTTTGTCACACAGGGTTTAAAGGGTTTAAAAAATTGGCTTCAAATATTTTTGATTAATCAAAAGAATTTGATCAAGGTCAGTGTTTAAAAGGTTATTAATACTGGAACAATTTTATATTAGAAATCCTGAATTCCTCTTCGCATCTAAAACTTTTGGCAACACTGGCATGTTTTTAGAACACAATTGATTACAACTTGAATCAAATGGATGAGGTGGTGAATAGTTAATGTAAAAAGTTGTATGGCTAGTTATTGTGTCCTCTTCTCAATATCTTCTTTTCCTCCCTGCAGGCAAGATTGACATGGTGAAGTCAAAGTGGGGTCTGGCTCTGGCTGCCGTGGTGACAGTCCTCAGCTCTCTGCTCATGTCTGTTGGACTGTGTACCCTGTTTGGACTGACACCCACGCTCAATGGAGGGTAGGAATGCCAACTGTTTTCTACACACAAGATTACCAAAGAGGTTTTTAATCTCCACCCTTGTTCGTTAGTTTGCCTACAGCAGTGACCCTCACTATTTTCTTCACAAGAGCCACATTGGCAGAGCAGAATCAAGGGGAGAGCCACTTTTACGACAACATACCAAGTCACCTTTGCAAATGTGCATTTCTACATATAAATTGGACATCCCACAAAAAAGAAACAACACAGCCAATACATTTTCAATTAAGACCATATTTACCTTAATACTGGGATGAGCGGAAGCTGGCATGCATGTCCTTGACTTTCTTCATGTTGATTTTTGTTTGCTGCTTCCTCAGACTCTTTTTTCCTCACTATTCGTTACAACGCTGTGTGTCTGTCCGTCTGGTTTTTGCCCTTTTTTTAATTAGAAATCGATCCATTTTGTGCCTGTATCTCACGCTGGCTAGCGGAGCTAACATAACCTGGCTGCAAGCGTGCACTGCAGTCAAGTGTAAACAATGCCATAAGTGGCCAGGTTTGACAGTGCCCCCTTTAGGAAACACCATTAATTAAGGTGAAAGGAGAAGTATAATGCAGATGTTTGCGTTTTTGTAGTGCAGTGTTATCACTGTATATTTATGTAGCACATTTGAAAAAATGTATTGGCTGTGTTACCATATTGTTATAAGCTACCATGCGAGCCACCAGTTAAAGTTTGACGAGCCGCACAGTGAGTATCTCTGGCCTACAGTATGCCTCAAAAACAGAGCTGTGACTCATTTTTGCCCCTAGAAAATAAATAGTTTAACTGAAATGATTTCCATAAACTTAAAGCCTGCAAGTGTGGAGCCAATGTGCTGTGCAGACAGTTATTTCGATAAAGGTAAATTTATCAAGATCAACTGTAGAGGAAGCCACAGCGCTAACCAGAAGTATTTATTTTCTTATGGTAGGTCACAGAAACTTGTTTGGATTTCGCTCCTAGGTCACAGATGGAAGAACTTCTGCAGCTGTTATGAAGTCCTCATTGTGGTCTGCTGTTGACATTCAAATGTATCCTGTTAATGTTTACTGCCCCCATCAGCCCATTGCAGTATCATTATTTCTTATCTTATTCACGGAAAGACAAGGACAGACTGACAAACACACAGACACACACCGACTTATTGACTTCCCACTTCCTCTGCATTGACTTTAAATGGATTTGCGTTAATGTGTACAGCAAGGGGGCACTGGGGCGTGGATGTGGGTGGGACCTCTCGAGGGGGTGGAGATATACCGGTGTTGACATTCAGTGGTTGTCCAATCATTTGAGGATTGTTAGAATGCGGACATCGTGGCGTGATAACGGCACACCGCTGTCCAACCACTAACCAGGATCCACGCAAGTCAACTGTGGGGCTGGTGCTTGTACGTTTTCTGTGTGTGTTTGCATAAACACACATCAAGGTCAACATAATCGAGATATGCATGAAAGCTACGCATCCTGCTTACTCATGGTTGACTCTGCACGCAGGGCTTCTGAGTAGTGTTGAGTTGTGTGTTCCTTTTGATATGTACAGTGTTACTGGGTGCGTCTGATGTAACATGCAGAGCTGTTGACTCCTCCGTGACCCAGTTATACACTTACCTCTACAGTGCAAGCTTATCTATATAATCTAATCTCTCTGTACACTTCAACAGAGTGGGAAATTCCCTGCAGACACCTGCCAAATATTTATAGACAATTTTGAGTGTGGTTATCATTTGATCTATTCTGTTACTGATTCAGCTGACTGGGACTGCAACTAGCAGTTATTATCTCTTAACCAATTATTTCCAATTAAAGTGAACATTTCTCATCACAGTTTCCAGAAACATCTTCAAATTGCTTCTTTTGTCGAACTAACGGTACAGAACTCTCCTTTACTATCAAAAATGACGAAGCAAAGCAGCAAATTCTTACATTTAAGAAGCTGGGTCCTGCAAATGTTGGCCAGTTTTGCTTGAAAATGGACAGAAATGATTCACTGAATATCAAAATAGTTTAGCAATTAATTTTCTTTCGATCAACTAATCAGTCAGTTGACTTAATTGTTGCAGCGCTACAGCTGACCTTATTGTAAATCATCATCTTGATGGCAACACTTCAGAGACTGCACAGCTGCTGGTGAAATGAATGAGTCATTGTGTGCATTGTTTTTTAAAGTGATTCTTCACAGCCATTTCTGGAAGACAGAAACGTTTGTTCTACCAAACTCAACTAAAGCTTATACATTTAAGAAGAAGAACAAACATTTTCTAATGTGGCAAGGATACATTTACCTGGTAATGATCATGTGTTTCTGTGTGCACACCTACACTCAGAAGTGAGTCCTGGTTTATTTTTTTCCGTTTTATTCCTTTGTTTAGTAGTTTTGTTGTTTTCTGTCTGCAGTGAGATTTTTCCTTACCTGGTGGTGGTGATCGGCCTGGAGAACGTCCTGGTCCTCACCAAGTCCGTGGTGTCCACCCCCGTCGACCTCGAGGTCAAACTCCGCATCGCTCAGGGTAAATAAATTCTACTAGTAACCAAATGGTTGTCGTATTCTTCTCTAAAAGAAATGGTAAATATTTCAACTTTTGGAGTCTGCATAAGTTGGCATGTTAAGTATCTCTTTTTTGTTTCTCCAGGCCTTAGTAATGAGAGCTGGTCTATCATGAAGAACATGGCCACTGAACTGTGCATCATCCTCATTGGGTATTTCACTCTGGTGCCAGCCATTCAGGTAACAGAAATATCTTAGATATATGGGAGACATGTCTCAACCATATTCCAGTTGTCACACTAAGCATTGTATGTCCTTTTTGGCACACTCAATCTGGAAACTAGAACATTTCTCATTCTAATCTGCCATGTAATGTTACAGGCAAGCTACTGCACTGCTTGTGCCACAGCTTGTTACCATTTGTTACAGTGAGAAATGCTAACATGTGCTTTGCCTGGATGCTGGTCTGATGTCTCCTCTGGTTTCTGTATGTTGTAGGAGTTCTGTCTGTTTGCTGTTGTGGGGCTGGTGTCTGACTTCTTCCTGCAGATGTTCTTCTTCACCACAGTGCTATCCATTGACATCCGACGCATGGAGGTGAGAACTCACACGTACAAACACTCAAACCTCAGTTTACCTCATTAAGTCACCAGTTTATGTTACATTTTCATGATTTCATGATCATGATTGCGTTGACAAAACAGATCTAAGTCACAGTTTCTCAAAAGTAAATAAAACTCAGGTTGTTTGACAGTTTTTACGGCTGTTTTAAAGACTGCCTGTATTTGTTCTTGACAAACAATAGCGCCTTAATAATACAATGCAAAAATCTGAAATGTAAATATCAGAATACTATGGAAACTGGGACAACCTCTGTCTCATGAGCAGATGTAGGTTATACAGGAGGTCAGATAGCAGTCTCAGCCCCACATACATTCATGTTTTCAGATTACTGTTTTCCCACATGTGCACTTTTTGTTTAAAACCTCTTACTGATCTACTGTCGGGCCTCTTTCCTGTCACACATACTGAAACCTTTCATTGGTCTTTAGCTCAGTGCCCTGCTAAATGAGCATTAGCACCGTAAGCCTATAAATGTACCTACACAAGAAATCTGGTTAAAATATCCTTAAACCCTTAATCCTTAAAAGAATATGTGCTATATGTAAAATATGTGAATACAATGGTTGCGGCTTACTATCTGTTGATTTCTTTTATTTTACTTTTTAATAATCTTTTAGTCTTCAAAATAGTGGAAAATGACCAATAGGTTTGTGCCAATTGGTGATCAGATCTTATATCAACGGTTGAAGGGACGATTGGTTTTACTACACCGATTTAAAATGGGATTTTAATTAATTTACTATCAGAACTAAGATGTTATAAGTAATCTCTAGAATCTGCGGAGCGGCATGTCCGCCCGCTGAGCCCCGTTAATCAGCACGAGTGACGAGGGATTTCGAAATCCTTAATTACAAACCAGTTTGCCGTCCCTTTTCCATTCTTCTGCCACCTTACATCTGTTCTGTTCAGTTCACTGTTATTTGTATAGCGCCAAATTGTAAAGCAACTTTCATGTCAACCCTTTATTGTCATTCAACAAACACAGTTGCACAATACAGCAACAACATAGACCACCATGTTCAGCCTGGAGCACCAGGTTGTAGCAGGAGATACAACTGGGTGTTGTCTTGAGTAAAAAACTGTTTGACATTGACACTGAAGGCAAACACCAGTTAGTGCAAACAGATGTGTAACCCACCTCACTCCCCTCCCTACACCCCCCCTCCAGCTGGCCGACTTGAACCGCCGGCTGCCAGCTGAAGCAGGACTACCGCCGCCCAAGCCTGGCCCGCTGCGCCCACGCGAGGTCCCCCCACCACCACGACCCTCCCCACACACAATCACCCTGCAGACCCCGGCCTTCAGGAACCTGAGGCTTCCCAAGAGGCTGCGTGTGGTGTACTTCCTGGCCCGCACTCGCCTGGCTCAGCGCATTATCATGGTAAGAAGATGGATTCAAAGCTAACTGTAAATGTGTACTGCGTTACGTACTGACACTGTTCCTGTGCCTGGAGTCACATTCTTATTAATTGCATTCTGATTGTATTAGTGTGCACTGACAGGACCGGTCAAATATTTGTTACTTCACTGACACATCAGTGTGGCCGCACCCTCAAGCTGACTTTGCAGTGTTCCTTGTCCACATGTGAGACAGGCTTTTACAGATTCATCCACTTTTTAAATCAGGCACAGGGATGGAAAATGCCAGATAAAGCTGGATTTATTATTGTGTAGTAAGGAGTTACAGCATAGCTTCTGAGCCAATGCATATAGCCATAGTATCTGAAGTGAACTTCCTCAAAATGTGACCACACGCTGGGGCCACAAAGATACCACATAGAAAATTCAAGAACTAATTGATCAGCCTGAGCAGCTTTTTTTTCTCCCATTTGAGATTGTTGACGGTGAAGACGACATTAAGGAAGCTGTAGACAGGCTCTCCTTTTTAATAATCTGCGTCTAGCAAAGCCATCTCCACTGCAAACCTTTGACTCCCATTGTGCTTTATATTATAATGTCAATGAAAGAATGTGAACACAGTTGCTTTGGGGAATACAATGAAAGCATGATCACCTGTGTAGTGTTGCAGTGGAGCTGTCAACAAGTGAAATGGGACACTGAACTATAAATTAAAACCTATGCAGTAGGTACCTGTGGCAGGACTGCCATTAACCCCTTGCATCAAGTACAAATCCAGCTTTAGTGTGGCCAAAATAATGTAGAACAGATGCATTTTCTGCTGTTTGCCAAATGATATGTTATATGGTCACAGACAGGGACACATGACTAAATGTGTCACCCACTTGCTTGATGAAGTTTCTCTGCTGACTATGGCACACTGTGAATACATTTGCATGTGAATGATTGGTTTGTTATGACAGTTGGTAAAAGAGAGATTAGTTATTATGACAAATGTTTCTGACAGATAGAAAATATGCTTTTATGATTTATATCATTTGACAATGTGATATGATATATTATGTGAACAAGATATATGAATGTAAAGAACGAGAAAGGGTGGAGACGGGACTTTTTCAGGCCTCACTGAACATCAGTCGAATGAAAGCAAAAGTTAAAGCAGCTCGAGCAGATAAGACACCTCAACTGACTGATAGTCATCATTCATTCGCTTCATCTCCAGGTTGGCACGGTCATCTGGATCGGCATCCTCGTCTACACCGACCCGGCCGGAATACGCACGTACCTGGCCGCACAGGTGTCCGAGCAAAGCCCTCTGGGAGATCCCGGAGGAGGTGGTCTGCCCCCTCACCTGGGAGTAGCCCCTGTGTTTCGTGGAGGAGATCCTACCAGCACCCTCAGCATTCACCCCGCACCAGATCCAACTCCTTTACCTGAGAACCAGTCACAGGGCCACCATGGCTCAGCCAGGGCAGGGCCCCTCCCCCAGGCTCCACCCGCTGTGCCCCAGATCACCTGGGGGGCGGAGGACGAGGAGGGCTGGAGGAGGCTCTCCTTCAGGCACTGGCCATCGCTCTTCAGCTACTACAACATCACTTTAGCCAAGAGGTGAGCAGGAGAGTTATTCAGTGTTTACTCCCAGTAGAAGATAAATCTGAATGTTGCTCTTCCCCCACTGACCCCAGTGACTCCATTTTAGGTTGACCAGTAACTGACTCATAATGCTCGTAAATTGCTTGATTCAGTGATGTCGTAACTGCATAAGCTAATTTGTCAGTTAGGAAAACTCCTCCTTCATTAACCCCTAACTCCAGTTTTATCTTTAAAAAAAAGAGATTCATGTTGTAAATAAAGTCTAAAGTCTTACTTTTATTGTGTTCTGAAAAAAGCAAGATATAGACATTGAATTCTGACACCTCTTTCATACAGCAACCTGTCAAACAACAACTTTCTGACTTGGATGGTGTGAACGGCAGGGACAAACACTATTTGCAAATCTCTCTGTAATGGATGGAGTGAACTTCTTATGCTATAACTATAACATACTAGCATTTTATTCCTGACTAGAACTGTTTATGCCCCTACATAACTATGCTTTGGCCAGTTTTTGCTTGTGCTCGCCATCAGGTTTTGTAATATCCTCCTTTTTACACCTCAGATACATCAGCATCCTGCCTGTCATTCCCGTCACCGTTCACGTGAGTCCCCAGGAGGCCATTGAGACACGTCACCCCCAGGACACCAGACACCCCCCACCACCCATTCCCAAAGTCTCTGCAGATCTACAGACGGACCTCACCCTCTACAAGTGAGTACTAAGACACACACACACACACACACACACACACACACACACACACACACATCCTTCCACCTGAATTTAAAGAGCAGCCCTCTAAATCACAGAGTTGACATGCAGTAATGTGGCAGTAATGTAACACTGAAACAGCAAACAAAGATTATCAGTCATAGTGATGCATCATATATGCTAAATAACTAAATAAATCCAAAGTCTGTCAGTTTCAACAGCTCAACAGAAAGTTATTGTAAAACACTCTTTCTGCAACAACTGAAAAAATGATCCCTTCCAAAAGGCAGGGGGAGAAACATCGTGCTGTAATGTCATATTACTAAAGCTCTCCAAATATGTCAGCCTTCATTAGAAAATTTGGCAATAGGTAGGGGAGAAATTAGATCACTGACCAGCTGCATGTAAATGTTTGTTTAAAGTAATTAGGTTGGTGGTGTCTCGGGCTGCTGGTTTCTTTTCTCCATGTAAATATTGTGACAGTTTATACTTCGAAAACTTTAACTAGACTAAAGTATACTGTAGTAAACTACAGTGCAAGTATTTGTTATCGTTGCATTTGTTGTAATAGTTACATAAACTCATAAAAGTATCCAACTTATTGACCTTTTAATGTTTTATTGTTTTACAACATTGAATCATTTCATTATCAGGCTTTTTTACACAATGAACAAACAATGTTGAAATGGAAATGTCCGTACAACCTGATCCAATCAATGAAAGACTTTCTTTTCTCTTTTAGTCTGCCACAAATTGATCAATTTGGGGGGAAAAAACATTTATTTGGAAATCTGCACCTTGTAAAAAAAAGAAGAAACAACACTCGGAATAGTGTAAGCAGAGGCCACAGCAGTTAAAGGTCCTTGGCCTTGGGTCTTTGCACCAGTGTGTCATTGAACTGATTGCACAGTGTACATAGAAACCTTTGCTGAAGTCTCTTCTACAGTAGTCTTCATCTGGAGGTAGAACAATCAAGGTCATCTCGAGCTCTCAGGTTCATGTCTAACACAGATTTGAGGCCAACTCTGGGCAGGGGATAATGCCACATTGGATTTATTTTTATTTTGGTAAGAAATAAACTTAAAAAAAACAAGTATTGGGGGAAAAAAGGAAAGCCCCGCCGCCCAAAAAAAAAAAGAAAAAAAAAAAAAAATTTCAAAAAAAATTCAAGGGGTTCTATGGTTTTTTGCTTTAATTTTTTAAAGGGGGGAAAGAAGGTTTAAAAACCTCCAATTAAACCAACCACAACCAACCTTAAAAAAAAATATGGAAATTTTTTGATAAAAGAGAGAAAAAGAAAAAAGTATAAAAAAAAAAAAAAAAGGGAGAGGGAGAAAGACGAAAAAAAGAAAGGGGATAATGCCACATTGGATTTATTGTTTCACTTTTGGTAAGTGATTAGATTTTCAAGAAGAACACATAACATCATGTATTGATTCTGTTCATTTACCTCTGAAGTATTTAACAAAGAAGTGCTGACAGCTTCTGGGAATCAAGGGTTCATCCTTGTAATGTTACGGGTAAACCTGTTTGGGAAGCCTGTGATAGATGGGAACATTCAGTCGTCTCATAAATGACTTCATACACGTTGTTGTTGGCGCTGTTGTATTGTTAAGACTCCGCAGGGTCGATTTCTCTGTGCTGTGTAGCGTAAGGCACTGCGTTGTGACCTTGACTGATAAGTGGAAGGTTGAGTTCTTCTTTTCATCTTTGGATAGTAGATACGAAGGCTATCAGCTGAAGTTAGGTCAGGGTCATGACCTTTACAGCGGGGAAGTGACAGCTGAGTTTACGGCTTGTTTAGACGACCCTGAGACAGAGAGAAGGCCAGTGTGATAAAAGGTGAACAGAGCAGGTTGCAAAAGAGGCAGATTATTTTTTTAATCGCTAGAAAGGATCTTTGCATGGAACAAAAAACAACAACGGAGCCTTAGTTCAGGTTCAAGTTATTTCCAGTCAAATGTTCCATATATGAGCACAAGCTATTTCAAGCAGTTGTGGCCCGTATATTTCAATTCAGTCTGCACAAAACAACACTCAACGCCTCATTGCTGCTAGATCTGTGTGCGTCAGAGCAAATTGATCACATCCCCAACCGCCTCCTGCATTAGCATTTAAATTAGGTTGAATTTCCAATGTATCTCTCATTGTGTGTTCGTGTTCATTCAAAGGCTCTGCCGGCTGGTTCACAAGCTCATGGGCACTTTCAAAAAATAAGAAGAACCCTCCACATTGTTCAAGATCACAATTCTCAATTGCTAGAATCACAACCTTGCACAGCCTTCAGCCGGAGGGGTTCAGGCACTGTCTCTGACTCTCTGTGTACGTGCTGCACTGCCATGTGCAGCTCGACTGGGTAGTGCCAAGATCAGATTTGATTCTCTCTGCAGTTGAGCGGAACTTGTACACACCAAATGTTGACTTTCTGTTGACTAGTTCAGTTTGTTAACAAATCAAACTCACCCTTAACATCTGCACCTCTGGCCTCTTGTAGGAGTGAGAACACAAATGAAGGACACCCTGCTTCTCATGGCTGACTTTTTTTTCATGCTCTGAAAGCTAACAAAAGTACTGACTCATATTCTCTTGTTTCTACATCAGATAACAGAAGTTCAGTTATTTCCAGAAGTGCGCATCAACTTTACAAAGGATAGAGGGTTGATGGGTTACTCAAACAGCCTTATTAGTGAGTTATTTTGTGAGTCTATTAAGTTATATTCTCACACCCCACTGTAACCCCACTTCATTGGTAAGTGGACAGTGTGAGCCCAAAGAAACCAAATACAAAAAAATGCATGCTACTAAAGTTTTTTTGTATTTTTTATTTAACTGTATGATTGGTCATTAAAAGACCATACACGTACACACATACGGATAAATCTCCATTTTAAGCAGTTTAAGATAATGGAAATGTCCTCACACCTCCCCCAGTTTTTGTCCAACCAGTGGCCTTTGTCATGTAATCTCATACATCTCTCATTTCCTCTCCATCTACCATCTAATAAAAGCTCGATGACGCAACATTCCTCACACTTCCAGATTCACTGTGTACTTGTAGCTTTGCGTTTAAAAGGGGAGTTTTAGTTTTAAAGGACTGGTATTTCAGGCGGAGTAGGTCACACTCCTATGGCAGGTTTCATTGTCACAGTTATGCTACATTCCACAGCAGGTAGTAGAGCAGGCCGATGTGCTACGTCATGCTTTGCCAGGTGGATAGTTCAGCACATTGTAGGATTGGGTTTATAAAGGTTGAACGTGTGAGTGTGTAGCTGTCATGTTGTATTGATTCAGAATTTGTCTCTTTGCTTCTTTGACACACAGAGTATGTTTATTTATTAAATGTGGCTCAATAATTTGAACTAGGTAAATCTTCAAAAAAGTTTTATTTATGAATAAAGTTGCTTACCTGAAAGTATCCAAAGCTGTTTGAAAATTAAAGAATGCCAATATTAATTTACAGGAATATGTGTGTTTATGAAACATAAGGTCAGGACTAATATTAATAATAATTGTATTCCAGTTAGAAGTGTGAACTGAAAATGTGTGGCACATTTTGTAAGTTAAATGTTCAGAGATCACTTCCAGACGCGTATCAAGACATAATACAAATAATCATCTTGGTACAATAATGTGTGTCTGATATGGTTTTTTTTATCCACCAAAAAGTAAAATTTTAACATTTAAATGCCTAAAAAGTTTCCTGCTGGATACAAAATGTCTCATTCACTGTAAAGTCCATTCTCAGTGTGCTGGTGGCTTCAACTTTCACAGTTGTATAATTTGCATACAGCACCAAGAATGACTTCTCTGTGCAGAATGATGTATGTGCAGAGTTTGACACTAGAAACATGATTTGTGACAGGAAGCTCAGGCATTCAACTGTAGGAACAAGAAGAAAAACACATTTCTGAGTGGAGGCGGTCTCCTAAAAATGTTTTTACATAATTAAATAAACATATATAAAGTTGTGGCCATAGAAGGCTGTGGTTGGGCTTGGCAAGAAACCTTCTTTATTTGACTCCTCCTTCGTCCTCCCTTCCTTCCAGGGTGGCAGCTCTAGGCCTGGCGGCGGGTGTCCTGCTGGTTCTGCTGCTCTTCTGTCTCTACCGGGTTCTCTGCCCACGTAACTACGGTCAGAACGGCGTCGCTCATGGGCGCCGGCGCCGAGGGGACCTTCCCTGCGACGATTACGGCTACTCGCCACCCGTCAGCGAGATCTCACCACTGCTGCTGAGGGGCCACAGTATGGTGAGAATGGACTCAGACACATAGACCAAGATGACTGAAAGAACTGTTAGATCGTGTTACGTGAGTCCAATTACAGTTTCAGTTAGGAACAACAACAAAAAAAGTAGTTCACGGTGCCAAATAAGGACATTTGAACAGGAATGGAAGAGGTGTTAGCCAAGAATAAACCCAGAAATTCAGACTGTGGAAGTTAATGAAAGCCCATTGTTTAATCGGCTTCATGCTTTGTCTCTCTGTCTTGCAGGACATCGAATGTTTGGCCAGTGACGGGATGCTGCTGGCTAGCTGCTGTCTGGCAGGGCAAATTCGGGTCTGGGACGCCCAGACTGGTGACTGTTTGACCGTAATCCCAAACCACGGGTGAGAACGTCACAATATCGATTTGTTCCAGTGCTTTGACAGTAACGTTGTCCTGTATAATTGTCCAGGACTTAACAGACTTTTTATTTAAAGGTCTGCTGTATTATTGCTGACTCAAGCTAAACGTGAGTTCAGTATCATCTGGTGACACTTACTCCTTATTGTATCACAACACAAACTCTTCTTTCACTGTTTTATGGAATTTAAGCTTTTAAATATGTGTAAAAGAAAATACTCTAAATTAAAGCACAACTGATACTGATCTTTTGGGGCAGATATGTTTTTGAGTTTTAAAAATGTGATAGCAGTATATTGACACATTTACATAAATCCTGTCAGCACACATATGCTGATACAGCTGTATATCTGCAGTAAGTTAACTTATTAACTTAAGTAAGTTATTTGACACAGCTGAGTACCGTTTCCTCCTCAGGCTCAGACGGAGCAGCAGCAGCAATGGCTGCTGGGAGCAGCGGGATGGCTGGGACAGCGTGGGCGGAGCCACGGAGCCAGAGTGTTTAGGCTCTGAAGCTCGCGGCCCCTCCGTCAGTGGTGACGGCCTATCAGAGGAGGAGGACAGCTACCCGCTGAGGCACCGCACCGCTCCCGCCCGGCCGACTCTATTCACCGACCAGCCCGATCTCACCCCGCTCATTGACACCAACTTCACCTCCCAGCCCCCCTCCCACCTCTCCACTCCACCCAGAGAAGGTTTTGACTTTGGAGGTCTGGTGGAGCGGGCCTACATAGAGCACGAGCCCCCCTCAAACTCCACCTACCCCTCTCCTTCCTCTGCCTCCTCCTCGCCGCCCTCAGGAGCTCAGCTCCAGAGGAGACCCAGCTTAGGAGATGCAGCTGCATTCTTAACCCAGGAGAGAGCTTCCACAGCAGGGACGCAGGCAACGGCAGACTGGGAAAGCTCCGTCTGGGCCATGGAGCTGAGAGGAAACCTGATAGCTGCCGGGAGGAGCAGCGGTAAACTGGAGGTGTGTAAAATAATAAGTGTACCTTGACGAGGAGAAGAGGCGGTCTGCATGATGATGACCACATTTAAAAAATGTACAAAAAGTTAAAGTTTATTAAGATTCACTGTGTATTTGGTAAAGATTTGTGTATTTTGAAAGATACTTGTCTTTTCACTCTTTGCACCTCTCTAAATGTTTTATTTACTGAACCCCTATCTCCTCATTCTGTAATAATAATAATTAATAACTAAAATGAATACAATGCTGCATACACTATATGATGAACATGTAAAATGAATGTAAACTCCTGTTTGGTTGCAGTTGTGGGACGCAGTGGAAGGCTCGTTACGCTGCAGTAATGAAGACGGAGTCTCTGGGATCACAGCTCTAGCCTTCCTCAATAACAGGTTGAACACACAGCACATCCTCAGGGATAGGACTAATACTTGGTTTTTGCTTCCACATGCATTTCTCATTTGTTTGAAGTTTTATTCATGTGCATTTTAGAGCATAAGTTTTCCTTTCATGTAGGTAATTCACTGGGATAAAACCAGTTTCTAAACACTAGGTTAATGGTTGAAGTTGCTGCAGCTGCAGGTTTCTATTGCTGCATTTCTTTATTTACATGTAGACGTCATAAAATATCAGCTAGCTCCATTTAAGTGAATATAAAACTAAATACAGTTCAGATGTGCTAACTTCAGTGACGGTCAGTGGATACAAGCTTATTCTCACCTTACAATGAACAGTGTTGTGGTGTCTCATATGTGTATTGGTAAAATAAGACAAGCATGATGACTTTTTATCCTGAGACTCTGTATTTCTCCTCTTCCTCCTCAGAATCGTAGCGGCTCGGCTGAACGGGTCTCTAGACTTCTTCACTGTTGAGATCAACAAACCTCTGTGTCTGCTGCAGTACAGAGGTGAGGCTCAACAACGGATGCCTTTCATTACTTTTATTCTTATATTCTTACAGCTTGTTTAATTGTTATTATTGAACTAGCTGCCTTAATTAGTTTAATGTGAGCTTGAAGAACTGAAGAAGTGTGACAAAGGAAGGCTTTTTCTTTTCTTTATGACTTTTTTTATTTCATGACATCACCCTGGGATGTAGGAAAGTGCAATGGGCATTTTTGATTCTGAAAATAAATAGATCAAATGATTAAATTATCATGTCAGTATATAAACTAGTTATTGCACTAAATTAAAAATGAAACGGGAAGAAGAAATGATCATAAAGGTTCCTAAATCTTTACGTCCTCCTACAGGCGCCCCTGGGCGAGGCAGCATGCCTCCGTCTCCCTGTTACAGCAGCGAGGATGTGATCAGCTGCCAGCTCACGCGCTCGGTACAGTGCGCTCACCAGAAGCCGATCACGGTGCTGCGAGCGGCCGCCGGGAGGGTCGTCACCGGTAGCCAGGACCACACTGTCCGGGTAATTCTTCCATGTTTTTAACAGAATCTGTAAGAAGAAAAAGCACCAGATCTTCAATCAGCTGTAAAACTAAAATTCTAACTAAACTAAAGTATGTTACTCCAAAGTACAGATTAAACATTACTAGACAGTGGATCTATTGGTGTTACTGTTCAATTCTAATCAGTTCTTCCTCTGTTTGTCAGATTTATCGTCTAGAGGACTCGTGTTGCCTCTTCACCCTGCAGGGTCACTCTGGAGGGATCACAGCCATTTACATAGACCAGGTTGGTAATGCACCTTCCTCCTAATACTATTTAATATCACAGTATAAGTCTCTACTCTCCATACACCAAATACAGGAGTGATAAAAGTCAATGTGATTCAGGTTGGGACTGACTTGATTTTAATAACATTTATAAGTGGAGATTTTACATTAGTAAGCATCTTAAATCATAAAATCCATAAACAAATCAGTCAAAGCCTTTTTTCCTGTTTCCTGCCAACATATTTTCGTCTGTCTCCGTCTCCTCAGACGATGGTTCTGGCGAGCGGCGGACAGGACGGCGCCATCTGCCTGTGGGACGTCCTGACAGGGAGCCGCGTCAGCCACGTTTACGGTCACCGAGGAGACGTCACCTCGCTGGTCTGCACCACCTCTTGTGTCATCAGCTCGGGACTGGATGACCTCATCTGTATCTGGGACCGCAGCACGGGGATCAAACTCTACTCCATACAGCAGGTACAGCGTTTGTTTTTAATACGGCTGTAACGCACCAATCGCCAGCGAGCGTCCGGCCAGGGCCAGCAGTTCAATGTTACATTTTTGTTGTTCAGTTCGAGATGGGGTTTTGCTTTTTAGACTGTGACATTTGAATAATTCTTATTGGCCAAAAGAGTGAACAATACAGAATAAAGACTAAAAAAAGAAAAGATTAAAGAAAAGTCCCAAAAACAAACCCTCTTCGATGGTTTAATGGAAGGAATTTTGTCCCATTAAAAGACAAAAACTAACAATGTTGTTTGTGTGTACAGTACATTACCCAAACAATAAGCCAATTAATCATAATCACTGATTTTAAGTCATTGACGAAGCAAAATGTTGGAACATATGCTCGTTCCAGCTTATCAAACGTGATGATTTATCCTTTGTCATTGTCAGTTGAATACATTTAGCCTGTGTACTATTTGATTAAGAAAACAAGTACAAACACTTATCAGAAATACTTTAATAATCCCAGGGGGAAATTATTATTTATCTTGGGCTCTGGGCATTTTTCATTATTTTATATATAAAATATATATCTTATATTGACCTTCTTACACAACAGCACAGTTTTTACCTTTTACCCTGGGTGACTCAAGCTAACCTCTCTCTCTCCTCACCAGGAGGTGGGTTGCGGGGCCAGTTTGGGAGTGATCTCCGAGTCTCTCCTGGTGACGGGGGGCCAGGGCTGCGTCTCCTTCTGGGACCTGAACTTCGGCGACCTGCTGCAGACCGTCTACCTGGGCCAGAGCAGCGACGGCCAGGGCGTCCGGCAGCTGCTGGTGCTCGACAACGCCGCCATCGTCTGCGACTTCGGCAGCGAGCTCAGCCTGGTTTACGTGCCCTCGGTGCTCGAGAAACTAGACTGAGGAGGGAAAGGTGAAGAGCCGCAGCTGCAGCGGGAGCACTCTTTAAAAAAAACATGCACTCTGAACATCATTTTCTTCATCATTTTGACTTTCCCTGTTTGTTTTTGGTTTTTTTTGGCTTTCTTTTGTTGTTTCTGAAACCCAAAGGAGACACGACCATTAGACCGTTTTCCATGTGCATCTCTCTTTTTTTTGCTGTTTAAAGTACAAGCCTGGATGTAAGGAGGAAACAAACGCTGAGGACTGATTGTGCAACCTGCTGCATTTTATGGGAGTGGGGGGTGACAGACCCTCGATACCCAAGTGTTGACATTTACGAGGGTCACGAGGTTCAAGAGAAGCTGGATGTTTCTCACTTAAAGAGAATCCACGAGTCACCAGTTTGTGCTTTTTGTGTGTGTGCGTTTGTTTGTTTTGTGGCTCTGCCCTCTATGCTGCTGATACGGGTGGGGCTTCACGGTAACCCCACCCGCCCAGAGAGGAAGATAAAACTGTCTCCTTATTTTTTAATATTCCCGCTGCCTCTTTCGCTCGACGGCGAAGTGCAGCCACAGCGAGCCCGGCGGCTCTACGGCCTGTCGGGATGAGCTGCGCAGTTCTACATTAATGTGAGTGTGTGTGTGTGTGTGTGTGTGTGTGTGTGTGTGTTGGAGACTGAATGAATTTAGGCCCTTTTTTTTATTGCAAAACACTGCTGAGAACAAAAATGGATTGGATATGTGTGAAATGTGTGCGTGAGGGAGAACTGATGATTACTGTAAAAAGTAAACCTCCAGAGGGGGCTGTTTTTATATGTATAAATCTATTATTTATTAGCGATACCTTTTTTTTTTTTTGAATAACATTTTGTTTATGAATGGCTAATCCCGGCTCCTAAACAAGAATATAATAATGTGGAAATAACAACATTAATGTAAGATGGTGATTATTTGTTTGGCAGGGTTGGGGCATTGGTTATGTAACGATTATTTGTAATATTGAACTGGAAACACTGAAGTGTGTGTTGTGATGGAGTTTAGGGGGGGCTGCAGGAGAAAAGGTTCCTCCTTTCGTCCCAGCCTCGGCCTCTGATTCTGGGGTTACTGATGCTGTACGAGGGGACGCCCCTGTGTGCTACACCTTCATTAGGCTACCTCCATTTTTCCAAACTGCTTGAATTTTGGATGAGAATACTGACGTCACGTCGTATTTTTTTTTTATAAATTGTGCCCTTTTTTTAGAGATTTTTTAAAAAAATCATTGTTTACTGTAACTGTTTCAACTTAAATCATTTCCAATCCAGGATTTTTATTTTGGCCACAACGTGTTGTTGATGCAAACTTCAGTGGAGTCTGTTGTAAAAACCTGTCCGCCTCTTTCTGCAGCCAGTCAGTGAAAATGTGAAGAACAGCAACAAATAGTCAGTCAATACATCCAGCAGATAATCTCCATTTAGAGACTCCAAACTACCTAAAGACTTGGTGTCTCTTTTAAAAAACCTTGGCTGTTTTTATGCCCCTAAAAAGCAAAATTGTGAAAGATCTTCAATACGAAACATTTCCACATGCTTTACATTATACACACACACACACACAACTCCAAACAATGCCAATAAGCACCAGTTATCCAGTCTTACAGGCAATTTGCTACAAGCCAAGACAGAAATAGAGCACGCAGCAACAAATATCTGTTGCTTATTGTGATTGGTTGGAGATGTGTATTTATCCTAAAGAGGTTTGACTGAAGAAACCGTGTTGGAGCTGCTTCTGCTAAATTTTATTTTCTCTCTTTATAAATGACAGTGACAGATCCAACAAATTCACTGGTATTCTACTGTTAATTCATTTCTCTAATGAGTATTTTGATATTTTAAGTTATCAAATTTTACTAGAATCCCAACTGACGAGTTCAATTTCAAAACATTGATGTCATTGATAAAGTAACTAGTCAGCGCCTCTTCACTCTGAATACCCGCTGGAAGAATGTAGCGTCCAGGTTTAAGACTTTTCCCTGACTGACAACAACAACATCCAGAATGTATTTTCTCCAGATCAACCATCTGCTGTAGCTGCGTCTACTGAATGTCGTCCCAGAAGGTGTTGACAAACGAATCCGTAAAAAAAAAAAGAAAACCAGCGACTCAATCCTTTTACAGTATCGCATCGCAACACTAATTCAATGCACTACTAACCCTCTCTGACGCGCATGCTCACACACGTTAGGCACTTTTTTTTTTTTTTTTTTTTTCTTCAAACATCAGCTTACTTATAGAAAATGTGGACATAAGTAGACGCCTGCAGCACTAGTAAACACGCACACTGCAGAAATATGTGGAGGAGGCAGCTTACGGGTCTGGTTGAACTGGGATGGATGCAGGGACCGAGTAGTTTGCATTGTGCACAAAAGCTTGAAGAGACATCTGCATCCCACAGAAACCAGACCTGTGACATCCTTGGCATTGTAACCTGTTAATTTATTAGCTTTGTGTCCTCTGTTGTACGCCGTAGTCGAAAGAAGCTTTAGGAATGGGGAAAATGTGTAGCTAGTTTTTTAGATTTTATTTTTTATTTTTTTTTAACTTGTGTTTTCAAGCAAATGTGAATTTGATTTAAAGCTAAAGTTTGGCATTTGGGGAAATGTGCTTACTGGTATTCACTTTCTGGCAGCGAGTTAAATAAGAGACTTCTTGCCACTACACTCATTAAAACAAAGGTCCCTGTTGACTTACAGCCAGCAGGCGGTTAGTGTAGCACAAAGTCTGGAAACAGCTGGTCTGGTTCTGTTAAATGTAACAAAATCAACCTAACGCTAATTAACACGTTGGCTATTTTGGGGGGGTTTTCTTGGCTCTGAACATGTTTACACTTATGTGCTGATTACCAAACAAGATACAATGTGTTAATTAACGTTAGTTAGCGTAAGAAGTGCTGGTCACCGACTCCGTCACCGTTCTATAGAGCCAGGCTGCTCGTTCCCCCTCGTCTCCTGTCTTTGTGCTACGCTCCTGCCGGCTGTTCGCTTCCGTTTAAAAGACAAATATGAAAGTGGCATCGATCTTCTCATCTAGCAGAAAGCGAATGAAAGCATTTCCCAACATGTCGAACTGTTCCTTTAAAAGAGGGAGGGAGGGAGGGAGGGAGGGTTGGTGTGGCAGTTTCAGCTGAATCTTAGCTTACTTTGAATGTTCTGGTTCATCGCATACGGACTCGGCCGTGTAACAATCCATATCCAAACAGAGTCAGTTCACGAGTACGGTTCTGTCCAATCCATTACAGTCGGCCGTGCTTCAAACATACCTTTTCATCCCGTCAGTGTACCATATCAAACGTTTGTGGATGCAGCCGTGACATCCTCACTGTAACGGCTCTGATATTTAAGGCTTTTGTGGTCCACATCTGATCCCCCCGCTGGCTGCCTAAACAAGCAGAAATCATTTAGTTTCTTGTTGTTTAGACAGCTGTGGGAGAAAAAAACAAAGATCTCAATGAAGTCTGTAAATCTCCAGATCTGCTCCTTTCTCCCCCTCTAGCCTCCACCCTTCATTGGCTGGCTACAATCTACACAGGCTGTAGTAGTGGAGGTAACTTCTTTACTATTTTGTAACACAAACAAAAAAAAAAGCGCAAGACTTTTTACTAATTTTCAAATAAAGAGGCTTTGATACAACAGTTTTATGTCTACTGGATTTATTTTATATTTTTACAATAATGAATGATTAGTGATGGGGTTTTTTTTCCAGAATGACTTTCGGAATAGTCTAATTTTTTAAAGATATTTACAGTGTTACAGATGAAGAAAAATAATCAACTTGTTAAGACGTGCTGAATTGTATGTTGCTCTGTGTTACCATGACGACTGAGCTACACGCACTGATTGAGTTGAGTGGGGTTTTTGTGTCCTTAAAATAGCTCCACCAAGCTCCTCTGGCCCCGCCTGCGACTCCATGCACTCTTTATTCCAGTCATTAAAACGATCGCAGGCCAGTGCCGAAGGGAGCAGCCGAACACCATCACACCCTGGTGATTACTTGTGAAGTGGGGTGGGGCTATGAAAGTGGAGTGCATGCTGGGATTTTTATTGGGCCCAGATCCGGTGCTGCAAGTGCAGAACATCCATCCATCACAGACGCAGAAATAAAAGCAGCAAAGAGCGACAGAAGGAGTAAAAGGAATACAGACGAGTGCATAGTGATCTGGTCCCAGAAGCCACCGGTGATGGGAGGAGAAGCGAGTGCGTTTGTGTGTCAGGTATCACACCCCTAAACCTGTGGAAATACACCTAACTTCAAAACTGAACCCCTACCGTCTGCCACCAGGCACGTCTTGGTAATTCGACACCACTAAAAGGTCCCACTCTCAAGATTCAGTGTGTGTTTCTTCTTAAAAGCAGGGTTAGAAAGAGCTACAGGCCTTCGCTGACGCCTGGTGGTAAAGTGAAAGACAAGCAGAGATCCGTGGACTTGTCTCAGTGCTTGTTGAGGCTCCAGAGGGGGTCCAGGCTACTGAGCGGGTCGTCACCTTCCTCCCCTCGAGTCCCGTGGAGACCCTGACCCTCCGCTGGCTGCAAGAAGCTCTGCTTGGTCACCCGCTGCTTCCCCTTGCCCCCTCCCTCCATGGAGAAGGCCTCGGGCGTTAGCGTGGCCAGCAACTCCAGGGACGAAGGAGCCGGAGCAGAGGAAGCGGGAGGCGGGCTGATGCTGGGCGTCGCCTCTGGGACTGACTGATGGTTGGCTGCTGGTGGTGTGCAGGGGGAGACAGCATCCAGGCCGTTAGGCGGTGGTGGAGAGTTGGTAGGCGAGGTGAGAGGCGGGCTGAAGGAGGAAGGGGGCTGGGGATCTGTGGGGGGGTACTGCAGCGCCTGGACGTCGCCCAGCGAGTCAAGGTCGGGTAAGATTGTGCCGAGCTGCTCCTCCAGGCCAAAGGAGGCCTCCATGGCTGGGTCTGTGGCGCTGGGCGGCCGGATGCTGAGCTTGGCGATGGTGGCTTGGATGGAGCTGATGGGCATGTCACCACCGAGGACAAGATCCTGCTGGGACTCCTGTCTCTGGTAAGGCTGTGGAGAGAAACAGAGAGACATGTTCAGATAAAAAGAGTCAGAGAAAATAAAGTGCCTCTAACTGCTGCTGCTGTGAAAGCTCTACTGACAATAAAAGGAGTACCTCGTCTGACCAGAACTCGTAGAATTCCTTTGGAGCGAGTGCAAAATGTAAGTAAATGCAACATTAGAACTTATTATAGTGACAATGATTGGCACTACCAGGCAGTGAGATTCAAAGACTACACTAGAGACAGCAGTTCTACTCTACTCCTTTCTGAAGGCGGACATTCTGACTTTAAAGACGTGTAAATAAGTTCCTGTTGAACTTGAAATGGTGGTATGATCACCAGCCATCAATAATGTTATTAGTTACACATGTGCTTCTTCTGCTATGACGAGTCAAAATGTCCATCTGAGATGTGAGCTCGGTGATATGACATTATGACATAAACCGGTAAGTTTGAGTTACTTTTACAAGCAAAAATAAAAAAACACTTGCTGATACGAGTCCCTTAAATGTATTTCATATAATTTTTAATGTTATTGTAAATGGAATATCTTGGGGGTTTTGGACTGTTGGGACAAAGTGTGCAATTCAAATATGTCCCATTGGCTATTTTCTACAATTTTCTTATATTTTATAAACAAAACAATTATTCAAATGAAAATATTGAAAAACTGGTAAATAATGTACCTGTTACTGTGATCAACAATATGCAAGTCCAGGTTGCTTATAAGAACAAATAATCTAGCTTCTATTATTGGCCTTTTCATTGATCTAGCAGGTGTGATACGTTTAACATGTTAAATATGACATAATTACAGGATACTTGTCAACATGTTCCTGAGGATCACCTGAACACTAAATGAACTGGTGCGCAGGGGAATATGGGATACTGAGGGTCAGTTTTTAAACTACACCCAGTTCCACTGTAACAATTATAACCATCTAGTACATGTGAGTGAGTGTCAAACCTTTGGGGCTGCAGGGCTGGTGTTCTTGCTGCAGGTGGCGGTAGTGATGCCGTGTCGCTGAAGGACCTGCTCAGCGTGCTTCAACACAGCCTCATAGCAGAACTTCAGGTGGAGCTGGAGACGCAGACAGAGAGTGAGAATGTATTCACCCTGAGGAATACACTGTAATTCCAGCTACTGGTTCAGTTCACAATGAAATTCTGTGTATCCTGCCACCTATAGGTTTATAAACAGGTTTTAAAATTGCACTACACAGGATTTATCTGTGACAACACACCTGTTTCATCAGAATAAATCACAAAGTGGAGCTACAATAGACACCCAGTAACCTTATTAACAGATATCCAGGACATCACTTTTTCCGAAATTGCTTTTCCTATCATGCCACCAAGGAGCGCTTCATATTACATTGAATTACATTTGCATAATGAAATCCTCAAACTGTTAATAACTGGCTCTTGCTGCCACCTGAACAACCCTCCTACTGCAGCATTCAACTCATGATATACATCAAACACAACTTCAGATTTCAGTGTCTGACCTTCTCCTGCAGCATGTTCTTCCTCTGTTGTCTCATCTTCTTCACCAGCAGTGGAAGGTCTGGGATGCCGTTTCCTGCCTCCAGCTCCTGCACTGCAGCGTACAGCAGACAGAAGGCACCGGTGCGTCCCACACCCGAGCTGAGACAGACAGGGAACAGGCCGATAAGCAACACTACACAACACCACCGAGAAGTTCAAATGACTGAGGATCAAAGAACAATATCCACCACTGTACTTTATATATATATATTACTATGTAGAGTTTATCTACATGCATCTCAATAAAAGAATGTTTTCAGGTGCTATTTAGGCTGTTTTCTAGTCTTTTGTATGATTGTATTCAAAATCCTTTTTGTTGTGCATCCGTTTCGTTTTGTGTAGCACTTATGGTGGAACATATGTATATGAAGAGTGAAATAGGCCTCAGCAGCAATCCATCAAAAAGACAGGATAGACATTTAACATAAATCCCTAAATTCACAAGAAACTGACTCTAAATGATTGCTGGTCGTCTGCCAATGAAGCTTGAGGAATAAACTAGTCAGCTACTGTGACGTTAAGCATCAAATATAAACTGAGATGTTTACACACACTCTTACCTGCAGTGCACCACGACAGGTGTGTGTAACGGCCTCTGGTGGAGGTAGTGCCCATGAACCTCCTGGATGAACCGCAGCAGGTTGCTCTTGCTGTCAGGAAGACCCCTGATGGGAAATGCTCAATTATAATAAACAAATTATAATAATAATATATCCCAACAACAACAACCTCTACACATGATCAGAGCCATTTGTGTTTTCTACAGAAGCTACTGATTAAAAGGAAGCACTCACAGTTCTGGCCAGGAGGTGAACTGGAGATGGACGACGGTGCGCTTCAGGCTTTGGTCGCGGTACTGCAGGCTGATCATGCGCTCCACATGTGTCGGTGTTGTCTTCTGAGTGGTTAGGCTGAGTGTGATTGGTCCCTGAGAGAGCTGCTGGCCGCGCTCCGTTGGGAAGTAGCGCACCACCTTTCCCTGGGAGAGATTGAGGCGACAACGTTAGAAACAGACGGTAACAACAGAGTGTGTGAGGTTTCTGCAGGAGCTGTTTTCAAAAAGAAACTTTAAAGAAATGATCCATTCTATCTGTATCCGATTATCAACATGTGACACGATTGAAAGCTCCAAAGTACAAAATGGACTTTGTGGTAAAATTGTTTCTCAACTGCAGATTCAAAGGTCAAAAAACAAACTTCAGCTTTTAAACCAACGAGGGTTAAAGGACTTTAATTATTCCTATTTTAATTGTTAGTCCTTTCTAAATTTCTAAAAAGAAAATCTACAATTCGATGACAACTGGGCATACTCCATCTGCTGATGAAGATCATGTGAAATAACTTCACACATTACTGAACAGCTACTAAATGACTTTGAGATTGAGATGAAACTGTTAACTAAAAAATGAATAAAAGGTTATTAAGGTTCATTCAAATGTTCTCCAGCAGCACACCACATGTTGTTTTAATCACTTCCACATTAACTCACAGTGAAAACTGAACTCAGTACCTTTTCCAGCTCGTGCTCTGAAACCAGCATGACGATCAGTGACACCTTCTGCTCATACACCATCAGCCAGAAGTCTGCCGCTGTGCCGGTGAGCGGAGCCTGCGTGGCAATAAGGCGCGGGCAGTATGGCGATAAGTCTTCCACGTAGCTGGCGTTGATGTAGTCATCTTTGCCTGATTGCAGCACCACGCGGTTGAGGTCATAGGGCATGACATCCTGGTGACGGTTCTTCATGGTGTAGCAGCGGGCGATGGCGATGGAGAGTTGGCGGGCGTCCTTCTCCTGCTGGTCCTGTAGCTCTTTCCAGCGGGCGTCCAGCACAGACAGGCCACCCTCATTTTCTGAGGGGTGCTCCAGGGAGTCTACCTGGGCTCTGTAACGTTCCAGTTCACCGTGAAGACGGGCGACGCGCTCCGGAGCTTGGTATGGGTCACCCTGGATCAGGAGAACTCCCTGGGAGCTCTTCTTTCGACGCTCCCCATCCTGTGGGTCAGCTTTGGTGGGTTGGAGGACGTTGGTGGGGGCCTTGGTACCTCCAGGTTGGCTCTCGGGACTCGAAGAGAGGAGGTCATCTGTGCTTGAGTTCTGGGGCAGAAAGAGCGATGTGGAGGGAGAGATAGCAGAGGGAGAGGGAAGAGTGGATGGAGCTGAGCCTCCGGGGGTGGGGGCTGGTGTGGGTCTCTGCTGGGGGTTTAGACCCAAAGAGGTAGGACCTGGAGAGGGAGATGGGGAGGGGGAAGGCGAAGGAGAAGGAGGCACAGTGTTTGGTGGTTGAGCCACTGAAGGACCTCCAGGGGAGGGCTGGATCATGTGCTGAGCGGGGGGAACGTGGGGAACGTGTGGAACGTGTGGACCGTGTGGGCCCATGGCAGTGGGTTGCTGTGGGGCACTTGGAGGTACATTCGCTCCTGGAGCTGAAGGGTACAGAGTGGAGGGCTGTGGGTGGGGCATGGTAAGAGGGGCCTGAGGTTGTTGGGGAGCTGCAGGCTGTGGAGCCAGGGGCTGCTGAGGCATCATGGGAGCCCCTCCAGGGTAGCAAACTCCAACAGAATGAGGGGGCTGGGCCTGGGGTTGGCTGGGCATCCGCATGGGCTGTTGGGGCATGTTTGGCATAGGAGGCTGTCCAGGGTGGGGGGTGATGTTGTGGGGGTAGTGCGCTGGGGGGCATCTGTGGCATTGGGCCCCTCGGCAGGTGGACCTGAGGACTGGGGACCATATGAGGTTGTGAAGCAGGAGGCATCTGTGGGTGCATGGTTGGGTGAATGGGCTGGCTAGTTGGGGGCATGTAGTTCTGTGAGACTGGAGGCATTGGCTGACTTGTGGGGGGCATTTGTGCTCTGGGGCCACCTGGTATCTGCATATGTGGGTGGGGGGGGAGCTGCTGGGCACTGGGGGGCATTGAGATTTGTTGCTGTTGTGGCAACATGTGTTGGTGAGGGAGCCCAGGGGGCATCTGTTGGTTGGGGTGGGGCATGTAGGGTTGAGATGCAGGAGGTGCTGGCTGAGAAGTTGGGGGCATTTGTGGATGTACAGTCTGAGGTGGCATCTGGCCCTGAGGTGGCCTTGGCATGGAGCCTGGCATCATCTGGGGGTGCTGCTGGGGTACATAGCCCTGTGGAGTCTGGTAGCCTTGGGGTATCTGAGGCCGGGGCTGATAGCCATTTTGTTGATGTGGCTGCAGCTGACCTGGGAATGGCTGCTGGTACTGGGGAGGAACACCAGGCTGAGGGGGCATATATCCATGTGGGTAGGCGTGAGGACCAGGAATAGCTCTTGGTCCAGGCTGGTATCCCTGAGGCAGTGGTTGCCCAAGGGGCTGAGGGTACTGCTGTGGCTGCTTCTGCTGCTGTTGTTGGGGTGCAGGAGTTTGGGTTGGGCCATGAATGGGCATGCCTGGCTGGGGCATAAAGTGGGGGTAGGTCCCCATCTGTGGTGGTACAGTGTAGCCAGTTGAGGCTGCAGGTGGGACAGGGTGGTGTGGTGTAGGGGCGTAGCTGGGGATAGGAGCCTGGATGCTATCCACAGTGGTGGTCGAAGGCCGGACTGCGGTTGGGGCTACACGTCCAGGCTGGGGGCCGTGAGTAGGGGGTGGCCGATAACCTGACACAGTTGCCTGGGGTGGCAATTGTGGAGGCATCTGTGGAGTCATCTGAGGGAGGGGCCCCCGTGGCAGAGCCCCAGAAGAAGGAAACTGAGCTATCCGTGCCAGGAGTTCTGGAGGGGGCAGGTTGGCAGGGAAGCGAGGAAGACCAGCAGATGGAGCTCCGGGCCAAGGCAGAGAGCTGCTGCCACCCAGGTTGGAACTTGGAGGTACGAAGGCTTCGGGATTGGGTAGACGGGCTGCAGCGGGGTAGGAAGCAATGTCAGGGGGGAGGCTGCGGAGTTCCTCAGGTAGGTCACCCCCCAAGGCTAAGATGGCTGCACTAAGCTGGGCCAGCTCCGGGTCCTCCAGGCTAGAGCAGGCAGAATCGACATCTGAAGCCTTTGTGTTCAAGGAGGGCTTAGCTGCTGTAGGCCGTGCTGGGGGCTTCTTCTGGGTCTCTCTAAGGAAGAGACAAACAACAGAGAGCAAGGATACAGCATGAGTAAGTTCTGCTTTGGCTATCTGGAGATCAAAGGAAAAATGTTTTGTTTCAATGTCTGCCTTACTTTTCTAGGACGGGCTTCCTCTCCTCTGCCCTGGTCTGACAAAGGGTCTTCGCTCTCTCCAGCAGACGTGATGCTTTGGTTTCCAGGTCTTCGTAGAACTCCTTCCCCTCCTGGGACTTCTTTATCAGGTCCTCATAGGCTTCGTACGAGCCCACCAGTCCCTGGACGGTGCCGTTCCACTGCTGCTCAGTCTGGCTCAGGCCCTTGCGAACTGAAGCGTACTGGACGTTGGCCTCGGTCAGGGCCTTCAGGATGTTCTCCTGAGCTGCCAGGTTCTGGTCAATATACACCTTCACCTGCTCGTACTTCTTCAGCTGCTCCTCAAATATACGCTGGAAGGACACAGGTTAGTTAGCGGTCTCACAAAACCCTCTGGTTGCAATATAAGCGTCTTCTTTGAATCATTTTAGTTTTAATGTTTCTCTCTTAGTTTTCCATGTTACAATCTGCATGTTTCGTGTGGACTCTAGGGAAACATGGGCAGCCGCATACCTTCATGTCTGCCCTCTCTGTGGTGACGAGGGTGGAGGTGATGTCATCCTGCTGGATTAGGTCACGGAGCTGTTTCTCCAAAGAGCCTCTCTGTTCACGCATTTCCTGCACCTTCCCTAGGATCCGCTTCATGCACTGCAGCCCTGCTACTTCCTCTGCGCACGCACCGACACCGACACACCGACAGACACACACCGACACACACACACACACATTCATAACCGCATTATAAAACAGAAAGAAATATAATTCAGCTTGATTGATGCATCAAATACATCATCGTTTATTTTCAGTGGCATTTTATTGATGCTTCCTTGCCTTCTTTCAATCTGCTTGTTCTTATAATATGGCAATATAATATGTCTTATAATATTTATTCAAATGCTTTTTTTGCCATATTTTTGTAACTGTAAAGCACCTTTCACTGGTTTTGAAAAGGCTAAATAAAGAAAGTTTTATTTTCTTACATTCAGCTTATACCAAAATCTTTATATTCATAACATGTTTTGAAAATGTTTCACAACACAATGTAGCAAACAAGATCTGCCACCTAGTAACTGTGTCAATTAATCAATTAGTCAATCTGCAGAAAAAGAATTACTATTTTCATTACCAATACATTTTTTTCATTATTTTTTAAGCAGCTCTAAGCAGCCCTATAATATATTATAAGAGATCACACAAACTCTCACCATCAAACACACTCACCTTCACTGAGCTGGGGCCGGGGCAGGGCCTCTTTCAGACTTTCGAGGGGCCCCCCGAGCAGACGCAGGTTGCTAATATGCAGGTTCATGGCCCGGTGGAGCTCCGTGTTGGTGAAACTGGCCTTCTCATGAGCCTCCATGTACTTCTCCAGGTCCCTGCGGATCTCAGCCAGAGCCTGGGCCTGTGCTGCCGGGTGCACCTCACCTGCGGCGGGGCCGCAGACCTCCTGGAGGGCTCGCTGGCCGGTCTCGTCTTCCTCTAGCACGTCTCTAATCTCCCTCAGTGAAGACTCCACGTCAGTGAAGACACCCGACAGCCCTACAGAGGCAAGAAATGTGACAGAAGAAGATCACGACAAGGTGCTGCATAGAACACACAAGCATAGAAAAAATATCTTGCATACACAGTTATGACAGGAGATTTGATCTGTGTTTTAGGCGATCATTAACAATGAAACAGTAGAATTAGCCTTGCGTACACCACAGGGCCTATTCTACCCGTAAATGTTAATAATCCACAGAAATGTGAACATTATTATCATCAAAATGTATGTTTATCATTAATGTAATGGTCATAATAATGTAACATTAACATACTTGTCATGGTTTTCCTCAGGTGGCCTGTTTATCAGTTTGTTTTAGCTGTTTAGGGTTGATTATATCAGAAATTAAGATTTGTATTGTTCAGTCAAGATGTGAGTTTATTGACATTGCTAAGCATTAGTAGCCACAGGATCATATCTAGGGGGAAAAGTAATAAAAAACCAACACTGAAGTTTGGAATATTGTTTGTTAATTATTTATCATCTGCATTATCACACCAAAACACAGTCAGTGTGTGTGTGTGTGTGTGTGTGTGTGTGTGTGTGTGTGTGTGTGTGTGTGTGTGTGTGTCTGTGTGTATATTTCCACTGACCTTGCATTGACTGGATGAGGCTCTTGACGGTGTCGGGTCGGACACTGAGAGCAGCACACTTCTCCATCAGGACTGGAGGGATGTGGCTGTACATGTCCAGGTTGTCCACCGACTCCGGCTCCAAACCCAGAGAGTCCATAAACTGCCTGCGGGAAGAGACGAGACCAGTCAGCTCAAACTCGCACAGGCTCTGATAAATAAAATCCTATTCCTTTCAGTACATGACTATTGCTTTCAGTATCAATATTAAGTTCAGAGTAGGGAATGGCCATAAAGGCTACCAAAGTTCTTGTAGCAAGATGTCCAAAGATTTTTTTTGTTTATGAATTTGATTTAAGGAACTGAGCATAGTGGGATCTTATTTTGGGTTCAATAAAGTACATATAAACATCACATACACTATAACGTGTTATATTTAGAAAGGGGTCACTATCATTCTTTCTGACAACTCAGTTTATGTCACTTGATTTCTTGCAAATGATCATGAATTAACGGTATAATTTCATATAGGCTTGATGATGCACACAAACTCATGTACTTACTCTAGTGTTTCATTCTTGCTCTCAATCTTGACCATGACGTCCCTCAGCAGCTTGGCCTTCTCCTCACTGGACACAGAACCACAGACATTAATAAACCTTATTAATGCATGAAAGGCTGACTGATGAAGCTCTTTTTCACCTGTCTAATATGAAGTTTGCATCTAAAGAAGGCGCCTACCTGTAGAGTGAAGAGGCCTCATGAGCAGCCATAGGCACCAACTTGGCAAACAGGTCTGGCCCAGTGACAGTGGGGTCCGTGGGGTTGACTGGCAGAGCTTTCACCAGTGGGGCACCTAGAAAGGCCAAAAGTAGCCGGTTTTACTGGCACGGTAACGCATGAGCTCGATTTTATACAGAATACATCAACAGAAGACAAGAGATCAAAATCAAAAGAAACAGCTACAGCTACAGCTTCTGTAGTTTGTCCTTATAACACAGAATGCAGACACATTTTGGATGTGAGGCAGCCCAATAATAAGAAATTGCTTGATTAACATATTAAATCAAGACAATAATCAGATTAATCGCTGATGAAAATAATAATTTTTTGCAGCCCTAATTCGCAAAGAGGTCTTTTGCTCAGCTGCCTTCCTTTAAGACAGAGAATCAAATTATATCTAAAACATTTTTTATCACTTTATTTAACACCTTTGATGACAAATACAATCACAAATTTTTAAACTTGCCACCAAGGGATGAACTCACTAACCTGAGCTTTGACCTGCAAGTACAGTCCAGTAACTGTGGCTTTAAAAGTATATGAATGTGGCTGCAATTACAAACTGAGCAGGAGTGCACTTATAAACAAAACTGTATCAGAATCACTTCAGAGAGTCACCCAATACATGTAAAAGTCCAAAATATTCCACAAGGATCTACACAATGTCATCATAAACACTGGCACACCCAGTTAAACACAGTTACACACAACAAGGTATGCACTCACTCTCCACACATGCAACAAAATACATCTATATGTAAATGCAGCTTTGCATGCGCACAGTGATAAAGGCACTGCGTCAATACAGGAAACTGAACATACTGAAGCTTCTTCCTGTTACCTTTCACTGAGGCCAGAGTCTCCAGAGAAGGAAC
This sequence comes from Dicentrarchus labrax, assembly GCF_905237075.1. Lineage (NCBI taxonomy): Eukaryota > Metazoa > Chordata > Actinopteri > Moronidae > Dicentrarchus > Dicentrarchus labrax. The sequence continues at coordinate 2,257,684 of NW_026136707.1, read as the reverse complement.
TGTCTCATGATAGATGAAGTCATTGTCCTTTTTGGCTGAATTAAACCTGAAAGTCAAAGTTCAAAGACAACATTTTAACATGTATTGTGAAAACCGGGACAAAGACAGCAGCTAAACTACATGAAAATACCAAAATTGTGACAATTGTGCTCACTTTCCCCCGATAACGTCCATGGTGAATCTCAAGGCCTCTTGCACACTGTCGGGTTGACCCTTGTTGTACCCAGACAAAACAAAGGAGTTTTGTAAAACAGTGGACACACACACACACACACACACACACACACACACACACACACACACACACACACACACACACACACACACACACACACACACACACACACACACACACACACAGGTTACAGTGACACCTGAATTATCTTATCATGTGTCTACCTTGGCCAGCTTGATGGCTTCACTGAGTTTGTCCAAGGAGCTCTGTAGATACGCCAACTGTTGGAAACAGAACATTTAAGTAAGCCACAGGGCAGTGGAAATCTGAAGATAGAAAATTATGGGAAATGTTTTGAGTCATATTGGAGACATTTAGCAGAAGGGAAAGCAGCTTACTATGACTGCAGTAAATCCCAACTGAATTTGCTGCAGCTTTTCCAAAAAGTGAAAACTACTTTTGTCGTTTTAAGATCAAATTGGGATGATATGTAAAGTTTGCAGCCAGTCCATCTCCCTGAAGTTAAAAAAAGGATTGTTTGTGGAGATTGAGGCTTTTTGTTTGACATCGGCTTGTAAAAGTGGTACCAAATTGAATAATCATTATACAGGAAATTGCTGTAAAATTGGGGAATTTATTTCAGTTTTTCTTGAAAATCTCAAAAACATTTCAAGCAATGGTTGAATTTGCAGAAATTACTGGAGAGAGCATTCATTTCTGCATGGAACAATGCAGCGACCAAGCACCCAGACAGCGGATGGAAAAATTATTATATGTGTGAAATTTGGTCCTACCCGCTCTCCGTACTTCTGCTGCTCTTCAGCCTGTTTTCCCATGTGAAGCTGTTAAGAGAAAACAAAGTCTGAGTAATCCAATGCCACACACACACACACACACACACACACACACACACACACACACACACACACACACACACACACACACACACACACACACACACACACACACACACACACACACACACACACTCCTGTTACACTCACATGTGCAATAGAGGCAAAGTAGTAGATCTTCATCTGAACCAGTTTCTTCCAGTCCTTCTGGATCTTTCCCAACATAGACGCAGTCTCTGAGTTCTCCAGAGCCCTGCAGGCCTCTTTGTAGTAATCCACCACCTGTAGCACCACAACCACAGTTATTAACCTCTAATATTTTAATTATTGATTGATATGATATGATGTATCTAATATTTAATGATAAGAAGTTGACCTGAGCGCTGATGCGAGCAACCAGGAAACTCTTCCTGTTGTCCAACATGGACTTTTCCAGAAGACACTCCTGAGCCTGGCCCTGGGAGGCAGACACAGGTTGATGAGACATTCTTCTGTGTGTGTGTGTGTGTGTGTGTGTGTGTGTGTGTGTGTGTGTGTAACCTACCAGCATAAGGTTGATGTTGAGGTTAAGGATCTGGTGGCTCATGTCCACGCTGAAGTTGTGGCTGAAATGGTCTCTCAGGTAGGAGAAAGCCCCGGCCGAGCACTGGAAGTGCGTACACGAAACCTTCATTCCCTGGACGGAGAGCAGAGAGTCTCAGTGGGACTGTGTGTGCGTACACGTGCATGTTTGATGTATGTGTGTGTGTGTGTGTGTGTGTGTGTGTGTGTCTTACCTCCTCAGACACCCTGTTATCCATGGCTCCCAACATGGAGTGCAAGGCCCCTACAGGGGAATCCACAAACCGGTTCAGTGAGGTTAGCAGGCTTGGTTTTTACAAAACAACGCTGACTATGATCAGTACTACTGTTCCTTACAGTAAGCCTTCTGTTTACTTGGAACATTAGCTCACTACAGTTTTGTTGTTTTTGGTAGAGCACTGCTGAGAGACACAGGAATCCAGTATGAGACTGGTAATATCAAAGTTATGATGAAGGCGTGTAGCTAGAGCTAAAGTCTATTATTAAATCGACAGCAATCAGCAACTGTTTTGTTTTTAGGTTTTAGTCTGTTGGTTGAACTAAACAAAGTTATTTGAAGATTCTGATGGGCATATTTTACTATTCTGAAGTTTTATTGAACAAAACAACTGATCGAGAAAATAGCTGCCAGTTAAAGCGATAATCAAATGAATCCCGAAGACGTTAGCTGCAGATTGTGAGCCTGACTTGGATTTCTTTTTTTGCTCTACGTGACTTAACTCACCAAGATTGTAGAGGATGCATGCTTGCTCATAGCTGATGTCATCATGGGTGACTGTTTTTCCAGAGAAGATTTCAGTCCTGCAGACAAACAAAAATTAAAAAAGGGCATATCACACAGCATACACTTGAAATACAGTGGATTTGTGTACATGTGTGTGTATATTTGACATGATTTTGTGAACAATATAATTTATAAAGAGATATCCATTTGAAATATTACACAGCTAGTTATGAGCTATGTTACAAATCATCTGCTGAAGAAATCACATAAATTCAATGTTTAATAGAGCACACTAACTTTATGCTGCTACATTTAAGAAGGAGGTTCATTCACATCAAAGGAGGAGAATATGACAGGATTTTCAATATTTCAAAAAAAGGTTAACATCAGCAAATAAACATACAGTATCAGTCTGACCCCGTTCTGTGAAAAAATGTCCCCGGATTTTGTAAAATGTTCCTATTATTTTGTCCACTCCTGTACCTGAAGATTCAGAGCAGTCAGCTGACATTCTTTTCCAGAGCAAACTTCAGCGAACACTAAAATTAGCTTCAGACCTCTAGTGTCCAGGCCAACAATAGTTCAGACTGCAGGAGGACGGTGTGTGTGTGTGTGTGTGTGTGTGTGTGTGTGTGTGTGTGTGTGTGTGTGTGTGTTACTACCATGAGATGGGTACAGCAGCCTCCTGGCCCGTTCCCATGGGTACTCGGCTCTGGAGGTAATGCAGCTGGCCAAAGTACTTCCTCAGTGTGCTGCATCCCTCGAAATCCCTCGTCACATTCACCGCACTCTGTGAAACAGACACAAACACTGTGTTTCTTTTGTGTTTGATCAGCTGTTCTTTATAACTGCAGCTACAGAATCTGCACTTCTGCAAACACACCTCCGTTTAGAGCGATGAGTTTTAGCATTTAACCTTCAGAAAGGATCATTTTCTTGAAGACGTTTGCAAAAAGCTTATTTCCCCCGACTGGGATCGGATCAGGGATTGGATCAGGGATTGGATCAGGGATTGGATCAGGGATTGGATCAGGGACTGGATCAGGGATTGGATCAGGGATTGGATGTGCAATCTGGCACACAGACACCAGTATTGAGTGGAAAACACATCAGCGGTTAGATTGAGTATTCCACTTGTCTTCCATTAGAATTCCCCCCCAGGAAATAAAATGATATTTTCACGATTACATTCTCATCATTGATGACCTCGACTCCATCATATTCCAGAGTGGGTTCTGTAGTTGATGGATGCTTCACAACTACTTCTGTCACCTTCAGTGGACGGGGTGGGTGGGAGGGAGGGCGTTGGAGATCAAAATTTGCACGTACGACAGAAAGAGATTTTATTTCGTCCCAAAAAGGAGAACTAACAGGTGTGTTTGCGTGACTCAACCAAATCCTGCAGAAGGCTCTAAACTGTACATTTAGGATTCCACATCATCTCACCTACCAATCTGACTCAAGTACCGGAGAGATGGAAACACAGTTCTTATAACGCCTTTGTCCTTTTGATCTTCATGTTTGAGACTATTAACGCAGAGCAGTACGAGCCTAACCGTAAGCCCATAGTTATAGTGTGTTTGATACGTTTCACTCTTGACTCTGTTTTATGTTTGCATATGTTTTGTCTTATATAATATTGTGTTTTGAGATTTTTGTAGACACATCAGGACCCTTGTAACATTGACAGAATCGATGCTCCAACTCTCCAAACAAAAGCAGCAATTTAATCACATTTGCTCTACAGGGCTTCAACTGATATGTGCAAAGTGACTCTCTGCTATGAGCGGTGTTTTTACTCACCACTATAATTTAATTAAGTCTTATAGACTTAATTAAAGCATTGTAATAACTCTTGATATCTCTACTTTGGTGGTCATACATGGGAATGAACTGAGCCTGGAATCAGGGAACTGGCGAATTAAAATGGAACATCTAGTCAAACATGGTGACGGTAGTTTCACACAGTAGCTACCTGCCGCAGCGTCTCCAGTTTCTTCATCTGTTCATTGTAGTTGTCGGGATTCTCGCCATAATTCTTCAGGATGAACTAGGGAAGAGACGGAAAGAACAAGTGGGTAAATGTGGCACATTTTTGAATCAGCTTCAAACCTTCTAGACTGGAATTGTAATTTTATTTATGGCTTTGGTTTAAACCACATTTATCACATTTTAAAACATTCAAATGTCCTCAAACTGTAGCTAATTAATCAATAGGCTAATATTTTGCCCCGGGCAAGAGCCAAGAGTTTAAACTCCCATCATGCTTTGCCAAGACATTCTCAGTCCCTGTGAGCGACTGTAATAAGCAGCGAGCTACTTAATGTCAGGCCAGGAGGTGAACAATACTGCAGACACACTCATTATTCTCCTAGTGCTTCTGTTTCTTTTTCTAATTAAATCATGGACGCAGGAAAGTCACCGGGCTTCTGGAAAAAGACGCACAATGACACAGCGACAAGACAGGCAGGCATTGTCCCGTCTTCCACAAGCCAGTTATGGTTCAATTCTGCCTTTTGTCCAGCCTTAAAACAGAGGAAACTGTAGCCAATTTAATATAGTCTTAATGGTAATCTGAGCAACAACAGTATGCCAATAAAAAAAAAAAAACACAACATTAAACTCTCACATATTATAGTTTGACTTGTTCCAACATTAGATCAGGCTTTTAAAATGTCCAACAGTAAGGGTTGTATTAGAGGCTATATATTCATATATATATATAATATTGAGGTTAAAGGGTCTCTTAAAGACATAAGCATATGAAATAGTACCGCTCTGTGAATCTCAGAAGACAACAACTGTTCACACAGCATTGTTTGACTCAAGGTTTAGACGTGGGAAGTCCATTGCAAAATATCTCGGAGGAGAATTACAGTCACACGACAGGCCAAAGGTCCGTTATTGTGTCTGAATCAGGAAGGTGCTGGAAAAATGGCTCACCAGATAAAGACGAGACGCACTTGAATGATGGGAATTTTCCTTCCTTGTAAATATCAAAGTGCCTTATTATGTGTGTTTGTGTTGAAATACAACAACCCCAACTGTGAAACCCCTTTTTTTTTTTAAATATCACACCTAACACGCACCAGCTTATTCTGTCATTATAATATAAAAATAAAGCTTTTTTTTTTTTTTTTTTTTTAATTTGGCACAAAGTCTAACTAGAGGCCTCACATCAGACCCTACACCTCTCTTCTTCAGTCTTCCCATCCATCATCCATATCTCCTCTCGTCTTCTGTGTTCACATTATGACATTTACTGTATGCGCTGGCTATTTCTGGTGTTATTTTTATTCTTAACTTTTTTTCCTCTAACTGTAAAAAGACACACAGGATGCTTAATGACTCGGCGTGCTGTTGTTTTGCCCTGTCTCCTTCCCTTTTGGCTGACATCCCTAATACATTAGTGAGCAGCCTGTGTTCAGGTACATGTGACGATGAGATCACGGTTTTATCATTTAACGTGTCGACAGTGTGTCTGGGCCCGGAGGAAGCACCCTTAAAAGACCTCTGCCTTTAACGTCGGTCGACTGTTTGCTTTATTTTTTTTAATGAACTTCGACATGAGCTGTTAGCTTTTTACCAGCTAGCATGCGGCTAACGTTAGCAAACAAAAGGCGGTGGTCCGGAGAGAGAGAGGGGGGGGGGGATTGGACCACAGCTACCAGTTCTGGAAAATTCTCCTTTTCCCGACAGTCGGGTTTTGGAGCTAACGGTTGGTTTGAACCGTGGCTTTAAAAGTGGGTAATCCTCGCCCCGGTTGACTTTCGACCTCAGCCCCTGTTGCTCCGCTCCCCGCCCCGGCTCACCTGCCTGACGGCCGGGCTGAACTGGAACTCCCCAGCCTCCTTTAGATCCAGCCAGATCATCGGCATCCGGGGGACCGCCTCCATCGCGGCCGGCTTTCAGAGGGGGACTGTCAGCCGTTAGGATGTCGGGGGAAAAAAAAAAAAACCCCCCACGTCGGTGGTTCCGTGGACGTTAACGGTTTTCCAAACGGATAGCTTTCCTCCAAACAACTGTGTCATGTATCCATTTACACTTCAACCGGAAGCTGGGAGCGCACGTAACGTAAGCTCCCAATACGTGCCGCGTAGGTTTGTGGGAAATGTAGTAAGATAAGATTTAAAAAAAAAAAAAAAAAGGATTTATTTATTTAACGATAGATTATATTTAAAAAAAACACATTAAATAAGAATACAATAGAAAAAATATATGATAGAAATAAAAATATAAGAGTTATAAATATACAACTTTTTATAAACAAATGTGAGTGAACAGTGGTAGTGGCACGCTGTGGAAATAAATATAATTGCACAGGACAAAATATATGTATAGCAGTGTAATTTAAAGGTATTATAGGCTGTACATATAGGGCTATTAATATACAGTACATGTATTATATAATTTTAAGAATGTGTGTATAAGAATTTGTAAATAATTGCACAGTACAGGTATAAAATAGAGCAAAACAGAGACAAGAGTCTGATCAGGGCCCCCACGGTCAGTCAGTAATGCATCTTGAATTATTTCCTTTCGTTCTGTTTGTTATGTACCTGCAAGGCAGATATCACATCAACAGACTTAATGTCATTTTTTTCTATTCAAATAGGCTCTATTGGCATGGGAAACAGACATTTAAGAGAGCAAAATGAAGAATGAAAATAGCTTCTGGAGCTTACGAAAGCACATCACCACAGTATAAAGTAATTCTCAGACTGTATTGTGTGTTGAATCATTAATAAGTAATGTAAGCTGTTTAACAATCCCCAGTGGTTTTCGTGGAACTTCCTGTACATTAACTCACTCTCAGTTATTGAGTTATTATCTCAGTTATACACTGACTGTAAGGAGTTCCTTGAATTTTCATCAACCTGTATCCAAATATTTATTAATATGTTGTTTATCATAAGTGTATCTTGTTTTGGCTTTTAAAATGTTATAATGTATGTAATTAATTGTTTTTAATTACAGCATTAACTTTGTTACTTTAATAATCTGTTTTGTGTTGTGATTTTTTGAAAAACGATAAAATAAAGCTAATATTAATTTAGTTTTGAGAATTATGATGAGAGCAAAACCTATTCATACCTATGCCTATGAGTGTACTAAAGACAGTACAGAGTAATAAGTCCTCTACTGGCCTCCTTCTGTTAAAGTAAAAAAGTTCTTACATTTCCTCATTGGAATAAAAAAAAAGTTTTCTAAGGAAAATATACATTTTCCAAAGTGTTATGATTAGATGAACAACTCTGCATGGACAATTTCTTCTGCTGTCTTCTGTAAGTCCACTAAAGACAACAAAGCTGTAACCGGATTGTACCTTCAAAATAAAAGCGTCAGACATTATTACCCCTTTGAAAACGATACCGTGACCACACGATATTTCTAATACTATTAAAGTGTATCCTGTGATACACGTGTAGTGAATATGTTCTGTATATACCAACTGGATTTCTCACACATTTCTCAAACGCGTTCCGTGTATATTTTATTTTGAAAGCTCCAAACGGAGCCCTCTCTGTGTCAAGCTGCCTCAGCTTCACGTCGCCGCCATTTTTGATCCCCCCCAAAATAATAAAAACAAATGATATTTTGTTTTCGCGAAGAAGTTACGAAAGTGTAACAATCAACTAACGCACATAAGAAATCAGCGCAATTAGCAGATAGTCCTCCGACATCGTCGTTTTTTGAGGCAAGTATACACCACGATAAAAATATAAAATTATACAAACAACGTTAGTAATATGAGCTAACAGTCACAAGTTAGCTCTCTTATTGTCAGTTCAGAGATTATAGGCTGTGACTACAAGTGCGGAGATGTTCAGGCAAGAATAGTTTAATGTTTAACAGCCTGTTGGTTGTTGTTTATTAGTCATTTTATATCCGAGCCGAGCCGTCCTCTTCCGCGGTGTCTGGGTTGAGTAGCGGATGTGGAAATAGCTCATTTGCTAGCAGCAACTTCCACCGGAACAAACCTATAAAACTATATTTATTTAATATTTTTAAATCACGCAACGTGCAACCTCTTCTTGTTTCGTCGAGTTGTGTTATTTTTCTTTTTCGGGGAGTGGGGGCTCGTATTGTTTTCGATAAGCGATGTAAACGCAGTCAGGTTTTCATTTCGGTGTTAAAAAATAAATAATCTAAAATTGATGTTTTGCAAAGAGTTGATGGATGAGTCTGTCATAGTTCCTCTCATTATTATATTATATTGTTGTGTATGGTCCAAAATTACTCCAAGTCAAGTTTAAATGATGATTTTAAAGTTCAGTTTCGCTATTCTTTATTTAAATGCTTATTATTTCCCTGCTAACACTGTAATTACTCACACATTACACTAAACAACACTGAAACATGTGTGCAATGGAGTAATGTAACATTTATTTTGAAAGTAGATGTACTTTCCATTTTGTGCTGCTTTATAAATATCAATATTTTAATTTTCCATGTCATTAAACAGCTGCAGTTAGTTGTCACTTTATTTAAAATGTGATGATCTTATAAAATATATTGCATTTTTTTACTGTTCCTGCAACATAAAGCGCTGGTTCACATTAATGCATCACTAATAATAATAGTAAATATAAAGTAATATATAGATAATAGTCTCTGACAGGAACTACTTTTGTTCATAGTCAGTTATTTTACTTTTAATTCTTAAAGTACATACAAATGTTTTCATAGAGCCCACACTTACTCACACAGGAAACTGAAACAAGTTTGGCATTTTTCCTTAATAAATATTTTACAGGTTATCAAACGTGTTGATTAATTTCCTGTCCGTCATCTCAGCACTATAGTAAAAAAGTCCGCCATTGAAAGTTTTCCTATTAAACTAAAGGAAGTTATTGGTTTGTCAAGATTATGATTTGATTTGCTATAAGAAAAACTGTATATACACAAAAGAAACAATGCCCACAGTAACATCAGCTTGTGCTCAGTTCAGATGTCTCTCTTTGGCTCTCTAACGTCTCATCACAGTGTTTCTCCTGCCCGCCAGCAGATGTCACTGATGTATCTCGGGCAGCAGCTGCTGGAGGCCGCACGAACTGGACAGGATGATGATGTCAAAGCTCTGATGGCCAATGGAGCTCCGTTCACCACAGACTGGGTGAGGCTGATGGGGGGTTAATTGTGGAATAATCTTCAGGCTAATCCGGAATAAGATGAGTGTTAACGCTCATCTGCTGCCAAGAAACAGGGATTGTCAGCTGTTATTGTGTTTGGACTTTGTCGCCATGTAGTGGCAGTGCGACAGTAATGCTGAGGGCTCATATCGAGCTCAAAAGACAAAGTAAACGAGACATTTAGCAGACTCTTACTGAAGGAAAATAAACAGATTTATGGCTTTACCGTAGGTGCCGACCAACAAGGTTGCTGTACAATGAAAATGATCAGTTGCAGTGCCATAGGTGTGCAAGGCTTTACAAATTTGCATAAACGTTGCATACTATATGACAACTTGTCAGTGAAACCTATTGAACTGTAGTCTAGAGCTGAAACTAATTATCCATTAATCGTTGTTATCTCTTGGTTAACCTATTAATCCTACAAAATGTCAGACAACAGGGAAAAAATGTCCTCTCAATTTTAATATATTCAGTTTACGGTCAAATGAGACAACTGGGAAGCTGAAAAATCAATAACGTGATTAATAATTGATCGCTTAACAACATAGTTACTTACTGTTTTTATGTCGACTGACTAATCTATTAATGAACGTATTATTTCAGCTCCATCATTATCCATATTTTACACAGTTTCAATCACAAAAGGATACCAGTAGCTGCACCACATAATCAGTTTTGATAAACCTCCATTACACCATAATGTACAGTACTTACATGAACTTTTCCTACAAGTATAGAACATTTAATGTCTTTGTATCATTAATTATTGTCTCTATATACTCATTACAATAATGAAAAAGAAGTCTTAAATAATTTAGATTTTTTAAAAAGCATTCAAGCCTACATAAAAGAATCCACAGGCATTTCCTCTGACTCTTATTATCATATCTATTTATAACATTCATTTATAATTTACTGCTCACAGGCACTGTGTAAGCCACTAATGCAGTTTTATTTAATTTTCTCTTCCTTAATGCCACCTTTATCTACTACACAAGAAAGGATTGCAGGGTGTCAAAATTCATCATATTTAAAGTGGAGTTCTGTCTGAGACAGCGTGTCACATTTTAGAAATGTACGTAGAAGAATGGGTGCAGTGGAGGCCACGTGAATGAATGGATTCTTGTCACGTTCATATGATGTTTTAAAGTAAGGGGAGAAATATAAGCATTCACCTATTACATTTTTTAAAACGACAACATCCCATATCATTTATATGTATGACTTGCAAATTCATCCATTAATGAAATGAATCTGTCACTCTTTTCCTAAGTAAAGCTGACTGTGTGAATATAACTGATGATAATTTAGATTTCCATTACCTCGGAGTGTCAACGCTGGTGGATTAGCTGTCTTGTGTGCCGCAGTGTATGATGCAGAGGGGAGACTTTCAAGCCTTTGACAAACTCCTACAGCGGTTGTAATTACACAGAAAAAAAAAAAAATTCTCAGCTGGTAGGTTGTGTTAACGGTAAGTCGTGAGCACTACATTAGAGAAGAGTGAGAGCCAGAGGTGTGTGTGTGTGTGTGTGTGTGTGTGTGTGTGTGTGTGTGTGTGTGTGTGTGTGTTACTTACGTTTTAGTCACTATATTCATTAAAGTTATGTAACATCATGAGGAGTACTACTCATGTTGCATAATTTGTGGCTCTAGAGGAACTTCACTGTGAGAAAATTACTCAAATTACATCAAGGGAATTATCTTGGATTGTGTTTAAAGTACAGATTTTTTAACAGAAAGACTGTGTTCAACAAACTGGGGGTGTGGAATTGGAAAGATGTGGGCATTTAACAGGCATTAATGGGAAGTGAGCTTGACCCATACAAGGGACTAAATGACAGGCTATCCGTCCCTCTGCTGTATTTATTTTAAACATTCTGTTTTTAAGGTGTCTCTCGAGAGTTCCCCAACTTTAATGAAATGCGGTGCTAAATCCCTGGACTCTTTTAATGCCCTTCAGCTAGGATCAAGTCCTCAGTATCCTAAAAGTCAGAGAAATTAGTGTGGAAGTCAGAGAGATTTTACCTTCTGACCTTCTGACGATTTACATTATCCTTCTTCGATGATTCAGCTCAGTCTTAAAAAGTCTAAAATCCAATAATCTGAATGTCTTAATATGATTTGACAGGTCTTAAGAATGTTTCAGTCTTGCTTTAAAATGTGTTTTGAGAAAAAAATGTATTGATCATGCTGTAACAACAACTAAATGAAACCAACATGCAATCAATAGAGATTTTCCTTTATATCCTTTCATACTTTTTTGCCAGTATGGACGTGAAATGTGTCTTAAATTGCATCCATAATGGTCTTTAAAACGTCTTAAATTTACTCTGTTGAAACCTTCATAAAGGAGCCGCCCAGTAGCTCACCTAGTAGAGCGCGTACCATGTATGAAGGCTGAGTCCTTACCACTGCAGCCAATTCAAGCCTGGGCCATTTGCTGCATGTCATCCCCTCTCTTTCTACCCTGCCTTTCCTGTCTCTCTCCAGCTATCACTTCAAAATAAAGCAGAAATGCCAACAAAAAAAAGACACCTGCAGAAACCATAATGACTGCTACCGAGTTTCCCCTGAACATTATCTCAGTAACTCAGCAGGACCCAGATGTGACGGTGCGCAGCTGTGCGAATGCAAACCTTGGCACTTCATGTTAAGTGGACTTTTAAGTCATCACCTCCAGCTGCTTTTCTACATACTTTATTCTCTCTCTCTCCTCTTTTTCCTCCAGCTGGGCTCGTCGCCGCTGCATCTCGCAGCCCAGTACGGCCATCACTCAACCGCTGAGGTGCTGCTGCGTGCCGGCGTCAGCAGGGATGCCCGAACCAAGGTGGACAAGACCCCTCTTCACATGGCCGCCTCAGAGGGTCACTCCATCATAGTGGACCTGTTAGTGCGGGTGAGGAGCGATATCTGTCTGTGGTATTGTATTTTGACAGTGCAGTAATTAAATATGAATATAAGTGAGGTTTTGCAGTTGTCTTCTCAGATTTACTGTATTAATATTCTAGTTATTATAGTATATAGTAGGTAAGAAGGTCCTGGGCAAAAGTATGTGGACACTCGAACATTACACCCATATGATTGTTGACCTTTCTCCTGACTTTTGGAACCTGGCTGCAGGGATTTGCTCCCATTCAGCCACAGGAGCATTAGTGAGGTCCAACGATGATGTTGGGGGAAAAGTTCTGGCTCATTCTGGTTCATCCCGAAGGTGTTGGGTGATTGGGTTGTGGTCAGAGCTCTGTGCAGACCAGTCACGTTCTTCCACACACATCTGCTTTGTGTTGGGGGTAGGGGGGGGGAAATATTTTAAAATATCTTTTTTTTTTGAAATGAAAAAAAAAAATAATTAAAATAAAAAAAAAAAAAAAAAAAAACAAAAAAAAAAACACAAAAATAAAAAAAACACCAAAAAACAACCCCAATAAAGGAGGAAAAATAAAAAAAAAAACTAGGGGGCATAAAAAAAAAACATGATCAACCCAACACCCCCCCCCCCTCCTACTAATAAGAAAAAAAAGAAAAGAAAAAAAAAAAAAACCCCAACCCCACCTACCCCCAAAACATATAAAAATAAACGAGAAGGGGGGAACCGGGAATAAAAAAAGAAAAAAAGGAATTATATAATTTAACAAAAAAAAAAAATTAAAAAAAAAATAAAAATATTTAACCCGGCGGAAGAAAAAAAAAAAATTAATTCTCAACTTTAAAACGAATTGGTAGACAAAACAAAAAAATTTAAAAAAATTTAAAGAAAAAAAATAAATAATATAATAAAAAAAAAAAAAAAAAAAAAAATATCTTGGAGGCATTGTCGTGTTAAAACAGGAAATGGCTAAACACAAACTGTTGCTATAAATTTGGAAACACACTATGGTCTAAATATGACAGCATGTTGTTGCATTAAGAATGTCCTAAATTAGAAGTAACCAAAACAATGAAACACAGCCATGTTCATGTGTCCATATACTTTTGGCTATACAGTGTATGATGCAAGATTGTGCCTCTACAATGTAAATGTGTTACAGATGGCCTTAGGTTTAGTGTTGAAATTGTTTCCATGTGCACCAAAAAGCCATCAAATAATTTTCTATACTTTGTTTGGAGATACAAAAACATTTAAAGCTCGACTGACGTTTCAACGTGTGTTTTAAATAATAATAATGTTACACTGTTTATCAGATTGTGTGCACTCCACCTCACCTTACTTTACCTTTCAGACGTGCCTAGTCACAGACATCTTCTCTCATCACTTCCCCTTTTGTCTCCCTCTCTTTTGTGTTTGTTACCTTTCCTCGCCACCGGGGGGCACCGTGAATCTGTGCAGAACGGCGCCGAAATCAACGCCAAAGACATGCTGAAGATGACAGCGCTGCACTGGGCGGCTCAGCACGGCCACAGGGAGGTGGCCGAGCTCCTGCTGAGGTACGGAGCCGACGTCCACTGCCTCAGCAAGTTCGACAAGACGCCCTTCGACATCGCCATGGATACCAGCAACACTGAGCTGATGATACTGCTACAGGTGGATGAAGGGGGTGCTGGGGATGGGGACAGACAGAGAGACCGACAGACATACAGGAACGGGGCAAAGACATTGAATGAGATTTGAGGAGTTAGAGTCAATGGGAGAGAGGAAAGAGAACGAGAGACATGATGAAGATGATGAGGGGTTGGATATGAAAAAAGGGAAGAGAAACTGATGACGGGGGAGAGAAATAGATATAAGGACAGACAAGTGATATAGGGAAAGACAGGTGAGGCATGCAGGAAGGAGGACAGAAAAGCAGAGACGAGGCGGGCCATCACTGTTGTACACTTTGGTGCAAGGTTATAAAACAAGATAAGAGAACAGGAGACATTAGGAAAAGACAGAAAATGACCAAGCACATTTCAGGTAATAATGAAGACGGGGAGGAGAAACGGCGAGAGCGATGGACAGATAGATGAAGGCAGGGAAGACAAGGAGACATAGATGGATGAATGAGAGGCTTGTGAGAGAGGCAGGGAGGGAGGGAGAAAGATGGACAGAGATTAGGGGGAGAGCGAAAACAGAAAGGAGGGGGGGAGAAGAAGAGAAATGGGGGAGCCGAGGAGATTAACCAAAAGACGGAAAGAGGAGGAGGAAAAGTGAAAAGAGAATAAGAAGAAGTGTGAGACTGCAGGCGCAGACATGTTTGCACAGTGCCCCTGTGATTTCAAAAAATACGTTTGATGTTTTCCAAGTGCGACTCGCGAAGCGTCGGTCGGACTCTCGCCGGCGTTGCTATGGTTTCAGTGGCCGTGCAGCCTCTCTCTGTCAGACAGCCATGTTGCAAACAGTTCTTACCATAACACCCGCATTTAGACACCATTTCACGCAAGATCGGATTAGACCTCCTCTTTGAAAACATGAGGAAGCTACACTAATAATTGAAATAACAGAACTGTGGTTAAGGATTATGTTAAATTATCAGACACAGTATTTGGAAAAATTTGATTAGGAAAGGCCCACAAGCTCTCCTACAAAGGCCTTATATAACAGAGGTGTGTGTGGGCCTTCAGGTGGTACGTAGGAGGTTCTGGTTAGCGTTAGATAACTCCCCTCCTTGGTCATGACTCTTCAACTAGCCAGGATACAGATAGTAGGGCCTCGAGCAAAAGCAGCTGGTTGACCCGTGCAGGATGGCTGCATTCAGGAGGGCACCGACACGTGTTTATGAAACATAAACACCCACCTCGGCCGTGAGTGTGAAACGCTCCCCTGAGGACAGTGTCTGAAGGGGCTGAATCACCATAAATGCATCATGATATGTGTTTATTATGTAAAGTAAACTTACTGCTGTGTTCTGAAGAAGCGAAACACTTTAACTGCCAAGAAAAAAAATTTAACTGTAGGTTGAGACGCACATAAAACCAAAAATAATGACATCGTTTCTCATTCTCCTCTCTTATTAAGTCTGTGCAGATAAAAAGTCTCCTTCAAAAGAAATCACTGCCGACCCTACGAGATGCTAAACTGCAATGAAAACGAATAATCAGTGGATAAACAATGAAGCAAACTATTTGTTTTGAACCGTCAACCTACAGCTCTTGCGGCCATCATATTCTATCCACCATTAACCGCGTGATTGCTTTTGGTCGGAAAGCGGGGCAGTTTTAACAAAGAGAATGTCAAACCATCAGTGAAATTACTCCCAAAATGATTTCTCACTTTCAGCAGCACAGATCAGTTTCCACCTGCAATTCCTCGGGGCAAAAACTGTTTATCTGACTCTTTCTAATAGAATGAGTGTAGTGGCTGAAAGTGTCATTCCTAATTACAGAATACTGATGCTATCTTCTCTGTTTGAGCGATGTCAACGAAAGGCACTAATGCTAGATGAATGTTCTGTTATCGTGTGTGTAAACCTTTTATCTTAGTTTTAGAGAGATAAAAAATGGAAACAATTGGCAGGGTCCTGTTTTATACATCAAAGTGTTTCATTTTATGCCTGTCATTTTTTTAATTGGATTACACATTCATCTAAAATGTAATAAGAGATCAGAACTATTATTATTATATACCACTTTCTCCCTCAAAAGGGCATGTAAATGTTAGATTTGGGTTTTTCTTAAATTCAAAATTTCTTTATGAAGACTGGTGACCAAGAGGTGCATAATATACAAAATAACAGATAGATTTAGCAGTTACAGGAGATTTTGAAGTGGCTATAAATAATATTCTTATATTAACAATAGATCATATTAGTCACGTAATATGAAAGGGGTCACTCATAGTGATGAACCCACATGTAATTGTCGCCATCAATACCAACATTTTAGTGTCTTTCAGCTCATTGTTTTTTGTTTTAGTGTTCTGGTTCTCTCTCACCTTCACAGCTTCATAACAGGCAGCTGTAGTCAGTGGAAGCTGTAAAGACCCACTGTACATTACCTGCCCAGCACCAAATGACAGACAAAGTTAGCAACTAGCTGGTGAACATAGTGGAGAATTTAACTGCTTAAGACCCAGATATGTTTCCCAAGAGTTGTTGGAGAGCAACACAGAGCTAAAAGACACAAACACATAACTCCATTACTGCTGGAGTGTATAGAAGCAATTATTTGCTAACAAGTTTGCAATATCAACTTGAAAGGTGATAATGTGTGTGGGTGGGAGGGCGAGAGCGAGCTGTCTGTGTATTTGCAGTGCATGTTTGTTATGTAATGCTGTTTTTGTTTGTGTGCGTTTGATTTGTATTTGTGTGTACAGTACCCCTTTGAAAGTGAGATGCTACGTCTCATGGGGCTACTCTTTCAATAAATCCAGTATGTCAGTGTTCTGTGTACAGCGCGCTTCCACTGCCCAGCAAAGCAGCCACAGAAAATCTGTTATTGCAGGTTTAGGTCAATTTGACTGTTTTGGGTTGGTGCAGAATTTTCCACACTTTCTATCTCATGAATGGAATTAAATATGATTTCATTTGAAATGTTTTCACCCTCTTATGTAACAGATCAGTTTGTAAATTATCATTAACTGCAACAGAATCCAGTATAACCACAGCTCCTTCTCTGTGTGTGCAGGACGGCATGCAGAACCAGGTAAACATCAACCCCGAGTCCCACTACATAATCCCTGCTGGTGGGCTGGTCAACCTCTCAGAGCTGATCACCAAGACCGCTGCAGGTAGGCAGCACACACATGCATCCTTCAGTTGTGTTTAGGTGTAGAAATGAAGTGACAGAAATGATGAATAAACAGCAGATGGAATTTAAATGTGTGCAGGTGGGAATTAAGAAACCTCAGGGGACTTACTGTGTTATCCCAAGAGACGTATAATCATATCTGACAGCAAACAAGAAACACCTGGACTGGTGTGATCTAGAACAGAAACAAAAATAGCAGACAATTATAGAACAACAATTAAGATAAACCAAATTCATCCACCCATTCACTGCTTTCATTTCATCCTTCCCTGTTTCTCAACAAAGAGTGTCAGGAAATATCAAACATGTCAAACTTTTCTTTATATGTGATTGTGTAACATTCTGGTCCTGGTTCATTTTTGTACAGCAGCATAATGTCTGTTCTTGGTAGCGGCTGTTATCTAACAATACAAGCCAACTGTTATCTTCAGGCAAGTCAGAGGAGGACACAACCCTACAGCATGTGGTGGGCGACGGCGGACAGAGGGTCATTACCATAGTGACGGACCAACACGGCAACCTGCAGCCAGCCGCCATGGGCCAGCAGTTCATCTTCACCCTGCAGGGGCAGCAGAGTGAGTGGGCTCAGTGGGCTCTCCAGTTCTGATCCGGACCTAACTGAGAATAGGGATGCACTGACGTCATAATTGCTGATAGTTTCAAAAAAAAAAAAAAAAGAAGGCAGAAATATACCAAAAATAAAATCAAAACATACGTTGGCAATCAGTCAGTTAGATTATTACATTTATTGTACAGAGACGCTGTGGAGCATTCAAGCAAAACAGAGGCACTGAAATGACACAGGGAGTCTCACAGTTATACCCGCTGTAACTAGTTCAGACAACCTCAAGATGACATTGCAGGTTAGTTGCTTCCTGAATTCAAACGTGACTTATGTAAAACCCTCGAACAAATCCTGAATACGTATTACTGTGAGTGGCAAAAAGCTGCTTATTAAATGGGGTTTTCATGTGATGGAAGAAGATACTAAACAGATGTGTGAAAATCAGTGTCTGGAGACTATTTGACTATTAGTGGAGGATTGTTCATGCAGAAATAATGACTAAATATGACAAATACAAGAATTCGGATCTCTTGGGGGAAAAAATATGCAACATAAATCCAGTCATTTGTTGTAAGAAGAGGTAGTTGACAAACGTATATTTAAGTACAAAGGGAAAAGGGCCTGTGGGTTGTCAGAGACAGAAATATAGCAATAGAGGACTCCTAACTCAGAGGTTTATTGGACTAAAACAATGAAAGATGGAAAATAAAAAGAAAGTGCCTTAGAAACACAGTTTACAAAGATGTAGTTTTACTCACACATCTAATGCAATAAAACAAAAAGCGGTGACAAACTGGACTGGGTGCTTTTCCAATTACATGGGTTGTGGTGGCAGCCAGGGAGGAGGATGGGTGGCCAATCACAGACGGGGACCACACAATGACATTTTTAAAATATAAAATAGATCTAATAGATGTGCTAGTATACACACACACACACACACACACACACACACACACACACACACACACACACACACACACACCGTCTCAGACACTCTTCTGTTTTGCGGTTGCAGTGGTGGCATTGCCAGCCAGCGCAATCACAGAGGAGGTGGTGGTTGAGGAGCAGGCCACGCCCACACGCAAGAGGAAGACAGACTCCACAGCCTATCACATCAGTCGAAGAGACAAGGTAAGTCAGGAGTACTTACGACTTATTTAAAGGGTAACTTTATACACCAAAATCTTCTAAAAACAACATTTCATTTGATGCTTTAACCTCTAATCTGTTTGTTTTATTTCCAGAAGGTTAAAGAAAGTCGCGAGCAGCTAGAGCAGCAGCTGCAGGAAGCCACACTCAAAGCCCAAAAGTACCAACAGCAGCTCCTGCAGAAGGAACAAGAGGCTGAGCAGTATCGCATCAGACTGGAGCAGGCCATAGCCACCAGTAACAACAGCATTACTGTTACCTTAAAGAATGGTGCTGCAGTGAAGCAGGAGGAGGAGGAGGCGGAGGTGGTGGTAGAAGAGCAGCTAGAGACCACAGAGGAAGCTGCAACAAAAGAGGTGGAAGAGGGGGAGAGGAAATACACAGAGGAGGCGGAAGAGGTCGTCCCTGAACTTCCAGAAGATGCGATTCTTGTGACTGAGAGCGAGCTGGATGTGGAGGTCGATGCCACAAAGGAAACAGACAAGTCTTCCCCCTCTCGACGAGGGAGAGGCAGGGGGCGAGGCAGAGGGGGACGCAGACACTAGCTGACATATCTTGTGGTACTTATTTAATAATAATAATCCTTTTGTAGAAGATTAGGAAAAGACTTTGTGAATATGTCACAGTTTCATGCTGCGAAAGGTTAAGAACGGGTCTGACATATTCGCATTGGTACGGCAGGTTAAACTTGCAATAATTGTTGTGGGCCACATAGACGCTAGGACACCCTGACAGTTACATTACTGGTTCTCACTCTTTGTACACACTCAAACCTGCATGAAGTGTTTGTTTTTTTTTGGCCACGTTTGTAAAGAAGATCTCCACAGCAAGCTGTGAGCCAATGAAATGTATGTAGGTAGGATTTAGACCGGAAACCTCATCTCGTTGTGCCAGAGCCAGAAAAAGAGGGACATAATGAGATGAGACTGATGCAGCTGTACAGGTTGTTGTAAGCTGATTTACAAACGTAACTCTTAACATGACTAACATTAGGTTACTGCTCCATGCAATCACAGCAGATGGGACAGATATGTCTTAAGTGATTGATTAAGGCAAAAAAAGAGAACAAAACTGGCTAGAATTAATGGGGAAGTGGCCTGTTTACACTGGAATCTGATATGGGACACGTTTAAACATTAATATGAACAGCCAAACAAATGTGATCTGAGCTATAAATCAGAATTTAGCGCTAAAGCTTGCAGTGTGAATGTAGCCATAGTTTTCTGATCCAATATTGATTGCAACACAAATTCACATTCTCAGTTGCTACAATGCAGTTCTAGCTTTTGTTCCTTCAGCCGTCCTCGCTCATAGTGACAGTTACAGTACTAGCAAAAGAGTTCACCTTTATAAGTGTCTAAAAAAAAAACCTTTGCACCCCACTTCCTCTTCATCTTATAGTTACTCATTATTCGGTGTTGTATTCTCAAGTATTTTTTGTGTTTACATCATTCTTTTTGCCAGGGTTTGTGATGAGGGCCCTCAGACTGTGGTGTGTCACTGTGCCTCAGTGGAGGTTCACAGTACGGACAAAGATAATCATGAAGCAATTACAGTAAGAGCACTTCATGCTCTCTTATCCAGGGTGACCTACAGTGAGCAGATAGGAGCTCGGTGTTGGGCTCAAGGACTCTTCAGCAGAATGCACAGCAGTTGATGGATACACCTTATCTTTTCTGGGAATCAAACTTGTGACCTTTATGTTTTCAAAGCAGCCTCTTCTCAACCACCAGCCATTCACTTCTTTTACTGTGTGATATTATGAGTTCAACATGATTTACAAAAAGACAGATCTGACTGTTTTTTTTTAAAGGAAAAAACTAAAAGTGGGTGAAAGTGACGTGTTGATTTTAACACGTCAGCACCTTTAAACACGACAGCATCAGTGTCATTGTCCACTAGAACAAATGAAGGAAGAGGCTGAGCTGGTTGTGTGGCCAGAACAAAAGGTTGAGAACCACTGATGTACACAGCCCACCAGCTGTCAGGGGATGTTTGTTTACATGTTTGCACTTAAAGGTCCGGTGTGTAACATTTAGGAATCTACTGGCAGAAATGGAATATAATATGTACGTTTTTATCAGTTTATAATCACCTGAAAAAAGAATAGTTGTGTTTTTGTTACCTTAGAATGAGACGTTTTTATCTACAGAGGCTCCCTCTTCCTCTTTTACAAAGGCTGCCATGTTGAACTGCCATGTTTCTACAGGAACCCCAAAACGGACAAACACTGGCTCTAGATAGGTACGGGTTTCGCAGCCGCCATATTTTCTCCTACACGCTTTAAAGGCAACTAAATCCTTCACACTGGTCCTTTGAGCGCTGTATTCATGCAGTAGCAGAAAATCTGACATGTAAGTCTGTTTTCAGGTAAAAGTTGGGACAGATCTTACAGAGAAATAAGGAAGTGCCTCAGAAACTACAAAGATACCTATACTTCATCATTTCCTAAAACATTGCCAGTTTCTTAAAGGGGCACTCCACTGATTTTACACATTAACATTACAGTAGTTCACTAGTTATGGGAAGGACTACACAGCCTAAGAAGATATGTATAATATCTCCTGTGGCTCTGGAGGAGGAGTCCAGAGCCACAGGAGATATTATACATATTTTCTTCGTCTTTTGTCAAGTCAAAGAAAACAAACCCCAAATGACGTCATAGTGATGTTATCAGGGTTAATCTCAGTTTACAGAATAAAAATGTAGAACAGAAAGCTGCGTTACAAAGCTGGGGAGTGGGGTCTAAAAGACTAAAGGCGCCTATACACTGTGCCGACAACAATGTTTGTTCATCACTTGTCACATTGTGCGAGGTGGGTTTGATGAAGTCTTGGGCGCCATCTGTGTCAGACTGTATGAAATCAAGTTTGAGCATGTTGTAAGGTGTGATTAAAGCCTGATGAATCGTAGCTTTAGGATGTAAAAACTGTCATCATGTCAGGAAATGTCACCAACTCCATCTGTGCTGGTCTCAGTGCTGGCACTTCTGTGAATAGAATATGAAATGAAGTGAGTTGGAGGTAAAGGAGGATTACACCAGTGGATCCTGCGTCATTATATATCACATTCAGGATGGTTAGCCTGTAAAGGAGGTTGTAGCGGTTGTAGGTCCTACATTTCTTGTGGATTTTGATACAAGCTGTCTTTGGTCTTAGAAGTCTTCCATCATCGTAAGCTCAACGAAGGAGGATTTCACCACGTTGCTCTCACAGTTGTCGTCTGTCATATGAGACTGCACAGTGTAAAGGGGCCTTCAAAGTCAGGATAACTCCTCCTCCATTGCTTTGATTTTGACAATTCTTAATCTGTCCCCCAACTTACAATAGAAATATACTGTACTAACTTTACTTTGTAAAACTTAGTTGTGTAATTCACTGAGGCAATAAAAGGCACCTAAAAAGTAAAAAAAAAAACCATTTCTTATGTAATGTAAGAAAACCCCCAAAAGATTTGCAAATAAAAGACGGGGGAACCCTGTTGGGTTGATTTAAAGTCAGATTTTCTGTGTGAATTCAGGAAGTTAATGTACTCATTACTGAGTGGTTTTGTGGTCGTTATGGTTTATTATTTTTTAGTATGCGAGAGAAAGAGGTTTAAAAATAGTACAATATTTAATCAAAATCTAAGAGTTTTACATCTGGGATATTTTTAAATAAAATGTTTTACATTTCAATAAAAATGCTCTTTTTTTATTTGCAGTTGGCGTTATGTGTTTATGTATATAAAGATCCAAAGACTTACTAGTTATTATTTGCATGTGATTGCTATCCTTTATGTAAATGTTTTTGTACTGCAGCCAGTGGAAGCTCTTATCCTCCAGCTGCTCTAGTGAAGATCTCCAGTGGTCACCAGTAATGACTGTCATTATACTGGGCAGCTCCCAGTGGCCAGCAGTCGGACACTGTGGTGAAGAATATCGATGCTCTCGGCTCTCTGTTCCTAAAACCCTTGAAAAAGTGGGCACTAAATGGCTCAGTGGGAGGGAGTGCTGGTGTTTGATGTGATGTGTGTCCCTGAACAGCTGTCGTCCTCTGATGTACTTTGAGGGCTAAAGCAGATTGTGGCTGACATGAATCTGACAAACCAGATCCAGACTTTTCTCAAGACGTAGGATGCCTCACACAGGCTGCCTGTAATTTCCAGAACTGACTGCCTTAAAAGCCCTTCATGGCCTGGGTGCTTGCTATGTTATAGAGCTTTGAAGGCTGTGTGAGCACTCACATAGCCTGAGATCACCTGACAGGGGCCCTGTGGCTGTCCCAGAGAGACGAGGAGTGACAGCGCCTCATCTGTCAGGGCCCCGAGGGTCAGAACGACCTGCCTGAGGAGAACGGCTAGTAGAATCAATGTCATCATTAAAATCACCTTTTCCTCCTTGTTTTGTTAAAATGGGGGGGGGTTAAAATACCCCCTTACAAGATCCAATACAACAGACTGAAAACATATAGTTTCATTGTGAGGCTTACATTATTTAGCTTTTGTTGAGACTGTCAGCGAGCTGGTCATTTCTATTTTTAGTCGTGCTAGCAGCTTGGCTCTAGGGGCGGCAATGTGCCATTGAAATATCTCAAAAACTACAGGATGGATGGAAATTTTGTTGAGACATTCATGGTCCCCCGGGAATTAATCCTATTGACTTTTAGTGATACCCTGACATTTCCTGTAGATCAACCATGTGGTTGACATAAGTGGTTTTGAGTAAAACATCATGACAACTAGCATATTGGAAGGACTGAAACTTCCACTTAGGGTAAATTGTGATCACTTTGCCTATCCCTCAACTTTCCAGATAGAGTGCTGCAGGAATTCCTAAAACCTGGAGTTAACATTTGAGCCCTTCCAGATCCCTGATCCTCAAAGGCAATGTTTTTTTTATGGGTTTTTGGTTAAAATCCTGAAATGGGGTCCGTGGCTAACACAAGCTTATAATAATAAACTAAATAACCCACCTGTGAATTTCAAAGCTTTTATGTGTATTAAAAAAGGCGGTCGCTAACAAGTGGCTAAATGCATTGCAACTCACGACGAGAAGGGTTTTTATAAGAATCACACAAATATTTTGCTGTGGAAATTCATCCAGTAGCGTAAAATCAATGCAGCTCGGACGTGTATGGCAGAGCCGGGACGCTGTGGTCTCTTAATGTGGCGGGGGCTCAGCGCTAACTCATCAGTCAGGCTCAGGAAAAACTCTCATTTCCTCCTCATCACTCGCTTCACAACATTGTTGCCAAACCACAAATAGACTTTTTTTTTTTTTGTCATATGGTGCCACTGCAGGTGCTTCCGATTGTTACCATGGAAACACTGGTCAGCAGGTGTCACTGATTCCTACTATGGAAACCAACTTTATAGATTTAGTCCTTATTTTTCTATTTTTACCCTTTTTCCAAGGGGGATAGCTTCATATCCTCTCTTTTTACCCGACCAGCCATCTACAACCCATAATTATTTAATTTGCAATGATATACAGTCAGAGGAAAGCAGCAGATCCTCACATTTAAAAAGCAGGAACCAGCAAATATTTCGCTTTTTTTTCTTCACAAATGATCCAAATTGTTGATTAATCTTCTGTCAACTTTTTGTTCAAGCACTTAAGCTTTCATAATGAACAGTGCATTTTATCTTTGAACACACAGACGCAAAGCAATCCAAGATTTCTCTAAAAGCTGCAGACCAGAAGTATTTTTGAATGATGCTGGTGATCATCTTTTCTTTGGTGCCAATGTTCCCTGAAGCCTCACAGTATTGTAAACGTCACCGGGTCACAGGAATAAGAGGGATTGCTGCAAAATCAATTATACAATATCAGTCGTTCCTCTGTTATCCTCTTGCACAGCTATTCACAATCACAAGGGAACAGTGCCTTCCAACCTGTTCAGAGACCATTAAATTAACTGGAGACTGAATAGTGAAATGGGCCGTTTGGAAAGGGAATAAATTCAGCATACAGCCTCTGAGCGTGCACAGCAGAGAATGAAAATAATTCAATTATCAGTGGCTTTCTTTAATATGAGTCATGTTGCATAAAGCATGACTGTGATATTGATCCATAATGGTTAATGTTCCCCGCTGCTGCTCCTACTTGCTGTGTATGGGCGTGTTTAGATTGGATTATAATCTTTGTTTGGCGTGAACTAATGAGATTTCAGAAACAGAAAATGAAGGCTTTCATTCCAAAATGATTTGTTTCTATTTTGGTTATCGCTCAGAATGATCAGAATCTCGAAGCCTGTGGGTGATACTTGGAGAAAAACAAAAGTATTTTTGGAGAAGCAAAGGTTTTAGGAAGACAGATAACTTTTAGATGTTTTTCTTTTGTGTCAGAATCATTATTGAGTGCAGGTGTCATTCATTTCAAGTGATGGATATCTAATCACACCCCAGATGTGTTTTCTACATCCCAGAAGATTGTTTTCCCCATCTATAATTGCTTGTGTAACAAACTGGCTTCCTCCTGCTGCCAGCATGCATTGTGCGTGAGCAGGTTTCTGTATCAACAAATGATGCATGTTTAGTTCTGCCTTCATATTACAGCCGTTATCAGCTGAGGAAGGCATCCACTCCAGTATTTTGACTTTTAAAAATGAGCAAACAGTGAAAAGGCTTCAGTAAAGACGTAGGTTGTCTCTTACATAATAATCCAAAAAGCGCAGACTGCACATTTCTCCTCTGTGGGATCAGCTCACATTTAAAATTCTGATCCGTTCCAGCTCCCAGCCCTTCCTAAAAGAAAACAAAAAACCTGTGGATGTGTGATATCAGCAGAATTATTAAGTAACACACAACAGATGCACGTATTCACTCGCAAACAAAATACATAGGTCAATCTATCCACGTCTTGCTTCTATGTGAGAAAGGATGCAGGTGTTAGAGGGAGGTGTGCAGCAGATGATTGCATATCAACATATTCAGTGTTGGTGTCAGATTGTTATTCTGCATGGCGTTCTGGAGGGTCTCGGCTCAAAGAGCAGTCTGGGCCTGGAGCCTGGAGACTAGTGTGTGTGTGTGTGTGTGTGTGTGTGTGTGTGTGTGTGTGTGTGTGTGTAGCCAGACAAAGTGTCTGGGTTCACAGAAAACCAATCGAGACACCTGCCGGCTACCACTGCCAGCCGCTGATAAAACGGGAAAAAGAATGTATTGGGCCTCCGGCACATATGGCCTCCTTGAAAAGGGCAGGGAGGCTTGGAAGAACGCTTTTTTCTCATCCATTTTTTGTTTGTCCTTAACACCTGCCACTTTTACCGCCTGGTGAATGAATCTAATGAAATAAAACACATTAAAAGGCAGTTTTGCACTCTGATCATTTTTATTACAAAACGAACGGCGGCTCCGGGCGAGAAACAGATCGAAACAAAAGGCTCCAGTACAGACAGGAAAGAGCTGCTTGAGCAACTGACCCACAGCTACAACATCAGGATTAAAGCACTTCACCATTTATCATGCACGGAGAGGATACTCTGCGAGAAATACATGCAGGGGGGGGGAAAAAACCACATCACCTCAGCACAACATCGCAACATCTGCGATAGGTAGGAAAAGGCCACGGCAGATCACAAGAACAACACACGTCGCCGAAAGGGTCAGAGTTCACTTCCTGCCCCGGCAGAAACAAGAGCAGGGAAGGTGTTTTTTTTCTTCTTTTTAGCGGGGTTGTATGACATCTCCGTGAAGTGCAAAGACACAGTCGCATCAGTGACTGGCTGATTTCCAGTGTCTCCGCTACCTACGATACTGTAAACAATCTACACTATAAGGCGCACAGTTGAAAAATTGCCCAACGAAAGAGCCACAACATCGGTTTGTAAAGGGTTTGATGTGAAAATGCATCGCCATCTTCATCATCAACACTCTGCAGATCTGGCATACCAACTGTCAATATACCAACTGCAGGCAGTAAAATGCTGTTTAAGTTTCTTTGAATGGGCACCACACAAAAATAAAACAACAACCTACATTTGAAGACAAAAATATGAACCCATTTTCTTTCATATTCCTAAAACATCAATCTAAACTTCAAATTAGGCACAAGGTACAGCACAGTAAACTTTTTTTTCTTCAATACCTCTTTTGGTTGTTGACATCTAAAGACGTGGACACCGCAGATCCCTTCCAAGTCTGAAAGGACAATTTTTTTATGGCACACACAGAACAGTTACAGTTACTCACTGCTGGCATCTATCTGTCCAAACCTTAACATTAAAGGGAACACTTTTCCACTACAGTTTCTTGCTTTGTGTTTATGTAACCTGCTTTATAACCTTGAAACCAGCCTTACTTAACTGTCAAGAAGGAAATGACCACCACAGAATATCTCACAAAGACATACAGTAAGGCATTAAATTCCTCTTCGCCTGAATCAGTCATACAAATTCTTTTGGACCGCTCGTGTCTGTCCACAAATTAAGAAAAAAATACAATAAAAACAAGACCTCAACTATTTACTCTGCAAATTCTTTTTTCACCAACAGTTTTAAACACTGATTGTCTACATTATCAATAAAAATCTAAGGACGTAAACATGATAAGATGTAAACACTGTTATTATCCAATTGGCTTGGACCTCAAAAGATATTCGACCCTGTGTGAGATGTGAGAAAATACTAAGTCTTTCGCACATGAGATGGAGGAGGAACGAGGTAGTCCACAAGAGAACTGATGGCAGGGAAAGGGAATTATGGGTAACAGTAAGTGTCTCTGGTGCATCACTTGGACTGAGGGTCATGATAGTTTTCGGTTTGATCAATAATCTTCATAGCATAGATAGTTCTGGTTGTCTTGTTATAGTTGAGAATTTTCTGATTTGGCAGGGAGAAGCTGTTGGTTAGGTCTCATTTTGACGACAAACCGCCAATGGAAATTCTTTTCAGTCCAAACTTTCAGAAGATCTTCCGAAAGTTGTTGTTTTCCTGGTGAATCAGCAGTCATTTGTTCGTAGGGCCAAAGTGCTTTTTTAGCATCAAATCAGTCTTTTATTTTATTCCTTTCTGCTCTAACTTGTGCACCCGCAGGGCCCCTCAGACGATGCGGTAATCGAACGTGTCCTTCTCGGTGTGGTCAGTCCAGTTGGACGAGGGCATGCTGCGGTAGGGGTCCAGCAGGATGCGGAAACAGCGCACGATGAGCAGGGCCAAGAAGATGAAGAGCAGCAGCACGAAGACGAAGGCCGCCTTCTGCTCCAGCGTCAGGTAGGAAGGCACGTGATGGCCGCCGCCCGACGAGGACAGCGTGCTGCTGAAAAGGCCCTCAGCCATCCTGGGCACATCCATGCTTGATCGTCTCGGCTCCAGCTCTTTGTCGGTTGCTTAAAGATTTTGGAGGGGAAGATGGGCTCAGCGGATAAGACCTGTGAGAGAATCCAAACAGACGGATTATACTAGAGATCGTGTCCTCTGTGGTTTGACAGATGAAACAGCAAACCAATATATCAATTTAATGTAATCGCAGAAACAGAAAAAAATGTCTCAAATCTCAAGACTTTAAAGAGATGAGAGAAACAAAGAAAAATGTGTCTCAGGCCAGAACAAAGTGGCTCTCAGATGAGTTTATTTCTGGAGCTCTAGGCGAAAAGCCCGTTCTGTGAGTAAAGAAGGCTCAGGGGACTCCTTTGGCCTTGAGTTTGCTGCAGCTCAGGGGGTTTGAATTGGCACTTTGGAGTGTTAGTTATACAACATTTATTGCAGGAAACACTGCTCTGAAAGTTGGTGTGTCACTGGCTTCATTAAACCACAGTCCACATCCACTATTCGGAAATGTCCAACCCTGTCTCGAATTATATCCATATGCAACCAATCTGCATCCGCAAATTATATTCAGAGGAACCATTTAGTTAGAAACATTGTCATACATGAGAAGAAATGAAGTTCTCCTCTCAGACAAGGTTACATACACACAAACATGTCAACTGATTTGTGCTAATGCAACTGAAAATTAGCCCAGGAATACACACCACTTATGTTCAATATGTCATAAGTGCGGTAACATGGTTCCTGCTTTATTATCTAATCATGAAGCTCTGCCCTTGTAGCGGACCCTGGGTCAAAAATCTAGTTTGTGCTCGTACGTGGTGCAGATTCCTACATCACTAAAAGCATTTGTGTTTAACTGATGAGTCTGGCGGTATTCTATATTTGTCTTATTGTCAAGCCTTCCCATTAAAAGAACAAAACCGTCAATGAATTTCTGCCACCCACAAGTGTTGTCTGTGTATCCAAAGCCTGACGTATCTTATTCCTCTGTGCTATAGAGCTCAATTGTCCAAAACATATTGAAAACACATCAGTGAGCCGCACCGTTGTACTTGAGTGACATGTTCCTTTATTACCACAAACACACACAGACTGTAGTGTATTCTGAGTCCACATACACCACTGCTGCAAATATTCACTAGTATTAATCCACAGCTGAAAGTAGTCCCAAACAAATGCACTATTTCCTCATGTTTGAATTACATTTGCTAGAAACTACAGGGCTCAGCTGTTATATTGGCTATTACTGGGCCTTTTCATGGGATTCGTGACACCAGCTAGTCGGGAAAATGGGGATTAAAAGGGGGGCAGCAGCTCATTTTTGCCCTCTGGCTCCCTGGCAGGTAATTCCGGCCTGAAATAGCCTTGTACTAGTAGTTTACCACTGGTCACAATGAGACAAAAAATTCACCTTTAATGCAACAAGTTGAGTTCAGTTCCTGGCTTATTCAATGCATACTTCTAATATTTTAAAGGTGGTTAAGGTTAATTTAATTAGATTAAGTTATGATTACACAGAATTAACTCATACAGTATTTTCATATCTAAGCTCCGACCTATGGAGTGAGTGAACAATGAATACTCCCACAGCATTGACTCTACAGGTGGTTAGGTCAGGTTAGTCAGTCAGCTGTGGTTGCCTACTCATTAGCACTGGACACAAATTTTTCCAGAAAACAAACCAGTAACATGACATTTTTCAACATAATGTGCTAAAACAGGAGGAGCAGCTTGCAGCTTTCTGTGTGGATCATTTGTTCTGGCAAAAAGAGGCACGACACATTGAATTTGGAGAAGACCATCGACTTGTCTGTTCTATAAAAAGAGTTGGAGATACATTTATTAATCCATAAACAGCCAGCAGGACTGTTGGTTGTTTATTGTTTCTCACTGAGTGATTCTGCAAACCAGTTTTATATATTTTTCTTTTACAGTGCAGGAACACCACAAACAAGCCTTAGATGATGTGAGATGGCTCAGACATATTGTTTCTCATGCTTAAAGGGAATTTTTATTCACATATTGTTTCTATAGCTTTGGACATAAAATCTATTTGTTCACCAACAAAATCTGTCAGAGCAAGCAACACGAGCTGTCAGATGCAATTATCCAACCCCAAGTTTTCCCAAACTTTTTGACCTGTGATCTCTTAAAACAAACATCTACTACTGCCTGTCTACAACTAATAGTGGCCAGCTCAACCAACCCCTTGCTACATCTGAATGATTTTAAAAGGCCTGAAACACTGTAAATAATTCAACAAAACAACAAGAAAAAATACACAATACAATATGTTCTACATTCCTGTCCTATTAATCTTGTCACAACCAATCAGATTTAATTTTTGAGAACCAGTTATTCAAATTGTCTTGATATGACGTTGAGGTTAACGCCCCCAAAATATAATTTACAATTGCCCACTGTACTGACAAAATGTGAATGCACATACACAAATTCACAACTCTCTGATTGACGGATTTCCTGTGTTGCTTGTCTGTTGTGTCACCATATCTCATGACTTTTGTTGCCAAGTAAAAGGAAATACAGATAAAAATGAAGAAAATAAGAGCCAGGTTGTGTATTGTGACCGTGGCTTTTCTTTTAAGCTGAAAAACTTTGCTTAATTGGCTCCACTTATCATTTTAAGATCAATTACATAACTACCAGATTAACAATTGCCTCTGAGAATGTTTGCATAACCCAGAGTCCTATCTTTTGCAGGTTGTGTCCTTTGGTTACGCTTCTGTAAGCGCGAAGAGCCGTCACAGAGACTGACAATCACTTGGGAGGGGTCCTGGATGTTATGAGACTGCTTGAAGTGACAAGACGGGCTGTCTCCTTCTGCCTTAAAAAAAAAAAAAAAAAGATCTCAGTGGAAAGCCAGAGAGACAGAGAGGGAGCAGCCTTCAGCCTTCAGCCCTGCCTCGCTGATCAGCAGCCTGTAATCCATCACACTTAAAACTCAAAAATTATATTTCACAGCAGTGATTCATTGCCCTGGCTGTTAAAAAAAATGATAAGGAATGAGGTGTTTTCCTTTGTCTGCTGGTTTTCCATAAGCGTTTACTGTCAAATCATAATCTTGTCTGCTTGTCCTCCAAGGACACGGTGAGGTTACCGGGTATTAGCACTTTGGGCCACTCTGCTATTTGTTGGCAGGTTACGTAATGCACTTCAAAGACTCCCAACATTCACATCAGCAGCAGCTCTATGACTAAGAGCTCAGAGTTTGAAGCTTTTCTTGACAGTCTTACACAGAGATACGCTAAACATTTAAGCTTCCCATGACAACTTTAGAGAGAGATACACTTCCCATTTCAAAATGAGATCTCCGCTGCTTGAACAAGGTCACATTATCTGTCTGTAGACTTTGTTCATCAGCCGCTCCACTTCAGGAAAAAATAATGACCTCTGTAGCTCTGAAATAGCCTCCAGATGACAGAATTACAGATACAGATTTTGTCTGATTTTAGAAACTGACCAGCATTATTAAGTGCACAAGTTATTTTGGTCCGATTGTACAGGATCAGTCACGGCTGCTGTGATGAGGAGATGAAACAATGTCAGGCACTGAGAGTAATATTGACAAGGTAAGTGTGGCAATGACATGGAGCCAAATTTAGAAATGAAACCAATTATGTTGAAAAGTTGATAACTTGCACGGCTGAGTGTATGTGTGTGTGTGTGTGTGTGTGTGTGTGTGTGTGTGTCTATGACTAATGGAGAATTCACAGTGCATCAGTGGAGGTGAAATTAAATGGTTTAAGGGAATTGTTGGACTTTATTTTTTAGCATGTAGTCAATCATTTCCCAATATAAAATGTCCTGTATTATTACATTATGAATGGCCACTAAGGAGTTGTTGCACTCGCTCTATACAATATAATACAACACATTTAACTATAAAATGAATGGTATAAATATTTGTTAGTATTTTTAAATTCTGTTATTTAGCCACATTGCATTTCAATACACATATTGCTTGTGTAAGTGACAAATTAACCTTTGAATCCTTATAAGCCGACACATGCACACATTTCAATACAACACTGAGTGAAACTGAGCAATAATTAGAAAATTGTAAAAATATATATATATATATAAATAACTATATCAAAAAAGATTATAGTCTAATATTCCTTAAATGTAACTCTTATTTTCTATTGTTTTATATAAGTTACATAGCCTTTTATTATCTAAAGAAATGTGAGGGGGAAAAAAGGAAAAGGGGGGTAAACATGACTAAATTACTACTTGAGCTACAAATATGACGCCATTCTAGATAAGTATATGCAAAAATATGCATCTAATAAATGTATGAATGCAAAATAATGCATGTAAGAGTACGAATCCTTACACTGATACAGTCTAATCTATTTTGCCTGATCCCTCCAAATGCATGTAATCCAATTGTGATCAAAGGTAGACACACCCGCAGCCTCAACGCAGGAATGCTCAACAACAAGTCAGTGCGAAATAAGGAGCCGCCATTTAAATGAACGCAAAATATTAATAATGCTAATACCCCCGCATGCATTCTGTCTGCACCTGCGGCTGCTGCACATTGCGCCGGTGTATGAGCCACAGCTGGACTCCTCACCGCACACGTGGATGCATCAAAATCTTTCTCCTCTCCGGTGCGTCTTCGGGCACCTTGCACACCTCCACAGCCCGACACCAACACATTTGTAAATAAATAAATAAATAAATAAATAAAATGACATAAATGAAAGGTGAAGGTGAATGTGGTGGTGACAGCAGCAGCCGCAGGTGAGAGTGACCGAGTCTGTAAACACTAACCTGTTGTTATCAGAGGAGCTCGGGAATCTCCGTCAGCGGTGGCTCTCCATTCCGGCAGACGTTTCTGTTTTCACTCTTTTTTTTTTTTTTTTTTTAACCGAAACAGCAACAAGGAGCGTCGGTGCGGACCGCAGGGCTCCTCACTTCATGACAGAAAAAGCTCGCAGTGGTTATTTTTCTGTTTGCTGACTGAGCCGGGCAGACCTCACCCTCTCTGCTGCTCCGTTGTGCGTATTTTTTCTCTCCTTCCTCCTCGTCCTGACGCGCCGCTCATCCCCGCAGACACACGCAGAGATGTAGTGGTACCCCGTCGCTACTGGCAACCTGTTGCCATAGCAATCCTCCAGGTAGGATAGGCTATATATTGCAAGCGGATGAGGGAAAGGTGTGGTCCTCATATGGTATCAAACCACAAATATAACTGAGAAGAAGAGCTCAAACACACACATTTAAAGAGAAGTAACCAAAAAAATCTTGTTAAAGTGATATTCTCAAAGTCAGTGAAGGTCAAAGGTGAGTTTATGGTGACCTTTATGGTATCTTTTTATATCTTTTTATCACAATCCTTTAATTTTATTATGAATACACTTTGTCATGATGTGAAATGAAATGAAATTAGTAGCATATTCTGCAAAAATGAGCTTTGTAATAACAAACAATATGCAGGAAAGACATGCACTCCCACTGGGAAATCAGTACAGACTTTGCCTGACTAATGGTTGGTCAGGCCGGGTGTGGGCAGCAACTCTTCTGAGATTAAGGTGTGACGAGCATCTCAAGCAGAAACATGCATCCTGTGTATTTTTTGGTGACAGGCTTTAGAGTCTTTGCTGTCTCGCCCTGACAGATCCAAACCCCCTCAGAGTTCTGGGAGGACGTGACTGTCCATGAAGGGGTCAGAGAGTGACTGTGCAGAGCAGTTGATGGTGGTGGTGGTGGGGGGGTCTGAAGTTACATAATGTCCTTGCTCAACTGTCAGCATCTAAATGCTGTGCACTGTCTCCACCTGGTGGAGGTCAGAAAGGATTGCAAGTGCTGAGATGGATGATGCTCAATTTACCTGCATTTTATGTGTTTTTCTTCTTTTACACAGGTTGGGGGAACACAGGATAGTGAATAGTAGCTGGTAAAGGTTCAACTTTCATTATATTACACCGTCCAAGCGTATAGGAGAAACTTCAGTGGCTGGAAAACTCACTCACCAAAGTCCCAGTCTAGATTCAGTGCTTGGTTTGTTCCTTCTGGGCTACTGTAGAAACATGGTTTAACAGTGTGGACCCTGTAGAAGAGGACCCGTTCCCTATGTAAATAAAAATGCCTCATCCTAAAGTAACCAAAACACAACAATTCTTATCTTCAGGTGATTAAACACTGATGGAAACATACATAAACATTATATTCCTCACTGGACCTTTAACGCAGATCCTTCAAGTTCAGTCAGGAGTTAAACCTTTACAGGAATACTTAGACATTTTGGGGAAAATGCATATTCAGTATCAGTTTGATACCGCTGTCACATCTGTATGGTCAATATTAATCTTTATTGTTTTTCCCCTTAAATGTCCTTATTTCATGCATGTGTCACCTTCATCTTAATAATAAATGTTTTAAAGGCGGTTTAAAGT
Source organism: Dicentrarchus labrax (assembly GCF_905237075.1). Classification (NCBI taxonomy): domain Eukaryota; kingdom Metazoa; phylum Chordata; class Actinopteri; family Moronidae; genus Dicentrarchus; species Dicentrarchus labrax. Next base: position 2,223,158 of record NW_026136707.1, on the reverse strand, counting down.
ATCAGATGAGAGGATTGTGTTAGTACTCCATATGAGTGTGGACAATACAGGTACCAATACAGTGGAAACAATCACCAGTTACCCAGAAAACATATAAGAACTGCTGATTTTCACCATTTCTACACAGATGAGGAGCTTTGGGGTCTGGACCCCATTTTGGGTTGCTTGAAATGCAGTCAGGATCAGACTCATATCTTGTTATTGGCCCAACATAATTTGTATGCATAAATAAGTTTAATGCGCTGTACACATAAATGAGATAAACTAGATGCACCATGAATTACAAAAAGCATATATACGCTACTGCATTTCACATGACAGCTTGACAACATATGTTTAATAGGTGCATTAATGAGAAGACCTGTATAAACGAGGTCTGAGTTTATCAACTATGAGTGATTCACTGAATATAAAGTTGAGATTATACCAATTAAAATGTATTTCACACATGCAGTATGAAAATACACATATATCTAATACACTGTGCACAACATGGTTGTGAAAGGCTGGGTGGGGGAGTTTTCGATTGGACAGCTAGGACAGCGGAGGTAGCCGATTGGTTCTTGCTGCTGCTGTGTCAGTCTCTCAGCCCTCAGTTCATGCTTCAGAAGACAAAGATCAGAGAAGAGCCTACTTTTGCACAATTTCACCATTTATAGCAGGTTGCTGGAGCAGATGCACAAGTGGCATTAAAGAACAACACTCAATGAGCACTGAATCAAACCACATATGTATGTTTTTGTATTTGCACTACACACCCGTTTGAAAGATGAAATAACAAAGCAACAGTTTGATTGTACTGCATGTGATCATTTCCTTCTGTTGAATCTTGGTTACTGTTACAGCAAGAACTAATTTCCTTTAATGTGTCTGTTAATCATTCAGGTAAAACATAGACTGTGAACTACACTTTGAAATATCTGCATCAACAATTTTGAGCACTTAAATACACAATTTCTTAGAGTCTTAGAATAGTAGTATTGTTGCCATGCCACACAACTGATCTCAGGTGTATTGATTACAAGATTATTCCACTTGGATAAATCCCTCATTGGATAAAATGATTGCGATATTCAATAAACTGTTGGGTAGATTTTCAGTTTTTTTGGATGCATTCTGCCACAGACACAGGCGGTTATTTGTACCAAACAAAAGAGCAGGCATACAAATAGAACAGATGGGACTTACAGAAGCCACAAGGGAGGTTGCGGTGGAGAAAATAAATCACAAATTAACCTTTAATCTACAGAAATCTCACTGAAGACCAGAAAGCAAAAAATAAACTATTATTAAACTAATAATAAATGAATTAAAAACAGATTCTTTGAAGAAATTACAGAAATACAATGACACTTGTTTATTGACTCCTATTGCATTAAAAATGTAATTAGTGGCTGCGTGCTGCACTATTTTAATTATCTGGTCCTCTGAGTGTGTGTATGTGTCCTCTGCCACCCTCCCTGCCCTGATTTGGTTCCCAGTTGTGCTTCCATCTCAGACTCATCTCCAAGCTGCTCCAGCTACAAGCGCATGCTGATTTTGGCTACGAGAGAATCAAACATGTTTAAAAACTGAGGAGCATCTGGGACAGCTCATGCTGAGGTGAAGACCAGTCTTGGAACTGCTTGAACTAGAGGACCTGTTGTGATGAGTGCAGATTCCGTGCAGACTCAAGGGTTTTTTGTTTTAAATCAAAGAGATTTGTCTCGGTCAAGCAAATCATGGCCAACAACGGATCTGAAAATCCGGGGTGACACTATGGTGACCAGTGAGAATACAAAGGGTACAGTGCTACACATAAACTCCCCCAGAGAATCATGATGACAGTTTGAGGTTTTCCTCTTGATTGAAAACATTTGCCACTTGGTGTGATGTTTAAAGATCTTACTTTAAAATGGCATCTACCTGTTTGATGTCATTAAAACTCCTTTTTTTCCTTGCTGAACACAAGATGTCTCCTACTTCACTGTAAAGTCCATTCTCAGTGTATGTGCACCGGTGGCTTCAAGTTTCTCAACTTAAAAATTATGATTTTCAATGAGCACAGAGAAACGTTCCACTTTCAGTAGATGAATGAAAACATCCTTTTAGTGTCAAACTCTACACATTCATTATTCTGCATCGCAAAGCTCAAACATCCAACTGTAGGAACAAGAAGAAAAACATGTTTTTGAGTGGAGGGGGACTTTAACATACTGGCAGTATTAAACTGACGACACTGTGTCACCACAATCTGCGCCTACTACACTCTGAACAACTGAAAACTTCAAAGTCCTTGGTTGGGTGGTTCTGAACTTTCAGTAAATATTCAGTTTAATCATTCTGGTGAGTCAAATATCTCCCAGTCAGGCAAGTTTTCAATTCAGTAGATTTTTGTTTTTTCCATGTTTTATCATGCATTAGTCACTGAGGAGCGAGGCAGGACCAGCTCATCTTGGAGCCCCTGCAGGGCGAGCATCTCCTCTGCTCTCTCCTGTCAGCTCTCCATAAAGAAAAAAATCTTGCAGAGGATCTCTAGCTGACCTTGTAAGGCCCAATATCTCCTTGGGCTAGCAACCAATTTCCTTAGTCTGACTGCTAACGGTTTGGATGCAGCTACACAGAGACACCAGAGGAAGTGGATGAGAGGATGACTGGTTGCAGGTGGCAGTGAATGTTAATTTATATGAACTCAACTGACTGCTCACAAGTCATATGCTGACAGTACATACATATTTAGCTTCATATAGATTTTTATATGGTTGAAAAGGAAATGCTTTGAACTTCAACTACTGATTTTTTCATTTTTATGCAATAGATAAATTATATATAGATAATAAAGTATGGTACCTCTTCAGATTTTATTCCCTTTGGGGTGAAAAGAAATAAAAAAATTAGACCCTCATGTGAACCTAAAACCGAGGTTATTGAAATTAACCGATTAAATGAATCAATAGACATTTAATTAGCAATTCTAGCACTTTGATAAGCGGTTAATTTAATTTAATTTTTTCAAACTAATATTCTAGACCTGTTTCAGTTTCAGCCTTTCTCTGTCCAACATGGTAAAAAATATTTTTGGCTTTTTTAATTTATACTTTGCATATTTATACATTTTATAGTTAAAAATGTAGAAATGAATGTAGAAAATAATCAATGACCAATAATAAAATTAAAAGATAGTTGCAGTCCTAGTTTATATAATGTCTACAGAAATGCAGTAAAATAGTAAAATGTAACCTTGGTGTCTTAGAAAACTCACTATTCAAACAAATATATGAGTTCAGCCAGGTAAACAGATCCTTAAAGAAGGAATCCCTGCAGCTTTACAATATGGTTGAGTAAAATCACACCCCTCTCCCTGTCATATTGGCAGCAGACTCCACTATCTGGCCAACATCTGGGTTTAACTGCAAGGCTAATATTGGCATCAGAAAACCTATAACATGGCTGTAACCTTAATACACACACCCATCACACACACTGTCTTCTTAACAGCCTTGGAGGAAAAATAAACGAGCATGTTGCCAAAACTCGCAGCCAACACATGCTGCATGATGCGATGCCAGCAACTTGGCAGCTGTCGGCTGAAACCTGCTCATCACCACTCGATACCTCTCAGCAGCTCAGTTATCCTTTTATTTTGTAAATCCTACCTGGCTTGTGTCAAGATGGCAATGAATCAAGGGGAGAAATCCATTAAGTACACAAGCACTGATCGACCCTGGCTGGGATGCCTGATGTTGACCCAAAACACAGCCACCTGATGATGGGTCTAACTGCCTCAGAACAAGTACAAGATCAAATTTATATCCACACCATTTGACTTTCAGCATTGTTTTCCTGTTTTCAGACTGAATTTTGCCAGATTCTTTATGGTGTTTTTGTCTCTGGCTCTGAGGGAAAATCACACCAAAAGTTCTTGTCATGCAAGATAACACAAATAGACGATTTTCATGCATGTAAAAGGTAATCACTTCTCCTATTTAATCTGGTAAAAGTATAATTAGGTGCTGTGTGAATAATCTTGTTAACAATGAGGCCGGACTGAACCACTATCAGATTCTGTCACAGTTATAGTTGCTGCAACAGGTAATTGGACCCAAATGCAGATACTTCTGACATGCTTTCAGACATTTAGCTTTATTTAAAAGTCTAAAACAGACTTATATCTGGCCATGGGCAGGCAGTTAAATCAGGTAAACAATTCCAAAGAGGTTGAGGCCAGAAGGCACAACAAATAGCAAATAGTTAAAGTTAAGAAATGGGTTACTAACAGGTACAGGTGACAGCAATGGCTGGAAGCACCTACAGCACCTTGGCCTCTATATATAAACACTGGGTCCGATTTAGACTGGAGAGCACCTGGGCTGGCTGGTGATTGGATCAGGTGATCTCTAAAGGAGGAAAATGCACTGAGGGCAACTGGAGGGCAGGGGAAGAAGTGCAGAGTTTGGAAGTTTTCAGAACAGACACAGTGGGACTCTGAGGATGAAGAGAGCCCTGTCCCTAAAGGCCCTCTAGGGACTTAATCCGACATCTCCCCCCAGGCTGGCCAGTGTGGTGGCTAGGCCGCAGGCTAAAAATATATAGAAACTGACAGGGGCAGAGAACTGAGGGAAACAGACTGACTTCGAAGGAGGAACAGAAGAAACAAACTGGAGCTGAAGCTCAGAAATAGACAAATGAACCAATACAGGCCCTAGATGAGAAATAGAAACCAAATCTGTTTAGGAAACATGAAATGGATCTGACTGGAGCTCAATCTGAAACAGGATAGAAACAGGAACAGATTATCTGCTCCTCAGCCAGAAACAGACAACAAACTGCAGACTCCAGATCACAGAGTTAAAGACAATTATCAGGTTCAGGATCGGTCAGAGAGACAGGTTCAGGCTCACGCAAAGACAATTCCAGGTTCAGACAGACAGACAGACAGACAGACAGACAGACAGACAGACAGACAGACAGACAGACAGACAGACAGACAGACAGACAGATTCAGAGTAATGCTCAGAGAGACACATATTTGGGCCCAGATGCAGAGGTAGCAATAGGGGATACTGCACTTGAAGGGACCTGGACTTCTGGGAAACCAAGTAAACTAATAGATTAAAGGGACTGGAGGAGGATCTCAGATTGAGAGCCATAAGGAAAGTTAGCTGACTGAGAGGCAGAGGGTAAAGTAGCTGGCAGAAAGGCAGGAGATTAACATTTTATAAAAGAAACTGCTTCAGAGAAACCGATAAGCTGGAAGACAGAAAAGAGAATTCCTGACCAGGGATGGCTGGCTAAAGAAGTGCTGGGGTCAACAACCTACCGGGGAGCAGAGGGGTTGACTGACTGGATAACTCCGGGGGTGGCCGGCAGCAGAAGATCTGAAGTGCTACACAGCAGAAAATGTGCCCTGGGAACCACAGGGAACTGGCTGGGACCCAGGGGGGGCCTGGTTTGACGTGAACTCTGGAAGATGACAAGCAGAGAGTCCACAAATGGAGCCTGCTGATACTGGGGATGAATCTCCAACTGACTTATAGAATATAAGAACAAATGTCTTGTATTTATCCCACTAAACCTCCCCCAGCAGGGCTGTGTATCAAGTGTTTTGATACTTTTGTTTTGATAGTTTTACCAGTGCCAAAAATAAACTTGACTTTGAGGAATATAAGAATGGTTTTAAATGCAACCATTTTTTTTTTACTTTTGACAAAATAAACAGTTGTATTTCTATGCAGAAATTGAATATAAATAAACATTTTCATTAGTTTATAATCACCTGAAAATAAGACTTGTGTTTTCGTTACCTTACAGAGGGCCACCATGTTGAACCAGCATGTTTCTACAGTAGCCCAGAATGGACAAACCAAACAGTGGCTCTAGATAGGGCCATTCACAGTTTTCATAGCCAACGTAGTTTCTCCTATACACTTGGAAGGGGAGCGGTATTGAAAGGTTTGCAATCTGCAACGTCACCACTAGATGGCAAAACATCCTACACACTGGTCCTTTAAATCAGGAACTGTTGGAATAAGTGAACAATTTAAACACATTTAATCAGACGTTAGACACCAGCTTTCAGTACTTCACTATGTTCGATGCTACAGACATTTTTGCCAAGCCACCTGTTTTTATTTGAACTTTTCTTGCCAGCTGGACTCGCAAGATTCAGAGACACAAGAATCCATTTCAGCAGTCTTCAAGCTATGTGCTTGTGTCCAACCAAACTGGTACCGGACCGACCACCGTCCTCTGAGGAACTACAGGCAGTTACGAGATGAGCTACGGGTGTGGTTTAACGCTAGGTGTGTGTGGCGACATGTGGGAGGTGACTACTTGAAAACAACACTGGCGGCTGCTAAAGAAGTTATCATCTGTTATCTGTTATATCAGAACTGCAGAGTATTTCTCCGTTGAAAGAAGAGAAAAGAACGGCACTGAAGGCTTTTCTTGATGGGAAAAGATGTTTTTCGCTCTTTTCCCGACTGGCTTTGGTAAGAGTTTAGGATGGTGATAGACAGATGGTTCATCCAATCACCTGCTGAGTTCCTGCCCTTTTCCAAACAGTTTCCAATGGCGACTTCCCAAATAGTTCTGTGTAAGAAACCATCTGGCACAGTCCGGCTATTTTTATCTTCCCACCAACATCAAACCTCTTCTATCTATCATTTATTTTTCACAATAAGTCAAACTGAGACAGAAATTAACCTTGAAAAGACCAGAAAATATTATGAGCAACAAAGAACAGGCTCGAGAGTGAGTAAAGAAGTTGATATATTCCTCTGTGCTATTCTATTCATGTAATTTATTTATAAATATATTTATTTACTATAATACTGAATAATTTCAGGGTCAAAAACAGGATACGTTTATTTGCAAGTAATTGAAGGTATTTTGTCAGTAGCATCAAAGCAGAATGAGTAAATATAACTGTATATAAGACTGACTAATAGTTCTTACTTTACTTAAGCTTAAGGAAAAGTATGACTGGCACATTGAATCCCTGTTAGTACAGTTTGCAGTGAAAGAAGTCTTGTTTTCTCTGCTACTTTAAATGGTAGAAATGCACAAATGAAAACATTTCTTTACCCTCCAAATCTCCCTTTATTCCTCTGGCAGGTGCTTTTGATGTTGGTCCGCAGAGTTCTTATATAAAGCCCAAGAAACAACACACTACTGAGTTTTATATTATAAAGTGAACACATGGTATTTTGCCTTTTATGTAAAACACAAGTGCTGATAAGGGTTTTCCAAAAGACTACAAGCTGAAATAACAGAAATATCACAAAGTAATCCTGCCACATTATACTAAACACTGATAAGATGATGAATAACTGAAGGCAGAGGCAGACGTGCAGATGTTAAGCTTCTGCAGAATAATTCTCTTTTATGTCAAGTATTTCCAGAAAGGAAAAGCCATTTGACTGTATCACTTCAGGCTCATGCAACAAAGTTATGTAACTCACCATTTGCATTTAAAAAGGTATGTCCAACACTTGTAGACGGATCACATTCAACTTGAGAGCACTCGACTCTGGGGATTGCTCTGGAGTTGCATTTGTGGACTGATGAGACCATTTCTTGGAGCCTGTGCTCTTGCCCTATCCCCACGACAGGCGCCTTTCATGTTGCCTGCTTGGCTTACAGAGTTCTCAAATTAAATTTCTAATGAGGCTGCTAAGTGTGAGAAAACATGTCAACCATACACTTAACAAACTTTCATCATGCTAAAGTTCCCAGAGACTCTTCTGCAAGCAAACCTGCGTCCAAGTCAGCCATCAAGGGTACTAAAAGCACAGCTCAGGGCGTTATTGATTTCCTCGCTCCTCTCAAGGGTTTTCCTCTGATGGGCTACTTTGTGTGACACCTCTTCTCCCACAGCGGGTCGTCTTCATCACTACAGTATGAACTCAGTGGCACATCTCCCCCCCAGCTTTAATTAATAGCTTTGTGCTTCCTTCAGCTCATCTATTCCCTCAGACTAATTGCTGGCAGAAGCATCTCTGCTAATCCAATTTGGAGCCCTGAATAATCTCCAGGAGCGTCTCAGGCATTATTGAGTATTTGTGAGAACTTGCGGGTCTAATGGCTACTGTGTGTGTGTTTCATTTATCTGATTTGAGAGAAGGATATCCTCTTTTTGGGGTTGTTATTCTCATTACCAGCTGCAGCTTTACTGTATGCCACGCCGACTAAATAGGCCCGCTCTGTATGTGAGCTGTCTCTACGGTCTCTGGACCATGTGTGTTCCTGATGGCATGGCCTTAAAGAAGTCATTATTTCTGCTCAGTGTGGAGTGTTTCTTGGAAATGTAAAGATACAGTCTTTTATCTTAATATATATCAAAAATTGCTATACTAAAGTATAATTACTGTAAAATATGGTAATGCTTATGTCAGAACTACCTATGCTGGTGTCTCACTCAAGTTTTTCCTCTTAGTTATATGTAAACAAATGTAAACTTTAGTATTTAACTAATATAAAAAAGCAATTATTAAAGAGGCTATTGTATGTACACAAAGACATTCACATATATACAAACACACTTTTATCTGCATATAGTCAGATGTACATTCATTTAAAATAAACAAAAGCTTGTGCAGGAGATGTAGGAAGCTAAACACTTATACAAAGACCTCTCCTAAAAAAAACTCAAGGCAAGATAATAGAATAGCATATTGCAATAGAAAACTGCAATAAATCAGTATAATAAGGGATAGAAATGCTACTACAAAAAAAGAAGCAGAGGAAAAAGACAAAAACAATTGTTTCTCATTACTGCAACTCAACACTGTAATTGGGAAGTTAGCAAAAGTAAACAAAGATGATGAATGATAAACAATATGTAAGTTTGACTTCCACAAAACAGATCCTCTATTTAAATAAAACTTAAAAACATTGCTGGACCATGAAGGAAGATCTCGCTAGTAGGATACGAATGAATGCATCTAATATGTCAGCAGTGCACATTATGTTTTTTTTTACTAAATATGTGTTCACCTGCTTTTATGCACATCAATGAGTATAAGAAACCTGAGTTGAAATCCCTGAAATGAGCAAAGATGGCAAAATAAGTTAATGTTATGGCACCTTCTGCTACTCACTCATTAGACGCCTCAACTTCACCAGAAAGCCTAAAAGATAAAGAATAAAAAGATTACACAGATTTCATTTGGCTGAAATGATTTTTATGGAACATGTATGTCTCGATCAGTTTCCTTTTACTTCTAAATACACATTGTCCTAACGTTGATGTCACAGGAAAAGCTGTGAAAAATTAGGATTTATGTATCGATGAAGCATATCAGACTTCATGAAGACTTCCTGCACCACCAGTCAGTGGTCACTGGGTGTCAGTATGTAGCTACGAATCTACTTCAGCAGAGCCATCCACCTCCAACCAGCATCTATCAACTGAGACGTCCAGTGTGTTTGAGGAATTAATGACTGTGGTTAAACATTGTTTGGATGAGAGTCTGGGGGCGGTCAGTACACAATGCGGGCCCTGATGAGCTCTGGCCAACTGGACAAGTGTTTAATTTACTAAAGTGACTGTCTGGAAGAGTTGTGGGCCCTTCACTTACAGGACACTGCAGAAAATCAACTATATACTATATATTAAGCTGTCTAGTCCACATCCCCACACGCACACACACAGTTTTTGTGTTCTTGGTATATTGCATCATTTCTGACCTCCGCCCCTGTGAGAAGAAACCACACAGCGCAGTTTACCTCATAAAATGGCTCAGTGCTTTTGTCTTCATCTTGCTGTTTACTGTACAAATGGTGGGTATCAGAAGCCTGTTCAAAAGACCGTGATCAGTCCAGAACCACTTTGAGGCTAATTAGCGGGATTAACTAACCCTCTGATTGCCTCAACAAGGTTTTCTTGTGTCACGTCATTTGAATTAATGAGGCAAACTGATGAGAAACCTGAACCGATGAAACCGATGGAGTGAAAAGGGACGATTGTTTCACAGCAGAGTGATGACTATGCCTCATTTCCCTTCAGTGTTTACTGTCTGCTGGGTTGCTCACCTTGATTTGGTAGTGGTGGTTTGTTAGAATCAAAGAATTGCTTTGGTGGCGATACATTTCCTGGAGCTTGCAGTACCAACTTTGGTGTACAGACAAAAATCTGTCAGAATGACATTTTGCAGTCCTGTCAGTCATGAGGTCTCGAACTCACACTGATAATAAAATTAACATAATTGATTTCAGGTCAGTTCAGTTCATCTTTCTCTAAATGATTCCTCTGGCAAAAGAAAAAGGGCCCTTGGTTATATGCATAAAACAACAAGGATAGTCAAAAAGTATCATCTCATTGCTATCATCATTATAATGAGCTTTAATTAACTGGTGCATTAGTGCAGCAAAACAGCCTAAACATGTCTGCAAGTTTTGGCTTTCGACTGGAAGCCTTCAGGGACCACTCTACATTTTCAAGACGTTTAATAAGAGTGTGTAGGTTTGGATTTCAAGCAAAACAAGTGACCCTTTCAGCAGGTCTTGTTATATCACACACTAGTTGATTCTTTAATAATGATCTTAATAATCTTCAACAATGCTGCGGCATGCCGAGAGATTATCATATGCATTTCCACGGTTTGACTCCCAGCAGGAGATAACCATGCTGTCCTTGGGAGGTCCACTCCTACATCCTCGATCTTCATCTTCATCTAACCGCTCGGCCTTATTGTTCTTTGATCCACTCTCACTTACAATATGATTAGAGTTTAGCTATTGCACTAGGTTAATGCTGATTTCTCATAAAAGCTTTCCACTCAAGGACCAGTGGATGGCCTTGTGGAGCACCTACAAATGTGAACTCCTGTTTAACACTGAGGTAGATAAGCAATGACACACTTTTTATGTAATAATAATACATTTTAGCACTTAATTGACACCAGATCATGTTTTTAATGTTTAAAAGTTTCAGAGGAGGAGACGTAAAAGAAACAGCAAAGAACAGATTGGTTGGACAAATGCTGCAGGAAACAGATGCTCACTTCAGTTCAGGTGAAGCTCAAGCCAAACCTTTTATTATGCCATCCTGTTATATAAAAACCAATTTCCTTAAGCTGTACTGTTGCAATTTAAAGCTGCACTAATAAACAGAAAAACACATGTGGTTCAGGTTAAAGTTACCACCAGTTACTGAACATTTGTGTTCATGGTTTAAAAGAAACCCATGTTGCTGTCATTTTTCTTGGGAGGACAGTTTTGAAAAAATTCTTACCTCCAGTATTCCTTTATTAGGCTGATTTGCTGAACATGTTAGCAATCATTTGCTAATGCCTATTTAAACATGCAGCACAGCAACATTAGCAATCATTTAGAGCCATGCTTCTGTCCTCCACATAAAGGTACGTTCAATATTCAATGAATATTAATACAATGAAACATTATTTTTGCATAACACTCTGTGTTACTTTTGTTTGATAGTTGGCCTGTTAGCCATATCATACGCTTCTAATGAAAGGATAATGAAAGGTATTATTGGGATTGGGGACATAATATTGTCAAAATATGTAAGAAATGGTATTTACAATAGTTAACGTTAGTTACATTTTGAAAAATAAAATTGTAATTCACTACTTATACTGTTGTGTCTGAAGTCAGGTTTCCATCCAAATGTAGCCATAAAATTAGCCACAAATTTTCACCACAAGCTGACAAAACAAAATGCAAACTGCTGTTATGTGAATATTAGGAGTTGGACACATCGAGATGGTTGTAGATGGTTGTAGATATAAGAGAGGTAGTAGAATAATTCTCCAGTCAGAGCCATTATACCATTGCAGAAGAAGAGGACAAAAAACGAGATGACATAATTAAAAGTGCACCAGTCAAACCTGAAACAGTGGACAACTGTGTAAAAACATCACGATTTCAGGTATTAATTTAAACGTCCAGTGTGTAGGATTGAAGATTGCAACCAAGAACCACCTGAATACCCCTCACCTCACAATGTAGGAGAATCTACTAGGCCATAAACTTGATTCAGAATCTAAGAAAGTCCAATATTCCCTTACCGTTAGTTTGGTTTCCAACTCCTGGGAAAGAAATCTGTTCCTTTATCTGCTAAATGCTCCAATTTCTTCACCAGCCAGTTACTAGCTTTGCCTGGCAGGTTGGCAGGTTGTGTACTGTGGGTTTAACAGAGCTTTTTTGCTGAAAAGAGCTGTCTGCTGCTGCAAGAAACAAAGTTGATGAGAGCAGTAAGACAGAACTATACAGTCCTGCAAATGTGCTGCAAAACGATAAAAAGCTTTAATGAGTGGCAGAATTGGGTGATAATTCTCTGTGGGTTCATCAGAACAAAGCCATATTACACATGCTTACTTGATTGATTCTTAACATTAAAATATTGATAAGTGGAGCTTTAACTTGTGAAAATGAGCCCACTGTGGGTGTATCAAGATTGGTGTCCCGCTTTGACAAAAATCTGTGATTCACTTTAATTTAATCTTGCACGTGCAGCACCCGTGTACCTCACATTTTTACAAACTGACAAAGCCTCAACAGTAATAAAGCACAAAGAGAACTACTGTTCTGCATGTGTTGAACATAAACTAAAAGGAATGATCACAAATTCATTAACCAAACAGTTCTCACCTCCTCCCCATGTGATAGCGACATGACTCATATGATTCATGCCCACTGATTCATCAAACAAGAAAACAAATGTCTGGCAAAGGGAGAAATCAATGAGGTGAGTCTTTGAGATCAATCCTGTGGTTGCGCTCCTGGCTTCCATTTTCTCCTCACACACACACACAAGCTCCACACGACCTCAAACTCATTTAGGTTGACAAAGACTAAACATGTTACCGCCTGCACAGAGAAATCTACATTCTTCAACACTGTCATCTCTTCAATCTCACGCTGACAGTAATGATCCTGAGACGCCGCCATTTTGAGACATGCAATTTAAAGAAAAAATGAGTTTGAGGAGCAGAAGAAATGTCTCAGAGTGAGGAGAAAGAAAGAGAGAGGGAGGGGAGAGCGAAGGGGGTTTGCTCTGAATCATTAGTTCGACGGGAGCGCCGCTGTTCCAGGACTAATTGAGTATCAGCGTGAGCCATGGGCGGGTCAGCCTCAAAGCTGCAGTCGTCAGCACGAGCAGGTGGGCGGCCGTGAGAGGTGAAGTTAGCAAAAATGGAGCCATACGGGAATCCCTGAAGTTTAACAAGACTCAGCTCTGAAGGCTTCAGTGGACAAGCTGGTGGAAGCTACAAAAACAAGCAAGGTGGCCCTGACTGGAAAGTTCAACACCTGCATCTAACTTCCAAAATTAATGACGCACAATCATCACAGAAAAGAGTAGAAATATTCGGCTTCACCCGTCAGAACAACAGCTTTCACCCTCCTGCCCCTCCGTCTCTGGTGTACCTTTCATTCATATTAATATTAGCTCAGTATGTGTGGACTGAAAAATAAAAAGGCACCTGAAAACCTGCAGTAGTTGGTTAAGGTCAGTGAAAGATCAAATTTGAGTAAGTAATCATGTCTGCTTCAAGTCACTTTTGACTTTTTCAGGATCATCATCTCTCCCCAACCTTAACCAAGTACTGTGGGTGCCTGAAAATAACCATAAAGAACATTAATCCTGCTTTAGTTGATACAAGCAGACACAATGCTGTAATTATATGATTCACGTCAGTACTAGCAGTACTTTTGAACACTATTGACCTTAGATAGTCATGTTTTTTCTGTTTTAATATGGACACAGTTGGTCTGGCAGGACAGATTTGTGCAGGCTGTCCCCTAATAGTCTACTTAACCATTAGTTAGTGTGAACAGTCTTAGTCGACGCACTTTTCATTGGTCAGTTAGTCACTAGTTGATCGTCAAACTCAGTTTGGAAGCTGCACCTTGACACCGGGACCAAGTATCAGGATGGTTTCAACACGGACCCTTTCTCTGGTAACACAGGGAGTCACTTACCAGTGCACTGTTGCGTACATAGACTATGTGTATATATATATATATATATATATATATATATATATATATATATATTATATATATATATATTTATATATATATATATATACATATATGTATTTGACATATTGGTCAGAGCAAGACTGGCCTGTAAACAAATACAGTAAACTGGATAAAAAGCACTATAACGTTTCCATTTCTCAATTAACTTAATTTTTATATTCAAAGGTTTATGATAAACGTGGAGTTGATATTTTTGTCACAATATTTATAATAATCATAACGTTATATACAAGCTGCAGCGCCTAAGTGATGCCGTGTTTTGCTGTGGTCGTGCTTGTCTGTCATTTCTTTGCAGAACAGAAGGTCAGGGCTCAGCTCCACACACACACACACACAGACAGACACACAGACAGACAGACAGTGGTGCAGTTTACTTAAATTAGGATTAGCATGCATGCTGTGGTTGTAACAACAACTACAAATGGCGTAAATATTGCTTCTCTACTTTCTCTACTAGTTTCTACATTTAGGTTTGATTTGGATTAAACACACAAGATATGATTAGTGTTTCTAGCGTTAAATGTTTTAATACTAAGCTAAGCTAACTGCCTAGTTGCTGTAGCACCAAAAGTCAGCTTGGTTTTCTCATTAAACATTGGAATAAATGTATTTCCTGAAATGTTGAACTACTACTTTTAAAACCAAGATTAGACTGTTTGGTGAACTCATCATTAAATTTGACCTTTAATTATCCTCTAGCAAAACAAATTTTAATCCCTAAGCACAAACTCACCACAACTTTTTATTTTTCTTCTGCACACAACTGCTTATGATTCTTTCCGATAAATCTGATGTAATGTTGAAGCACATTTAATGACTTTTTTTTCCCAATTCATGTTTAAAAAATGTGGAATACTTGCTAAACATATACAAGTTCAAGAGATCATCAGTCTGCCTTTGGCTGGTCTACGCACTCGCATATGGTATCAGTTCAAGGGTTTGGTTTAGTTGTGTTATTAGCAATAACACATCCATGACAAGATGAAAAGAGGCTGCTCCCTATCGCTGGTGATTACCATAATCTGTGGCTTAATCTCTGACACTATCGCAACAAGCACCAAAGACAGAGTTTGTTATCAAGATCCAATTCTGGGGTTTTTTTTCGCCACTCGTTTCTTGTGGTCTGCACGCTCTAAAGTCAACGCAGTGTCAAGGTTTTTATTCCTCTCTCAGGGATGCAGATGACATATTTTTTGCTGACATGCGAGTCACATAAACAATTAACTTATGACCTGCAGAGTAATCAGCTCTGCTACCACAACTCAAGAGAGGCAGAATACTGAAAGAGACAATTTTCTTTCTCCTGCAAGGGAGGCAGCAGAAACTGGCCTCTAATCTTCACTCAGTGATTAGAAAAAAGTTGAGAGGGATATGATGAGTTTATGGGAGCAGCAGAGTGTGATCATGACGGAATAAAATATCAGACTTTATGTAAGGTTGTGACTGTAATATTTCACAGGGCGAACTGTGAGAGCTGCATGATTTGTTGAATTATCAGTCAGTAAAGACTGTACAGGAAAAGAAATCGCTATATACTGCTGCTAAGATAATAACAATATAACAAACTTGCAGAGTATTGCAGAGTCTCACCAGCTCTGTATTATTACCTTCAGGTTTGACATCTTTAACTATGAATTCGGTCTCAGGACAGCACCGTTCTCAGAGCAGCAATAAATGCAATAAATGAAAATCCAATGACACACAATCAGCGTCTCATCGATTGTGAGACAAAAATCCATCCAAAGTCACTTTGGATGAGGTACAACCTTCAGAGAGGCGTTTGTTTAGCACAAAGTCAGACTTCATTACTTTATATTTTTCTGTACTGGGCTGAAGTTCTCATCAGGAATCATTTACACTTTGTTATGTGGGGGTCAAAACTCTCAAACAAATCTAAATGCAGCGTTTGTAACTTTAAGCATGATGGACTCATCAGCACTCTTTGCCTTTTACTTTAAGGAGTTGAGAAATGTGCTCCTCGGGCCCTAAAGGAGGAATTTCACCTCATCTTGGCTCCACGTTTTCCTTCAGTTCATTTCTGTTACGCTCAGCTTTCCAAGCATGAGGAACGGCTGGATATCAGACGCCAACATCTGTCTGCTTATACCCATAAACCCTTGAGTTTTGGTTCGTTTTCTGTATTTGCTCAGGATTATCTTCTCACTCTTTTACTGCTTCAACAAGCCACACTGCAGTTATCTTGTTAGCCCGCAGATACTGTACTTACATTTGATTTTCTCTGTGTGGCTCTTTGGTGTCATCTGGGTACAAATGGCAGAATTAATAGAACACTCTAGAGTTCACATAAACTACTATTTTGTATGATGTCCTATAAAGAACTCTTTTTCTGCTGACTGCACCTTCCCAGCAGCAACATCAGATATTTGACAGTGGATAAAAGAAGATAAGATAAATAAGATAAATAAGATAAAAGATAAAAGAAGAAAAGAAGTGGCCAGTCTGGTCCAGCCAATATGTGAAACAATACCAAATTATTATGTTTAAAGCTCCATTAATCAAATTTCTATATTAAAATCAGTGCATGATGCTCTTTCATACATTGTAAAAAAAAAGGAGTTGCTTTTTTCAAATCTGCACCTCAATGAAACTTCTAAGCCTCTTTTAGGTATTCATTTTTGGTTTTTATGGCACAGAAAGTGGAGCATTTAACAGCTTAACAGCCTGGACACAGCCTGCATCAGCGGTGTGTGACGGCTGCCTCGCTGGACTGCTGCCGCTGGTGTCCACACAGAGAGCGTTTCTGCTGCTGCGCTGCCAGCCCTATCTTTCTACACTGAGTTTGCCTTTATTTGGCAAACTGTGTAGCCATTACAGGCTAGTAAAGGAGACCTGCGTCTATTTGTGACCCTGCTTTTATTAGAAGCTTTACGGTATATGAACAGATCATATTCACTGTCTATTTTAGCTGGGAACTACTTGTGGAAAAAATAGGTGAGACCTTGATTCTTTAATGAAGCGTGGCTGCAGCGGCTGCTCTAACCTTAACATGGCATCGTGGAAAGCAAGACGCTCTGTTGTCTGTCGATATTGGTGCCAGATTTAAACCTATAATCACCAGGTGCCCAAATCCGTGAATGAGTCAGTACAAACTAATGTTGCTCTGTTCCTGTAGAATCTGTTGATACAAACTGCTTGTTCAAACATAATATTAAAAAAAATATTTAAATGGTTTCTATGTGGCTGTCAGCTAGTCTTACAGCTTGTCTAGGTGGTTAAGAAATCTTTTACTGCAGCTTTAAGGTTATGGTTGTCAATATCTTCTGAAGAAAGACTGTAAATTATACAAAATCTTATTAATTTGCATGCCTGCATCTGAAGTCTCTGAGGTATTCATCTTGTATGTGAAACTACTTGTGTAGCATATGTGCTGTATTTACCCACATAAATAAAACCAGTCAAGGGCATCCTTTTATTTCCTCTGATTCTTCAAACTCTGGGCGATGACTCTTAAATGGCAGATCAAGCCACACAAACTACCATCACACTGTCAGCTCACACAAGTGAGAGCTGTTTACAAGACGGTGAAACACCTTGAGCTTTCCTCTCGTGGAAAGCTGATCCAACAGCATCAATGTCTGCTCATCGATTGTGGCTCCTTCACCTATTGGAGAGAGAAAGAGAGGAGCCTTGTGTCTGTCTGAAGACAAAATCATAGCATAAAGGGCTTCAGGGGACCATGAAGTCAAACAGCAGCAGCTAGATTCTGTGGTTTTCAAAAGGTCAAACATCTGAGGAAGGGTTTTGATTTCACGCTAAAAAAAGAGAGTACTTCTAAATGCTGTAATTATATTATTCACTTCAAAACTAGCAGTACTTTTGAACACTTTTGACCTTAGATAGTCCTGTTTTTTTCTGTTTTAATATGGACACAGTTGGTCTGGCAGGACAGATTTGTGCAGACTGAGCTGTTGGATGATGGTTATCAGTGTGGACTGGGAGGGAGCGCCCAGAACCGGTTGTGCTGGGGGATTTCCAGCTGGCTCTAACAGGACAGTGATGGAGTCCAGGCCTGCAGAGGGGAGGTGGTGGTGAGGTGAGATGAGGTGGCAGAGTGTAGGGGGGTGTGGGGGCGTGGGGGGTTGGGGGGTTGGGGGTTGGGGTGTACTGGAGCGAGATGTCCTGGTGAGGACAGGTGCAGGGTGAACAGGTTACGGCAGGCTGAGAGAGTGTGAGCACAGATGAGCCTGCGTGTGAAATCAGAGCCCTCATGAAACAGACAAGCACAGGTGGGTCCTTGTCTCCGGGTGAAAGTGTCTGAACTGCTGAGTTGAGACCTCTGCTTCGCCTGACCGCTCTGGATTGAACCAGTAACATGCACACATAGACACACTACTGTAGCACTGGGGGTGTGTCCGGCATCGGGCCACGAGTGCCAGGCGTGCCAGGCATGCCAACCATACCAGCCATGCCGCGCAACTGCCTACTGACCTCAGCTCTTAATTGTGGCGAAGGGCAGAGCCACAAAATACAGCACAGCATTCAGCAAAAACACACACACACACATTCACCACAACATACGCTGAACATCATCATTTTCTTTTGGTAAAAGTGCTTGTTTGAATACTGACTGTCAGTCAGATTCTGTTCTAGGGTACATCAGGAAGCTTGTGTTTTTTCATTGGCTTTTACTCCTTTATATAACAATTTCACATTTTAATTCTATAGATTTGTTTTCCTTTGTTATTGTCACTAGATTAATTCACCTTTATTTTATTTTTTTAAGGACTGGTGTGTAGGAGTTAGTAGATTGCAACCATTTGAAAGTCAATTACCTATCAATGAAAGGCAATAAAAATGTTGAAAAAAAAAAAAATCTAAAAACGATTAGATGCATTTATGGCTAGATTTGTTTAGTATTTTTCTTATTTTGTTTTATTCTGTTTAGAGAATTAAAGTTAAACTAAAGTTAGTATTTGTTGGTGAGGGTGTTATCAGGGATGGGGGGTGAGTAAGGATGGATGTGTGCATGTGCCACAATCTGTTCTGACTTTTTATATCTTTACATATACACACAAATAAGTGAGTGAAATTTTAAAAAAAAAAATGTTATCACTTGTGCTGTCTGGCCATGTTAATAATACAGTAGTTATATGAGCCGAGGTTTGGAGATACAGCAGCGTCTTAGAAGATGTCTCATTCTTCTCTGTTGTAGCCTCTGTTGTAAGCTGATAAGACTGGTATATTTATGTATAACCAAGTGAGAAACATAGTGAGATAATTCCACTTGTCACACTAACGTTTACAAGACAATGTCATTCGAGTGGAGAAAATTGATGAAATTAGAAGCACACGACTGAAGTGGAAGCTGGAAAAATGAAAATAATAATCTTGTTCCGCTTGCAGTTGTTTAAAGGAAGACACAAGACCCTTTTTACACTTAGAATTAGGCTTGTTGACATTGGCACTGATCTGTTTTTGTATATGTTAACTTATAATATGTTCATAAGGTGAAGAATACACATGTGTCATACCAGCTGTTGCCCTTTATTCACCTGTTGAAAACATTTCCAGGGTTGCCCAACCTGAAAGAAAGGAGACAGTCAGAAAGAATCAGTATCAGAAACAGAAAGCAACATAAGGTGGAGATGAGCTTTGATTAAGAGATTATGGTTTGTTTAATTGTGTCTAAGTGAAGCCGAGTATCTCACCACTCAGAGTAAAACAGCTGAACAGTAGTGAATGTAGCATAGTGAATATTAGCTTCTTACTGCCTCTCCTGAACCCTCCTCTTATTATCACTGGAGAAATGACAAAACATCCTTAGGATAAATCCAATTTGTGAAAATTAAATGTCCTTATCAAGGTCTTGTGTGATTATTAATTTACTTATAAAGTCCTTGAAAACATGGTTTCAGTCAAATGTCATAATAATCACTATTAACCTCACTAAACCCTTTTCCAACTGAACCAGTAAGAAGAGCTCAGGGACAAACGCAAACAAATTGATTTTCATACGTGAAACAACCAAAACTGGTAAAAACTAATGTTATGTTCATGTATGACCCTACAGCTCACCCTATTTCTCGGTTTTCAGGGCCTTTGACAACTTTTCCAGACTTCTTACTGAGAGTGAAAAAAAAAATGTATCTTGTGTATTTTCTGTATATTTTTCCGTTATCTCTATAAGTAAAAACAAGAGTCTACATAGGAGTCCACAGGCGTGCTGTAGGCTGTAGCTACTGTCATCTACAGTGTCGACACAATTATGGGTCAATCTGTCAAATACAACACGCTGGTAGCATAACGTCTCTTCTCTCATCTGTCCTAATGTTAAAAGGATTTTGATGAGTCATTCTGCACTGCAGGGCATGTACAGAAATGTATCCAATCAAATTTTATTTAAGACGACAAGCTAACTCCGCGTATTTCTGTTGACAGCTCGTAGCAAAGTGGAATTATGGGTTGGAGTTTTTTTTGTGTTTGGACACAGTCGCCAAAAATGTGTTTACATTTCCTGAGAATGTATCTGAAGGTATAATTGATCAGTTTCTTCCTCATCCTCCGCAAGGCCAACAGTCCTCCACAGCTCAGAGCCACGCCCATAATCCAGGGATCCAATCAAATCTGAAGGATTTCATTTAAATCCATCTCATAACTTTACCCAGGCAACATAATCACATCGCAGAAGAGGAACTGCCATTTCACTGTGACTTTACAGCGAGACCTGGACATAGAAAGACGCATTGACAACACACACAAAGGATACAAAGAACACAATAAACATAATCATGGGGGGGGGGCGCTGATAAAAATCACATAATAGGTGAACCTAAATGTTTTGCTACAACAGAAGGTTTCAATCATACAGCAGACAAAGAGGATCAGGGTCCAAGCCTGCCGAGCCAAACACAGCAAAGGCGGCTACTTACTGAGCCGGCCTCAGCAGCCTCTATAAAATGTGCTGAAAAAGAGGCGGTAAACCAAATGCCTGTGAAATGGCCGTCGCTGACTTCCTCGACGGAGGTAAGACAGAGGGCAGAATCCACGGGACTGAGATGTAGGTCAGCTGAGAATCAATGCTGAGCTCCAGTATGACTCAGTAAAACAAGTGACATTGTGCAAACCAACAAGCAGAGAGGTTTAATCAGCGCTTTCTGAGACTCCTGCCCCACAGTAGCCAGCAGGGTTTTTTAACTGTTTATCCACTCTGGCTGGGTCTGCTGCATTAGAGCAGCTAGGAAGGATTTCATAAGGACTGAGCCCCTGTGATGTTCTTGGCCGCCCAGACATCGTATAACAACTGTAATTTCTCCTCTCATTCGCCTCAGCATAAAAGGCTCTTTCATGGAAATGCTTATGAAAAGGCTGCAAAGGCGTATCAGATTGAGAAATGTAATAGTTTTCACTGAAGCCATTTTCGGGAAAAAGGAGCTGGTATTTGGTTCAGTAGGGGGTTGGGGGTAGGGGGGAGGCAGTGGATGGACGTCTTGTCAGTGTATGTGCTGCAGCGCCGTGTGTTTCTTCACCAGTGTTTATGGGGCATTTAAAAGCCTCCAAATGTGCTGCGGTTTGCGGCCTACAAGTCCTCCCCAAACCCTCTGGGCGAGCTGCCAGCACAGGCTTACAGTTAAAATAAACAGCACAGACACAGTGGAGTGAGAGTTATGGGAGTTTTTGCAGGAAAGAGTGAGTTGCTTACTCTATTCCTGGCTTGTAAAATAACTCTACTTCTTCCACTATTTTATTTTTATCCGACTGATAAAGCCTACGTGGGCAATCTAGCTTTTGGTTGTATTTCCATGTAAATATTAGGACCTCCCCCTAAATGTGTTTTCAAGGCTTGCAAATCCTTATTTAGCCTCCACTTACTGAGTTGAATGAGCAAAATTAAAAGGGATCAAACTGTGGTCCTTTAATTTACTGTCTGTGTATTTGTACAAGCTTTAATGAGCCCTTTGAAATTGGCAGATCATGGAGAGCAATTTGTGTTGTTCACATCTTGTTGCAATCCTCCATGGTTCAAATTCCACTTTGTAATTATATCATTACCCTGTACATTTGGTACATAGGAATGTTATAGATGTCAGACAAATGCAGGGATCAGATATCAGCCAGCTCTAAAGTCATTCCTGTTTAGTGCGTCATACTTTTCTCTTGTTTGATTTGACTACATTTACAACAACTCTGATCCCTCCCCTCTTGATCACCTTTACACATCACGCAGGTCGTGAAAGACTGTAAGCTATAATTGTTCAGGGTTTAACATGTAGTCTGATAATAGTCGATAGTTTTACGAAGTGAACCTGGATTCCCACTTGGCAGTAAAGATTTTTCCTTCACAGTCGGTAGAAAGGGGATGAGTGCGTGCAGCATATGTATTATACGATCCTGACCCATTGGCAATAGTCAAATGGTTACAGTTTCACTGAAATTAATTAAACATAATTCCTCTTTTGCTTCATCATGTTTATAGTTATGTGCTAAAGAGTGCGCAGTGTCACAGAGCACGTCGTATTATTTGTCAAGCAAGCCGAAAAAAGGCAAAAAATATATATTGTCAATTGTTAATTAAATATCTTATTGACAAGTCATCACAGGCCATCTATTTATGCAAGTGTGTTCGTACTCTAACGTTTACCTGAGGAACAGCATCAAGCAAAAAGATAAACAGCACTGTGTGGGTATTTTATTTTTCTTAAAAGCCAAAAGTTAACTCAAGAAATGGTGTTAATACTGTTACAAGAGTTTATTCACTGACGTTACTGCAGTGTGTGGCGTAATGACTTATGGCAGATGCTTTTAGCACCCAGGTGTCAGTGGCCAACAATGCTATCGGCACCTGGGTGGAATAGCCAGTGTGGCTATTTACACCTGCATGTCAGAGACAAACCATGATCCTTTATGAAGATATAACTAAGAACATTACCAGCACTCTGCGGTGTTATCTATGCAGAGAAGTTCAGGTGGCTGCGGACAGGCTGTTGACTGATGTAAACTAGACTTTGGTTGGAGGCAGTGGGATCCGCTTCCAGAGCTTGAAAGGAAACACCCCGGTCTTATTTGGAAGTCACTGGCTCTAAACCGAAAACAGGCATCCTCCGTAAGCCACAGCTCTGGGCGTCAAACGGTTTCCAATGCAAACGATCCTGTTCACCTAATCTGACACAGCGGCCAGTCAGAAAGACAGAAATGTTGTGTAATGCCAGCAGCACTGTATTTGTGTAGAACATACAAAAACAAACAGATATAGAACATTTTGATTTGGATCAGACGATGATTTTATAACTTGAACCCAGAGCTATAGGCTGATCATTTGTCATGTTTTGTGGTTATGCATTTGTCTAACTGTAAACTGTATGTCTTCTGCAACATTTAAAATGTTCTCAACCTATGTGAGATATAGCTATCACAACATGAGCTTATTATGATGACAGATCAATGAAAAGGGGTCAGTTTTCAAGTAGTTAAAATGCAAGAAAAAGTGATTTGATTGAAAGGGTATTTATTGGATGAGTTTGAAGGCAAAGCCTGCAAAATGCTCAACCCTGACTTTTTGACAGATGCAGCTTCTCTAATTGAAAGAAGTAAACCTGCTGAACGGACACTTTTCGTGTTCAAACACTGGAAACTGGCCTGATTGGACAGATTTCAGTATCATGACAGCACCAGGTTATGATGCAAATTCTGGCCAGTATGCAGTTAGAGAGTTAGTTTAGGGCAGGGACTGAATATTAAACATCTTAAAGGGTAACTGTTAAATATTAAAGATAAAAGATTTTCTCAACAGTTTTTTTTACCAATTAAAAGACCGAAATCAAGAATAAAAACCTTACATAATAATAATGAATGCACTGAAATGTTCAACTAGAGTGCAAAATGTGTATTAATCCAACAATACATCATATTTTAAGCACGTATGTGTTGTATGTAAAATCCTGTGAATAGTACCCACTAATAATTGCCTGATAAATATTTCCCTCTGAATTGTAGGAGTAGAAGTATACAGTAGAGCCGTATGAAAGCAAAGCACCTCATACTTTCACGTTGTTACATTCAACCACAGATAACAACCATACTGGCACCAGGACATCTAAACCTTGAAAAAAAGACACCACGATGACACCCATCTTACAAGGCAACTGTAGACGTTTTAACAGCCCTCCTCCTCTCAGATGTGGACACGCACTTCACAAACGGTGCTTCAAAGCCTAGAAAAAGTTAATTAGAAAAAGGACTTCTGAAAAGTTCTGCCCAGCGCTTTCACCCCGCTTTCACAATCCATCCTGGCAGGGACAGGATCCAGCTGCGACTTTTAACTGAAAACTTCCATTACTGTCAACTTCAGCAAGATGTTTCTGTCACAGAATGAGATGAAAGTCGTGCCGGGGTGTTTAACAAACTCAAATTAATGCCCACTTTAATGAGGCTCTTTCTCAGATCCTTTCAATTGGATGTTGGGGGCGAGGAGAAAATGCAGCCTTTGCATATGATCCTGAGAAGGCACAGAGTGCCGAGGTAGACTTCAGTCCCTCAGTTAAAAGATATTAAAAACACAGAAATTGCCCTCTGATCTAAGATGACACACCGGATGATAATGATAAAGCTGACAGTCATCGGAAACACACTTTGATCGGTCCAGAGTGAATTATCTCGACAGCTATCAGACCATTAGCCTTGCAATTTTATAGATATTCTAGGTCTTCAGAGGAAGAATTCTGAATGGGTGATTCCTGATTTTTAATGTATACTGTAGCCAAAGCCAAGTCACATTTTTACACTAAAATCCAACACTTATAAAGAGACCAGATTTCCATCAGCTTTTCATGTACTTTGAGATTGTTGCAATCAGAGTGCAGAGGTTGTGTTCACTGGGAAGCTGCTGAGCTCTGTTCAGTTACATGCAAGTGTGAACCTATCGTGACGTCACTCATTAGTTTGTGGAGTACCGTTCTGAAGCCTCGAATTCGGCGTTGCGCCACGACAGTTGGACGGAGCAAGGGCGAGCCAGCGGAGCATTTGTAGACATGTTAAATGCTAATATGCTAGCAAATCAAAAGTCACTATTATTGTAGTTTCTGACTTGTAAATACAGTTTGGGTTACCATCCAAGGTATGACTGCTCAATTTGGTGCTAAGTAATATTGAAAAGCCTGAAAATGGTCTTGTCTTTCTGTCAGTAAGACTGATAATCATTATTAAAAACGTCAAGTAAACATACATCGCTATCTTCCATCCAACATGAACCACATAAATTTGATTGTTAACAAGTTGGCCTTTTCTCTGGCGCCACCTCAGGTCAAACTTTACATATTTTTGCCCCACTTGTGGCAAAGATTCAAGAGTAAAATTGTCCATTTCTCATTAATATGTGTTTCTCAAAATGAGCTTTTCACACACAGTAACCAACAGTTCCTAACTAAGAGCAATGTAGGAAATGATAACATAAAAACTTTAAATACATAATACATTAGAGAACGTGAACATGCTTGTTCTGGGTGCAGCACAGCCTCCATGTTTTTCTGGAAGGAGCAAGGGACTGTAAGATGTTTACTTTGAAACTGTTGACAGTGATGAATGAGAGAATGGGGAGAGGGGCCTTGGAAAAACTCACGAAACGCTGACGGAGGGCAGGAGCGTGACTTAAAGTAAGGGACAAGAAACAGTACACGTGTCCTGAAACCAGGATCAGTGTTTTCGAAACATCTGCCTGTTTTATAGAAGAGAGTTAAATAATTTTCTTTTGAAAAAAAACTCCCTGGCAACTTGTCAGTACGGGTGATTATTTCACTGACAGGTCTCGATAGTGAAATATGGTGAGAGCCTCTCCCTGGCCCTTTTGCAGCCTTTTCCGGCAGAGACATAATGAATTGTGATGCCAGCTGTCAGGGTGCTGCTGCCAGGGTGCAGACGTTGGGAATAAAAAAGTGATTTTGAGGTGCATAGCATGATTCCACTGTAGATGTATTTTTTTGGAAGGCCAGAGGGTTGTGAGGAAGGTGTGGGAGGTCACGCTGGAATGGCTGACGACACAAAAACCCATTTAAAGGGGTAAAAAAAAAATCCATGGAGTCACCAGTCAGACAGATTAAGGGAGGTAGGGGACCGTGTACTGTAATTGGAAAATGTTTTTTCTCTGTCAGTCACACCATGATGTTTTCTTACCGTGTTTCCCTTTTTTTGGACATCTAAAGTGCAGACGAGGTCAAAGCCAATAATTGGATTAGTGATCAAAATATTGTGCTGGAGAGCGTCTCCCGGGGAGGGGGATTGACCACATTCATTTTCACCACATAAAACAAAACACAGAAACAAAGAGGTAAAAATGTCAGCCTTATTTGCAACTTGAGCAATATTGAATCAGGGATTTGGACATAGCTCCAGGCTAGATGGAGGCCTGTTTGAATTTTTTTTCGGTTTCAGTTGACGATGTCGGAAGCTCCTGGGAAAGAAAAAGATCATAATGAAAAATGAAACCTTGTTATCTTTGTGGCTAAACCTTTCCTATAGAAGAAAAAATGCCAAATAGTTCTTTTTTCCTTTTTTTTCAAATTAATACTAATACCAAATCCATGCTCATGCATTCATGGTGCGCCAGCAGGAATAACAGGCCTGCTGTAAGCTCTGTTTGAGTGCGTTTAAGATTGTATGTAAAGGACCAGTGTGCAGGATTTAATAGCATCTAGCGGCACAGTTGTGGATTTCCCTGCTTCACCCTCCTCTTCCAAGTGCGAAGGAAAACCTACAGTGGCTGCAAAAATGGGCCTATCTAGAAACAGTGTTTTGTTTGTTCCTTCTAGGCTGCTGTAGAAACATATCGATTCTTATTTCCACGTAGTTATAGATGAATGAAAACACAGTTATGCACATTAAACTCGATTTCTGCCAATAGATCCTCCTGAATGTTACACGCTGGACCTTTAAAGCAGATACAGTATAAGGAACTCTGTTGTATTGATTCTGGCGGCCCCTGTGGACAATGGTGGTAGTGTTTCCACCAACTCTTTCAAGGGGAATCCTACCAAATCTGACCCGCTGACAGTTAAATCGAAGTCATAAAGCTTCAAGATAAGCCCAAATTTTTCTCTCAAGTTGAAGCATGTTCCACCGGCTAGATCTGTATTTACCTTGATTTGTGTCTGTTTGCCTCCTTTCACATCTTTACATTGACTTTATATGCAATTGTGCTGCCTCTAAAAACATTTACTTTGCCTTGGAAACTATTGAGCATTTTGTCTTACCAAACATCAGGTGGTGAACTTACTTTCTCATTTCTTTATTTTGAAAAAAAAAAAAAAAAGAGGAGAATAGATGAACAGCTACCTTAACTGGATATTCCTAAAGTAAAATAGAAGGCCACACAGGTATTTTTGCCGGTGCATCATACATTTCAACATTAAAACAAGTTAATAATCACTATTGTAAGAATAAATCATATTTTAAAGAGGCATTTCATTCTGAATTATATATATATTTGTGATTTAATCAAACCTTACTCGTCATTACCTTCATCAAGAGAGGCAGCTGTCAAGAAACATTCAGCAGTCAGTAACTCGATAAACAGAAAACGTTGAAACAAACATCTATAATTAAGTGCAATCTGCTTCTACTTTAAGATCATGTGCAAGACATGTTGTCCTCTGCCACTGCCATGTCCCATCTGAACATTTTCAAGTGTTCTTCCTGTAAGCTGAATTACTTGATCAACACACCAGTGAAATGACATTTCCTTGTGCAGTGATCAGGCTTATTGATGAGTTATCTTATCTGGAGTTTGTAACAAAAATAATTCCCCCTGGGATTATTAAAGTATTTCTGATTCTGATTCTGAAATAATGAGTTCAGCTGAGGCTTATTTCCATCAGCACTCATTCATCATCAGCAGCCATATGTGTTCAAATGTGCAAACAGGCTTGAGAAAACCTCTCAGGGACTGGGGGCCATCGACTGGCGTTTTGTTGGAATCCAATAATTATGTTGCGGCTAATCGCTGTCCATTATTCAGCCTGGGTTCAATCTGCAACAAACACCTCCATCTTTCAGTCACCTCCTCTCTTCGTGATACACAGTCAGGGAAACACACACTCAAACACGGACATGATTATCTAATAGACTGCGGGGAGGATAATTACATAAACTAATCAATACCACCTCATTAGGAGAACTGTTTCGGCTAAAAGGTCAATCTCACCACCCAACACAGCCCTTTCACTGTATATATTAAGAGGAAAACATCATTTTGCCTGAATGCCAATATAGGTTTATCCAAAAACACCTCAGCGGTAATGCATTTACAGGAGGACAACAAGGCAGACTGAGGGACATAACAGTAAAGTTCGGCTCTTTAATGTCCTTGAAATGGCAATAAAGCTGCCCTGATGGCTGGCTCTGTTTTGTTGCTGCTGCAAGCCCTTTACATTTGTGATCAACCCGCACAAACACTGCATTCAGACTGGAGGAACCCGTGGAGAGTTCAGCTGGAAAACTCAATATGAGGATGATTGAAAATGTGTTTTTCTAGGAGTGGTTTAATGCAAATATTCGCTGGTTTATTTCCCTGAAATGAGTTTCTGAGAGTTAAGAGTCGCTTCACCCAGAAAATACAGACAAATATATTCCCTCATTTACCTGTAGCCATGCAAGTACATAAGGTTCCATCTGCTCAGCTTTTAAGATGTCCATACCTGAGG
Organism: Dicentrarchus labrax; assembly: GCF_905237075.1. Taxonomy (NCBI): domain Eukaryota; kingdom Metazoa; phylum Chordata; class Actinopteri; family Moronidae; genus Dicentrarchus; species Dicentrarchus labrax. Next base: position 2,194,521 of record NW_026136707.1, on the reverse strand, counting down.
TCTCTTCCTCCACTGTAACACAATGAGGGGAATATGTTTGTAGTGCTCACAGCATTGAAAGATGACAGATTTAACAGCAACATCACTTTGCAGGAACTATGTCCCCATTACTCCGGATAATAGAAAGAACATGCTGTCAACATCTGAACTACTACTACTACGGATATTATTGGCCACTATTGGCCTATCACACACATATTGGTGTCGGTGTATATGTTATCCGATATGTGTTTATATGAAAACTGTTTATATAAAAAAAATGCTTCCTGCCATATGCTGGTGCACTGTGATTTACAGTACTGTGGCAACCTGCTGACAATTTAACATAAAGTTATTTGTTTAAGAAGGAAGCCTTTGAGTACCTTTGCATATTCATATCAGGGCAAAATCAGTGCACTCCAAAATCGGTGTTGGTCGGGCTCTACTACTTTCTAACACACACATAGTCCAACATTCTCCAAACCTGGGCAAATAAAACTCTCTTATTGTGAGAAGATTTGTGTAATTTGGGTGAACTGACCCTTTAAAGTCTTCTGATCACCATCAGAATGACTATCCCTGAACCAAAACCTCTCAGATACACACAGCGTTTCCATCAGCAGACATAAACCCTGCAGAAATGTCTCTCAACACGACCCTGAACCTCCTGGCTGTTTACTCACTGTAGGGGTGCGCTCACACCATGATTGTTTATTATCTCTTATGTAATATCCTGCGGGGAGTCTATTAGTCAGTGCGACTCAGCAGTTAAATTCTGATTTATTCTTGCAAACACTGCAGAGCTTGGTTTGTCTAGACTAATATTCACTTTGTGGTGGCGTCCAATAACGATGGAAACCAAGCTACATGTATTATCCATGCAAACATTATGTATGGCAGCTGCTCTGATTCACAGATACATTGTTGCCATCCATTAAATAATTAAATGAAAGAAATCCAGATTTGTTCACTAATACATTTATATATTACAACAATTTATGCAGGTGCTTCAAACAGAGTCATCTCATCCATGGGGGTACACGTGAAGAGAACCTATTTATTCCTACTATTCATGTATGACATAACAGACAGCGTGTAGAAACACTTTATTATACAGGCTCGCTATTTCCTCATAACTCCCTACTTATTTCCCCATAATAGTCCTAGAAATAATGTAATTTGGTACTAATTATACTCTTTTTAAACCCAATATTTATTGATCATTCATTTATTATTAGAAACTTTATTATTCTTCTGTGTTAAATTTGCCAATGTTTGGATGTTGAGCTGTGCACTGATCTAAAGACTCTTGGTTACACCAGAGTAGCAATTCATTGTAATGAATTTAAGTGTTTAACTTGAACACTTTATTTGAACTATAATTAATAATCACAATCAAATTTCATAGTTATTTCAAGGAGATTTGCAAAGACATTAACAAGAAATAGTGAGAAATGTAAAAAAGTATTACTAATATTTCAATGAAAACGTTTTTGAAATAAAATAAGTACTTCAAGGTGATTTCTATCAGCCTTTTTAGCTTTTCCTCAATATGCCAACTTTTGCCATCTTAGCTAAGTGCCCAAGGACTCAAAAACCTTTTAGATAATTAGAAAAAAGCTGACCTGTTAGGTCTCTTAGGTTTTTTTAATGCACAAATTGAAAATGTGCATAAGAACAGGAAGGTGCAAACTCCCTTAATGTTAAAGGGATAGTTCTAAATTTTGGGAATTGTGTTTTTTTGCCCACCATTCAAGGGTTATGGTAGAGTGAATGGTCAAACTCAACTCAAGCATAAAACTCAACTTTTTTGTGGCTTGTACAAGTACTGTATGTTTGGAGTGTGCGGCCTTCTTCACCCCGTGCTGCTGTGCCGAGCTGTAACAGACTCATTGCCGCCTCCTCCGTATTAACACAACGGACACACGGCCACTCGCTGAAGACTGCAGTTGTAATTGGTGTTTTTTTCTCCCACTGGACAAACACTTTGTGGATCTTTGTGTATTTATTTGATACAGATCTTTTACGTAATTCCCAGCAAAGCAGTGCATTTCCCAAAAATATTCCTTCAAGCTAAGTCTAGTGTGTAAGATTTAGGGGGCTCTATTTGCAGAATAAGGCAGAAATGGAATATAATATTCATCATTTTCAATTTCAATGTACAGTGACCATGAAACTGGTGAAAAATGGCAGTGTTTGGTTTGTCAGTTCTGGGCTACTGTAGAAACATGGTGGTTCAACATGGTGGACTCATGACTCATTGTAAGGTAATAAAAACATTAAGATTCTTATATGAATATATGCTAATGAAAATTAGAAAAAGAAAATAAGCATATTACATTTATTTTCTGCCATATTCAGCAAATAGAACCATCGAAATCTTTCAGACTGGACCTTCAACTTGGATGTGCATTAAAAAATAAACCTCTTGTTCCTTGGCCGATGGCTGAACTTTCCACCAGTCCATTATTTCTGAGACAGTCTGACAGACAAACAATTCAGACCAAAGACATAACATCCTTAGTGGACGAAATGCAATCCAATGTAACCCCCAACACTTACTTCACTCTCAAAATTGACTATATAGTTCAATCAACACCTGACAGTCTCAACAAAAACTGTACATGGCAATCGAAGGTCGTAGGGACTATTGTATTGAACTGCAGTGCATTATACATGTTTGTGTCCGCCCCTTGTGCTTCACCCGTAGTGATTTGACCTAGATCATTTTAACACATTCACCAGTGAGACACTCGCATCATATTTTCATTTTATTCCTAGTATAAGAGACATACAATGGTATTCTGTGAGACCAAATTCATAGTAATTCAAGAGGCGTAGCCTGAAAATCAAACAGGAAAAAAAAAACATAATACTGAATCAATGAGACCCCGCCCAGATAGAATGTATTTACACCAAATCAAATACTGATAGAGCTTTTAGAGGCGAGACGGCTCCCTCTCCCATACAATCTGTCACCGGCAGATAAAAAAAAGAAACACACTTCCACTCATCAAACACTGTAGCTGCCACAATTCCTCTTATGAAACATTACGGTCACGACCTTAAATCAAGCTGGATGTTTTTTATTTGTTATTCGAAAGCTATTTAATGCTCCGCTGCCTGTTAATATCCAAATCAACTATTTTTTTTTCTTTTCAACAAACGCTGTGGTCGGACGTATTTTCCTTTATTTACCGGAGTTGGAGTATGAATAGTAAACTTTATATTAGGTCAAATGAGCTCTGGGAAATTTCAATCAATAAACACCACTTTCAGATACAGTAAATAGTGTAGTGCTGTTTTCACAGAATTGATCACGGTTCCAGTCAACCGTGGTCAAAGTGACTCTGCTGAAAAGTGCAACAGCGGAGAGTCCTGAAGCTGTGATATTTCTGAGGCAGGGCCGACGGGGCATCGCTATCCCTGAGGTAGTCCCTCAGCAGATGTTCAGCGACATGGCCACCTGGGAAACCACGATTCCACGAATATATCGATCCAATAGACAATCTCAGCTTGTCGGATCAGAGTTCATTGCACTTCTCCATGTTTCCACATATTTCCTAAACAGAAACTTTGTTATCTCCACTCCCGTTCATTTGCTTTCTATACTATTGAAGTTGACACCCGGCTGGCACAGGGAAGTCAAAATCTACAGCAGTAACCATTGTAGAAGTCCAGTTTCATGCCTTCATCCTGCATCTATTTTCATATAAAACCAAAACAATGTAGTGTGTAACTATTTCCTCTGGATGAGAACTAAAAAAAGTAAAAAAATATTTCTTAACATTAAGCGTCAAGCAGAACAAAAAAAAAACACATTCTTGCTCTATCTATTGACTTCTACAATGGCTACAGGTCTGTAGCTGATAACTTAAGAGGAACTGTGAACTGCTCCTTTAGAAACCAGAAGAAAGGCTAACGCTACTGCTCAAAGAACAAAAAAGTTAACCATGGCACCTATAGGGAAAGTGACACCCAGTGGAAAGTGACATAATATGGAGGCAGTCAAACCTGAATGTCTGCAGTCTCAGGCTGTATCTACTTACTTTGCCAAACACTCCCAAAAATATCTGCAGGCTCACACTTCTGGGATAAAAAAACAAACAAACAAAAAAACCCAAAGAGAAATGAAGGGTTTCATTCCAAAACATTGTATCCATCTTGGAAAAAAATATATATCTGGAGTTTTATAACAGATGATAATTTGGAAAATATTACTTTGTAAAAAAAAAAAAAATACTCAAGATATAACATAACATCTGGTTCATTGGCGAGTGTTACAATCATATTCGCAGTTATAAGTTTATCAGAACAGGTGACAAATTTTTAAATGACAAATATCTCATTCTGGAATGAAACTCTTCAAATATACAATAGATACTGAATGACACATACTGACAACCATAGAAAATGAAACACCTACCATATACTGTAGCATAGTAGCCATCTGAGCCCCTTGCATTAACCCCTACCCCCATGTCACACACTATTATTAAATAAGGCACACATTTACACATACAGTTAAAATTTGGCTAGTAATTATTCCTTTATTTACAACCAATAGCCACAAAGTTAATAATTAGAATAACTGCAGTCCGTTCTATGTTTTACGTTCATTCTCATAATGCCAGATGGCACGGCATTTTTGACTTGTCCTCTTTGGGTCCAAAATAGAGTATACAGTTTTGTTTATTTCCATTTCGGAGGATGTTAGACCCACTAGATTTGTGGAGCACCAATCTTAGAGAAACATTCTTGAGGAACTTAAATGGACCCGAATGCGTCACTTCTGACCTGACATCTGCTGGGACAGGAAAATAAAAGAGAGAGAAAGACAAGTATAGCTGCTTTGTTGAAGTATTTCCTTTCTCTTGTCAACACGAACAAATTTGGTTCAGTGTTATTAGTCAACTGACAATGGGCTGTATTGATGAAGTGCATGATTTGGTGTCCCTAAGATATTTCTTAGGGGGTAGGGGGGATCGTTTGATATGCCCAAAGATGAAAGAGTATAGTAAGGCAAAGACATAACTACTTTCAGGGGAGTTTGCTGACTTTTCACCACAGGTTACATATACTGCATATGTATATGTATACATATACGGTGTGGATATAAACACACATATATATACACACACATGCATAATATAAACACATTCGAGGGTGGGGCGGGTGGGGACTGGTTACCAACACTACATCAGAAAAGGTTAAGCAAAAGCATGAATCTAAGCATCGCAGGAGCCTCTGGCTTTTAAGTCTTCAAGATGACTGATGTGTAAAGTTTTTCCAACATCAATGCGTCCCAAAACTAAGTTGCATTGTAAATCCACACTGAGGACATTGGCAGCCTAATATAAGGAGGTGGCGTCACGTCACCCGAGTCAGCAGTTCTATAATAAGCAAGTAGCTGAGCAATACCAATATGGTACAAAGATATTCGTTGGACAAAAAGAAGAGGGAAAAACAAGTTTGGTTGAGGCTTTCGTCCACAGTGACACTGGCTGCCACGCGATTCGCTGTGTTTTCTTGTGAAGGTCTGCAACCTCAAACCCACTGCATTTCTTCAAAAGGAAGTTCCTTAAAGAAGACACAATGAGGGAGACTCCCTCTCTAGTCCAGGAGTGTACCTCCTCAGTAGTTGAACTTTCCCTGTTGGTTGACTGGGGACGTGGCAGGTATGAACAGGGGCTTGGGAGGGACGTCAGGTTTGAGAGAGGAGGCCCGGCGGACTATAGCGCCCCTGTGCTGGACCTCTTGCTGCTCTCCATTGTAGCTGTGCTGGCGTGTCAGGTACCCATTGGGGATGAGGGGGTAGTGAACCTCGCAGGCGCTGCCTGTCGAGTTCATCCGTGCCAGGAGGGGAGGTGGCTGATGAGGCCCACCATTTCGTTGGCTGAAGCTGTGCTGACGAGGAATCATCCCTCCTCCACCTCCTCCTCCTCCACTGCCTCCGTTGGGCATCTTGTTGGCTGCAGCCAACAGTGAGTGCCTCTGGGAGGAGTGCCTCCTCTCCAGAGTGGACTGGTGGTGTGGGGGAATGTCCGGTGGAACATCCATGCGTCGGGTGAGGCTGTCTCGGGGCAAAGTGGATGAGCTGTAGTAGGGGGCTGATTCTGTCTCAGGAATCTGAGGTTGGATGCGGTTGGCGAATGCTAGCTGACCTCCACCACCGCTGGCCATCAGACCAGATGGGCTCATTAACTGGGAGTTCTTGCTGCTGCTTGCATCGTGGATGTGCTTCAGGAGCTCATCCAGAGAGGTAACTTCCATCACCTTCTGAGAGTAACCAGGGTAAGGCTGCTGAGATAACACACGTTCAACATTATGGATTTTACGTTCTTCCGGATGGAGGTGACCAACTAGTGGCTGCCCATTGGATAGGCCATGAGGGTAAGGGAAGACCTGTTGATGAAGTAGGGCTGAGCTGGGCCTGGAGCCAATGTTGTGGGACTTTGGTTCCTTGGCATTGTTGCAATTCTGGTTCTTCTCCCACTGGTTCTTGAAGGCTTTCATGCTTTTGATGGGCAGTTCTGGGGTCGAGTCTGGTGTAGGCAGACCAGACAGCTCTGAAGAATGGTGGAGGTGGTGGTGGTGGTGGTGCGGATGGACCAGGTCTCCCATTGTCATTCCGGGATGGCCGTTTCTCCTTGGTGGGTGATGCTCCTTGCTGCTGGCGAAGAAAGAGTTGTAGATCTTTGGAGATGAGACCTCCAGCTTGTCGTCCTTACTCTGACTGTCCAGAAGGCCATTGAGCTTCGCCAGACTGCGAAGGGACAGGGCATGCGGTATAGGGGCCTCAGGATCTTTCGACAACTTCTTGGTCTTGTGGCCTGTGTGGTTACAGTAGCAGGAGACCAGAAAGCCAGAGAGGAAAGCGCCAAGGACAAAGGCCACCAAAACACAAGCGATCAGGAGAGTATAATGGACACTGTGATTGGTCTTCTCCAGCTCTGGCGGTCGCCTCACACCTTAAAAACAGAAAAAGATTGAGAAAAGGGTACTTCAGTTAGAGCTTTACTGACTGAGCCAGAGAAAAAAAAAACACATTTTCAAGAGCTAATATAGGTCAAGTAGCAGCTGGGACAGACAGGTTGTGTTTACAGGGGCTTCACTATGTGGGAAACAGCATGGGAGAGGTGTTTGAACTAAGCTCTTGGCTTCCTTTCCTTCCACTGTTAATAGATCAATACAGCCTTTCTTTCTAGGACCTGTGCTTTCCACGCAGACTGGCAGAGGCCAGGAGCTCCCCAGTCAGTGAGAAATCAACTCTGAAATGAGTTGGAGCTTTAAATATTGATGGGAGCACAGCAGCAGGAACCTGATGTCATTTTCACAGACTCTGCTCTCCAATGCGAGGATCAGGGGCGAGAGCACCTGGTATGATGAACGAGCCAAAAATAACAGGTCTATCCAATAGCTCACCGAGTGTGGCGCCTTTGCCAACACAGACTCAAATGAGGTTGTCAAATTCTTTCAAAATGAAGCTGAGGGGACAGTCTGTGCAACAGTGCACCAAAAACACAAGGTTACTTAGTCGAGGTAAATCTACCATGTAAATGTCCTTGGGTGATGTGACCCTAGTACTGTGTTTGCCTAATGGCGTGAAAGGCAACCCAGATAAGAGGAGTGAAACCTGCCACCTCTCATAATCAGAGCTCATTTGCAAGAGGCTGCTGCCATCTGTGGTGTCAGACCCTTTTCTCCGCCCTTAATGACAGTTTCTGTGAAACTGATTAGTCTGCGGAGGGGGACAGCTGAGCTGCACTGAGGAGGGAAAAAATGCAGGTGTTCCAAACAAGCTAAATTCAACAGCTAATGAAAGCTTCGTTGAGGAATGGAAATGGAAAATGATGTCTAAATCAAGCTTGATGATAGTTTATGAGATGTTCAGAGTGATGATGATGATGATGATGATGATTGGTAGATGAGTATAAGGGAGATCAGTTGAATAATTAGGTCTGCATTAGAGCAAATTTTTATCTTTTTCTCTGAATTAAGTGACCCAGACTTGACATAATGAAGGCTCTTTGCATCAGAAATTCTTATGAAGAATTTCACCAAATTACGATGTGGGCGATATGGATAGAATCTATCAGGGTATAATGTATAATTTATATTGCAGTAGTGATATATCCTAAACTTGTGAACTCCAGAAACTCAAATGAGATACTGATTATAGATAAAATAACCAAATATGAATGTCTTGGCTAGGCCATTCAAATGGAAAAATCAAGGTTCTTAACTACACTGATGCAAAAACTCTTTGCAATACTGTAAACCAGAGAGATTTCAGGGAGAGCTACCGAGAAAGATCTCTACTTGTTGAAAAATCGTTTCAAGGTTGTACAGTATCATGTCGACCAGGTGCATCATGATTTTTCAACTCATTTTGAAGTGTTATGCGATGAAGCCATGAACACAATCCCAATCCTCAAAACTGATAACATTCTACAGTCCTTTTGAGATGTTAGTCTCATAAGGATTTCATTTTAGTGGAATTGAGGGTGTGAGTAAAACCTCCTACATGAACTCCTGAGACAGGTGAATGGCCAAGGTGAACAATAGTCATAATGAGTTTGTGTTAAAGGAAGCATAAAGTGTCTTCCTCATTGTGTGTATGTAATAAGAGGCCAATATTACTACAGAGGTGGAAAATCTGATCAGAGACTTGGTACATTTCAGTCGAATCTCATCACAAATCCACAAGAGACAAAAGCACAAATGAGTGAAGTCTAAACTCATTTTCTTAAGCCTCAAAAGACACCTGACACCATGGTAACTACATGATGCATTTTATGGAAAGGCAAGTCATTTGCCTCCTGTCATCATTACAGCTCTAATTAGACAGAATTGTATTACAAACAGGCTAAGATACGGCCAAATTAGAATCAAACAAGGTTTATCTCTCGTCATGACGCATCTGTACGTATGAACACAATTTTAGGAGGAGTTTATTATTTAGGTCATGAAGTTACTGTGAAACTTGGCCACTTCATTTTACTCTTCATTATCTGGAGGGAATCTTTTGAGCAGGTGTGCTTGCAGAGTCTTATCTCATCGTCATGTATCACTATATTCATTTTCGTACGGTGCTTTGCTACCATTTTACAAAGAGAAAGAGAGATACTGTGGTGCACTATAATCTTTGATAATGCTTTGAATAGGGCTTCCAATTAAAAATGCTCAATTTTTAGCCATTTATTCTTATGATTGCCTCGACTTATGACCACATTAAAAAGTCATAAATCATAATTGCATCCCAGTGGGAGAGGCAATCAAAAGTGATGCCGCAGTGAGCCTGTTAATACCTCTTCTTTTAATCTTGAAAATTTGTTCTCATTACACAGGCCGCCAATCAGCTCTGTAGCATCGTTGTGGGTCCAAGTTTGTGATTCTAACTGAACAGTGTTCCGGCGGTGGCGGCGGTGTGCAGATTTTGTAATAAGCGGTGAAAGGCTGAACTTATCTCAGTGTGCTTTCTGCCTCCTGTCACCCCTGTTGCTTCCCGGTACCTGTGAGTCATCCGCTCCCTCTGGACTGCGACACCTCCCTCCCTGACAGTGGCTACAGGCCTATTGAGGAGTCCCTCCTGGTTGAGGGGTATGAGTCAAGTGCCACGACAGGGGGTGAAACGCGCAGCTGAGGTAAACAAATCCAGAGCCTACGAACGACCTGTCATAACATGTTTCATGAGCAGGCTGGATGACTCAATCACTGGGTATGTGGGACATATGGTGCCACTGGTCACAGTGAAATTAATACCCTGTGAATCATACCAACAACCTGGCAAGCTGCTAGGTGGCGCACAGGAGGTGCTGGTTAACTGTGCACACAGCGACTTGGCTTTATCTGCACTGCTTCACGAGTGTCTGGAAACTGAAGACTGGAGTTTAAAACTATACAAATATTTTAATTTAGAAAAAAAGTCAGATTACGGGGTGAGTTCGTCACCTCAAGTAGAGGCGATAATTAAAGCCGCTTTGCGCTCGCTTCACAACTTCCCTTTAATGTTTACATAGCTTCATAGTCAGTGTTCCACTCTAACATCGTCACATTATATTTCCGTTTCAACTCAACATGGTCTCGGCTCGGAGAAGGCTTAATATAGAGATACCGAAGTCTGCCAAAAGGTAAAAAAGACAGATGGGCTGCGTGAGTGGAGGCAAGGGAGGCAAGTGGAGAGAGGGATAGTGACAGCCAGGGGGGGAAAAAAAGAAAAAAGAAGAAGAAGATGAAGGGATGAAATGCAACCTTGGTGACAAACTGGTGATGAAGAGGGGAGTGAATGTGAGAGGACTCAAAGATCCAAGAGACAGGGGAGAAAGAGCAAAGGAAAGGAGTGGAGATGAAAGCCAGAGAGCTAAAAAAAAAGAAAAGAAGAAGATGGAGAGAACGAGTGAATTTATGTGCATGGAGCAGATTTGAAGGAGGAGGAGGATGGGGAGGGAGGCAGAGGAGAGACAGACAGACGTGATGGAGTGAGTGACAGACCGTCACTCTGCCGGGTTTTGAAGCCTGGTGCTCTGCGGCAGCTGTGATATGGTTGGAGAACAACCCTTACGCTCCTCCACAGTGCCGTAGGAAGAGAAGCACTCTGTGATTGCATCCATATTGTTAAAAATAGACGGCGCGGTAGGTTATGTAAACAGGCAAGTTTTACACAGCGTTGTCTGTGCTGCGTCTCGCTAATTGGCGATGTCTTTTGCATAAGGGAAATAAAGTGAGGAGGTCTGACTTTTGTTACATGTGAAGTATTTTTTTCCCTGCAGGTGATGAAGTCTGAAAACAAATTACAATTGAAGTGACTTCTCTTAAACATGTTAATGAATAAGTAAATGGCTGCTGTCTTGGCACGCTCCTGAAGACATTTTAAATCGACTTCATTAACAATACAGCACCCATAAGGTTTTCTATGACACCAATTACCGGTAATCTGAACACTTTGAAGTTTCATACCTGCTCAATTGTGAAAGAATCCTCTTTGCATCTCTTGCAGGACATTAAAGCATCAGAGCTCTACAAAACTGGAATTTAAAACATTGCCAGGAAGGAATGGCTACTTTTATTTCAACACTTTCAAGGGCAGATGTGAAATAGGAACAACTTTTTATTTCGCGCATAACTTTTCCATTGTATCAGGCTTTCCTCAAGGGTGCGTTTAAATACTTTGTAACCTGGAGAACAACTTGTGTTCTATATTTGTGCATCAAGTGAAGACGCTCCAAAATAGCCCTAATTAGTTTCTGCTTCTGCAAGCTTACAAGTGCATGTAATTGTTCCCTTAATGGCTACTCCATCCCAATGAGAAGCCAACGAGACAAAATGGCCCCAGGCTTCATAGGCGAGCATTATCCTGCTAATGCTGGAGATTTATTTCTTCCACACTAAAAATAACAATTTAACTCCTGAGACACCCTGAGGTTGAAGATTGGAACAAATGAATTATTTTCCTTTTTCAAATCTGGGTGAAAAGCAGAGCAGCTCTGCCCTGCTGCTGTGAGCTTTAGTTATTTGACAGTTTTAATACCTGATGTCTGTACACTGACAGACATGGTTAGCAAACAGAGCATGATTGTGCGTGTCAGTGTGCGCGTGCACACACACAAGGTATATATGCTGTATGTGCGCAGGGTTTCTGGCTGTTGACTGAGGGAATTCAATCATGTACACTTGTTATTAGGAATTTGCATAATATTCCACCTCAGTGCTCAGCCAATTGGATGTGGTTTAATATATGCACAAGAGCTAAGGTGATATGGTGGAATGTAACAGATCCATTCCAATTGAAAAGTAGTGGTAATGAGCACCACATTTCATTCCAGGTGTGATGATGCATAGAGAGCATAGATTTCATTACAATTTTGATTGAATACTGGTAAATTAGGCGTGCTGTGGCATCTGGTAATCAGAACCATACTGTCTGTATGAAGTCCTTCAATATTTACACCTGTGCTTTGAAGGAAAAGTCATGTTTTAAAGCAGCAGTATACATTTTACTCAAAAAGCACATAGTGGCTGGTTAAAGGGGTGGTTCGTTCAAATTACAAAAAACCCCAAAACAAAATAGATTTTCTCAATCCTCACATCTTTGCTGCCATTCCAGTACATAGAGTTTTGTTTGTACTGATTGAAAGCATAAACAGCAGCATGTCTTTCTAGAAGCAATCCACAGATCTCACTATGAATATTTTTTTATTGAAACTACTTTCAACAAATGGTCCCAACAAAAACTACTAATGGAAAGACACACTGCAGTTAAATTTTTCAAATTTAACTTTTCACTTCTTTGACCAGCACGAAGTCCAAGTTGTATTGGGGTGGAGGCAGACATCTCAAAATAACATAAAATCTAAGCGTGCATGACTAGATACCACTAGGGTTAAATGATTTTGTAATTTGGGTGAACCAACCTTTTAAAGTGGCATCTGATTAACTTATCACAAGCCATTAAACCAGGCAGAGCACATGCACCACGTGATGTCCTTTTTTCTCTCTTTTTTTTACATGCAGTTGCATCAGAAACTTAAAAAAGAAGAGCAGTTTATTTGCCATTCAGTGGCTGGTAAAGCAAAAATAATTCCAATGCAAACTTCCAACTGTTGCTGTGAGGAGGATTTTAACATTTAAGAGGGAGAGGCAGCACTGGAAGAATCTTGGCTTTACCAACCAACTTAAAGACACAGTCCACGCCAAAGTCAGTTTTCGCAGATATGGTGAAACATAAGTTTTCAAAAATGTATCTTGGTACCGTTCTGGCTTTATCACTGGCAAACTATGAACAACATGCACAACACACAAAGGTGAGGAAACTCTAAAGATAAATATCCACTGCCTTACTAGTCACAAGGGTGACACAAGAGTAACATTGATTTTCCCAATAATCTTTGTTTTACAGTCTTTCTGCTAAAATCCACATCTATCATTCTCATCAGGTAGCGCTGTCTTTGGAGTGAACTGCTGCTTTAAGAGATGGAGAAACTGCTCGCAGGCCACTCAAACACCTGCACACAGTTTCCGCCATCAGCTATAAAACCAGAAAGGCAGATCATAAAAAGACGATGAAAAGGGTCAGTGAGAGAGAATTCAACAAAGGAGGCAGGTACAGCTAAAGGGTTAGTCCAACTAAAAAAGAACAAAGAAAAACAGGCAGGTAAAACGGGAGAAATACTCCCCAGAGGTCAATGAGACAGATTAAAGGGTAAGGGGTTAGGGCTAGGAGCCGGGGACAACTGCGTGGGTGGATTTGGTCACTGTGGGCCCCCGTGGATCGCTGTGACGCTCAGAAATGACGGCTCTCCATCCTGACACTGAGCTGAGCTTTAATAGCCAACATGGAATAAAGAGCCATTAAAAGCGCCGGTTATGGAAAGTGAAGTATTCGGTATGTGTAATGCCTTTAAGGTTCGTTTTTACAGCACATTGCAGAGTGTGTTTTTGTAGTAAAACATGATGTCACTTATAATCGCCGTAAAGTGCTGGTGAGCGGAGTGGAGGGAAAAATGGCCTAGTTCTGTGTGACCTTTAATGAGTGCCATTACACCATGACTATGACTCAGGGAGTCCAAATTGGCAGTAATGTTTCAAAAACTGAAGTAAACGTGTGTCTGCACATCATGGATTGACTTTGGATAAATCATGCAAGAGTAGCCAGCAGGGTCAATATAGATGAATGGGCTGAATGAAATTCGACAGCCGGGAGTTCTATTTAACAGTCATAATGAACATTTTCTGGAAGTGCAGCCTCAACCTGACCCATAAAATCTAAAATTGTATTAAATATTTTAATGTCCAACTTCACATGCTGTCTACAATTTGAGAAAAGTGACAACTGATTTAAAAATGATTGCTGAAATTAAAAGTAAAACACTTTTTTAACTAGTGACTGATGAAACTGAGCACTTCTTAGAATTGAATGCCGACACGTTCAATATATTATTACTTTTCTTAGTTTCTGCTTAAAGATTATGACTCAGAAGAGTTATGTTTAATATAAAATGTATATTTGTGTGTTTCTGGTTTCTTTTTGCTTTTAAGGACATAAAAATCATTCAAATGTTAATCATAAGAAATACTGATATTGATGTGGACTGAAGCCTCTCTGAGGAGCAGATATTATGATGGTGGTTAGAGGGGACACAGTCAGATCCCTATCAGTGACTGGATGATACAGGCGGTGTCTGTTGCCATGGTCTTCAGAAGTATAAATAACTCTTCAGAAAAGTAGCTGGCATCGATGTCCCCCCCAGGACGCCAGCCCTTCTTCATGGAAAGGTTCAGCCCGAGTTCACTCTCTGCTCTCCTCCTGTAGTGTTTTAATGAGTTTGAAAACGCCAGCTTCACTTGATTCTATTATTGAGCCATCTCCCTGAGCTCGTCAGCTAAATTAGCTGCTAGTCTGGCTTTTAAGTCCAACCCACGCTAGATCGCCTAAATGTTCAGAAGAGTCACAGTGGAGGTCAAATCACAATAGAGGGCAGGAGAGGGGGAGAAAACAAACCGGAGAGGTCTAGAACCAGGAGTCTTGTGCAACACACTTTGGTTAACACAGTTTTCTGTGTGTTCTGACACAATGCAGAGGTGGGCGTTATCCGGCCAGAAACCGCTCTAGTGCAACCTGACTGCTGGCATTTTTCTAAATAGCAGCAGGTCAACAGGTTCCTGCCCCTGCCTTTTAGTCTTCCCTTGTGTTTACATAATGTAATGCAGCTACCCACATCTGAGTGAATATTTCACTTTACGGTTTTTATCTGTTCATAACTGAGCTACATAAAAATGGATTAACAGGCCTGTACGTGTGAAGTGAGTGGCTGCCTTTGTACTTTTTACTTCCAGTTTATATCTCGCTGACATTTATGGATGAAGTGGATTTACAGGTGGTTTACTTCTACTCATATGATCTTCAAGAGATGTTTGCTGACAGGGGAACTTTTGCAACTTGGGGAACTTTTCTGAGCTGTCATATCTGTCTCAGCTGTCACACACAATAAAAGGTGAAAACGTCTTCAACAGCCTCAAAATAATAGTGGAAATAAACATCAATCAGCTTACCGACTAACCTTGTTTTAAAGGATAATTTTAGTATAGTGAATGAAATTGCTGGTTGAATTAAAAACAGGTTCATATGTCTGTGAGACAAGCAAATATTTTGACACGGTTGGGGTTCAACAGCTGGGCTAATGTGAGGATCAAACCTGTGTGCTATCATTTAAATGATGACCTTTTGCGCTACTGTGCATTTTATATGTATGTGTGTTGTCTCATGTAGAGCTTTTAGATCATGGCTCATGGCTATAATGAGCCTTTTGGATTTCTAAACATTACTTAAGGTAATTGCTAACATAACATTTAGTCAGCTAAGTATCACTGGTTCTAGGGAAAGCTTATGTTAATATGAGCTTTTTCACATTTTGACAATGTCTCAGTAGGAAAAGCACAGTTGAAAATAAAATGAATGATGGCCAATTTCAGCTAGCTGCTTGAGCTCATGGTCCTGATCACACTGAGTATGTTTACATGCACAAAATATTCTGTTTTTTTTTGCGGAAAAGCCAATATTCCTATTAAGCTGTTTACATGGCTAATGAAAATAATTATTCCACTAATATTCCTGTTTACATGCTGCTGTGCATACTCCAATTTACATAACTGTTAATGATGTACGGTACTGTACCACCAGAGGCAGACTTCTTCAAACACAACCGATCTTTTTCATTCGTTCCACCACCTTCTTGAAAAGGTTGGTTTTGTAATATTTATGCATATCCAAAAACTTGCTGATATCCATCTTTCATACTGTTTAAAAGTAGGTGTGTTTCTTGTTCTGATCAGAAATGTGGGCTTTTCTTTTGTGCATGCATCTCTACTCCACTCTATGCCTTGCAAACTGTTGGCTAGTTAGTTTGTTTACAATGCACAAAGCTGTCGCAAGTTGTCGGATAAACCCCAAATGAGAGGCATATTCCGAATATGCTGTAGTCCGTAGCCATCTTTAACAGCTGTACTTTTCCTGCTGTGATAAATCAAAATATCTGCTGTGAAAAAGGCCTTTAGTGCTGAGTAGCTGCACTACACCTGCTGGTTGTGCAGCCTGATGGACTGTGTCTTTAAAAGATGAGCTGAGCCTTTTTCTTTTTCTTTTTAAACCTCTCGGGGCAAGTGCAGGTTGAGTCTGGAATAATTTGAGACAAGTTCAAGTCGGGTCTAAAGTCTTTGTCACCTTGTCTAAAGTGGGCGTTTGGTGAAAGCCTACGTTAGCAGCAGCTGCATTCTTCCATTAGTGCTCAGCCACACTCAGAAGTGTTTTTACATCACTCAAAGACACATATGCAATTAATAATACAATAGTTAAGCACTTTAGGAAAATAAGCCCAAAGATGCACTCCAGGTTGTAGTTACATGTGTATATCTTGAGCTGTTACATGCATATCTGTTCTCTCAGATTAGCATGAGACAGAAGAGTAAAAAACATATCTGAAATGCATCCACGGTAGACAGAGTGTAAGTGTCAAGTTGAGTCTGAAGTCCTTTATGACAAGTCAAAATTTGCATTAGCAAACTGCCAGTCAGACTATTTTTCTTTAACACAATTTATTGTTTAATATTTCTAACTGGTAAAACCTGCAATTTAAAGGGTCAGTGTGGAGGATTTAGAGGCATCTAGCGTTGTAGTTGCAGAGGTATTCTACCAATAGATCGTCCTAAATGTCACACACTGGACCTTTAAGTCTGACTCAAGTGCAAGTCTCAAATCTGCAGGTGTGGTCTTTACAGAGGCTGGTGGCTGAATGTTTATCATACATGCTGGTTTGATAACTGAGCCTGATGGTTAGCTGTCGAGCTACCTCTTTGCTGGAGCAACTTAGTGTGTTTTGGCAAAGACAAGGCAATTTTTTCATCACAGTGACACATTAGGGTACACATGTCTCTGTTTAAGTCTAGTGTTTTGTAAGTTTTTGTCTGTCTTGATTGGCTACCCTGAATCTGTCTACTGGCCCACCTTATAGCTGCTGGGAGATTTGTGACACAGCTGCAGAGCCTCTACAGAAGGTACAGACAGAAAAGCAGATATGTGCTGAGAAATGGACAGGAAGTGAGAGAGATTGGAAGCCCTCTTGGAACTGTGATGCTGTTACTTCCACACCAGCTCCTCTCCTGCCTTATCAACACGGCCGCCCAGCTCTTCTGATTGAACCGGCAGCGTCACAGTCTCTGGCTGAAATAGATTGCGTTGCTGTTTCTATTACATCCTGCACCCCCTCCTCCCTGTTGTCCGACTCCCTGGCTCAGGCCCCTGCTGGTTATTTATTTGTTATGGGCTTTTCTCATTTGAGCCTGAGTAGCTCATCATTGCAGCCAGAGAGTCTGTCTGCGTGAATGGAAGCTTCTTTCACTTGCTGAGGATTTATGGACTTCTGACATGGTGCCTGTGCAAGCAAGCAGCAAACAGAGGACAAAAACTGCTTCATGCCGCCTCATCCTCCCTGAATCACATCCAAAAGAGCCATATATTCTTCCTAAAGTTTCAGCAATATGCTTCAGTCTTTAGAAGGGGAAAAAGCCCCAAACTTTCCCTCTTCCGCTCTGTATCTCCCGTTTCTTTATGTGATCATTTGAGGGTCACAGAGACGTTTTCGTGCACTTCCCACCATGGTTATGTAGCTCTTTGACTTGAATTTCCTACTTTTGAAAAGCCTATGTTAATCAGTATGACTGCGAACTGTCAAATTAAAAATGTAAGAAATAATGAGACTCAAGCCTATAAAGATCAAGATGTAATTAAATATTCAAGAACTGGTTGGAGTTTTATAGGTCATGTCATTTATTGAGGTAGCTGGATGGTGTGGTGTAATTGCTGAAGAGCCTGTACTGTTACTGCATGATTACAGGTTTCATTCCTTTCACAGTGAGTCATAGACATTACTTTCTATTCCAGAAGTAAGGAAATATCATTCAAAATCACTTTGACATCTGCAGTTACACAAATTACAAACATCCAGTCCAACAATACAACCTTTAGGGCTGAAATGATTAGTCAATTAATCGTTGAAACTACTTTTTCAAGCCAGAATGCCAAAGAGTTGATGGTTCCTGCATCTGAAATGTGAGGATTTGCTGCTTCTTCTTTGCTTTACATTACAGCAAATTCAATATCTTTGGGTTTCAGGCTGTTGGTCAGATAAAACAAGCAATTTGAAACTTGGGCTCTGGGAAATGCGATGGACATTTTTCACTATTCTATGATGTTTAACAGAGCAAACAGTTAACTGACAAAATAATCGGCAATATGTGGTGCAGTTGATTTCGTATGTCCAGACAGGGATGGTAAATCTTTGAAAAACAATGCCTTACATTTAGTATTGGCGATTCTTTGATATATATAGTTTTAATGGCCTTAATTGGACATTGTTTCAGCCTAAACTGGCCCGAGGTTAACGTCAGGTAGCTAAGTGGCAGGCTATGAAAATGGACAGCATTTGTCTTTTTAAACAGCACAGATGTTTCTGTAAGACAGCAGAGATTACAGCTAACGTTGGAAAGCTGACATTAAGAGGAAAGGGAGTGCAGGTGTATGTCATGGATAAAGTTGAAACTAACAGTTACAATGATAGGTATGATGTGCGCTGCAATAACATAAAAAATCCATATATTTATACTTTTTCTGCATCATTTTTCATTACTATTATCTTTGACAAGGTAAATGTTAATTTATGGAGCAATTACAGGTGTAATGAGGTAGCTGAATATCCGTATGTGTTCTCACATGTGTAATTTTATTTTATAGCGTTCACTTGTCTGTGCTTCCGGGGATGATCTGCCAATAGATCCTCTTAATGTTACACACTGGACCTTTAAAATCAAGAATGGTTTAAATTCTAATATCAGGTTCTGCAGTAGATACTCATCTATCTCAGGATATGAACAGCAACTGCAGGGAACACGTGTTTGCCACACGAGTCATAGCAGTGAGCCTGGAAGTTGACATGAGGACTACACCTTCAAAGTCTGTGTTAGCTGCACAGGGAAATGACTTTTGTCGTGTTCTCTCAAATGGGAATGGAAATTATAAATGTAAATGAATGGTCACAAAGAGAGAGACACAGAGATGCTACCTGGTCTGTGCTTTGAATTTTTTCAGCGTGTTGGAAAACATTGAGGGAATATTTGTGTGTGTTGACGAGCTAAATAAAAGATGAGGAAAGGCCGTGTGGGAGCCGTGTTGTTCAGACTCCGGTTCTCTACTTAATTTTAGGAGTTAATTAGAGCTAATGCCGTATTTATTTCAAGTCATTAAATCTTTCACATTCCACATGGCCGCTGTGTTGAGCACATCGAGATGTATGGCTGAACATAAAGGGACGAGAAGATCCAGCCCGTCCGAAGCATGTTTATCGCGGTTTAGTTAATATGTATGCTGTGGTATTCAGCAATATCGAACACTTCCATCTAACTACACAGGACTTTAAGTCATTGGACCCATTAAGTGGAGCTGCCCGGGAAATTATGCATCACGTCATGTAACGCTCAAACTAATGAAGTGTATAAATCAAAAAAATCGATTAGCAATGCTTTCTGCCTTTCACTAAGAAATTGGTTTGACTAGTTTGTTAAGTGTTAGTGAGCTAATGAAAGTGATATTTCACCCTGGAAGAACATTTACACAAATTAGCATGCATACCATCACACGATGGTCAGCCTCCAGCAGGAGTCGCTTTCTGCTTTTATTGGTCAGGACTCATTTTCTCAGCGACTATTCAACATCAGTCATTATCAGAAATTGCAAGGCGAATGTTGCAACCACAGATGGAGGAAAATGATAGAGTTGATTTGAAATGTTTTCCACTGTCATTTTTACATTAGCTGTTTGAAATGGGTACCATCGCCATGGAAACACAGGTCGGATGATTGAACTGATTCGGTGCAGGCATGCGTGCTGGAAATGGGAGAATGTTCTACCAGAGTGAAACATTTTTATTTATTTTTTTTGTTAGTGGTCAGTCTGGTTAGAAGTGTACGATGAGGCGTTCAGGGCCCAGCAGTGCAATCCCCCTGCAGATTCACTGAGGACAGACATCCCTCCCCCTTACCCTCCATCTCCACACTGATTGGCTCCGAGTCAGGTGACCCTTGTTCCCCCACGGGGGGAGGGCCATCAGGACCTGTACCTCTTTCAGGGTCACCTGCCTCCTTTGGGAATGCCGCCCCATGATAGGTTGTGCTGGCGCTTGTGGGTGTGGTCTTCCCTGTGGTTGTAATGAAGGGGGGGAGGAGGAGGAGGAGGAGGGGGGGGCAACAGAGTGAGTGATTAGTGAAATGTGAATCAGCCGGGACAATCAACTTCAGAGAAATGAGGGTGAGTCCTGAGTGGAAAGAAAAGCGTCACCCGTTAACATAAAGACCCAGTGATGATAGTGAGCAACATGATGAGCACACAGAGCAGAATTAAATTCATCCATCAGTTCACTTCCCCACAGATACACAGTGCACTGTAATTTACAGGCTGCTTAAATACCCACATTCAGTCTGTCCGGGCGTGTTTGACATATCCACCATTCTCCAGAATATTTCTTGCTGTGCTGCTATTATCACACTCAAAAAGAACTCATCCTTTAAAAATATATCTCACAGCACATTTCGTGACTCTTTAAACATCATAACACAGCTATCTGGCAGTTTGTCAGAGGACACTCAGCTTAGCAAAAGTTGACACTAAAGTAATAAAGTACATTAACATTCTCAAATGCTTTTTGAATGTTTTCAAACTGCAGCAAAGGTTTTGGGCACTTTAATAATGTTTAACTCCGGGGTCAATATACCAGCATGATTTGACAGAATGACTGACTTTCTGGCTTTTGTTACTGAACCATTCAGGAATCCTTTAATCCTGGTTCTCCAGCTTATTTTACAGAAAAATCCCCTCCCATTTTTGTTTTTTTTTTACATGGCCTTGAACTCCTCTGTGTCCAGCCTGCTAAGTGTTTTCACAGATAAGTTGAAATAGATACTGGTGGCTGGCTAGGTAATGATTTTGTTTCTCTTTTCCACTACCTCACCCGAGCTGAGCTGTTTCACAGCAAACTCCGTCACCTTGAGGCAGACTAGCAAACATTATGACGGCCACATTTGGAATCATTTCAAACATATGCCAAGAAACACGCTGGGCATTAGCTGCCACAGGCCTTGTATTATCAAACGTATTTATCTTGATGACACACTCCACATCTTGATTGCATTATTAGCTCTCTGTTGTCCTTGAGGTCCGACGAGCAGCATGCTGCTATTGGCTTGGGCTCCTGCACTAATAAGCCAGCCATAATGTTAGCATTATGCAGAACTCACACCCAGACTGGAGGAAAAGGGCTTGTTCTCTCTCTCACTGTGAGCCAGTTGACAGCGTTCACTCTGAATGAGGTGCCCCGTCAGTTCGCCATCTGCGCCGGGCAAATTAAAACTGTACACCAGGGGGTGTTTGGCTCCGGCGCCTTGGACAATAGCACCAGGACTTCATCATTACTTCAATTTATAACAATTGTGTTATTCTGAGTGTGCATGTAGGATTGTGTTGTTTGTCACCTTTTACTGTTGATAAAGTACAAAAAAAATGCACATTATACAACAGAGGAACATTTGATTACCTACACAGGCAGTCGTTTGTTTCACGGCCTTCCCTCTGCTGGCTGCGATTGTTTGGGTGACAGGGAAGTGGAAGAAAGAAATCGTCCCTGCCTTTGGTGTGCTTTCGAACGGGGAACGGAGTCCCTGTGTGACAACAGCTTTGTTCGGCATATGGGGTGTTTTATTGTCTAGGAAAGCTGATAATTGATCTTCAGTGCAGAGACTTAAAAGGGTTTTTGTGTGAAAAAAATAAAAAATATATAAACACCAAAAAACAACAGAGACAGAATCTGACTGCGTGTTGAGAACTTCAAACAGTGCAGAGGAGCATCGGGGTGGTGGGAGCCCCGTAGGATTAAGCAGGAGGGTTGCTCATCAAGTCTTGCTACCGACTGAGTGGTAATTCCTCCAGCAGGGAGGCTTCACGGACTACTGAGGCACTGTGGGACTGTGGAGGTCCGGGCCGAAGCCTCTGGCAGACAAAGTGGCCTCTGTTCTGAGAGGATGGATGTTTCTGCTGAGCCGTAATGGGCGACATCTTCCAGCATGATGGGCTCAGTGATGATACTAATCACTGTGTTGGATCAACCGCTGCCATTAGCTCCCCCGTGTCCCAATTTGTGCAGTGACAAAGGGATCTGACTTGGAGCAAGTCTTGAAAACTCCTCATGAAGTTGAGGCGGGTGCTTTAGTTGTGTAGATAAAAGCGATAGAGCCTGGCCAACAGCTATCTGATTGAAAATGACTGGTTTTGAATGTTGCAGTGTTAGAAAATTGTCTCAACACCACCTCCTCAATCTTATCTGAGAGCTAGCCAGCTTGGTGGCATTTCTATTTCTATTCCGGCCATGCCAGGGGGTGCGCGGTGTGGCCAGCGGGGGAGTAATGGGACGTGACAGGGATGATGATCCTTCTTGATACAGGGCATTAGGCAGCCTAGCCAGCGGAGCTCCTGGTCCATCAAAGGAGTGATGCTTCAGACAATGGCTTCAATGTTTAAGCTGTCAGACTGGCTGAGAAGGAGAGGTGGCCATTCAGCTGACTCTATAAAATATTCTGTAACCTCCCGAGTTGTAAAGTGCAGAAACATTTACTTTGCAGGCATATAACTGTGAGTGAGGAGGTTGAGGTTCAATTTGTTGTTCGAGGATATTTAAAGAACTATTTAATTTTTTTTTTTAAACATTATGGTTCTTATTTTCATTCATTTATTTATTTGTACCTTTTTATTTGACAGGACTGCACAAGATAGAGGAAAGGGGGCGAGAGAGAGGGGACGACATGCAGCACAAAGGGCCACAGGTGGAGTTGAACCTGTGACCTCTGCAGCGAGGACCCAGCCCCGGTACATGGGGCTCACACAGCTCCACCAGGTGAGCTACCGGGGCTCCCCAGGGTCTTATGTTTATAGTTTGGGCCATCACTTTTAGTGGAACGTTTTACTCACCAACATAAGAACAGAATCAAGGAATACAAGTTATCAGATAATCAGACAGGTTATAAACAAACCTCCAATTTTATCAAACGTATCGGGGGGGATGAGATTTTGTAAGCGGACCTTCTGGTTAAACAGACCTACTGTACTGTGTGCACGCAATTTCATGGGAATGTAACACACAGCATTTTGGGTGCGCTCACTTAACATTTTCACCATCAAATAAGAGCCTGTAGATAGACTTTGGGTTTGTTTACAATCTGTACTATCATCTGACCACTCATGTGCTTTGTTATAGTGATGACACAGCATCCCATGATCTGAACAATTTAACTGTTTTGGGTAAATTGTTAACATTACCAATAGGAATGATATCCCAAACTACAACAATAAGACTTGGATTGTAAAAAAACAAAAAACAAAAGCAACGGTAAAGTCTCCTCTACTCATTCACTGTGAATCATGGCTTTGAACGGACACAAACCAGCTGTTGCAAGAATTAAACCACAACCTTTTTTTGTTACAATATATCTAGTCTTTAGTCTGGTGACCAGCTTAAACAGCTCAGGCTATTAAATGAAAAGATAAACACATGTCCACTGACCATACGCTGAATCTAGCGCCGTGTTTTGCTTGCGAGTTGTTGCCAGGACATCTGGAGAAAGAAAGAAATGCACAGTGACATCAGTATGTCTGGTTATGATTCCTGGTCTCTGGGCTACAATTCTTTCAGACTACTATTGTTGAATTTGTCCTGTTTGTGCTTCTGATCACATCCCAGACACACGCAAAGGAGCTATAACAATCCACTTTGTCTTGTATAAAAACACTTCTATGAGCAAATGCTTAATTAAGATGGAAAGATTGAGAACAGTATTCCGGCAGGGATTGTGAACAGGGACAAAATACTCTTCAAGCTCCTTCAATATGAACTAAATTGCTGCCCTCGTTGAAATAAATACATCGTAATGCTCTTATTATATTTCGTTAGATCTGCAGTCACTTGTGCCGGCTGTCGCTCTACCATCAAGACCTGATAACAGTCAATAGGTGCTTTCTCTCTCTCTTTCTTTATTGCTTATGTTAATCACTGAAATAAATACATTTATTCATCTCACCGTGGCAGGTATCCGGGTGCTGATGGTAACCGTTCTCCACATCCTGTTCAAACCCGCCTCTGAAGAGTAAGAAACACACACACACACACACACACACACACACACACACACACACACACACACACACACACACACACACACACACACACACACACACACACACACACACACACACACACACAAACAGCAGCAAAGACAAAGAGACACATCAGTAAATTTGCATCAATCCATTTCCCTGACTGTCCATTTCTAACAAAGCACCTCGTTGAGTCTTTCCAAAATTGGTTTTGTTGATGAGGAGTGCTTGGAGATGCGGAGGTAAGTGCACCGTAACAAAATTTAATTTGTTTTGTGTCTGGCTGAGGTCAGAGTGTCTGAGGCTCGCGTTTGTTGTTGGGACACAGTGGTGGCTGGACCTGAAGGGAAAATCCACCCTTGGATCTTCTTACAAGGTTGTATATCATCAATTTTGTGGTGTTCAGCAGATTCTAGGAGTTAGTTTGTGATGAAAAATTGTAATTTACTTTTGTGTGTGTCCTCACTTTCCCTCAGTCTGCCTCCTCTGCTTGTACTTCAGTTAGTCATTGCCTACAGGTTTCAGATGCAGGCCCCTGTCTCCAAACATAGCACTTTATGTAGCTGCACTGTATTTTAGTCTACTGACGCTACTGCTGGTGAAATTGGTACCTCTACATTGAATGTGTCGCTCTATTATTTTTGAACGTCAGTCTAGAAGGAAGTGTGTTGATTCAGAGCGACTGACACTGTCATTTACCGCTGAGATTTTCATGGAAACACTTTTTGCTGTTGAACCCCCTCGCCTTGCTAATGGCATGGGAACTATATCCACAAATCATTTATATTTTGGCCAGCTTTCTGCAGGAGAAAAAATATGATTTAAAAATGAACCTAGAGAACCTAGAGAGTTATCTTCAAAAGAAGTGTTTTTGAGTGGATTTTCAAGGGAAAAAGAAGGACAAGGTGTGCTTATTCAAGAAATACAAGGCCTTGTTGAAAACTGAACTTTTCTTACAATCTCATGCAAGTGGTTAACCATTTAATCAATAGTCTATTGGTAGATTGATTGTATGTACAGTGTGGATGACTTGCCCTTTTTACCACATTTGTGTTGATATATTGTACTCATTAAATCTAAATTAATTAACTTGAGAACTGAAGCATATTTGAGCAAAAAGCATAAAAAAAAAAAAGCTCAATCATGTCAAATAAATCCTTCAAAAATGTTTTAACGGTGAAATGTCTGCCTCTTGCTGCTGTGCAATCCAAATCCTCTGAATTCAACTTTTGAACCACTCTTTCAAAATGACAAGAAACCCAATCTGACAATTATTGATTTTCTGCTGCTCTGATGAAAATGTGCCTACGATTGATACGCTGTTCTCCCTCCAATAGACGCACCATCTTTCACCTTGGAGTCAATCAGAAGTCAAAAGTCTCATCCAGGCGCGCCTGTTCGACGGTTGAGAAATGAGATTGAGCCGATGCACGGTGGAGCGGCTGCGCTTCAAGCCGAGCGGGGCTTCGCATCGACGCCAACAATCTTCCCACACGTTGTAATGAACCAAATAAAACAGACATGGGCTCATGTAGTGCACAAGCACAAGGGTAATGATCCAGTATTCACACAGAGACACTTTGTACAAGCATGCATGTACGCCTACTCTATAACAAACCAATTAGTTCCTTATATAACCTAAGAACAAACCTACAGCTCACACAGATTAGATGCAAACACTCTTCCAGCACCCATCTATAATTAGCACAAAAACACACACACACACACACACACACATCCTACACAGACACGAGACAAACACATGAACTTGTACATACATTTTTAGATTCATTCTCTCTCCCCGAAACAAACATACATCTCAGCTCCCGAGAGCAACATCAGGCAGAAGCCAGTGAACAGCCAAAGAGGGAGCACACTGAACTCAGCTGGAAGGAGAAAAACCGGCTCAAAGAATTAATCACCTCAATTTCTTCAGTGTGTGTTAAAGCAGCAAGTCTGCCGTCAACTGTCAGGTTTAGGGATGTGTGTTTGTAAGACCTGCTGCGAGGAGGCTGCTTAACGCACAGATACACACCTGGTGCACTAACTTACGCCCTCTCGCACTCACTAAAAAGCCCGGCTCTCTTAAAGTAAATTCCTTTAGGGAGGAATTGGGTGTGAGACAGGAGGTGATTATCAAATCAAAGAATGCCAGGCTGAGGCTCAGTGTTCGTGTGAAGAATGAAAATCCATCTTAAGAGGATGTATGCTAGAGGGCAGTCGGTTTCATGTCACACCTGAAACACACCAAATGATGTGATCATATCAAAAGAACATTTTATTTTCTTTGGTATCATAATGAAAAGTTTATATTTGACTTGTTAAAAGCTGTGCAGTGATCCCTTAAAACAAAGCTTCATCTGCTTGACAAGTTCCACCAAAGTGTGATTATTTCCTTACAGATTGTTTTATCTAATATTTTTTAAAGGCCTGGAGAGGTCAAATGATCCAATGATCCCCCCCATGCTGGGCATTACTGGTTTAAAGTATTTGCCACAAAAAAGGTAAAACCAACGAATACTTCAACCTACTAACAACTGCCTGTGTAGCTAAAGCCTGATACAGACCATGATTTTGTTGTTGTTATAGAAATCCATTGACTAGAAACTATGTGAGAAAGCCACTGTAGATATGCTTTCATCCATCTGTATTTATGTATTTACATCCATTATCTAGAACCGTTATCCTTTCCAGGGTTGCAGGAAGCTGGAGCCGATCCCAGCTGACAGTGGGCGAGAGGCACAGTACACCCAGGTTGCCAGTTCATCACAGGGCGTATTTATATATATTTATGGACAAAATGTGAATTTAAAAATACTGAAAAGGTAAAATATTGCAAGAACATTTTTTTGAAATCACCTGACAGCAACCTCCTCTGCTTCCACTCTAGGGAAAGCATTTGTATCATAGTCCACTTCATCAAAAACCCCAAACTGTAACACTGTAAGAGTGCCGATGGTGTAAGTAAATGCAGTGTCCCCCACTTCACTACTTATACACTATAATGAAAACAGCTTCACTGTGATCAACACAGATTGTAATTCAATCCCCGAGCATGCTCAGTGCTGACTGCTTAATGCGGACAATGCAACACACAACTGTTGAGCTGAGAGGGACTTTACACTGTGTGCTGAAGAGAACCAAAGCTTGTAAACAGAGTTTTGTTAACTAGTAGGATGACAGGTCACCTTTACGTTTGAACAAACGTGCCAGACTTGCCGGCACTCTTCACCATAATTGACCTTTTCTGGTGTTCATGCACATGAATAAACAGTTGAACGTGACCATCAGGCAAGAATTCATTTTGTTCTGCTCGGCTTTCCAAACACAAGGAACTGCTGGCTGTCAGATACCAACATCTGTCTGCTTTTCCCCATAAACCGCGTCAGTCTGGGTTCATGTCCTGTATCTGGCTCACTTACACTCTCTGAACAAAACTGCATCACAAAATTATTTGGTAGTCGAATTTTCAGTCGCAGACTCTGCCATCTGAGTATTAAAGGCCTTGTCTGTCTCACTTGGCCAAACAAACCAAACCGAATGTCCCTCCATCTGGTTTAGGTGCTTCACTGCGGGATCATTATTTATATCTTTGCATTGATAAGAAAAAAGAGCTTTGTGGCACAATAATGATGATGATTCATTTAGAAAATCTGAGAAAAAACATTTCTGGCTGGCGGGGCCTTTAATTTTAATGAATGCAGTTCTGACTGAACCTTAGATAACATGCCACATCGATGTATTCACTGAAGGTGAGTATCTGCACAACAAATTAACACCTGCAGATGAGAGTCCGTAAACAAGACAGAGAGCAGGCACAAATAATGATTTCACAAGTAGCCTAGATGACAACATGAAGAATGAATACAGATTTGTTTTTTAATCTAAAAACATGAAAGCAGGACAGCTAGAAATGTTTTGTCTCTGATCTGCAGAATAAAATCGATATCCCGCCTGGCCATTTTTAATTATAAAACAAACTCATGTCAACATGATCATTTCGTTTACGCAGCACTTTTCAGAGACAGGATACAAAGTGCTTTGCAAGAGACATAAAATCTGGGAAATAAATCCCACATGACATTCAGTTGTTTGTTTCCTAAGGCTGAGGAGACAAATTATGATTCAAGGGCCGATTATAATTGGCATCATGACGCATCGGTCCAAGCTGGTGTTGACAGTCGGGAGATAAAATCATACAATATGTGGTGTTTAATGCCTCGCTAATCGTTTGTTTTCTGAACAAGTCACTGTCCGTCCTTCTCATTAAGATTATTTGAAACATGTTTGATATTTGTCCCTGGAACCCGGACCGTTGACATGACTCTTTACTTTAACTATTTTAGAAACTTTCAAAAGGGTAAAATACTCTGTGCTGTGAGTGAGTGCTAATTAATAATCAAATTCCTCCGGTGTCAGTTCCACAGAGCCACAGGTCAGCTGAAGTTCAGAGTTTATGGTTCATACAGTTCCATCCAACATTACAACAGAACATGCACACATTGGCCTGTTTTTGTTGTTGTGATGCATTCGGGTTCAAGTGGGATTTTAGATTTTAGATCTTAAAGTCTGATTCTTCAGCTGACAAATCTCAGGCGGCCCTTGTGTGTGTGTGTGTGTGAGTATGACTATACAGCCGATATATACTGCAGTGAGGTGATATTCTATATTTTTCTTATTGTCAACAAATCCCCTGAAAAGACTAAAACCAACAGTGAACTGATCCAAGTACTGTCTGAGATATTGTCTGATACATTTTATTCCTCTGTGCCATAGAGCTCCATTGTTGTCTAAAATATATTAAAAACACTTGAATGAGCCGCACTTCTGTTTCTTCAATGCCATGAATGAAACCATCTTAATGCTATCACACGTGAGCCATGGCTGATAATGGTCTCCAACAAATGCACTATTACCCCTGTTTGAGCAACATTACCTATGAACCCAGAATCCAGCTGTTTTGAGAAGTACTATAGAAGAACTATACATCTGTAAACTGCTTCAGCAGTGCTTGGGGCCACAGACACAGTGGGGAAGTCATAAAGTATTGAGAGATGGACTAACACATTCTTGGTTTTTGGTCTTTTCATGGGATTTCTTTTGACAATAACAAAAACAAAGAATATTGCCAGCCAGGTGTTTTAACTCGCAGTACAAAGCTGATCCCGTTCTAGGATCTTTATCCATCCTCTGTCCTTGGCCGTCCTTTGTTTTGGCATTGTGCTTTGGCGACAGTGATTATGTCAAATGCATAATGGATGACACATAAACTAAAACACAGAGAAAGAGTATGAAGCCGAGCCGTCCAGCCACACAATCTTTCAAGGTGCGAAGAGACAGAAAGAGACAGAAAGAGACAGAGGGCTGTGAATCCTCTCTCTTCTCCCTCTCCTATCCTCTGGATCTGCCACAAATCAGTCATTAAAATTGATGCCACCTCTGAATGAGAAAGGACTGGAGGGTAAAAAACGAGACTGATAGTCCATGAGAGAGTGATGTGAGAGAGGAGACAGTGAGAGAGAGACAGACAGACAGACAGAGACAGAGACAGAGAGAGCAGGAAGTCCCAGGAGGAGGATGACTTTTGAGCTGCTTCATCTCAAACTCTGGTCAGGCTCTTTTTCTGCTGCCTGATTCACATCAGTTCATTCCTCTCTCGTCCCATCACCGTCCCTTTATCATCCTCACTCCCTTTCTCCTCTTTCACCACCCACTCCTCACCTCCCTTCAATGATATTATATGAATATATAAAGATATCGCTTAATGCAGGTTGATAATCTGACGTTACTATAGAGCCACACAGGCAGCCTGAGCACACTTCTCTTGAATAGAAAAATCTAAATGAAAAACAGATGTTCTGCACTTTGGAATCAGTCTGATAAAACTCACTCACCCTTTTCTCCTTTGTTTACCTCTAACTCCTTTTCCTTTTGTCTGTCTTTAACACTTCCTCCTCTCCTTACATCCATTTCTTGCTCTTTATCTTCCTCCTCTGATCTCCTTCTATTGTCTCCTTTTCTCCTCTATTCCTTCTTCTTCCCCCCTCTCCTCTTATTCTTTGTTATTTTGTCTGTCCATACTTTTCTCTTGCTCTGGCAGGGGGCTGATAGTTGAGTCTGGACAGGATATTTTGGCCGATCTTTCTCACGTTCTGGCCCATTGGTTTCCAGTGCGGCTCTGTCCTGCACGCTAAACACCGACTCATAAATCAAACCTCAGGAGCAGCTCGGAGCACTTCGGCAGCGTGAAGCCACATCGGCACTTCCTCTCTCTTTCCATCGCAAGCACATATCGCTGTACTTGTGAGGACTTTCCAGTGACAGCTACGAACTCTTAACCTCAAACCCTAATCTTAATTACAACCTTAACCCTGAACTTAATTCAAATCCTAAAACTCACTCCTCAAAGTCACAACAAAATCAAACGCTACTTTTTCATCTTTCTTGCCAACTTTCCATGCCTTATTACGGACACATTTTAAATAAACCAAAGCATATTTTGTATCAAAAATCTCATTACTTTTACTTCCTTAAAAGCACTGAATCTTTAATGATTATCTCAGTGTGCACCAGGAGGCATAAAGAAAAGTTTCATCCCATAAAAAGATTTCCAAACAAATTAAAGCCTTAATACTGGATATCCTGCTTGTTTTGAACTAATTAAATGACCCCTATCCTCACAATATTGCATTTCAACAGGAAGGAGATAATCAGATCAACCACTCCTTCCCTCTGGAAGCAAAAACTTTTTTGCAAAGATTCAGAGAACGTGTATACCAGCACTAAAAAGGTCCAATGATAGCATTACTGAAGAGACTTAACTGAAAATAACAATATGTGGCACACCTGAACCTGAACCTTGAAATTAAAGAAGTAGTTGGACATTTTGGTAAATACTCAAAATGTCGGCTACAGCCAGCAGCCTGTTAGCGTAAGTATTTCTTGGCGAGGAACAGTTTGAACAGATAACTGGCAGAGACTCCAGGCAGTAGCGGCTCCTCGCCAAGAAATAGTCTGGAAGATAACCCCCCCAAATGGTGACCAGTCGTTTTTGCACTTCAGTTTTTGTATGTATTAAAGAAATGAGATGTAAAGTGTTAATTAGTAGGCTTTAGAGGTGCTGGTAGGCAAACTTTATTATCACTGGACAGAGCCAGGCAAGCTGTTTCGCCTTGTTTCTATTATCATATATATTGTTTGTAAAGGACAGATATGAGAGAACTCTATGTAATAAAGCGAAAAAGCCTATTTCCAAAAATGTCTAACTAATCCTTTAAAAGGAGTAAATGAATTTTTGGAACATTTTCTGCACATATGAATGATGTGGTTTGAGAATAAATGCTGACAACTGCTGTCTTTCACCAAAGCTACAGAGACACATTTCAAGTTTACAGGGGTTGAGAGTTTGATACTCAAAAGATGGACTTTCAGTGGGAACTTGAAAATGTAGTTTCATTAACAATAGTTTTGACATTTTGGGAAATATGCTTATTTGCATACATGCCTATAGATGAGAAGATCAATAACATTGTTATATCTTGAGTATTCTGTATATTCTTGATTTATTCATGGAGCCTTGTCGTCACTGTGAGATTGCCAGACAACAAGCTGTTTCCAGTCTCCAATAAGGTGGAAACAGCTGGTTGTTTGACTCCAGGAAGTCACTGTGCCCGGCCAAGAGAGCAGCAAGAAGGCAAATAAATCTATTCCCCAAAATGTGGAAGTGTTCCTTTAAAATCAGAAGCCTGAAAACACCACCAAAATGTCCTCTCTTCATGGTGGTTGGAAACACAAGATAGAACGATTTAAGTAGAAAAAGCCCAAATATTATACTGCCAAAAACACAAACATAAAGAGGGCACACCGAAACATGGATCTAAAAGAAAGAAAAAAAATCCCATTAGCCCATGTCCGTGCGGGGGCAGGGAAAGTAATACGTCTGGGTGGCCAAGCAGGGCATATGCAATAATTCCAGGCCTGCACCTTTACAGCCGTCAGAATAATCTATTGAAAGCCAGTCGACAGTGGAAGTGGTCTATTTGTGTGTGTGTGTGTGTGATGGAGGGGGAGCGTAAGTGTAGTGGGATGTCAGTCTACAGAAAACTCCACACACACAGTTTACAACCAATGTACACAGAGGTAAGAGAGGAGAAAACACACCCAGCGTGGTGATTTAGGAACAGGTTGTACATCAACCACACAGGGACACGCAAAGTCCTCGACTGTCAGGAGGCACACAGGAGGAGAAAATAGTACCTTAACTGCCTCTCCTCCTCCTCCTCCTCCCTTTACTCTTAACTGCATCCATCTATCTGTCTACCTATTCATCCATCCATCTGTCCATCCAACCACCTATTCGTCTTTCTTCCCCATTTTGCCAGACAGAGCGGTACACCGCTGTGTGATTGAAACACATGCAGCCCAACATCAGTTTGGATTTTATGACACGAGGCTTTGAGACACACACACAGAGAGAGAGAGAGAGAGAGAGAGAGAGAGAGAGAAAGAAGAAGATTTAGAAAAAAGGCAGGAATGACTGGCCTGTTGCTTGCACTTTAATGTCATATCACCAATCCCTGCCTTTTCCTTTCAGCATTGTCCTCTTCTTCTTCTCGTTGTTTCCTCCCGTTCTGTCACTGGCTGACGGCAACTCTAGCAGCTAAGATGTTTCAGTCTGAACTGCAACCCATATTAGCTTTTTTAGATAATGTCTCCGTCTTATCTACAAGCGTGGACACATCTTGCACTGCACCTTGCCTTGCTGAATGAGCGACCAGACAAACATCCCTCGGGGGGGGAAAACTGCACCGATAACGTCAGTTTAGAGGCTAGCTACAGCAGCTAATTAGCTAGTCTACGGCAGCACATCAAACAGCATGAAAACCTGCAAATGTAGAGACGGTCAGTTTAGACACTGAATGAAGTGGTCAGTTGGACCTCAACACACACACACACACACACACACACACACACACACACACACACACACACACACACACACACACACACACACACACACACACACACACACCACACACACACACACATGTAAACCCTGCATTTGCCACCACAGGGTGCAGGTCAATATCTCCCAGTGTTAAATGGCTCCCTTCCAGCTCTCTAGAATAGATAAGTAAATTGTGTCTTTTTTTTTTTATGATCTACTGATCTATCTACTCTTCCTCCACTTTCTCCACTCTCACAGAACCAATAAAGTTGTTCTTCATGAATGGGATGCATTTTGGGAACTTGTGAATAACTTTGTTAATGGATACGTGCTGTGGGTCTCAAATGGGACCAGCAAAGTGTTTTTGTAAAAACTGCTGGTCAAATATTCATCATGTTGACGTTGCCCACTTGTCTAATTCTAGATTAGCTATTGATTATCAGGAGTGCGTCGCCCCGGCAGTGCACGCAGGTCCAGCTGATGTGCACAGAGCTGAACAACTCACTTGAGGAGCGAGAGGAGATATGGAGATTATTGCTTCTGTGGCTGCTTGGCTACACATTATTGACTAACTTACAAATCTGTCCGCTGTGACTGTGAGTTAGAGAACTAATAATGTCTTTATATAGCTGTGTCCACCCATGTGCTTCCAGACTGACCAAACACCACAGTGGCTGATCTCACTAATTAGTACAACTTCATCCAGAGAAGAATTACCAGCTGAAACCTCCTGCTGGAGTGTTTTGATTAAAAAGCAAATCAGCACACTTTTGTCCCTTGGTGGTTCATGATTGGAGACCTCTGTGTTAAAGGGGGAATCAACAATGAATCACATCGGGCAGAAAATTGCTTCTGCAACGTTAATGGGCTGAAGGTTTGAAGCATGCTGCACTTCTTGCTACGCCCCAACCAGTGATGTTAAAGAAGGTGTTGAGCTCTCAACGAAAAACTGTGACCAGAGGAGCAACATCGACAAAAATATTTGATGCCAGTAAGCAGGGCAGCAACACTTTTCTGGCCTCTGTGGTGAACATTTTGGGATAATTAATCCCATAACATCCAGTTTGTCCTGTTCCTTTCCGCGTAAGTCTCTTTAAGGTTGGAAAACCAGTCTGATACCGTCACACGTTTAGTTTTCTATATCTGCTTGCTCCAAACGTTCAAACCAAAGAAGTTTCCATCAATAGAAATATTCTAGATGTCTTGTGCATTGTTATATACACAAAAATTAAAAATAAAGTTGAACAATATTTGAATGTTTGTGATTCACCATTTTCAATTTAGCATGTCTAAAATTTCTGGTTTATAACTGCGATCCTCCGCACCCGAAGTTCGTCAAATTAAACACCTTCACACAATAATCAGTTTATTAAAAGTTCCCCCACTAAAGACACACCAATGATTTTGTATAATGCATACAGCCTTTGGCACCAGTGACTCAGTGAAGTGAGAATGTAGATACTTAGCTGTCGGATATTATTCCTGAGTTTGTTTGGGATTTACTGCACCACATTTCGTTGGATCAAATAATTACTACAGTGCAGCCACCAACTGCAGACCCGAGCATAGTTCTTCCAAGGATGTTTGACAACTTTAGAATTGATAGAAATGCTTGCAATTCAGACCCTGTGTGGATTGCAATTCATTTTAAATGATAATCAGAACAGTAAAAACTGACAAAATTGTCTAATAATATATCCATACTTGAGTGCACCACATTAGGATGAATCAATGTGACAGGCAATTTTTGAGCATGCACTTTTCGTCATTTCAAAGTCAACATTCATTCAGCAGTGATGGCTGTAAGGATGGCTGGGTTGACATTTGTAAGCTCTCCCCTTTAATAACTATAAACTGGGTGTCATTACCAATTGTGTGTATGTGTGTGCGTGTGCGTGTGTGTGTGTGTCTGTGTGTGTGTGTGTGTGTGTGTGTGTGTGTGTGTGTCTTACTTGAAGCCAGGTGAGACAGTGGCACAGCTTCCTGACTTGAGCCAAATGCAGTATGGGTCCCGTGAAGACAGACAGCTTCTGCACAACAAACAAAGACAGACAGGCGGTCAGTAATGGAAGTAATTGTGGAGAGCAGCGGGTGTGAAGAACACTGAGCCCAGCAGCCGTTAGCCGTGGGATGAGGAACTACGCTGCCACCAACCTAAAAACACTCATCACTTTCCTCAACTCTGCCCGAACACGGAGCGGAGAAATAAGCTTCGTGCGTAGTGCGGTGTGAACTGTGTGACTGAAAATGTCCCAGGAAGCACAGACAGAACAGGAACAAACAACCAAGAAATAAAACAGTAAATTCGAACTTGAAAACATTGCATTTCCGTAAGCGTGGAGAAAAGTTGCACAAATAGTTATTATCGAGCATCTCTAACTGACAAAACAAAATTATTGTTTATTATTATTATTGTTGTTATTGTGACTCCTCATCTAACTCCCATGATCTTGTTTTTATTCAGATAAACTGATATGTCGACACGGTTTGCTGGCATCTTTGACTGGATGCTAACACATGCTTGGCATTTTACAAATCATAGTATCCGCAGTGTTTTTATGTGTGAATGAAATATGTAATCAGTTATGTTTGCTAACAATCACAAACATTGACTAACAAATACAGCCAACATTACCGCATTTGCCATCATAGTGATGAATCCAGATGATCATATAAAAAGACAGAGGGGAAGATTGCAATCAGATTAGTTTTTGATGAGAGTTAGCACTTGTGTTTGTTTTCTTATTCAATAGAAGAGAATACAATTGGAGTTTGTTTTGTACTCTCCTGCATCTCTTACAGGCTTTAAAGTCCAAATCCATAATTGTTTTGACCATTAAAGTATTTACTCGCAGATATTTGAAGAGCTTAACTCAATTCTGCACTTTGTGTTTCTCAGTTGATAATAATTGAAAAAAATGGTCCCATTCTGCTTTTGTGTTAAAATAACAAACAATAACTGATGTAAACAAACAGCATCAGAAAAAAATAGAGAATAACAAAATCCACTGTTTTAGTTAATCAATTAAATCTCAAATCATCATCTATCTAATAGATTC
Organism: Dicentrarchus labrax; assembly: GCF_905237075.1. Classification (NCBI taxonomy): domain Eukaryota; kingdom Metazoa; phylum Chordata; class Actinopteri; family Moronidae; genus Dicentrarchus; species Dicentrarchus labrax. Next base: position 2,158,292 of record NW_026136707.1, on the reverse strand, counting down.
TAGTCTCAGTCTATATGTGTCCATTGCAACAGGAGGTCTGCCCTCTAGTCCAAATAAAACAAACAAACAAAACTATGTACTCGACGCCACAACAAGGCAACGTCACTCTCTGAGTAACGCCCCAATGAACACATACAATATAAAACTGTGTTTAAAAGATTATAGGTTAAGTAATAGAAGTTTGAAATGCATTATGATTTGTGCACCTTTGAGCAGGGATCACTGCAGGTCACTCAGGCCATCATCAGCTGCACTTTAAGTTTCCAGTGCAGTCATACTGAATAACCATGAATGACCTTATTCTGAGTGAAGAGCCAGCACTGTCCCAGACTCACGTTAGCGGTCAGCAGACGAGTCAATCACCTGCTCCTACTTACAGTATGCATGTGTGTTTTTGTGATTAAGCGAATAACATGCTGAGTGTACTTGGAACTGTTTACTTCTTCAATTTAAGGAAGTCAGCATTATCTACCATCAGCAGCAATGAGTGACATTCCCTACAGTATAAAATCCCAGCAGAATCACAGCGTTCAGTGCTTTTCCTCCATTTTGAGACCCACAAATGTCAGTTCTGTTGATTAAACTCTTCGGCTGATCGGCTGTCAGTCTCTGCCTCATGTTTGATTTAAGTCTACGGTTTTTAAATCCTGCACTCTTGAATGAGTTGCATGATCCTTTTGCTCTTTATCCTGCCACTGTGTAATTGCAAAACAACACCAGAGTGAATTACCAATATTTTTCACCACTGCACAACCTTCTCTTTGCAGGTCTGTGGTATTCTCCCAGCAGCACCAACATAATGAGCATAAAGCACACATTGACAAAAGACTCACAACAAACGACAGTAATGTTTACCTGCTGCCAATCTACAGTCACTTTAGTGATGCTTTTAGCCTGTTCTGCTGAGTAACAAACAAACAGAAAAAAAAACATCTGCAGGTAGCTGGTGGTGCCGCTGTCAAACCAAATCCTTTACGGCAGTCAAGTACAAGTTTTAATGAGTTTTAATGAGGACTCCTGTGACCTGTTTTAAATATCTAAAATTATGTACAACTATCTAAACTGAGTGTGCAGGTGTTACACCACCTTTACCCTCAGTCTGTAAACATTACAGAGAAATCCCGCAGAGAGCACATCAGTGTGTCACTCTAACAGAACAGAAGGAAATCAACACAAACTATTCCCTACACCACATCTGCAGCTGGGAACTGAGTATAAATGCATGCAAAGTATTCCCCACACACTGTATGTATGGAAGCATTCTTTTCACTTTTAGAGAAACAAGAATAGCAATAATCAGAACACCAGCCAACACGCGATCTGGAGAGGCATGGAATAAACGGGACAGCTTATAACAACAACACACCCTCCAAAATGGCAAAATACATCATTGCCTTCCAGAACAATCCATGTGAGCGTTTTGGGATCTCACGCCCTTATCGGCACACACCATTTGTCAGTGTGTTCCAAAATGGCAATTTGCACGTCAAAGTCTGACGCATGTTGAACCAGCCATACATTCCGAGCTCCACCACCCAGTTCTTCGTTAGGTACTTCGTCATGGTACTTCTGCCTTTCCTCTAACAGACAACAGCCATGATTCACTGGCATTGTCAAACACATATAAACATACAGAGGTCGCTTACAGCAATTTCACAACAACTGATGCTGCTGTTTTTCTTTGGAGGACAGTCTCTATAATAATGGAAATACCCTGCAGTTCATACAGATTTAGTGAACCTCATAAAGTTTGTTTTTTTTGAGACCGTCAGAGTTTATTCAACTCAACAGTGGCTTTGTGGCTCATAAAATATCATGCGAGGCGTCTTTGGGTCTGTGTTAGAGATGACTTTCTTGTGTTGAGCTGTTGGTATAGACACATTTTTTGCCACCAGTTTCACAGCTGTCAATAGAATTGATTGATTGATTAGCTTTGTTATCACAAAATGTGAGTGATTTGTGCTGTGAGGGCATCGCAAACAATATACACATCATAAAAACATCATGAGAGAGATATGAAAACACATGAAATACACAAATCTAAGGGCTCAAGTCATTTCACGTCAAAAGTCAATAGTCTAAATTCATCTGATTTGTGTCTCCAGTGTACAATTTTGTCTGTAATGTTGTTACACAGTCTGTAATGCAGCAGGGACCACAAGTTCTGGTATGAGGTACTTAATGGAACATTTACCCAACAACAATGAAAACAAAGGCTTTTAAAATGACCGCTGAGTTGAATTGATGGTTCTAAGAGTCAATTAAAAACTAAACATTGTGAGCTTCATCTAACTGCCTTTTACTGCTGAACTACTGTATTAAATTGTGTTTGTCTGTATTTTGCTTTTATCTGTACAAACTAAATTGGCATGTGACGGAAGTGGGAGAAAATTTCAGAGTTAAAATACAAACTTTCTTTTTTCCTACCTCCCCCCAAAAAAAACAACTATAAAAATAACAACCCCTGAACTTCTTTTTTTCTTTGTTCTCAGAGCCTCACAGACTGATGCAGGACCTCTGGGCATCGAGGGCCTAAAATGACTCTTGCCCCCATGTATGGCTGCCAGTATGTGACACTGCAGCTTTAATAAATTATTCATTCACTTGCCATAAGGTATATATGCATCTATGCCCCCATTCTGCCTCCCTCTCCTCCTCTCCATCACAGAATACAGTTACATGACAAGAATGAAACTCCACACTGAAGCACTATGGGAAAAGAGGCCAGTCGTGTCCAGCTGTGGTTTTTGGTAAGTCATTCGTTCTTTGTCTGACATTGTTCTCATATTTGCAGTTTATATACGATGTGAGTTTGTGTGTGTCCCTCGTCGCTCTTTAAAATTTCAGACTTCTTTTCTGCACCCTTGCTCACATTCTGTCATGCTATGATGAACAGATAGGTGTGTATGTTTGCCTGCAGCCACAGTGAGTAAGGAACATCCATTAGCTGCTGAGAGGTGAAAGGGATTTATAAAGCTTCCGAGGCCGAGACTCATAACTTCCAGCTGTCATTTAGCCAATATCCTGGGAGTAACACAGTCCTCTGGAGACGGTTTCAGCTAAGATGACGCTGCTGGTGAACAACTTAACACAAAGAAGCCATCTTAGAAATATAAAATAAACTTATTAACAATCATTTTAAGTAGATAGGCGATTTAATACTGCTATGCTACATTATTTATATAGCTAATAATATCATTGTCCTTACCAAGTTAATCGTCAAGATCTATGAATGTGCTGACAGCAACAGAAGAAACGAGGAATTGTGGTTGATGTCGAGCCACAAAGCTGACAGAGGAGGAGGTCAGGGTGGAGGGATGGGTCCACAAAATTTACAACTTTGACACGAGAGATTGCTGTTCATTTCCGTTTCCTACCAACAGCCAATGTATTGGTTTCTATTTACAATAAATAGATCACTGTCTAACCTTAAGCGAGTAGGTATTTTAACACAAACTGCGCTTTCCCGTAATTGTAACCAAGACATCTTTACACCTACACCAAACCCATAACCAAAGCGGTGTCAGATCAGGAAATGCTTAAAAAAAACTTGTTTCTTTGGAGAACTTGTTGAATTATTTAGATAATTGGTAACACTGTTTCAAACCTGTCTTTTGGTCTGGCTGGTTTCTGTGTGTTTGCCGTTTTGTACTTTATCGCAGTGATGGCATCTTCCCAGTTTCATGGATTACTTAAATAAGTACATCATAACCAACAGAAATGATGACCGAAACAACCAAAACCCAGAATGATCCTATAAGGCATAGATGCCTTAAATCTTCAGTATCAACAGTACTTTTTATAGGTGACAGTAAAAATAACATAATTCTTTTTTCTCTTGAAGCAGTCATTAATTTAATATAAAAAGGGAAATATCCACTGGAGCTGAAAATCCCTGGATCTACAGAATTTCAGAGTTTGGGGCCTCTTCTGCCCTTTTATAGTATTTTTTTATTAAAACTCCCATTTCATACAGTTCCTAGCCGCTGTTGAAAACAGAACATTTTCTGAAACCTAATATTGGCAGCAGGGCCTCGAGTGAAAAAAGAAACCTGACGATGCAGTGAGGGAGGGCGAGAGAGAGAAACAAGCCAAGAGTGAGAGAAATGCAGAGACTGAGAGAAAATGGAGGCAGAAAACAGAGGGATGGGGTAAATCTCATCTGGAGGGAGACTGATTCATCGGTGTGGTGAAGGAGGATATGGCAGCTGAAACCTGACCTCCTGGCCAGTGCTGATGAGGCTTACCGGGCCCCTAATCCCAGGATGAGGTGTGCTGTAGCTTTAGTCTCTAAAAAGGATCAGAGGATGTAGCTGGACCATAAGCTTTCTTTCTATTCCTTCTTTTCCTCTTCTCTCTCCTCCAGCTTCAGAAAAAAACATGGCGGCCACCATAGCTGGCTCCCGGCCAATCAGCTGGATCCAATTTATGAGTAAACGATGCTGAGAGCTTCTCCAGGCCTTTGCAATGAGGGGTTAGCATGCTATGGGGGTATATGTATTCCCTGGTGCTGCTGAGGAGAAATCCCTCCTCTCGGTTGAGGGGGTTGAGAAAAGGGGGGAGGATGCATGGGGCCAACATTCCTCACAGCCCCCAAAAATAGATCCCGAAGCTGGGGAGCAAGTACATTAACTGGGGCTAAAACATCGCCTGACAAAACAAAAGGCTGTAGACAGAGAGAGACGCTCGAAGGCTCTGCTGTGCTCAGCTCATAAACTTGTTCTAAAAGCAATGTCAGCCTCTTGACAGCAGCACTTTCAAGGTTCCATTTTGTACCATTTACACCAGACAGTGATGTATGGGAACTGTGTTTATGAGGCGATAAGTTGATGATCATACTGAAAATGACTGTGTTATTATAGCTATTTTTAAAAATTTTAAGTCATTTATTATGCATTCGGTATAATGTACAAAAATAGCAAAAACTGCCCATAACAGAGTGCGTGTGCGTTAGAGACTTCTAACGGAAAGTATCACTGCAACGGCAGAGCAGCTGAATAAGAGGAGATAATTGCATGCAGCGATGTGTCCTTGAATGCAGAATAATTCCATACATAGGCAGACTAAAACTGAAATTAACAATGGTTTCAAAATAAGTCTGGGGTATTGGAGGAATCCAATTACTGGCCTGCTGCATTGTCGACACACATTTACAGTAACCAGGTTACAGTAGTGTATGTAAATGTGTCTGATTTTCTGTGTAGCCTGATTTCTCCAAACAAATTCTTACATTTGAGAATGAGGAACACGTAAATTTGGGGCATTTGTGCTTACTATTTCAAAAGAATATTCCTCTGCTAAAGGACCAGTGTGTAGGATTTAGTGGCATCTAGTGGTGAAGTCACAGACTGCAACCATCTGAATACAGCTCAGCCTTCCAAGTGTGTTGGAGAAAGTATGTGCCAGTATATGCCAGTGTTTGTTTTGTCTGATCTGGGCTACTGTAGAAACTCACTTTAAAATGGCAGACTCTGTGGAAGAGGACCCGCTCCCTCTTTAGATAAAAACAGCTCATTCTAAGGTAACAAAGACACGATTCTTATATTCATTATACACTAATGAAAGCAGACCTATGAATATCGTATTATATTACATTATATTTCTGCTAATAGATCCTCCTCAATGTTACACACTAGACCTTTAATTCCAGAGCTCACCAGTTACCGTGCCAACTGTAAACCCCAAGGATCCTACATGAAACTCAAAAACTGCACACTAAAAACGCTTCTTGTCAGCAGCTGTGGAGGCAGAAAGGCAGGAATCAGATCAGAATCAGCTTATAGAAATGTTGAACCATGCCTCTAACCACATCATTTCTTACATGGCAGCCACACCATACTTCCCTGCTGCTCAGTTTAATCTTACTCTCACTTACCTGCCAACACCACAAATAACCTCAGAGTGCTTTTTGGGGGAAAGTGGGCCCAACCAACTCCATGAACCAGGCAGATAATAGCATAACATCTGCTATTTGGTAGGCTTTTGTCCAGAAGTCTCTGACAGCATCATGAGTGGACACATTTCTTAAATTGGTAGTTGCAGAGGAAATTGATACTGCTTTACTTGAGTTACCTGGCAGTGTTAGTGCCATCTCTCCCTGGTACACAGGGAGAAAACCATACATTCGTGCACCATTTCTGGGCTGCAGCACTGAGAGTGGTCTCAATCTTCAGGCTGATTTTGAAACGTTACTAGATCTCTGACTCATTTTCTTTCTATGACTTTTGACAAATTTCCTGCATTTTCCAAATATATTTTCTTCCCCCTTTTGTGCTACCTTTGCTTAATTTGTTCTCAGATCTCCTGCAGGTAAATTCTACAGGAACACATTTATTTTACATGTGACAAGATATTTCAGGGTTCCCACTATTTTTTTGAGAGATATTTTCCAAGATTTTTCCAGGACATTTTCACTGACGATCAAGCTGATATGACAGACAGAGACTGGAATACACAAATGTGTATTGTACTGTAGAAGTCTGATTTAAATGGTTATTCCTCCATTTGATCCATTTCCCAGGTTTTGTCCCCATTTTAATCTTATTGTACAATCAAGACTTGACTGGCCATCACCAATCTTCTTAAAACAGAAGACGGACAATGGTATTAATGAATTCATTGCTAAATCTATAAATTGTCAAAAAATAGAGAACATTTTCCATCTCAAGATCCCGAAAGCCTTGGAACAGACGCTTATGTGTTTCCAGGTTGCAGTGGCGGCAAGCTACGTGAGGTAACTGCGACATCCTCCAGCTTCTCCTGGGGGATCCTGAGATGTTCCCAGGCCAGATGGTGGCTATAATACTTCTAGTGTATTCTGGGTCTGCCCTGGGGTCCCCGGCATCCAGGAGGCATGCTGATTAGATGCTAAACCACCTCGACTCTTTTCAACAGGAATTAGCAGTGGTTCTACTTCAAGCCTCTTCGGATATCCTGAAGGTGACTAAACAAACTCAAGGCCATATGTGAGGGCTGGAACGTAGATCGGCTGGTAAATTGATAGCTTCACCCTTTTACCCCGCTTTACCGTCAATCATGAACACAAGATACAACCTGAGGAAGGCAATCCACAATTTTCTGGCAGATTTAGAGGTGTTCAGTTGCTAATCAAGTAATTGCTTAATCAACTAATTGTTTCAGCACAAGGGTATACAACCCCAGTGTGACAGAGGAAAAGCTTTGCTCTACAGGTGACTTACTTCTTGCAGGTGCTGTAGTCAGAGCAGCGGCTCAGCGGCACACGGATCACACAGCTGGAGAATGCCACGAACAACGCATGATGATCCCGATCCAACTCGAGACCCAGCACCCTCCTGTCCTCCGCCTGCACGTTGCATCTAGGAACACAGAAAAACACCAACTGTCAAGATCACACACTTTCGATTTTGTTTCATTTTTAAATCAGCACTGCAGACGACTGGCACAGTCTGAAAATTATACAGAAAGCCGGCTGTGAATCGAACTCCATGCAGATTGACTTCACAAGATGTGCAGTCGGAAAACAAAGAAGACACAGAAGAAAAAGCCCCCCTTCTAGCTGTACAGGGTGATGCAAAGTGTTACAATAGACCAAGAGTGGGTGGGCAGGACAGATCAAGGCAGAACACAGAAAGGAGGAGAAAAAGCTAAAGTGGACAGAAAGAAAGATACCAAATAAAGAAACAGCTGGAAAACAATTAAGGAAAAACAGAACCAACACCCAAAAATATCAACATGTAAATAGAAAACACAGATTGTCTGACTTGTTTGGGTTGTAGACGTCGATGTCCTCCAGGAGTTGGGTGCTGAAGGATGCGTTGGCTCCCTCGGTGCTGGCCAGGATCTTCAGCACATGGCCGTTGTCTGAGCCCAGAAATACCACTGTGTAGTTCTTATACGGCCCTGCAGACGTGTCCACCGCTATCTGGGTCAACTTGAATCTGCATAGGAAAAAAAAGAGAAAAAGATGCACTGTATTAAAACTATATTTGTGGAAAAGATACAATATAAACACACTCACTGACTTAAAGTAAGCGCTCGGTAGAAAAGCTCCTCTAAATTGAAGCTGTCACTTCACTTCAACGTGACGTAAATTAGAGGGAGCTAACAATGGCAAATGTGCTGGTTAGCATCTTAACATTGTTGTTTTGTTTTGTCAAAGTCGATTTCCCATGGTAAACAAAACAAACAGTGGGCGAACACTGAGCTCATTGTATTAAGCATCAGTGTGCAATCAATCACTTCATCTACCAACCCACCATTCCCTTCTTCTAGCGCCTACATACTTTAATCCCTTCATCCTATTAATTCATCTAGCCATCTATAAATCCACCCACAGCAATTCAATCGATCCATCCTTCCTGTTGTTTAGCAACTTTCCTCAACACACTGCAGTCTCCTTTTGAGTCCCAGTTTTGTGTTTTTTGTTTGTATTTATGAGAAGTCCAGTCAACTGTTGTTTTATTTGGAGCACCGCCCCGCTTCATATTCATCTAGCTCCATACAGTCACACCTGGGAGTTGCCCAGTATCACCACCGTCGTCTGCTGCTGGCTCCACTGGAGCAGTTGAGGATTAAGAGCTGTGCTGAAGGGCACCTTCAGTCCAGTGGTTGTTGACAGAGGGATAAGCTTTACTCATTCATTTTATCTGCCTGCATTTCCCCTCTCTGGCCCTGGGATTTGAACAAACAAACTTCCTCTAATCAACCTACACATTTTTTAAGGACTCACATCCCCTTCTAGATTCTTCTATATAAAAGTGGCGGCTCCGGTGCCCTCACTTCTCCCTCCGTCCCTCCCAGATGGTCCCAAGGAGACTGGTGTGTTTACCCACATGGACTTGACCGGCACGTCCCCGCAATGACTTGGTACTATTGCGTGATGCGCTTCTGGTTAGATTTCATTTATCTAGCTCCTCTCTGGGGAGAGGCGAGGCAGATGTGATGTTTTTGGTGCCAGATGCGAAGCGGCGCCTGTTTCCCCAGTGTGGAGCCGCTGCAGTGTCTGGCTGGCTGTCAGCCTGGCTCTGCTTCAGGAGGCATGGAGGAGGCTCCTGTATACTGTCTGTGAGTGTGTGTCTAAGGCTAAGAATCTGTGATGTGTATCTGCTGCATGTACATCCATGTCTGAGGTTTAATGCGGTGCTGTCTGAAACACTTGTGACACTTATCAACAATTCAACATTCACCCCATCATCATCTGATATCAGTGGATCCGCAAATGTCACAACACACACACGCACATCAGTGACTTCCTCGCTTCAATGGGAACTGCAGAGGAGCGTCTGCAGGTCGGGTCGGTGCTCGTGGAAGACCCCCTCCCTGTGCGGCTCATCTTTGATGTGGGCTGAGATCGACCGCTGAACAAATTCGATGAGTTTTAATGAGGGACAAGGTTGTGTGTTCCACCTGAGCTCACTCATCGATACCAATCACAGCCCGGAGTGTGGAAACACTGCCGGTACATTATGTTGCTATTGAAAATGGAAAATAATACCTGCATACTAACCATTAAAGAAAAGACCCTGGTATTTTCTCTTAAAGGCCTGTCTTATAACACTGACATCCAGCTAGTGGTTATGTTTTTAATTTGAGTCAATGGAGATCTCAAAGGAACCAACTGAGCGTCTGAACAAGAGCTCTGCATGTATTTTAATGATTTATGATGTGTAAGGTGGTTTACTAGTTTAAATCAGTAATATGCAGGAAACATTCAGCCTAACAGATTTCTGATTTACACTGAATTACAATGGGGTATTAAAGCTGCAAAAAGTTTTCAAACTCAGGAATAGATATGAAAATATAATTCCGAGTTGAAACAATAAATTCATTTTTTAGATGATCAGCACAAATTCTGCAAAATGAATCCACATTTTGACAACTTTCATTAAAACTTAATTAATATTATCTAGCAAAAACACCAAACATGCTTTTCTCTGTTTTATATTTGTAAAAGGAGTATTTTGGGGTTTTGGACAAAAACAAGACAACCTCACCTTGCGCTTTGGTTAAATTGTGGCATTTTCACATTTATTCAGAAGTTTTATCGACAAAACGATTCTCCTATTTATCTTAATTAATATTTAGTTAGAAAATAACTGGCTTCAGTGTTGCTTGCTTATATATAAAACAGAGAAAAGCTGGACTGTTGAATGTTTCTGCACTGTACAGTATGTGAGTCATTTTTAATAGGCAAAAATCTCAGCTCAGTGACCTTGATATGTGTGGATGCGGGGAGCTGCTGGCGTCGTCTTGGTGGACGCTTTCTTTGCTGTTTGACTATTCCAATTTTACCCTTAGACCTAAAGTCTAAATACGGAAACGCTGGAGACAGGTACAGGTGACCTCCAATGTGCTGGGTCTTTTTGGTTCCCTCTCAAGTCACAAACCTTTCCATGCTACGCTTCTGTCAGTAAGACTTTATGCAGCATTGTTAATAAAATCTATTCCATCATTTTTTCATGTGCCCTTTTATTAGCCAAGTCCCGTACCTGCTGGTGGTACGGGTGAAGTAGGGTCTGTCGTTGACCGAGGGGACGGACTCGTCCATGAGCGGGTACGACTTGATGAAAGTCAGGGTGTCATCTGGGAAGGTGGTGGATGACTTGTAGGCGGCCGCTGAGCCCTCACCGGCGCAGCATCCCGGTCTGTACAGCGGCAGAAGAGAAAAAAGGATATCAGGAGTGAATGCAATTCCGCGGGCAAAGATGTAAAAACACTGGCAGCTGTTTGTTTTTGGGGACAAGGAGGAGGGAAAAACAGGTGTCTTGTGTGACGGCTTGTTTTTTTGTTCAGAGATGTCTGTGCAGAACAATAACAGCAGCAGCTGCAAGAACTCCATTGTCAGAGGTAGAAAAACATGTTCTTGGAAAGTGACAGTTTGCTATTTAAAGATGTGCCTCCTACCTTGGTTTTGGGACCTGCTCCTCGGGAACAGGTGTCCACGCTGACTCACTGTTCCTCTGCTCTTTAAATTTGCCACTGAAGGCCTTCTCTATGTCGTCCATGTAGAAAGCACAGACTGCCGAGCCGGTGATGCTGTTGAAGGGGCCACAAAGGAAGACGACATTACAAAGAGCGAGACAAAGGTCTGGGATTCAGCACCTTGTCCAAGTCTGGCACAACCCCTGTCTTTTTATTAAGGTGAATTAAGCATATACTGACGGGCTGTCTCATGTACATGAAAATATGACTTTATTTATCCCAATATCCGTATTTATTATTGTAAATATGCTATTTATAAAGTGTGTGTATAGATTATTTTAGATTTAACTACTGTTTATGATGTAGGAAGACAGGGCTTGCAAAGGAGCTGACATGAGCTGGTGGTCACTGAGAAGTCACAGAGCCGTAGTAACATACTAACTGGTTTCTTAATGGCTCACGTTTCGCTCATGACACCCACAGTCTTTTTGAGGCAGCTGCCATGGACAGCAGTGACTACAGTTCCTCCAGCTCTTAACCTCAACTGACAGCCAAGACGATTCAGAGCTCTTCTTGTGTGGGAACTGTTAGCTTAGCGATGTTCCAGCAGATTCAGCAGAAGCAGTGGAGAGAGACAGGACAGGGGATGTAAACGTGTCCCTAACACTGAACTATTAGCTTACAAATGATTTACAACTACTATTGGGTATCAGGCAACACCATCCCTTTTTCTAGGACTGCAGAAACAATTATTTTCATCATAGATCAATCTGCCAATGGCTTTCTCAATCTATCAAATGTTGTTTAGCCCACAAAATGTCTGAAAAGAAAAAATTCCTATCACAATTTCAGCTGGCACTCAGCTGGTTTGTTTTGTCCAACCAAGAAATGCCCAAATTTATTTAGTTTAATATCATAGAAGACCAAGAAACACAACAAATATTCATATTTGAGAAAAAGAAGAATGATTAATCAATTATCAACACTGTCGCTGAGACATTTTCTGTCTATCGAATCAATTAACCAACTGATTGTGTAAGGTCAAGATTTTTCTCCAAAATGTTTTGGGTCAAGAATTACTGAATTCAGAAAAGCTGATTTTGTATCAAGTTACTCTTTAATCTATTATAAAACACAAATCAGAAAAGAACTGTACTGTCACTATACCATGTAGTAATAAATGTCTTGACTCCACCTCATCTCTACCACAAAACCAATCACTAAATGTTACTCTGCAGAGACAATGAGACTGATCCCAACCTGTTTGCCTGTGTGGTGAAGACGCCGAGCACGGCCGGCCGGTGGTTGATCTGCAGCACGTTTGTCAGCGACTGCAGAACATCAAAGTAGAAGAAGGAGTCGCCCGGGACAGAGCAGTTCAGTCGGGCTTTGAGGAACGACGTCCAGTAACGTTCCAGCACCCTCGGTGAACCCCCGTTGTCATTCTTGCAAACACGTGCGACTCTGGAGAAAACCACCTGAGGCAGGAGGAGGGGAAAATCCCTTACAGGTGACGACTCTAATTTATAAATCACACTGTTTATCACAACAACCTCAGGCAGAGCCAACATGGGATATTCAACAGCGGAAAAAAATCGTGTTGGCATGTGGTTGGCATGGGAAGTGATGATGTCGTTCTACTTCATTCCACTCAGAAACAAAAGCACAGCCGCCACAAACCACAAGTGTGGCAAGTGTCTGGTCGGAAACGAGTCCCTCACCTTGCCAAGAGTGGTGTACTCCACTGCGATCTCGCTGAAGAAAAAGTACACATAGTTCCCGTACTCAATAGCGTGGAGGAAATGGGGCTCTGTGGGAGACGAGAAGAAAAGACATGTGACAAACGCTGGCAGTGATGCCTTATTTCCAACATGACAGACCATTGTGAGCAGGCGGCGAGAGGAGCTGGTAAACACAGATGCTCAATTTGGAAAATGGGTCCAAGAGAAATGCAGGGAGAGCAAGATAGCAAATCTGAATTTAAGGACAGAAAAATGAGGAGGAACAAACTTACAATACAGAGATAACATTCATTTTATTGAATCAGCACAGCTGGTGATGGATCGGCACTGATAAAAACACCTTGATAAGTACGCTTGAAAATTCAGTAATTTATAGTGTTGCAGTTCATAGTAGTATTTTATAAAATGTGAATACAGAATCACATCCAACTGACGGTATAAATACCTAAAACCTGAAGATTCAGTTGAGATCTATAATCAGCGTTTGTGGGTTGAGAAACATGTGTAATGTTCTAAAACTGACAGATGAGACGACATGTATGTGGTTTCTGAGGTTTCTGCTATTTTTCCCTCGTTACAGGATATTTTGGGGCAGTTTTTCTGGATTGAGGGTTTGATACAAGACATACCCTGAGGCAAACTGTGATCTGTGATATTGGGCTGTATGAATAAAAAAATCCCTTGACTTGAGATGAGAAACACAAAATATGAAATGTTGATTATATATAATGTATATGGATTGATATACAGTATTTTATATTACACCATAGGTGTACATTTGCATTCCTTTCTTTTTATAACCTGCTTTCTCCAAATACTGGAGCTTCCTAATCAGGACTATTAGTCTATGAGCTTAAGATATTATTATATCTATAGGCATAAAGGTACATCTGAAACGATTAGTCGATTAATAAAGCAACAGAAAATGATTCAGCAACAATTATGATAATTGGTGAACTGACTGGCTCCTTTGCTAGAGGGCTAATTCTTCTCTGCTGGAGACAATAGTCTCCTCCGAGCTTCGCAAGAGGGATAGAAGACACTATGTATGTCTTGCAATTAGGGGAAATTAAATACTGAAAGGGACGACACAACTGAGGATTCCTGAGGACCAGGAAGATAACTCTTGTATGGTGATGATCGATTAATCAAGAAAATAATTGGCAATTAGTAGATAACAAAAGTAATTGTTAGTTCCAGCCCTACCTGATGCAATCAGATCGTTTCAGACACCAGATTGCAAAAAAACACAGAAACTGAAAATGAGCCAAGTTACTTATGGAATTAATAATAATCAGTCACATCTGATATAATCTGTGACGGTGAGTGCCAGCTAAAAATGAGAAGCCTGCTACCTGAATGTTTTGTGCCAAAGGGTGAGAAGAGATACTAGATTTGAAGAGAGATTTGTTATCCCCGGAGCTCAGTGAATCACTGGAGTCTAATCCAAGATAGAGCCAGCTATCAGAACCCAACCCTAGTCATTTAGATGTTGACATATCAGAGAAATAAGCGTGCCACAAGTGTATGTTAATGTGCTAAATATTACACCTATTGACACATGCTGGATGCTCACCTCGCAGCCATTTGGAGTCATACTTGACAGTACGCAGAACAGGGCTACTTTCTCCCAGACTTCGGTAAATCACTGCATCGCTCGCCAGGAAGTCTGTCATAGTGGCCGAGTAGAAATCTCCACCTGAGAAGACGAGAAAAATAATAATTATAATAATTGACATACATTGTCAGGGATCACAAGTCCCAAAAATAACTTCTTTCAAGTATCTATTTTGGTCACAGGTGACTTTTATTGCCCTTTAAAAGGAGGCAGATGATAAAACATGGTGGAGAATGTGTCACTTTTAATAACACCCCGTGTGAACTTTGCATAAATGTCAGTGGAAACCTGGCAGGATTGAGTGCAGGTCTGGCTCTCCCTTCACTCTTCCCTGAACCTGACCCCAACATGTTCACAAAGTATCAGCTTCCTTCACTGCTATGATTAGAGAAGAAAATCTAACCACAAATCAGAATTCATTAAGGGGCAAAATCAGATTACACCCTGCGATGATTCATGCATTGACACTGAATCACATTCATCCAGACACACTACAGCAGGAAGGATGGAGTAGAAGTTTACATGTAGTTTAGTATATTATTATATTTTTAATCTTTATATTCTTGAATAGAATTTTCTTCTTTTGTCATGCATATTTGTATTCAATGATGACATGTCTGAGATAAAGCAAATAGTACATTTAAATGTTTAATTCAGTACAAATAATGTGTTCTTAATATCACAGCTGAGGACACCGTGCTTTTCATCAACCCCTGGTTTCCATTTATTTCTGTACAATATGAAAATCAATAATCAGACTCTTGATACTTGCTTCAGTAATGTAATCCATGACAGTGAACAGAGTCTGCGTCAAAGTTACATTCTCATTATAGGGTCATGTCAAAACCTTACAAATCAATCTGCATTTAAACTGAATCGAGACATGAGAATAAAGTCAAATCGACAAAAAAATGTATGGAAACTGAAATCCTGCCTGGAATAAGGAGAAAAACTCATTTAAAACAGTAGAACAGGGATCTGAAAATGTTCAGGAAATATGTGACGTGCATATAGTTTTTAAAATAATGCCCTATGAGAGAATTAAAAAAAGTTCTCAGTGCTGAAATTTAAGACTTCTCAAATGTGGTCTTGACTGGCTCAACTATTAAAATCCTTTTAAACATGCAAGACAATCCTGAAGTATACATATTACTGGGACTTTAAGGAGGCTTTGAAAGGACGAATGACACAGATTAGCAGCTGTGGGAGTTGAAACTGACATTTTAAATTCAGGACAGTCTCTACAACCACTGGGTCATTCTGCCTCGCTCACCTGCAAACAGGCCGACGTTGGACTGGCGGGACTCGAAGGGACATCGGGCTTGTCCCACAACCTCCTCTCCTTCCTGCTCCAGTGTCGACATCTAGGTCAAAGAGGACACACAGTAGAGAAGAATACTTTATACTGCAATATACAGAACTGTAAAGCTAGCCCAAAAGAAAAAATGGGATAATAAAGACAGAGTGGCAATTGTAAACATTGCTGTTTACACTTGTAAACTCTTGAGGTCGCCGCTTCTCCAACTGAAAGATCGATCAACAAACAAAAGTTTTTAATGTAGTGACAACTGTGGCTGAATGCAAATAAATCTGTGATTACGAAAGGCAACACATGCATCGTAAAGATTTCTTTTATTTGATGTATTGTAAGTGATGTCCTGCTGTCACGAGCAGAGAGGACAGTTTATCTCTCAGCCGCAGATACTTAGCTGCTACTTTCCGAGCTGCTGTTAACAAGATTGTAAACCCCAGGTAAGACAATAAGCAAAACCCAGCAGTGTGTGAGAGAGTGTGTGTGTGTGTGTGTGTGTGGAGTGGAGGTTGAATGCATGTGGAGGGGATTCAACACCCTCTGTAGCAGCAAGGTGACTGCCACACAGAGACACAGCACATTAACAATCCATTAACACATAGCTTGCTTTATATGATGCTGCGTCGCCTCCTCTGACACAAGCAGTGTGTGGACCTGCTGCTCTATTGTTATTCTGTGAAAGAGCCCAAACTGTACCTTCACTGCAGACTCCAAACACAAAGATTATATATGTGGAGTGGACACAATAATGGAAACACTAATGCAACGTAATCAGGGCTTTTGTGGTAAATTAAAAGGCTGGGTGAACTTGAGTCCTTCATTATTTTAATACTTATATAGAGGTAATTATATTAATAGGGATTATCTGTGTTGTTTGTATTGTGTATGTGATGTACTTCTGTGTACAATTTTGCTTTATGTGTCCCGTTTAGTGTTATGTCATTGTGTTTATGTTTTGATCATGGCCTGCCTAGAGACTTAAGATGTAAATTAGCTTGAAGCTACCTCTGGTACAATAGAGCTATCTGACTGTGTTTGGGAGTTCATAAGTTTACAGTTTTGTTGTGTGTCTCAGAGGGCTTTATAACACCAACAAAAAAATTAAAAGAAGTTTAGATGTCACAACAAAACGGGGAAAACGTTAGCTACATATATGGGCTGATAGCTTTGCTACATCCATTGTATTTTACTGAAGAGATGATTGACTGAGGCATCATAAAAATGGCAATGCAGACAAGGAATCATGCGTTTTCCTGAGTAGAGAGAGTAGTGGGTTACTGGCTGCTGTGACCATGTGACAATACAATCATCCAGTGGAGGAGAAAATAAGCCATCCAAAACCTTACAATAGAACTTTGCAACGTAAACTAACTGCCCCAAGACATCTGTAGAAAAAGCACTTCAGATTCTTGAAGGGGTATGTGTTTACGCCTCTGAACCTGATGCAATCCAACACAACAGCTCTGCCCTAAATATCACTTCTGTGAAGCTTCGAGTGTTCATTTACTGTTGAGACTCTAGAGTCTTTAGTTTGTGTTGTTGTGATGAATTGCATTATTCTGCAGAGGTGCTGCTTTAATTGGATCTACCTCATGTGGAGCATCAAAGTTGAGCTTTGGTTAGATTTGGTGCTTTAGTGCTTTTCACAAAAAACATGAAAAAAATGTCACAAGTGGAGCTCAGAAAGGGCTTTTAGGGTGTTTTTATATTAGCTACAATTGCTCCGTACTGTGCTTGAGTATGATTGCCACCCGTCCACTCCCCTGCCGCTCAGCTTTCACATGTTGTTCAGTACCTGAGTACATTTGTGTCATCATCTATGTGACATTAAGTCGTTGCTGCAGTGTAGAAAAACCAGCCAATCCCAAGATCCCAAGCCCCTATGCCAACTATTATTCATATTTTGTCACGAATGGCCCACCTGCCTGCCTTCCTAACTTATCAGCCATTCCTGGCAGTGTTGTGTGCGTTCACTGGACATGTTCATGGTGAACAAATGTTGAGCTAAAACTAAAAGTAGAGAAGGGAGCACACATTATGAAGTAAGGTAACGCAAGAAAACGATGCCAGGCGGAACTTAAGTTTTACTTTCATTATCAGGCGGAGCATCGTGCACCATTGAAGAGAAAACAGCGGGAAGTCAGCTCATTAAGTGAATGATGATCACAAGAAATTATTAACAAAGGGTAAGAGTTTATGATTTCACTTTCTAAACAGCAATCCATTTCTGGGTTTTAATACAGTTGTTTTTCACAGCCGATGTGAAGACACCTTTTCAAGTGGTTTGCTGATCCGTGCGAGGGTACGGTACACGGTGTACACAAACAAACTGGACTTTGGGCTTAAGTGTACTCCGATCCGGGCCCCTGATGTGAAAGCCTCCTTAATCTGTTTTCCAGTTTGGCTATTAAGACAGGGAGCAGACACATGAGGAGAAGCAAGGAAGAAACATGTGACCAAGAGAACACATGACCGAGGGGAGCTGACTCACGGGGTCTCAGGTTGTACATTCAGTGGGACACAGAACGTAAACCTCTGTTTTCACATGGTAGTGTTGTTTTATTTGACAAATGCCTACGATAAAGGCAAGGAATATTGTATTCAATACAATGCAAGTGATATTACTAACCACAGAACGTATGAATTACATCATCATCATTATTTATCATCAGATATTTCTCCAAAATAAACTCAGGACAGTCATCACAATGGTCATACAGGAAGACATACTGCTATTCAAGAGTATATATTATGTGCAGGATTGAGACCATAGAAGCAGAAACAAACAGGAGACAATAAACATTAGGGGTACCAGCCTCCAATCAGTAACCAGAAGCTTTGTGCCCCTCAAATTAAGATAAATTCTGTTTTAAATCTGATAAGAAATCAACAGTATTGACCAGCCTGCAGAGTGACATGATTTAAAGTGAAACAGAAGTCTGTTAATCACAAGAAACAGAGCTCAGAAGTGAGAGAGAGAACTGAGGATTCCACAAAGCAGTGTAGTGACTGCAGGATGGTTACCACAGTGAGCAGATGAAGACAGACGGATTTGACGCTTCAAGGTTTTGTTGTATCGCAAACGCATGTTGAAGACAGCCTCTCTGTTGTCTACGGACCAGCTGTCTCAGCAGTCTGGTCAGTGAAGCTGTGTTCATGGATGGGCATCCATTCATGTATTTGACCAACACACACAGACAGACACACACACACAGACACACAGACACAGACACACACACACAGACAGACGCCTCTCACTCAATCCCCCCTTGTCCCCTACAGATTTTTAGCGGAGTCCCAGAGACAGATTCCTTGATATGATTTACACTTCCTCCTGCTCTCCCCAGCTGCCTGGATAGTCATCTCTTGTACTTTTTTTTTTTTCCCAGACTAGGGAAAAAGACAAGGGGAGGGAGGGGGGCACAGCTGGGGGGTTGCAGAGAATATGAGGATGTGTTTTGTGTAAATCAGCCGCTCTTTACCAGAGGGAGTCTGTGGCAGGGAGACACTTAACATCAATCTTACTCCTGCGTATTCACCTTTGGACATACTGTAGCTGAGCAATGAGACTGTGCAGGTTCTTTATGACACCTGGGACATGATTTGATCCTGGTATTTGTTTTTGGTGATTTTTTAGACTATGGAGAGCCACTATTTAGTTCATAAGCCCCCACACTAGACTGGGAAATAATTCAATATCGTCAAATATTCACTTTTGGTCGAATTGACCATTTACTAAACGCCTCCCCCATACAATGTCCAATCATACCTTAGCAGCCATGACTCTGCACCTTAAATAGGGCTGGTAAGCTTTAGATTTCTCTACATGCTGAAGCGGTGAGCACTGTGCTGTAGTAAGAGCGATATTCTACATTTGAAGTATGGAAGGTCATGCCTTTCTTATTGCCTTTGTAAAGGCGAGAATACAAGAACGAAGGTGTAAAGAATGGATTTAACAGTGTGTTGGTCCTCTACAGCAGTGGCTCTCAACCTTTTGAAGCAACACCACTGAAACACATCAGGACACACTTGTATTTGATAAGATGTAGTCTCACGGATTCTCGTCTGATAAAATGTTGTTATTCTGTAACTGTCTATACTGTAAAATTGGCAGTTTAACAGTGAAGCAGAACAGTCATTCTTATTTGTCATTGGACTAACTTTTAGTCAACGAAACAATAGCAAAAATAAAATATTTAATATTTAACCCTCAGGACTGCCACCGATCCTGAATGCTAACCACAATATCTGATTTTAGGGTTTACATTTACGATATGCACCCGGCCCTTTCTCGCACTGTGGAAAGAACAGTGCGAGAAACATATATCATCCAACGTGCTTATTCCAAGGAATCACAGAGAGTATTTATTATTATTTATCCATTGTTCTAATTTAAATGTCCTTCAATCATAACTTTATTGTTGTTGTCGTTGTTGTTGTTGTTGTTGCTATTAGTAGTGGTTTAATTTGGAAAACTTAAGTTGCATATTTTTTCATACCAAGGAAAAAACTCAAACCCACATTACATCATTGAGTGCCAACAATACAAAATGACATAACATCTACACTACAGCCTTTTTTTTATTTTGCAGTCCACAGTGCGAATAACATGAAGTGTTAATCACCTTTAAATGATTCTGTAACTTTACTGGACATTAAATAGGAAACCAGAGAGGGACCCTGGTTCTCATCCACCCTGACTCCTTGACAAGGACCACTGGGTTAGTTCTTAGGTCTGCGCACTGGAAAAAACCCCACAGTGAAATGTACAGTCTTGAGTTATTCCGCTCCCCTTTGGATTTGACTCTCCCCCACACTGTTAGATTTACAGTCTGTGCTATAGGACTTGTACTCCCCTCCTCCTCTGATGGCCTGCTGTGAATCACAGTCCAAACCTCTGATGTCACCTCTGAGGCTCCACTACAATGGATGCTGGATTTTATTCAACAGGCCTCAAACTGTTGGAGCTTTACCTTTGCATTGTCCTTAAACAAATGGTATCGGTGCCTTGAACCAACTGAAACAACAGAATAAACATAGAAACAAGCTGCAGCCGAGAGCCTCGTCTACCGCCATGGATTTGTTTCTCGACCCTGCTCTCTTTTCCCCCTCGTCTACCCACTCCGCACTTTTCTTCCCCTCATTTCATCTCCTCCCCTAGCTTTGTTGTTTCAGAGGTGTGAAAGAAGCTGTTGTGTTATTACCATCATCAGCATATCTTTTGTTCTGTCAACAGATTGCTCTCCCTCAGTCTTGTTGAGCCGACACATTATTCCATCAACATTAGGCGTTTGAAGTCAGCAGACCATGTGAAACCCAAATATGGCAACATTCACAGAGAACAGTACGTTCTCAGTACAGATCTGCTGCTGATATCTGATTGTTCTGATGGCTGCTAAGTGTCGAATCCACATCTGGTGTCAGTATTAAAAAAGGACTATATATGTTAGTTTTAATTTAAGGCTGAGATTTGAGACTGTCCCTTTTAATGCATTTGATAACGTTCCTGTTGTTTTCACTTGTGTGTCTGCAGTCTGACCTCGCAGCTGTTTGATGTATCATCATTGAAAGCACAATGTGAAGTGCTGGCTGCCAGACTTCTTTCATAGCTGACAAATGCTGCATTCAACCTGGTATGACCCATCTTCCTAGCAGTATTTGTGTTATTTCATAGTAGATGTCTTTTTCGAAATGGTGCTTTCATTATTCTATCGATTGTTCAGGCTATCACAGCTGTACTGTATCTGTATGAGAGTGTATTGGTAGAACTGTTAGATGTATAAAATGAAAATTCAGTGCAGTAAAGTGTTTTATATCATGTTTATGTTTTTCTGACCTTATGTATTTTACATTTATGTGTTTTTATTTATGGTTATATATAATAATTTATACAACCTTACTGTGAAGTTTACTGTTCAAATAGCCTATTCTGTTATTATATTATGCTATTACTGTTATTTCTTGTAAAGTTTATTGTTCAACTGTAAAATATTCAGCCTAACTTTCTATGAAACAGCCTTTAAGGGCACACCTACCCCGCTGTAGGCTGCATGTGTGTGAAACTCGAAGCAGCATTTTGCTGTTTTCACTGATGTATAAAACATCTGTTCTGTGCGACCCTCTGTGACCCGTGTTTATGTGTGCGTTTATGACATGATATCCCCGATAATGACACTTTCACAAAAAGCCAGCGCGGCGCTAATGTGATACGAGTTAAGTTTGCAGTTTGTCATTTCCATTAGCAACTTAAATAACAGGGTACAACTGAAACAGCACACAAGGACAGAAGCAAACACATCTCATACGCTGTAATATCATCTCTTATCTGTAATTGAGGCCAGGAGGCAGCACACAGCAGTACAGTATCTTACCTTATAGTTACGGCAGGTGGGATTGAAGGCGTTTGTGCCGCAGGCGAAAAGTGTCTCGTCATTGCGTGGCACCAGCACTTTGATGTAGTTGTAACATTCGTCCTGTCAGGAGGAAAACAGCTTGATGTTATTGTCCATTAGTGACCATGAGATCCATGTTGGCTTCTGGCACACTGATGACAGACTGAAAGGAGGACTTGCAGCAGGTAGACAGTTCATTTTACTGGCTGACACAGGCATGCAACCTTCTCTCTGTTTTACGCTCATTATCGTAATCCCAAGGCCGATTCTTGTGGTTTCAGTGCAGCCCCAGTCTGTCGTCTCCTGATGGACGTGCCACGGATTCTGATAAGCTAGCTGCACACCTTTGCTTATTACAAAACTTCACTGTGCAGGAAACGACGGCAGAGGCAAAGGGAGAGAAATAAAACTAAAAGCAAAAACAGGGAGAGGAAGATGTGTATGTGTCTGGAAGAAAATACTTACGCTGTTTTTCCCTCTCACAGTGCACTTCTCCACATCCTTCGTCTTCCAAGTCAGTTTCTGAAAAGTGAACAGACAGCCAACTGTCAGCTCAAAGACAAGCTGTTTCTCACCATCCCCGTTTTTTGTTGCTCCCAATCGTTCAAGTGCTATTATGAGACAGCTGTGATGAAAATCTCATTAACTTCAATAAACTGTCGTGAAGAAACACAAACAGAGAAATATCAGGAATGCCTGCGGCGGCCTGCGCGGCCCGTCAGTGGGCAACTAAACATTGTGGTTCCTCAGTGATAAAAATCACTCTGCAAGATAAGTCTAGATCTATGAGAACACCACACACACACACACACACACACACACACAACAATCTACAAAGGATGTTTGCATCACTTCACTGTCCATATAAGGAGCAGTCAATTAGCCCCAATTAACCTACTGGCCAAAAGCCCTGCCCTTAGTCTTCCCACACACCAACACTCACTTCCTGTATCAGTGCTAGTCGTCCAGTGGGTTGTTATAGAACAAGATCCATCAACTTGTTAACAAGCTCTGCCAGCTGAAGGTTTAATGTGCTTCCTTCCCACTGTGGGATAATTTATTGACCCAAAATTTCTCAGAGCTCATAAATACCACTGAGGATGCTGGCGGTTGTGTACACTTGTGTTTCAGTTCCAAGTCATTCAGAAGAATTCTTTTGTCAACAGTATTTGAACGGACAGGAGCTTGATGTCTCAGTCAGAGACATATCAGCACTGTAGAATTATGGGACGGCCTCTCCAAGCAGCAGCAGTGCAGGATGGTCTGGGAATCTGATTACTGTCTGTAGTTTGTGCTTGAGGCCACTCCTATGATATTTCAGACAAGGTTTTATTGCCAGTTGTGACTCAAACACGTTGTGGTTTCACCTACTTTTTTGTCTTGACTTTGTCTTCTCCTGCACAACTAACTATATATTATTTTATGATTTTAAATGCATAATAATTAACCTTAATCCTATAACTAATTTTGTAGAGTCTGTACTTGTTCAAAGACCAAAATGTTTGCACACAGAGTAATTAAATAGCTCATGAATGCATATCACAAAAGGTGCATTCTCTGTACGAATACCTTTTAATCCTCTATTTATTTCTACTCTTTGTTTCACAGTGTGTCTTTGTGTCTACCACTAAATGACAAAACCAAAGTGGAAAATTTGTCACAAAAAAGAAAAAAACATGCATCAAGGGAGAGTCCAAGGCCTATGCCTTAGGCGCTTGTACATTTCTTAGACTTTTTCCCCCCTCTTTTTTTTTTTTGCTGTTTAGGTCTTAAATTCGAATCAAGGTGTTTTCAACTACAACCTCACAATAAGCCACCCTGTGGTATAATACATTTTGATGCCTTATTGGAGGCGAGGGGTCACTTCGCTCAGACCATAAGTCCCTGAAACACAATTTGTCCCACAAGCCCCTTGTTCTCTTGTTCTCAGGGCTGGGTTTCCATCTTATCAGAGAACTTTCGGTCCAGCAGTCAAATCAGAAACTACTTATGAGGGGTGAATGCAATCTAACTGCCGGGAAAACAGGGAAACTGGCACTTGATGAAGAAAAGACATGCATCTTAATGTTGGAAGGCTCCCTGCTTTATACTTCCAAACATACTAAACCAACATTTTATTTTTTTATTTCCACTGCATACAGTATGATGAATGTATTAAAGGATTAAGGCTGGCTTGATTGTATATTTTTCATTATCATCAATAAATCCCTTGAAAAACACCAAAATTAAAAGTGTGTTAGTCATTCAATACTACTTTCCTATCGTGTCTGTGGCACCTTTTCTGCAGACACACCTCTTGTGCAATAGGTCTTAAATACATAATGTAATTTAAAAAAGGCTCAGTGGTTTCCTAAAACTGCTGTGCACTGTATTTAGCAAACACTGTTTAAACACAAGTAAATAATGCATTCGTTGGGGACTATTTTCAGCCGCGGATTAATACACATGAATGTGTTTTTTACGTTAGCTGGATGGTGTATGTGGGTCATCTGTAAACCAGTGCAACAGTGACAATGCTTGTTAATAGGATCAGTTCATTGTTGGTTTTGGTCTTTTCAAGCGATTTGTTAACAATAAGTAAAATATAGAATATTTATCTTTGGATATCCTTTATGGGGAGATGTCCTCAGCACTACATGGTGTTGCACATCTTTTCTCTGTTTGACTGTCACGTTTTTGGAAAAACAGAAGAAAATCTATCCACAAAAAATGAATCAATAAGCTCAGTCAGAATAGTATCAACAGTATAGGACTCTTTGGCGTCTCTGACTTTAAAGGCAGCACTCTTCCTTCCGGGTCCATGCATGGAACATCTCCGGTGCGACTTTGTGAAGATCTGACACGATTCAGTAGGAGTCAGCATTATGGTAATAGTCCCTGCCTTTTCCACGCTCGATTTGGTTTACTAATAATTACTTATAGCCACCCAGGCCTGGGGAGATCAGTGAAGGGCAGAATATGAATGAGCACCCGGTGTGAAAAATGAAGAGCTACTTTAAAAATGATCCAGAGTGAAGGAATAGATCTGTGATGAAGACGACGCCCCATTTTCTGGTGATATGAGACAGTCAGACTAACGACCAGGCTCAGATGGATAACAGGAAAAGGAGAGAGAGAATGTGACAGCTGAATATGGGTACACTCCTCAATAACTTTCCACTCAGTTCCTGCTGTCACACTGGAGGCGGCAGAGGCTTGAATGAATGGATAAAAAATGCATCATATACAAACATTCAATATCCAAGTTCTCATATAACATAACTGAAAAAAGATGGACTAGCACTGTAGTGCTCAGAAGTCCCCATTTCTTTGTGCCACAGTCTACAGCCAAATCAATAGCTTAGATCTCCTTGACATGGAGAGTTGGCCTAATCAGAATGAATGTCCGTGTTTAGCACTAATCTAAATACAAGCAAACAAAAGTCCAGGCCTCGGAGGGATTTTATTTAAGTGCAATCATGTTTGACAAATGAGATTCAGATAGGAGGGAGCATGGCACTTCAAAAGCCACAAGAGCCCCGCTCCACTTGTATTGGATATATGTCTGAAGAGAGATTGCTTAATACTTGAATGAAAAGTCAGGCGAAGGGTAGAAGGGAAAATAATGATACACACATTACAAGAGACTTTTTTTTTGTGTGTGTGGTTCAGAAAAACAACAACAGAATTACTGTCTAAAGTTTAAACAGCACTGCCTTGTATTAAAACCCGGCTTTAGAACAGGTATATCATCTACAATATCACTACTCACATGCAAAAACCCAGGTTCAGTTATGTGATAGATTTGGGGTTTTAAAATCGTATATTTAATCAACATAGAATCCTAAAACCTATTCTGTCATTAATTGCAGAAAAACGTCATTATAGGTATTGATTTCGATGGATCAAGACGTATCAAACACTCTTGAAATGTCAGAGCCTCACAGTAAGAATTCATCCTGTATATGAGTTTTTGCATTGAGGAAAACTAATGAACCACTAACCAGCTATCTTTAAGCCTTGATACAGTTTAAAAACTCAACCCTCATACAGCTGTTACGAACGGGCAAATTAGCTAAAGAGACCAAAGCCGTTTTTTGTACCAGGCTGTTTATTTCTGTAGTAAAGTATTTTTAATATGGGGCATTAAGGAGATTGACTCACTTCTGTAGCCAGCCTCAAGTGGCGGTTTAAGGAGCTGCAGTTTTTGTTACTTAAGTTGTTGGCTCCATTTGCCAGCCCCTGAGGTTAAATATTAACACTGAAACGGAGGTGACTCTCAGCCATGAATGTGGACAGACTGTCCTACCTGCTGTGGGATTATCTGCTCAGATGATGTGGCAAGATTGACGGCAAACACATGGTCCCTGCAAGAGATAGAGAATCAAGGAATTATTAGTGGAGCCATTTTCAGATGCTTTTTGTCAGGCTTGATTCCTTTTGAATGCAAAGCCCCATAAACCTCTTCTGCTTCTATTTCACTCAATAGGATTGATCGTATCTGTTCAACAACAGAGGGTGCAAGGTGGATTAGCAGCCAACGTTTATTGGCCTTTCAACTTCATAAACTCGCAAAAGTTTTCCAATGTCAAAAGTTTGCCAACTATCGACAAAAACCCTTATGAATCACTTTGTGAAGTGAGGCATGCACTTTGTTGTATGCAGCTGTGGAAAATATTAAGTCCATTTAAGTACATTAGGAATCTCCATACCTTTTTGGATGGGATTCTTGGCAGTGAGAGTACTGCAGTTTGAGCCAGAGCCAAAAACTGTAGCAGAATTTATTTTGCACAATGAAAACAAGCAGAGGAGGTGCAAGTCGTACTTTTTAGATAATTAACCTTCGACATCTTGATCGAGAGGGGAGCAAAGTGCAATTAGGCTAATATAAGCTCTGGAAAAGCTTGCAACATGAAAGCAGTTTGTTGTAGAGGTTCTGCCTTGGATACCTTACACAGTAATGAAGGTTTGTGTGGACTGACCAGAGCTCACAACAGCAATAGAAGTATTTATTCAGCCAAGAGCCAGAATTTACTGTTGAGCCTTCAGGAATTTTAAGATTTAAAAATGACTCTGAAATTGTACTAACACTCTCTCTGCCTTCAAGGCCCCCTCTTACAACAGATACTCAGTCAAATAAATTTCTCTACCCATGCTGACACATGTTTTTCTGATGTCTTTTGCTGTTTCCCTGCTTACGATGTTGCAAATTTTAAAAATTTTTCTCCCTCACGTCCCTTTCAAGGGCCCATTTGCCTCTTGCTGAGCTATCAGTATAAATTAGAACTGAATTGATTTTATGCTTAATTGACTTTATTGGTCATATAAAAGAACAGCAAACACCTAAATACATTGTTTTATATACTCCAATGGACGCTTCAGGGTTTTTTGGCTGCTGATGAAGATTTTAAGAACTCAGTGGATAACATTTTGAGGTCTGGTAACTCATCAAAATTTTTGGACTAAAAAACTAGAACGAATAATCAGAACATTAACCAATAGTTAAAAATTGTGATGGCTTCCTTTGTGCAGCCATGCATATATTCAGATTTGCTAATAGAGGTCAACATGCAGTGTATAGATAAAATAAAGATTAAACTAGCAGGTGAGTGGTGATGACTGACCGGGCAGCGATGTAGAGCATGTGGTTGATCCTCAGCATCCTCTGGAAGTCCAGGCCCAGGCGGACGGTGTCATTGTCCGACATGAGTCCCTGGAAGCTGGGGTAGAGGTAGGAGGCTGTTTGGGATAAGAGATGGAGAGAAAAAGAAAATGTCTTCTCAGAAAAGGGTAGAAATGTGAGACTAACATACTGTGTCACAATTAGGTCTTTTTTTTTTTTCAAAATTGGAAAATAAAGTCAGAACTCAAACCGGGCCTATCCTTCCAACGAGAAATAACAAAAATATTTTCCACACCGGCCAGTTTTCTGAATCATGAAATTCATTCTTAGTTGTTCAGTGTTTTTTTACAAACAGCTCTGTTTGTCATTGGTAAAGAGTTGGTAGGACATCGACATCATCCACAAAAGTTCCACAGCTTAGAAAAACATTACACCTTTGCAGTTTAAGAAGCACTAAACCAAGGTTACAATTTGGCCTATAGTTCTGACCATCCAGAGCATACGCTATATGCTAATGTGCACTTGTGGAGGTGGATGAGCAGGGGAAAAAATAGCATCCAAAGTTGCAAATTAGCTGGTCGTGTCACAGAAGTCAGTCGGATTTAAATAAATGGCTCCTGGTAAACATTTTTTAACAGACACATCCGGGAACTGGGCCAAGTGAGGACAAGGAAATGAACCATGGAAACGATGGAAAATCTCTCTGTCTGGTCAGCCCCCATTTAAATAGCACTCGTCTATCTCTGAGGTCACAACAGTTCAACTTTGTGTCGTCATGTATGCAATTATAAATTCCTTCACATGACCAAACTACCCTAAAAAAAAACTGTATTACAGATAATACCATGTGGTTAAAATAAAGATGTGCGTGAGAAGCAATACAAAACCTGTGAGATAGGATGGACTGAGGAATGTGGTACAAAGAGAGATATAATATTGACTCTGCACTGCACTAAGGCTGATTTTTAAATGTTTTCTTGTTCCTCTTCTGCATCTTAATTCCATCTTGCCTTTTTTAGACTAACTCACTCAAGGGAAATATTAATTTAAACAATGGGAGATGGTGTCCAGTACTCTAAATAACAGAGTGACAGGCAGTCAGTAGATGGACATGCCTTTCAAACATTCGATAAAAAAAAAAAAAAAAAAAAAAAGATCCTCCAGGCAGAAACAAAATTGGCCAGCTCAATACTGACACCAGGCTGTCTTTCACATCACAGAGACTTCCCCTGCTGTTTCCTTTTTTTTAAACCAAGCACAGATTCAGCTCAGGGCCATGGCACTCTGAGTCTTTAAAGTACTGTATTAAGTGCCCTCCAGCCTCCCATCTGACCTGGGCTGCTGTTGAGTTAGCAATCCCCGCTAGAAATACACCACCATTTGAAATTAGTCTCTCTACAGGGAGTCGTACGTTCCCCTAACCGCTGGTCTCGAATCGACTGTTTAAAGATTTAAACGCCTAATGTCTGGCTGAGCACAGGATCTCGCTGTGCTACTCGAGAGACTCCCATTGGCTCGACCGCCCGCCCCGCTATCCTCCCCCTGGCAAATGAGGATTTTTAATTACTCTTTACCACTTTCTCAATCTCTAAAGTTTGGGGGGGGGGGGCAGCCGAGGCATTGCTCAGGGCGAAATCCTGATCAGCAGGTGATGGTGCCCAGAGTTATTGAAGATCACTGCCTCTCGGAGCACATGTACGCTGCTGGCCAAATACTGAATCAAAGTTCTACATCCTGAGGCTGCAGAACAAGGTGCACCCTGGATGAATGCTTTGCTCCAAAATGTTAACCTAGCTCATGATTTGCCACAAGGCTGCAATAATTAGTCGATTAGTCAGTCAACAGAATATTCGTCAGCAACTATTTTCATAATCAATTAATTGTTAAAGTCATTTTTCAAGCAAAAATGCCAAATATTTGATGGTTTAGCTTCCCAAATGTGAGAATATTAATCTTTGCTGTATCTTAAATTACAGAAATATAATTATCTGTTGGCTTTAGAAAGTTGGTCAGACTAAACAAGACATTTAATGAGATCTATATCATTTAGAATCATCTAAAAAATTAACATCCTTCAGCACTCTGGCTTGCAATGGTTTAAACAGAGATGAAATTGTTGGATACATTTATTTCTCACAGCATTTGAAACTGTTGTATTGGGCTCTCGCATCTCATAAGCTGTAATTAATGGATATATTACTGGATCTCATCTTATCACCTGTACTTCTAACAATAAACTTACAATAATGCAGCCCCCTTTCATTAGTGTTAAGGTTCGAGTATTCTACACATTTTTATAATAAAAAATACTTAAGAAACAGTTTGTAATGGGCAAACTGTACACTCTTTTCATATATTTATTATGATATGGTTAAAAAAACTGACTCTGAAAAGAAGGGAAGAATTTAATGACAATTTCATGTGTTAGAGTATGTGGAAAGTTTTAGAGTCCTATTATGGTCTAAATCAAAAGTTCATGTTGAGTGAAATTGTCTGATACAGTCCTTGGTTGCAACAAAATCTTAAACAACTTTGCCCTCCATCATACTGTTTGACACCAATCATCAAAACACGGTTTATGAAGCATATGTATCTAGCTGAGAATTTAATTCTGGGGAAAAGACTGAATACTTCATATATAAAGGTCGAATATGGCAGCAGCTTCATCTATAAGCATCTCCAGTATAATAATGTATTTACTTACCTTCAAAAACATTAATTGGTCAAACCTACTCAGCAGGCAGTCTGTCACAAAAAAGACAAGATGCTGAGGCGAGGCGTCTGCCCACTTTCCAAAAAAAAGTAGTGACTGTATGATTTCATAGACTTCAGACTGATGAAGTACTGTGATTCATAATGGACGTCTCACAGAGTTGTGAGGGACCTTGTGCCACACTGTCACCTGCTGGAACCAGAGGTGACAAATTGCTCTCATTACACCTGGGACGGAGCTCCACATATAGCACTATTAGTGCAGCTATTTCTGCTAATGGTTGCGTTACTCTCTTCCAGATACATCAATTACAGTGTGCGGGCCATGGTCTCAGCCACCTCTTAAATCAATTATGGGCCATTACATTTAGTAGCCAGGACCTCTTCTGTAGACCTCCCCTGTGATTGGGTGCCAATGATGGGTCCCCAGGGTGGTCCATTGAAGCACTGTCTTCAGAGTGTCACAGATGTCAAAGAACCTCCTTAGTAAAAATCTCATCTTAATGGCTGGTGCTGAACTCTGAGGTTTTACCTTCTTAAGCTGCAGTCACATGTAGGACTGGGAGATAATAATATTAACCTTTATGGACTGTCATCATTTAAAAAATGATCCATTGTTGCCCTTTTAGTTCTTGTCTGTGTTGTGTTCACACGGACCTATCACAAACAAAACCACAGGTGCAAGCAGAAAGTCTTACAGACTGAAAGGTAACTCATTCTTTGGACAATTTCGATGGCGGCCACCGTGTATCATCAGCGCTGCATTGACCTGCGAAGGAAAATCCAATTCTGCTGGCTGTTGAACTGAAGGTTGCCATGCCAGACTAAAAATACCAAACTAACCTGCAAAAACATTGCAGTTGGACTGAAATGACAAAGCATCATGAAAAATATTGCGATATTGAGTCCAACCTTAGGACCCAGCCCATCATGTGTACAGTTCGTTTTTCTTGGTCCAATCCAGTGTTAAAAGGTTTAGCTGTATCTTTTGTCTTAAGTTAGTTTAGTTTCAACTAAAAATAATTTAGAAGTTGAAGAGGTTACAATTATTTTATGTCAAAATCCTTCTTGTGCCATTTTAACTTGAAAAGAAGGTCCCATTTCCATGTACTGTTTAGGATTAAACCCTCACTCCTTACAAACTGTGCCTCAGCTCTGACTGAGAAAGGCGTTTTCATGCAATCATGGTACTGCTTCCTGAGCTGAAATGGCCTTTTCCACACCAAGGCAACAAAACAGGACTAAAAGAATTAATATACCAGCAGCCGGATAAACCTCAGCACATTTGCTTGCTGCGAAAACATGCCCTTAAAAACACATCCACCTCTTTAAGCCAGGTTCCCCAGTGAGGCGTTAAAATGCCTTAGTGACCCTCGGTTTTACTTTTACATCTACTCCTGCTACAAGAATCACCATGGCAACACAACAGATTTTGAACTTACATTCTCTGCCCACGATGCTGATTGGTTCCAGGTCTTGAGGGAACGGTGTGGCTCCCGAGGACAGCTGAGGTAAGAAGGCGGCTAAGGTGAGAGCCAGGATGGCTGGCAGGACGGGTCGAGGCGAGCCGGGCATCAGCCTCATTTTGGCAGACGATGAGACCTCACCAGAAACACATGGCCCACAGCAGATTCACCTCCCACCTACAATGACAGACAAGGTTATCAGGGTTAGGACGGTTAGCAAGGCTGATCCACCTCCGTATTTACAGAATCACACAGTGAATACATGCTGCTAGAGCTAATAGTTGGGGTATATTACAGTACTTCTAACCCTTATATTGTATTGCGTTAGTGTATCAAGATACTTTTAAATCGTGTTAAAAATCCAACTGCAACAATTGCACATGTGACTGATCAATGACAGCAGCAGTGTTTAAAGGTGGAAGCTAAGTTCTTATTAGCATGCAATGCCTTATGTCAATGCGGCGATGTGATTGAGTGTCCGCTGAACCGCCGAGATGCTACAGTGCAGACACACACATAAAAAAGGTAGATGGAGTCAGAGAGAGAACCACAAACAGGCAGGGAAGCAACCAGGAGAGGAGGCAGGCTGCTGGGGTTCTGACCACCAGGACAACTGCCTCATTTACCACCAACCAATGTCTTTCACAGGTGACAGCATAATAAAACCTTTGCCTACACCGAGGAGAACACCTCACTCCACCCGCCATGACTCCGGGCCCTGATGGCATAATTGACTACTCATGTTAAAGGTCTGTATGTGTGTATTTAAACAGCATCTTTTAAACAACTGCATGGAGGACCTGGGCATGAATCCACTGGTTAGTTGAAGCCTTTCTGTGTAAAATTTCCTCTCATATTCAAATGATAGAAATGTCTATAGTGTGATAATGTATAAAGCTAGAAGGCATTGAGAGTTCACATATTACACAAATCTGAATATTGCCCTTATAATATTTCATATTTTAATGATGTATTACATTTTTGATCTCTTAAGAAAACACCTTTTGGTTGTCCTTTTCCACCAAAGTTAATTAAAATCTGTTGGCATATTTTTTTTAGATATCCTGCTAAAAATATCAGACGAACAAACAAACAAAGTTATTATAGTTGTTGCATTCACTGTTCTAGACACCTGGTGACAGATTCACAGACGTACACAAGGTACATCCTTTCAAATGTTGGCTGATAAACAGGAAGTGACTCATTCATTCTGAATTGCTAGACACAAACAGTAGGAGTGTGCTTTGGATAATTACAGGAGCAACTTAAGACCTAAACAAAAGTGCACTGTGGATGACAACAAACTTCGCTAAAAGATAAGTCAAAAGATAAAGCTGTTACAATACCACAGAACATTTTTGACAAACAGACATTTGGAACAAAACAAAAAGCTTCTCACGAAAAGATGCTGCAACCTCATCCATCCAGTCACAGATGACCATTTTGATCAAATTCCTGTGAACAGCTCTCCTAAAAACAGTTTAGATAAAAGTTGCCATTGAATGTCTGTGTGTGAATAAATTAAGCACTCTGGTCGTTGTGCACAAATGTTAATTTCCACATCTGTTTGATATCCGAGGGAACAGTCAGTGACAGAAGGATGGCAGAGGCATGAAGCAAACGTCGAACTGCGATGACCTGTGCTCACTGCCAACTTATTAAGGGCAAGGTGTCCTCCACGGGGGTTCTTACAAGCCCTCCCCGAGTTTACGTACTGTGTCACTTGGCAATGAGACTTAGGCCAAATGGTTTTAAGTGGGAGCAGAAAATTAAGTCAACAGACACATGAACTGTCATCAATATTGATAATAGTCTGCTTCATTTAAATGCAGAGGAGAAAGCTGCATTTAGCAATGAGGTCAAGCGATGATCACAACGCCATAAATCGGGGGGAGTGGGCGGGTGTCTGCTTGTGTTTACTTTGTGAATTACAACAGCTTGTGTGGCCTGCCTTAGGCGATATATGAGGACAATATACCTGATGGATTAGCTTAATATGCAATGATTTGGATGTTTTTTTCCTGCCAAGGAGGACAGCCATTTGAACAAACAGATTATGTTATAGTGGTATTGCTGCAAGAGACAAATCCATAAGAAAAATCCTTTAAAATGTCAAAAGATTCAAGGCAGAAAAAAAGGCTGAAAGAACTTTGGTCATGTAAATGCTTTAAATGCTAAAATGACACACAACACAGCTTTTAAACA
Organism: Dicentrarchus labrax; assembly: GCF_905237075.1. Taxonomy (NCBI): domain Eukaryota; kingdom Metazoa; phylum Chordata; class Actinopteri; family Moronidae; genus Dicentrarchus; species Dicentrarchus labrax. The sequence continues at coordinate 2,124,341 of NW_026136707.1, read as the reverse complement.
ACAAGCAAAGAGTCCCACGTACCAGACAATCGACATAACTATTTCACTTATGACATGAATGTGTTAAAGACAGCCATCAAAAAACACAAGCAGCGCATCGAGGGAACATTATATTCTTGTGAGGAAAGAAGACAGAGATCCTTTATTGACAACCTGGGTGCTTAACTAAAGCAAGGCAGCCAGCAGAGTGTGATGATGATGCATGCAAAACAACATAACCACAGTGAGTACAAGAGCTTATGCAAGACCAGTCATATACCCTGAAACTCAAGCCTTCACTTCTACTACAAGCCGAGACACACCATGCAGACCTGCAGTCTCTTGATGGCTTTTACATTATCCTGAGAGAGCTTTACTGCATTAAAGTAACAGAGTTGGCTTAATATAAGTGGAAATGCCTTATGACAAGACACGAGAAGGCGGGTCACCTCTAGGCCGTATCAAATTCAGGATTAAAGATTTGATTGCCATATCATTAGAACACTTAAGAAACTGTGTCAGTAAGCAAACAGCCACAGCCATCACTGACACGATGCACTACACAAAAACAACTTCCTTTGGCTGCCAGTTGCTGTAGAACTGGTTAGTCTGAACTGCCCTGGCTATTTTTCAGAGGGGAACCAGTCAAAAAGGGTGTTGGCCAAGTAAGAACAAAGGTTTGTGGTGACGGAAAAACTAATTAATGAATCCGTTAACAATGAAGATAAAAGCTGCGTCGGAATCCTTCACAGCTTCAAAAAAATAATTTACAGACACACATTTATATGTTCATAGCCTCTTGAAAAGGGTTATAAGGTAGTAACTAAGACCTAAACCACCTTATTGGCTCAGAAGATACTGCCTAGTTTAAATCCTTATCTTATTAGTTCAACACAATCTTATTAGTTGTGGAAAGATGACATTAAAAATGTTTTATCAGAAGTGAGCCATCCTATAGACACCCAGCCCTAGTTAATGCATCCTAGTTATAACACAGCCAGGATCCAAAATGAACACCGGCAAAGGGCAAAATGTGGGCAAATTTTGGGTTTGGTGGAAAAATAATTTGGGGTCCCCATCCAGGTGGCTGATGAATCATTTGAAATCCCAGCAGATTTACATCGCTGTGCACCGGCTGAGACCAATATGACCCTCACAGTCCACCGTACATCCACCGTGATGTCAGTGAAAGTAGCTTACTATTAACTGGTGCTTTCATAGACAATGTTTATGTTCTTGCTGTAAAAATGTTATTAGAGATTTGGCGAAACATTCCTGGTGTTGAGCCACCAAAAAGAAAACATGAGGATGATGAGAAAAGCCACGGAGATTGGCACTCTCGTGAGATGTGGCATCTGAGCTACGGAGGAGCCCCAAGATCCTGGCTAAATTAGATAAAATATTTTTGCTGGCAAATTTTCACAGTTTACCTGCCATTGGCATATGAGCTAAAAAGTTTATTTTGGACCCTGAACAAAGCGTTTTATGATGCCTGTGTTTATTATACTTCAGTGGTTAACTATATTCAGTATAATCTTAACATTTTAATTAGGCTAAAATATGCCACTAACATCTGAGTGATTTTACAAAAACTTGCCCATATTAGGTTGGTCTATGATTTGGTTCTGTCCAAGCTCCAGCACTATGCTGAGAGTTCAGCTTGAGTAAAATGGCTGCTTGTGCCATTTGACCTTTTCGACACAAATGCTGTCACCAAGCTGCCATGTTTACCTCCTATGTAAATGTGTCAACAATGCATCACCCCTCTGGAATTCTGAAGTTTCTTAATTTAACCTAAAACAAAGACTAATCAGTTAATGACTTTCCGTGCAGTCTGACGAGAGAGTGGATGGCTGATGAGCTGACAGCTGTCGAAGGGAAATAAGCCACCGCTTATCCCATCTTATGTTTGCCCTCTGTGTTCTAGAGTTCGGACGGCACGGCTCCGATCATTTTGTTTTTAATGCACTGGACTTGTTAAGCCATCTGGGAGTCATTGGCAGTTGGGCCTCTTTAGAGGAAAGGGGGTTTCTGGGACACTGGGGCTCTCCATTGATTATCTGACATGCATTAACCAACAGCACTGCGTCTGCGGATTGATAAGATGTATCCACATAGAATTTTGGAGTCTCAAGGCCTTCATCTGCGTTAATGCAAAATTGAGATTACATAATAATAGTCTTAATTGGTTGGCATTAATGAGGCCATGAAGTTCATTCATACTGTACATAAACTCTTGCAGGTAAATATGTTCTACAGTCCCCACTTGCCCGAGAATAATGGTCCAATAAAAACCTGCACTAAAAATCCAAAATTCCAGTCTTATCGTCAATCAACTGCATTGCACAGTATGCACCTGTCGACTCGTGGGACATCTATTTCCTGCCAACACCTGCTGCACACAATGAAACAGTGGAGCATAATGCTAATGCAGGATCACCCTCTAATATTCCCTGACCTCACCAGTATTTCAGTGGCGGGAAGGCTAATCTACTTGCTTTTGATAGCTGCAGAATAGAGTATACCTTTCACCTCACACCTCTGTGCACTTTCAAAGTCTCTCGGCCCCTTGGCTGTGAAAATCTTTAAGCCCCACTATCCTCCACTCTGACATATTTGTGGTACACACTGGCCAGCATAATGAGTGAGCATATCCCTGGCCTCCTCGACAATTTCAGACACAATTAGCCACATTACCCGTCTTCTCTCAGCAGGCCAGAACAAAACAGCTTCCTATGCCAGGCACTATAATAACATCATGAATCTGGTGACCAAATGATTAGTCAACTGTAAGGTATTTTTGAGGATACAACATTTAAATGTTATAATTGTATTAGAGCAATAGAGACAGTATTAATCAAGAAAGGCACATGAGCAAAGGGGGACAAAAAGAGATAAGACCCTGGTTGTAGAATGTACTTGAAGGGTAATGATGCTATATAATTCATGCAAATTAACATATGGAGCATTGTGGTGGTGCTGATTTTGCTTAAAGATACATCAGTTTACATTATTGTCTCCATGACATCATATAAACCTCCACTGACCTGAACAACAATTACTCTTCTCTGCTTTGGTGTAAAGACTTCTTCACAGAAGCACGTTTAAAGCACCTTTAAAACGGCCATGTATAACACAACATACTGAAAAATTGAATACTAATCGCTAAAAATTCCTTTTCCATTCGCACTGGGTAATAATAACAGGGTGTCAATCGTCTATCTTTCCTTCCTTCACCAGACTAGTATATACAACCCTGCCTGATGGTTTCTTTTGTTATTGTCAAAACAACCACATGGGAATTTTAATGTGACAGGAGGAAAAACAACACATGATATGAATGGTGCGTGGTGAGACAAACATTTCATTGTTGAGGCCTGAGCCTTATTGTCCCTCCCCTACCTTCGTTTGGAAGGTTCATCAGACCACCAATCTCACTGCAGTCTCATGACACGAATCACACAGCAGATCACCCTCTGCTCAGAGCTGTTTTCTCTTCGCATTCACATCCTTCCCAAAGTTGACTCCACACAAACAGTCATAGCTGACATTCAAAAGAAAAAAAAAAATCCTTGAGGGTTACACCTCAGTAGTCAGTGAATATTGACCACCAATATTCTTTCCACAAAAAAAAAATCAGCTGAAGACAGTTTGCAAAGAAGTCTGTTTGCGGCCATTCTTCCCTCTACCCAGCAGTCATTTCAACTCTGCACTCAACCCTCTCAGACAGGAGAAACTTTGCTAATTAGATTTCCAATGGCTAACCACGTAGACGTCGTCGTGGCAAATTGGAATTGGGATCAAGGAGCATTGGGCAATAATTGAGAGAACAATCCCCACAGGATGCAGAGGTGGATTGTATGGGCCAGTTTTCAGACGGGTGTTACATGTTGCACGAATGAATTCATGCTGGTGTAGTTACAACCTCACTCCAATTAAGAATGCCTTTAAAAGCAACTTTAAAAGATCACTACAGTTTATCAAGATATGTAGCCTTTAAAATGCCTGTGGCGCTTCTCATTTTTTTGTTGAGAGTACACCGAAATGATAAGAGTTCAACAGTTAGAACAAGAACCACATTGCTGTCTTGATGGACCCCAAATAAAAACGGTCATGAAATGTTTTTTCAAAACACTGCTTCAGACATTTTTTTTTTCTTTGTATACTAAAAGATAAAAACACAAGTTACTTAAAAGGTTTGGGACAAATACGTGGTAAGTGGTACACTCAATATGGAACACTTCCTTCCATGTGCACAAACAGTACGAGTGTAGCTTCATACCATTATTTCTCACAGTCCTTTCATTCTTACATCCAGTGTCAGAGTTTAGACTTCCAGTGGTACCTGTCACTGACCAGGCAGATGCTGTGTATAAACACTTGACACAGCCGAGACATCTAAGCTGGGCTGTTGAATACAAACATGTCAGATAAAGGAGCTGGGGATTTCGGTATATTTCAAAGGTCTTGCAGTGGCAAAAACAGAATGGCCCAGGGGATCTCCGTGGCAACATTTTAAAAAGTCCATTAGCATTGCTGGTCGAAGAGGAATGATGGCTGGCTTCTTTCCTTTTACCAAGAATACAAAATCAATGGTCCCCCTAGTCCTTTAGTTCTTGGATTAGTATGTCAACTGCCTGGTGTCAGTATAATGTAGTGTCATTCTCATAGTGTCTGCATTGTGCCATGGCAGGGAGAGGGCAAGATGGCATCCAGGATGAGATGTGTCTGTCAGGGGAGGTTGGGACCCTCCTTGCCATCAGTGCCACTCAGTCTGTTCCCAGGGGAATGCTGTTTTAACCTCAGTGCCCACAGAGTTCAGACAAGTGACGGGTTGTCCTGTTGCAGAGGCCATCGATTGTCACCCCATGTCAGACTTCTCTACTCTGTCCTCATCGAAGAATCCCCACAGATTAGAGGCTGGTTTATACTTGAGCTTCCATGGCAGATCTTTAGGGGATTGATGTCAAAGTAAAACTAAGCTGACAGCAAGGGCCAACAAAAGTTCTGAAAACGGTTTCATCACTGCACTGATACGATGTACACTACCAGTTGTGAGCGCACAGGTGCAAATATTGGTGTCTCGCTGAAAATGTAGCATTCAATAAGAATCCAACAACTGCTTCGTGCATGAGTATCACTCTTGGAGAAACGTAGCACTGCCTTGAGTTAGGCCTATTCTCAGGACGTCTTTCTATAGACCGTGAGTTGGCCAGACTTCACACAGAGGGATCTATGCAGGACTCAGACAGTGAGACGGTTCTCTGATCGATCTGCAAAACCGCTGCAGGCGTCATCCATCGTCTTCATGTCTATTTGCAATGGGCGAAAAAAAAGCCCAGAGGGCTATCAGTGGAAGAAGGATCAGGCATGCACTAGTGGAATCCTCTTCTTTCGTCTGCCTCCTGTTAATTATTTAGATTCATTTCCACAGAGGCATATAATTCCCTGACCATTCTGTGCTCTCTGTCAGTCAGGATGCACCTTCAATCTTCTGTGGTCCTTATGGCATTTTCAAACGAGTCTTACCTCGGGGTCACCAAATCAAACAGATCACTTTAAAATATGCTGGGCAGCAATTGGGCTAACCCACCTCTCATCTCTCCTTCTCTTCTTCATACATAAAAGTGAATGTTAACTACCCCCTTCTCCTCTCAATCTCTCTGTCATCAATAATTCAGAATGTTATTGAGAAACACTACCTGAACCCTGTATTGACAGAAATCCAAGCACTGTCATTCCCTCAAGGGCGTCATAATTGGATACCCCCTGAGGCTACTGCTGCGAAATACAGAGCAAGAGGGGAAAGCAGGCTGAGTGTTGTTGTTTTCTGTATTTTGTGTTTCCATTTTTACCTTTCTATTTAAGGGACTCCAATCTGACCCAACAGCCAAAGTCCGCCAACTTATCGACTCGAGGACAATCCCTTAGGAATGTTTAGAGGTGGGTAAGAAGGTGTTTGAGTGTCCTAACTTTACTGAGTGGGGACTGCAAAAGGAATCACTGAACAAAGGCCGTCTGTGTCATGTCAAGACATTTTCTTAAAACAACTGTATTTGACAATTAATATCAACATTGCATAATCTCATACAGCACTAAGCCCCATGAAAATGAAAGACATAAGCCACATTTTCTGTGAAATGAAAAACATCAGTAAGGATGACACGGAATAGATGATACACCGTGAACAGGTATTTCCCAGACACACTTCAGAAAGTAAAATCAGTGTTTTCCCCGTAAACTGATTTATCTGTATGTGCGTCATGGAAATACAACACCCCTATTCTAATGTCGTACACTGTCGTCTGCTCTAAAACAATGGAGGAAAGAGGTGATATAAAAAGGAGAAAAGATCAGATATTATCTCCTGTCTCTGAATAGTTTATACACTATTGTGTTGTGAGTGTTTCATGATTCACACAGAACTGCTGACCCTATAAAAGCATGAAGAGAAGCACAATCTAGCCAGATGTAGCATATTCTACGGACCGGTCGTGGATTAAAATATGCTAATATAATGCTACGATATATTAAATGTGGCACACAAGTTCATTCTAGTGTAGTTACAACCTAGCTCTAATTAAGGATGCCTTTAAAAGCACCTTTAAAAGATCACAACAGTTTATCAAGATTAGTAGCCTTTAGAGATGCCTGTGGCACCTTGGTTTTTTTTAGTTGAGAGTACACTGAAATTATAAGAGTTTAACAGTTAGAACAAGAGCCTCAATGCTGTCTTGATGGACACAAAATAAAAATGGCCATTACATTTTCTGAGCTTGTCATGATTCACACAGAACTGCTGACCCCTACAATAGCATGAAGAGAAACACAAGCTAGCTGGATGTATCATTTCCAACAGACCAGGCAGGATGAAAATATGTTAATAAAATGCTTCAATATAGTGAAGAGAGATGGGGAGAGAAAGGTGGATTTTTTTTTTTTGCCCCAGGTTTTGTTTTTAAAAAAAAAAAAAAAAAAAAAAACACTAATTTTTGGTTTTTTTTAAAAAAAAAAAGTTTTTTTTTTTAATGTTTCCTACACCTCTCGGTACAGGAGGAACAGTGGAGTGAAAAGGGGGCTTTTACATGGACAGTAGCACAGCAGGGGTGTGGTGGGGGGGGGGGGTAATCAACAAATGTAAAGAAATGAACAGGACCTGGGTGAGCATGTCAAGGTTCCTTCTATAGTTGGATAGATTGGAAAATCTTCATTTAGGGCAAACAAATGTAAAACCTACATAGGTGAAAAACTGAGTGGAAACACACTTTTAGTTTGCCACTGCTGAGGATGCTTCATCTGAGGACCACCACTTTGAGGACTTCACGGTGGCTTTGTGTCCTTTCAGTCAGTAGCGGACAAAAAGAAGAGCGAGACTTCTCTATTAACACAGCGGCTCTTTGATCTCTATCTCCCCTGTGGTACCAATTAGATTGCTGCACTGTTTGCATTTCAGACTCTTTGCACTTCCTATTTTGAAAGACATCCTGCATGAATTATCAATCTACCGGAACTTTTATTCCCTTTTGACGAAAAGTGAATTATGAGTGGCATATCTCCAAAGTTGGGCTCATTTAAATGAGGGAACTCTACGAGTGCTGAAGGGATAAGATATTAGATACCTAGGTTCCCGCACTGATCACTGCTGCCTTCACTCAGTGTAAACTCTTTTATTTCACTATGATGCAACGACGAGGCCTTGTGCTTATTTCTCTTGACAAAAGAAGAGGTTGCAGATTCAAGTGTGCTAAAATAGTGCTTTCTACTCAAAATATAAAAACACAGGAAGGCAGAGTAGTTGAGAATTGATCAAAGGAAGATAAATAGCTGTGAAGATTCTTCCCCTGCTTTTATCCCTTGTTAGCAGAGGCAATCACACAGCCGTCACCCAGAAGATCCATCCCTGTCACATTACCCCAACAAGATTATAAAGGAAGAGAGGGGGAGAAAAGCTACCAAGGGAATGTGTGGCAAAAGTACATTTGGTGAATTTCAGTTGAACAAGAACAAAAGCAGCGAGCCCTGCTTTTATAAATGAATGATTTTATGCAATCTGAGTGGTCGATGCTGATGAAGGGAAATATAAATCAAGGGTAAGAGTGAGGCTTCTCGGCGAGAGTGCCTCACGGAGATAATGGCATCATCATGCCTGTGTGGTTCGCTGTTCCTGGGAAGATTAAACACTTTATCATTGTCTTTGGGACAAACAGTCTCTGTACGTAGAGCATGCATCCAATTATTAGACGCCTTTTATGCTCACACTCGACATCCACACGTCAGCATCATCACACACCAGAAGCCTTAAGAGGAGAGATGAAAAGAGACAGCAGTCTTATCAGGACAGTGCTACCTTTCAGGGCAGTAGCCCACGGTGGCAGCTGACCTCACTTTTATTACCGCTGTCTCACACTGATGATATCATCTAAACACATAGTGAAAGACCCAGAAGCTTTCAAGCTCAGTTTATCTCATTTTATGGCTCTAACAACTCCGTCTCTCCCAAGAAAAGTCAATGGCCATAGGCAATCATACACCAAGGAGCAGTGTGGCTCCTCTCACCTCATCAAAGGCTACACTCTGTCATGGAACATGGGAGGTAGGAGTAGGAGCTGGGGCATGAAACAGAGAAATGGGACATGAACAGTGACAGTAGAGTAAAGACAGTATATCTAAATGAGGAAAAGGAGGAGGAGGAGGAGGGGAATGACAGCGTCTCACAGCTCAGTGATCTGGAATCAGCCAGACAATCAATTCCACCACTCAGATTCAGGCTGGCAGCTCCTGCTTCAACGGCACTGAGCATCACAGGCAGCACCAAATTATCAACAGTGCTAAATTACTTTAATTATGAGTCAAAGTAGTCAAATGAGATAAACATGTGACATTCAAAAGTGTAACGCTGACCGTTCCTAGGCTCCACCATTGTTGTACAATTGCCTGCAATTTTCCATTAGGTACTTTATCTTAGATTCTGTTGCTATGGACAACTCAACTCACAACAAACATGGTGGCACCCTTTCTGTTTATCCATCTTCTGGAGTGGAATCAAACGCGACAGCAAAAATAAGTAATAAATGCAAAGTAATTGGCATAGTTCACGCAGTGTGAAAGAAACCTCTATTTCAGGTCAAAATTAGTGGAAAGCCGAATTCTGCTGCCCCTCCCTAACCGTGACGAAACAGACAAGACTACTGGGTCTATTGTGTATGTTGAGCTCCGTTGAAAGTGGTAGCAGCTGCTGCGCCATAAATAGCAGATCACTGGCTAACTGTAGCCTCTCTCACATAGCTGCCGGTAGTGTTAGCAAGACACTGAGCGCTGAAAAACAACGTTGTACATCAACAAGATTTATTCCTCTGCAGTAGCAATAAACACATCATATGGGGCAGCCAATAAATGTGTTATATGAACTTAGTAAGTATTTTGGGCTGACAAACACTAACGATCACACACTGCGTAGCCACGCCTCCCACAGTCGTTGCTCCTTCGCTCCTCTGCTGCCTTTTTTAAATACGCTGGAAGACGGGACTCTATCAGAATTTAAGGATGTGGTTACCCTTTAAGTGTGGACACTAAGCTAATACTGCCTGCGCTTGATATTTCATAACTTTTTAGACGGATGCAATGAAACACACACACACCATTAACGTCACCTGGATACATCGCAAAAAGTTATTACATGACTATCTTCGAGATCCTGCTCATAAACATTTAGGCTTATACCTGTTGTGCCAGTTGTAAGGTTGTCGGGAGAGAGCAACCCATCTCCCGATTTGACAAATTAAATGACGGATCATAAGACCCAGTCGCCAATCTGACAGATCTAATCCCATTCATTTTCCGAGGCATCAGAGGCATCAGAGGCATCAATCACTATTGTGCATTGTTCTTCTGACGACGTGCTGCTTTTACCGGCTCAGCAGCACTGACGTGTTGCTAAGTTAGACTGTTGGCTGCTTGTGTTCCTGCGTGTGTCTAATGTGTCTGAGTTGTGTGTTAAAGCACAGCCCGGATCTCAGTTTAGATAATGTAGCCTTTCCAGCACTTAAGGAGGATAAGCTCTTATCTCTGTCTAAATCCCCAACAGTCATTAGAGGCGGCAGGGCCTGCTTAGAAGTCCATCTAATTAGGGCTCAAATCATCCTTCCCTCCTTCCAACATAAAGATCACTGCAATGGACACTGGGGATTAAACAGGCATTGTATTTAGGATGTCATTACTTCTACCTTGTCATGAGTAACTACTGGAATGAGCCCTAGAATGTATTAAAGCTTAAGTTTGTGATTTTACATTATAAGAAGGAGGTATGTTTATATAAGAATCTTACCGGAGACAGTTGCCGAGTCATTAAATACATAAGCAATATGCTGCTTAATATACATTTTCCAGATGTCTAATCGTTTGAAAATCCATGTTTCCTTGTGAGACATTTCTTTAATGTTTCTCGAGTCAAGAGTCCTCATGCAAAGCTCCATGTCACCCCACAAATAAAAAACAACACTTCATAGTAGCAGATCAAAGCAGCGCATGTAGTATTCATCTGTCGACTCCCCCACCATTCCTGAGCCCGAGTGTTCTGCTCATCTGCATTTTAGGTTTTTAGAGACACGAGTGAAGCAGACACAAAGAGAATAAGAGAAGTTGAGAACAGACCGATTCACACTGGGAGGGCTGTAGGATGGACAGGAAGAAGTAAGACAGAGGAGAAAAACAAAAGCTGTCTTTTGCCAGTAGACGTACCACTGATTCTGATTCTTTTCTTCCCCACCCACTCCACCTCTCTCTTCATCCTTCCACTAGGTTTGACCAAGCAGCTATAATAATAGGAAAGTGAGAGGACAAACGGGGCCATCTATAATGGGGCTAGATACTAGTGTGAGCATGCTGTTGAGCCTGGGTGGTGGTGTCATTAAGTGTGAGTGCGTGATAAATGCACTCTGCTTGTCGGATTTGAGATTCTCATTAGTCTGTGTTCAGGAGGAGACCTGGGGCCATTACTCTTGTGGCTGCCTTGACAAGAGGCTGAATGTGTCTGTGTATAGGAGCAAGAGAAAGCGTGTGCAGCTATTGGGATGCTTGTATACATAGAGGCATTTCAGATGACGTACCGCGCCCTCTGGCAGCCACAGTCGAAGGTTCTCACGCAACAGCTGGTTGTATCAATTGCATGACTTTGCATTTCAAAAGTCAATTAGCGTCCAATAGTTATGATTCCTATATGTGGTGTTTCTAACTGATAAGTGATGATTACACGATTGACACGTACATTTTGAGTTGCTTCTTGGCAGCCATTGCTGTCTGATACATATTATAATTGGACTAATTGTATATAGGGGTGAGTCATTTAGAGCCGATTGATTTTGAAGAGTCAGGACTACATCAGCATATAACCAGGCCGAAGTGACATTTGCAGGTACGTTTACATGCTGTTTAATGTGCCGCAGCTGAGCAGCTAATTAGCTATCTAGCCTGCAAAGTGACGCCAACAGTCCACTATGAATGTTAATGTGCCGCTCGTTCAACAAGTGAAGGTGTTCTACGTGTGTTCATGTTTGTAGGTTAGATAAGGAGGACACTTTAGCAGGAATGTGGGTTGCTGTTCAGAGTCTGGAGCTCTGGTGTTGGTTTAGCAGGCTGTCGGCTGCTCCACATATAATAAAACACAGACGTTACTGCTTTATGCAAGATTTGACTGGCATCTCAAAATAAGGCTTCCATCTATGTTGCAACTATGTAACACGAAACTAATTGGCAATATCACAAAACCAGAAAATAAATAAATTCCTCCCTTTTGTTTTCTCAAAAGGAGAACACAGGGAAAGACATGTCCACTGTAGCAGAAATTTTAGTTGAACTTTAACAACTTCTTTTGGGATTTGGAAATTGTTCAATATCAGAATCCCAAACCTTATTTCATGAAATTACCAGAATCATTAAGCTGTGTGTGTTTAGACTATGGCCAACAACAAACCACCTTGTCACAGTAATCATAAATATTACCTCCTTACTTTTAAGCGACCTTATGTGAACTGACACCCACACCACAACAATCCTTCAAGCATATCTGCCAAGTTCTTATGCAGTTAGCCATTATTTTTGTACAGTTCTCCACTCAACTGTGACTGTGGCTGCCAGGAGGTTAGTGACACAAAGCCTCTACAGGGGAAAAACAAAGCCACATGCTGTGCAACACAAGCACTGTGTGAAGATGTATTTTTAAGCTGCTGTGTGCCTGACTGACACAAAGGAAACGTGGTATCTTTAAATGTGTGATAGCAAGAGGATGTATGTACCCAGGAAACATATTCCTTTATCCGCTGGCGCTATGTGACAGTATGTCATGTCAAATTTTCTAAACTATTCCTTTAGGCAGCAAAGGGATGAAGGCAGAGGTAGCCGCCAGCCCTGCCTGCCTGTGTCAGTGGCTGCAACAGTCGTCTGGACGTCTGGCCCGATCAATACTCAGAGACAAGCATCTGCCTGGGTCTCCTGTTACTGTACCTCTGTCCTCATAGCCTTCTCAGACTGTTCTGCAGACAGCCATGTGCTGCTGGCTCATATCGGCGGCGGGGCTTATCACAGAACAACACAGGAAATGTGATGCCACGTAGGGCGGCCGCTGACACTTTAATTTGTCACTGGCGATAGGGATTGTCAAACTATTCCTGGAGTTCATCAGCCACCTGGCCTTATTTGCTCACTCCGCAGATGACTTTTCAGTCCTCTTGAGAAATCCTCCGCCACAATGACCTTGATGTTGCGAGTGCCATGTTGTTTTTCAATTCAAGACTATGTGCCAGACACTGATGAATGTGCGTGAGAGCTATGAAAATGATCTGCTTTCAATAATTGACACCATCACTTGCCTTGAAAAGAACAGGGATGAGACTGTTCAGAGAGCTGTACAATCTAGCACGATACAAAATCACACAAAAGTCAAACTGAGAATGAGATACAAGCTTCGAGGCAAGTCTACATGGACTGGAGAGACAGAATAATAAACAGAAAGGTAAACAGAGAGACAGGTAGTCAGAAAGACTGTTTGGAGTTTGTTTTGGGACGTCTCTGGGGTGTTTACAGGACTCCTACTACTGTTAAGTTTCGGAGAAGTCTGCACATGCTAATTTAAGCTAAAACAAAAAAAATCAGTACCGTATCCATAGGGACAACGATAGGGTTTGCAGGTTAGCACCAAAGGAATACATTTGCATTATTTGTGAGGCTTTAGTGCTTACAAGTACATATTTACACTATATTTTCTACAGTGCCTTGGCTTGGTAAGTGTATTTGTTTGCTGCTGATAGATATGTCTTAAATCCAGAGTCTGAAGTGGCCTTTCAGGTAACACTACAGTGTCTGGAGCAAATTGTATTCCTGGAGCTTCAGTCTGATCTTGAACGTTATTACCACACAGTATGTCTGAACAATGCCAAATTCTTCATGTTCTGTACTGTATATACACATAGCTAATACAAAAAAAAAAAGTATGCCGAGTATCATCTTATAAGCTGTTATAACACAGGTTTCATACAGAATTAAGAAACTTCCCTATGTTAAATTCTGGGTGTGCAGTCGTGCGAAATAAATCTGGAGCTTTCATGTGAAAGGAACAAAAAGCACTCTGGACGCTTAACGGTGCGTGACGGCGAACATTTGTAACTTGTTGTTTTAATGTTGTTGTGCTGTGTTTGACAAAGTATCATAGAACACACCCAAGACCCCATACACACTTACTCTTCCTCTAAATGTACACTGTACAACTGTGTGAATGTTTTTGGTGCCTTGAATTCTGTTCAACTTTGTGGCCTGTGGCCTGGCTGCCATCCAAAGTCAAAACAAATGTGTTCTTAAAGGAATTGCAGAAGACATCCATATTCACTATCAGCAAAAATAAGGAAACTAAAAGGTTTTTTATATATATATATATATAAACCTATTTATATATATATATATATATATATAAAACGTATATACACAGGGGACAAAATCCACAGTCCTTGTTCTGGGTAAGAGTGCATTTAGTTAGGCAAATCCAATGGATATTTGTTGCAATCGTTTTAGCAGTGGAGGGACAGAAAGAAAAAGGGGGATTTTGACATTTGACTGCATTTGAAAAGAGAACCCATTTAGATGTTTAGCAGTAGTTTGTTAATGTATAGGCAACTTTTGTGCCCTGTACTGTACAGTACAATCAGGGCATCCTTGAGAGAGCGCTTACTTCAATGTCCCTCAAGTTTAAATAAAGGTTATCTATCTATCCACTTTATGTATCTATTGTATTTATTTATCTGGCTGCTGAGGTCTCATATTAGCTTCAGATAAAACTTACAATACATTCTTGTACAGAAAGAGGACTGTAGATTTTGTTCCCCATCACTTTCATTGGAAGCATGTTAGGAAGGATGTCGCTTAATGGGCAGTGTGATCATGAGGAATGATTACCGCAAGCAAAACCTGTTTCAGTGTTTATATGGTCACTAATGTTTTAAGACAGACTTGAAACAGTGTGAACCTATCCTTTAACAACTGTGTTCCACTATATCACAATTAAAAGCTCAAACTGTTGGTATTCACAAATGAGGCATTTCTCTGGAAGAGGAATGAGGCAGATTCACTTTAATCTCTGTGATTTCATTTCCTTGCTTCTGTCTCAGTGATTTGGTAGTGCAGATGTCTTCGCTCTGTGCTTAAGCCCTTTGGCCATATGCTCTTGCAGCCCGGACCGTGACACAAAGGGCTTTTAATCAGTCCTCCCAATGACGGAGCACATTCTGTCATTAAAAACACAAGGCTTTGAGGCTTGCTTGAGCCTCTCGCCCTCCAAGTCTTTTGGCTGCAGATGGGCTTGAGATCGCTACATCTACTGCTGCCTTGCAAAAGAAATTTGAAGTTGACAACTGTGTGGCTTTCTGATCTATTTGAGCTGGCTGGATCCCGATACTATCCACAACACAATTTACTCACTCTGCTTGGATAAAGGGTGCATTTAGAAGACTCACCCTAAAGTCTACGATTCAGCAAGATTGTCCCCTTCGGTTGCGCTCAAATTGTTGCTAGATAAATCCTGTTGTAGACAAAGTTAACACACCACTGGAAAGTAACTAATAATGTTAATCTGGTTTAGACTCCAGTGGAAACAGGACTAATGTGATGTTACATGAAGCGACTGCTTTTATATTATAATTTAATATTTGTGACAGGAAAGATATCGGAATCCACCTGTTTTGGCACAAAAAAGAAAAGAATCACAATCTCACTTCAGAAAGCACATGCAGTGAGACAGTGTCAGTGCAAACAGCCAAAAGATAAAACATAGAGATCCTATTCCATCTTAAGCAGCTATTTTGAATCCCAGCCAACTGTCCAAATAGATCAATTTTAATGTGCATAGGAGTTATCTGAAGGGTGAAACCGACAGAACTTTAAATGGGCAAATATATGAACTTTTTTATAATTGAATTAATTTGGGTTTTGCCCTAAAAGTAAACATTATTCAATAGCATAGAACATTACCATAAATTAAGCCTAATTCGAGACAAACTCTAAAATAAAATTCACTATTTTTTGACCTTTACGTGCCGATTAAGACAAAAACATATTAAACTGTTGACCCTTTGCTAATTTGAATTGCAATTATAAACAGCCTTGAGTCGGATTTGGAGGTCTTCCTGACTTTCACCTCAACTTCAAGCGATCCCACCCTCATTATCCAAATTTACTAAATGTTTCCAACCTGAGCACAGGGATAAATTTGCTTAGGGATGAGAGGATTGAGGTTAAAGTAAAGCACACATTCACAGCACCTGAATCTTGTTCTTAACACAGATGTTTATGCTGAGGGGGTGTGCAGCAGGGTGGCGTGCAGCCATGTTTGCTGACGTTGTAGAAGCAGTTATGCTCGTTTAGAGGGATTTCTTAACCGTTACAGGGAGATGATTTATTTAAACTCGGCTGCAGATTTGTTTTTGCACTCCATGTTCTGGGAGCTTTTTGTTTCTCTATGAATATGGGAAATGTAAACACTAGCTCTGGTTATGGGGAGTAAGGCCTGCAGATTGTTTGTGCTGACAGTGAAAGAGCTGTTATCACAAACGGAGGGCTGTTTTTCTCCTCGCAGCTTGCTGTCTGTGCTCGAGCACTGACACGCAATTGCATTTGTGTGTTCTTGTAACAAACTGGCTCCTGTCCAGCATCTCGGGGTGTCTAATAGCGTGTGGACATCTCATAAAACATTGCATGCTGTGTGGGGTTACATTTCATTTTGCTAAGCTAGCTAGTTTAACTAGCCCAGAGACGTTGCATCACTTTCGCTTTCCCATGTGAGGATAATTAGCCGGTGATAAACATGAAAGTCAGCAAAAAGTTTCTTTGAAGTATAAATATTTGCCTGAAAGGCGTGTTTCAGAGGAAAGTCAATACGGTTCTCCCTGTAGTTATAAAGCCCATCAGATCACTGTTGAATACCAGCTCAAATGGTAATCAATAACAAAATTATTCTTTTCACTGCTTGAGAGCAAAATCCTGAAAGGGCGTCAACCATTTGAGAACTTTGCTCTTCTCAGTTTTCTTCTACCTTTTATCTTTCCTCTGGCGGCCCGAGGTGCAGAGGGAGCATCACAACTCCCACACAGATGACTCTGCAGATGCCTGTTAGGAAGGCAGGGAATACATCACATCTGCTGATCGATATACCCCGCTTAGGGTTCGCAGGTTCACTGAATATTAAGCACCGTGGGAAAGTTATCCTGTCACGTTCCAGGTGAGGAGAGCTAAAGCCAGCAATTATCCCATCCTCCCGCCCACAGAGCGAATGCAGGTTTTTAATGAAAAAACAATCTGATGCGTTAACTAACCCCCTTCATTTAAAAACCTGTATTTTTATGGTTAACTCTATTGCAGGCATAATTTGACTCAGCAGTTTGTCTGATTTCACTCTTTAAGACTTGTTGATGTTTAATTATGTTATTTGTTAAGCTACAAACAGAAGCTATCCTGGCTCAGTATTTGTGTGTAACGTCACAGCCAACAGACATTAAGACAATAATAATACCAAATGTCTTGGCCAAACCTGGCAAGACTGCTTTAGACAACTCGACTCAAGAGTTTACGTAAATCATGACTCAGATGTTAAAACACAATTTAACACCCATTACCAAGGCCAGCTAACTAGTTAGATCTCAGACTTAAACTCACATGTGTTATTCACATATGACTCTTAAAAGGGAAAATTTGATATGCAAATGAACCATGTTTAACTTCCCTCCATGCTGCCTGCTCCCAGAGCATCACGTCACGGACGAGGGCATGCAAAAAATGTGGAAGTACAGTCTGTAGTTCAAACAACAGCCTGCAACAGTCAGAGGACAACGAGTCGCCAGATGATGCAAATGTGCGGGGAGCGGAGGGTACAGGCAACGTGGAGGGAAGTCACTGTAATGATCCAAAGCTGGTTGAAAAATCTGCAAATCTTCCCTTCAACTTTCACCAGTGTCACTATTTGCATAGTGAAATAAAACACTGTGTCTTTACTGAACTGCAGTTTGGCCAGATTTTACTGGGAGATGCTGAAGGGAAGAGAGACGCCATAAGGGTGGCTTCAATTTGAATATTCATAAATCTTTATATCAGTACAAGCTATGTTTTATTAACTCAAACTATATCCTATTAATTTAAATTAGATGTTATCTTTAGAGTTCACAGCAGATTTAAAATCCAGGTCTTGAAGTGACAACCTGCTGATTTGTCAGGTAAACAACTGAATGAATTTATGTATGTATTTTTATACCTAATTAAGCAGAGTCATACACTGTGTTTTGGTACTGTGGGGAAAAAATGTGAATTCTGTTCCTGACTTGGTGCTGCTCTCGAGCTAAGCTTGTAAACTGTTCCTGCACTGAGACACATGTCAGCACGCTCACGTGACCTGTGATGCTTTCTGCCAAAGGGTCAAGAGAATCCACATTAGCAAGTAAAGCTTTCTTTTCGTTGCTGTTTTTCTCTTCATTTTTAATTTTTCACCTCCTGTGAGCTGAGATACCGTTCCGTGTTACAGCCCCACGTGATTTCAGCTCAAATGGGTGTATTTTGAAAATCCCTGCCCAACGCAGCTGTAAAGGAAACCCAATTGGGGAACATTTTTACATCCCTAGGACACAGCCTAATGAGCAATTCCAGTCCTGTCAGACAAACTATGATCTTACCAGAAGTCATATTGCAATGAAAAACACCCATGGGGGTTTTAGTCAAGCTGTAGCAAAGCCTCATGGGTAAACATTGTTAAGACAGCAGCTCTGTAAATAGAACAGCTTGCTGACATGTATAGTACATCAGTGATGGTATGTTCCTCTACAGTAGGCTGTGTGTTGTGGCTCCCAGAGTCCCACCAGCCTACCATTAGTCTGAGCTCTGTCTCTCTGTCAAATCCCTCAGCATCCCTTCGCCTCTCCAAGCGGAGCCAAGCGGAGAGCCTCTGTCAGTTAGCAAGCGCCTCCGCTGCACACATCATTGATACTAATGGGGGGGGGGGGGGGGCTGGTGTAGGGTGGCATGTGTGTCAGAGTTTGCTGGGGTGTATGTGTTTGCGCATGTGGGGTAACCAAAGTCAGGATTACACAAGTGGAGCATGTGTGGTTGCTCTGCGGCACGGAGATCAATTCATGTCGCTGCAACAAATGGCATGACAACCAGTCTCCTCCCCATCACCATCTGCCTCCTCTGTGCCAATTTGTCACAGCACATCCAAGTGTGGCCATGCCCTCATTTAACATTGAGCAAGAGCACGACTCAGGGAGGAACATGAGGAAGAAAAGGAGAGACGGAGAAAATAAGGCCACTGACAAAGACTGCAGCCCTCGGGGCTAACAGTGAGAGGTCAACCGGAGTTTATCAGAGGGCAAAGACGAGAAAAATACACAGGGGGCTTTCTGGTGAATCAGTTGGCTCAGGTACAGACCACAATACCTGCAATACCCTGGATTCTAGAGGGGACCGGGACCTTCGTCACAAGTCTTCTCTCTCTGCCAATCGTTCACATAAGAATAAATACAGAAATACCAAAGAAAATGATCTAAAAAAAAATGAGAAAACCAAACTGAGACAGCTGCATTCTCAGTGTGGCACATATTTGGAGGAATGTTTCCTTAATTTGGTAGCTGAAATGACAGGTGCTAAAACTAGGTTCCTGCAGAGAGGTGGTGGGGTGTGGAATACAATTACTGTGTTATAAAAAAAACAATCCTGGAGAATAATAAATAAAAGTTGCAAAATACTAACTTCTAAGTGGCCATCAATCATATCATGCACGTTTGAGGGTTTAATTGAGTGCATGTGCTTGTACAGTTGAGCAAATTGAGACAGAGGGAAGGTTTTACCAAGAGCTTTCTGATGTTTGGTTGGCACACAAAGCTCTTTTTTGTTCCTCCCCGTAAAGCATGTGGGCCATGAACAAATGTTCATACATCCAAACTATGCATCAAACTATGCTTCGCTTATAGTGGGAAGGACACTGTGCCTGCATTGTCAAGTGAGTGGGTGACAAGATATGAAAGCAATGCCTCTCTCTCTCTCTCTCTCTCTCACATTTTTGGCACGATAATACCTCTATTCAACTCAGCGGTCTGATCACGTTTCACGCCTGTTCACCCGCATTGACTGCCGTTCTGTCCCATTTCACCCCCTTTGATATGTCTTTGTGTCATCAATAATGACAGGCAGAAAATGCCTGTCCACATCGGGGCTCTCATGCCACCATGATGCCAGCGTTGCAGTTCAACACCTCGTTCCTATATACTCAGTCGTCTTACCAAACCAGCATGTATTGTTTCCCCGCTGTCAGCAGAGAGCAATGCAGAAGTGATGGGCTTCCATTCACTTTGCCTGACGCACAATACTCCACAATGGCCCTGTGTTGCACATATGCACGGCCAGCCAAAAGAGGGATCATAGCACAATAGTGGTGTTTTGAAAGGGGACATGAATAAAGAGATAGCCCAACGTGAGCATTTGTACTGTCAAATTGCTGCAAATAAGAGCTCATGGGGACAATGCCTCAGTTAGCCCTGGAACAACAATGTCTTTTTGTTACACATAGTATGGCTACTTGTTTATTTGTCTACCTGTGTGCGTGAGGCAGAGCTGTGATTGAAAGCTCTTGAGAGTCTTTTTGCCACTTTGGAAAAACACTTCAAAATCCTGACCTGCACAGGCTTATACAATCAGGTATGGGTGTAATAGGGAAAGGCCATTAAGGGTGGCCAATCTGAGTCTCATAGGGTGTGAACTTGAAAGCACACAAATAAGTAATTATTTCCTACATTCATCCCAACAACCCACAGTATTGTGTGGAATTTATGTTTTTGAGTGTGAACAAAACATGGGTACCCAGGAGAAATGTTAGACAGAACTTCAAAGGAATATATTAACTTAAAGCGCCTATAATCAGAGATGATAATGTGAAACCAACAGAATTATCGCTTAAATCTGAAGCTCCTTTCAGCTTTAGGGAGCTTTAGAGTCAGTTTCAGCTCATTGTTTAGCTGTCCGGCCATAACTTTACTGTTTTGGTTCACTCTCACTGTTGTCATAGCGTCGTTTTTTGGCCACAGCAAGCAGCTGTTTTAAGTGAAAAAGCTCTAAAGAACAACTGTACTCTACCTGCTCAGTAGCAAACTGCGCACGATCACAGTTAGCGACTAGCTGGTGAACATGTAGTGGAGCATTCAGCAGCTAAAGAGCCAGATATTACCCACAGGAGACCAAAACAGAGCTAGAAGAGAGTGAATATTGGACTTATCAAGTGGACTCAGGACTCAGGACCAAAAAATCTGATTAGAAAAGAGCCAGCTTTTATAAAAGGTTTCATTTTGTACAATTTTCAGTTGTGCAATGTAGGCAAGCTGGTATGAATATGAAATAATACATTTTAGAAAGGAGTAAAAGGGATCTACTCATAAAATACTATCAAATGCTATTCTGTTTCATGAAGGCTCTTATTTTCTCAATCCACTTCTTGCTACGGGTGATGGGGTCTGACATGAACACGTTATTTTCTTTGCCAAAGTTCGAACAATTTTGGTTATGTTTTAAAAGAGACTGCTGTATTTGTGTTTTTGTCTGAGTTCTACTCACTGGCCTAAAATGGGTGGAGCTCAGTTGTGTGTTAATGTTGTCATGAAGTTTCCACTGCCACTCAAATCGAACCACTTTGAGTGTGATCTTGATGAGCTGTTTGATGGTTGCTTGATGCGGTGCTTTAACTCGTGTTGTCATTATTGGCTTTTGTTTGTTGTTTTTTTTTCTTAGGGAATATATAGAAGATTCCTGGAGATGCATTGATCTTTTCCATGCACAAATACCAGAAGCACACTGATAGTAGGCTTATTTTGAAACTCTGTATTGATCCCTGCTCAAGAAGTCTAGTGTTTCTATTTTTCCCAAAACCATAACGAGGTAAAAAAAAAAAAAGCAAACAAAGAAAAGCTCAAAGCTCAAAACAAAAAAATAAACTGGTAGCATTTAAGGTGTGTACAAGGTGCTCAAAAGAACAAAAGCAAAAAACAGGAATCATAACTGAACTTACAGACAGGTTTTGTCACGTCCAACGGTCCACCAATCCACTGACCTTTAGCTCCTCCTACTTCTCTCAGGAAGTGACCTCAGCAGGGCGGGTTCAGGAGGTGGGGTTCTGAAGATGGGCTGGCTGGTGGGGTGTCAGGGGTTGAAACCCCCTTTGAGGGTCTCCCTCTAAGAACGTTCAGTCTTCAGCAAACTTCCTGTGAAAGCAAACAGAAAAAAACCATGAGAATGGACAACAACACAAGAAGAACAGCTGCACTGCAAACACGCCACGAAAAGAACCTCAGGGCTGTGTCTCTTCAGCTTAAACGAGGTCACTGACCCGCAGAGCCCCAATGGAGAGAGAGGGTCTATGTCCTCTTCGTGTTATCTCCTCAGTCACTCTGCTGTCATAACATCCCAGCTTACACAAGCAGAGAGGCCAGAAATAGAGCCAGATGTGCAGGGCTGTGGCTGCTTACAGGCCCAAACATGGCGACAATAGGAAAAGCCACAGCCAATGGCGTCCACAGAAAGATGTTTGAACAAGTTTTTCCTTCTTAATATGATCATAATTATATGTCTGTATTCATATACCAGTATAACCGTGTTTTACTTGATGTGAATTTTGTATGATCAGTGTATGTTTGCTGAAATATATAAAAACATATCAAAGCATTTGTTCAAGTATCTATATACTGACTATGCGAATATATACAAACCATGAGTTTATGATAATTCAGTTTCCATGGCCAAACCTTCGCCCACACTCTTTGTGTCCATATACAGAGTGCCAACAATATTGCTGTAGACCAAATGCACCATGTGGTTTAACATGCCTACGTCTATGGTAAACTGCGTGGGCACTTCATCCAAAACTTGTTTTCCTAACTGACAATATGGACAAAATATTGTGTAGCAGGACTAATGTACCTCAGGACATCTGCTGTAAATAAACACAACGCTCAAAACAGAAAGAGCATTTATTTCTGACTCATCTTAACCTTCAGCTTCATCTACAGCTGTCTTGGTTACCCAAACAGCGTTTTCATTTTCTTACAGGCCTCACAGGTCCCTTATCATTCATCATGTTTGCAGGTAACTTTTTTCCCACTAAATATTTTTGGACTTTTCAAAACTTTCTTCATTTGCCCGAAGCTCATCTCTGCTCTCAAGAGACTCATTCATGCGGCACAGCTGGGGTTTACACCAGCGCTGCTCTGTCGTTAGCTCGCTTCACCAACTGTACTGTCATCCTTTAACCAGCCTCCCTATAGAAAAACCACAATCAACACAGAGGAGAATTCATGACAGATGGAACTTCCTGTAAATCCATTCGTGCAAGTTCAGCAACCCCCAAACACGCACATACACACTTTGTCTCTGATGGCCAGTGGTGACTAATGGCAAGTGTTCCGAGGATTTTCTGTAAGCTTACCTCTTGCAGACTTTTTCCAGTTACACACACACACACACCTTTACCCTCATGGCACACAAATGAGGTGGGAGTGGGGTGGTGGTGGTGTGGGGATTTTGGTCGTGACCACAGAGTGATTCCTCACATCCTATTGCCATGGATAAAGCATGTCCAGCTCACTGACTCACCCGCACAGCGCAGCAGATGAGCTGCATTGCTTTCCCAATCCCCCCTGAATGAGGCAGCTGACTGCAGCTGCTGTGAGCTCAACACAACCACCAACTCCCATCGTGGCTTCATAAAGCCACTGAAGGCCTGTAAATACTTAACAACCCCAGCCTTCTGCAAATTAAACAGAGCGGTGTGACAGCCTTGGCACGCTGGCTTATGGTGACTTAACCTGTGTGGTGTAAAGAAGGGGGGATGGCCCGCTAAAGACAGAATGTGTGCCTGGTTAGTGGAAAGGTTATGGCCGCCGTGCCAAATGACACCAGACCTTAGTCATGGGAAGTGGCCTGGTGGAGTAAAGAGAGTGATGTCAGCTCTGAAACAGTAAAGACTACTAGGCTCCATTACACACAACGTTCGACCACTTACTTCCACCTTCCCACACATCGGTCACATTGTGGACAGGCCGCAGCTGTTCTTCTTGTCAAAAATCATCACCATCAATAGGGCTGGGAGATAATGTCAAAATCAATATCACACTGCTAATACTACCGACATACAGGTGGAAAGTGTTTTAGTGAGGTTCCAGCCACCAGAATAACTTTAATGCTTCTTGCCATAGATTCTATGAGACCCTGCTGAAAGGATGAACACCATTCTTCCAAAAGATATTCCATTTTTTGGGAATTTGGGGATTTTTTCCCCGTTGGGTTGAGATCTGGTGTTCAGTATCGATTTAACTGCAGATTATTTTCTCGCTTAATCCACAAACTGCTTGGTCTATATAATGTCAGAAAATAATGAAAAATGACCCTCACACTTTCCCAAAGCCTCAGGTGACATCATCAAACAGCTTGCTTTATCGAACCGACAGTCTACATCTCTGAGATTTAGTTTAGAGCAATACCTAGAAATGGGAATTCTTATGCATTTGAGATTGTAAAATGGACAAACAATTACTTAGTTATTAAAATAGCTGCTGCTGAGTTTTCTGTAACCCGTACAAAATCAGTAACATAATGCAAAATGGGCCACTGAGTTAAAGAGAGAAATTTGCTTGAAATCATGAATCTGGACATATGATCATATAATGATTAGATTCATCTGAAAGTTGAGATTGAATTAATCTTAACAGCATGTCCTCAAAAACAACATGTAGACTGGATGACCAGCATGATTAACAGCCGCTGGCACAGAGGTTCGATGAATTAGGGTTAGCAGATTCAGTTACAGAGTACACAGGAGGTCCCTGTGTCTGTCTGTCGAATGTGCAAAGCAAAAGCTAACCACGAGCAAAGAGGTTTTGTTGTTTTCTTCAGTTGTTTTTTTCCCCTAAGCCTGCACAGAGTAGGTTCCAATATCGATTTTAGTGGATGAGATCAGCTGGTGGGATTGTTATCCAGCTCTGTAACTTCAGCTGCTGGGGTTATTAGACTGGGTGCTCATATAACGCATGGGAGATGAAGGATAATGTTGCCGTGATTGTTTCATTGTCACACTGCGATCATTGTGACCCAGTGTTAGTGGCGTCCTATAATTTCTAATCTCATTTTCTAGAAATAGTCCCACAGAGAGGCCCCCTTATCCTGCCATAATAGTTTTGAGGTGAGCCCCATTAACCAAATGAGCTTTTCGGAGCACAACATTCCTATTAACACCACTCAAACAATCCCTCATCTCCTTCAAATGTGCACTATGAGCTTCCCTGTAGACCCCATGCACCACCAAACCAACATCTCACTTTTTGGAATTTTGCAGCTATTCAAACCTCCCCTGAGCAATTTTGGCAAAAACGCTTCCCTTACCAAAATTACCCTGAAGCCACCTAAACAGATTCATCCCACACAGACTGACACGCCACATTCCCATCTCCACTCCCACTACTCTGGATATTTCCCTGCAGGCCTTGCAGTGTTCACTGGGTTGTGGTAGTGATCAATGGCCCCTGGCTGCGGGCGCCAGGGGGGCCCTGGGCTCCAGGAATGGAGGTATTAATAATGCAAGGTCCAGGCCTGTCATATCCTCCATTAGCACAGAGGAGGCGGGAGGCCCAACGGCTGATTGATTACTAATTAGATTAATTGTCGTCTTTTAGAAGAGGAGGAGAATGTAATAGACTGGGGGCCTGACAAGTGCGAGGGTAGAGGAGCCTGGCCGGCTGAAAAATATCCACCGAGACTGTTTAAAAAAGGACTTTTCAGATTAAGAATGTATGTTTCTCCTTTGAGATGAGTGTACAATTCAGGAAAGAATAGCCCGAGTCTGTGTAATAAACAAGAATTCAATCAATGTCAAACTGACTACCTATTACTTTAAAAATGTCTATTAAATTGCTCAATTCTCTGCAGGCCTCTCTCTACAATGCACCTGTGAACGGCAGAAGAAAACAACTGAGCTGCACTGACCACACTGCTAACTGCAGAAGACACTGGTGTTATTTGCTATTTTCATTTGTGACAATTCCCCCTCCCATTCCCACATTTGTGTCTTGTTAGCTATAGCTATCTGGAAAACATGACATGATAAGGCCCACTACTCTCCAGTTTTCATGTAATGTGTGTAATGATAGTGTTGGCGAACACAGCCATTTGCTAGAGGGTGCAGAGGTGTGGGGAGATTGAGTTCCACTTAATCTCCCCGCTGTCCTTTGGAGATAAAACTAATAAAGCACACATCAAAGCTGTTGGCATAAGAATTGAGTCTGAGGGGCAAACTTCTAAAGGTAAAGCTACTAAAAATAAATAATCATCAGCCCGATTTCTTCCAACACGCTTTCTGCTGAACTTTAAATGTTGTTTAAGATACTCATTATGGTTCAAACTCAGTTTAGACTGAAATTAGTTTGGCAATATTCCGGACTGATATTTGCCTTTGATTAAAAGTCAATTACTAGCCACTTAGTGTCATTGTATAACCTCCAACATGATAAATGTGACGCATTTTTGTTTGAGGACATATTTATTGCAGAATTGATAAGGACTGAACTGGCACTCCGTGAGAAGCTGTTAAACTTAATTTCAATTATCCTTGATTTAAATTAACAATGTAAGTGTCTCATGGTCAAAAAGTGTTTTGAACATTTCCACCCTGATATCAAAGTTATTGCAAAACTACTTTACTACTTCAGTAAAACTGGCATTAGGCTTTAAGGACCAGCGTGTAGGATTTAGTGGCATCTAGCAGTGAAGTTGCAGACTTCGACCAACTGAATACCGCTCGTGTCTGTATTTGACAACCTAGGCATGAGAACTGGCTTTGAATCTAGAGCCAGTGGTTTGTCCATTCTGGGCTACTGTAGAAACCTGGCGATTCAACATAGTGGACTCCGTGGAAGAGGACCCGTTCCCTCTGTAGATTAAGAACGACTCATTTTAAGTGAACAAACACAACTATTCTTCTTTTCAGGTGATTATACACTAATGAATATTCCATTTCTGCCAATAAATCCTCCTAAAAACGGACTTTTAAAAAATCCAAATCATTTAAGCCCAGTATCAGCATCACTGCCACAATTGTTTCAGTCAGAAATCCTGTCTTCATTCCAAACAAGTGGCTAAGCAGGCATGCATGTATGAGTTTCTGAGTACGAGACTAATTGGCACATTGGTATGGCCACACTCATTACATACACCCACACTCAACATAAATAGCCTCACACTTCTGAGGGGATAATGCCTTCCAAATAGGGAGCTGCATTATTTGTCTCAGCCTGCCTCTGCACCAGCAGACCATGGCGAGTCACATCCTACTCTGCTGGCTCACGCCAACCTCGGGGGAGAGGAGTCCCAGCATGCATTGGTATGTTTAGCGCGATAACTGTGCCGTTTTCGACTTCTGGAAACAAATTATTTCCATGAATTGGCCCAATTGTAAAAATGATAAGGACAGCCCATTGTGCCGCATTGCAGTCTGTCGTCCACATCCATCTCACAACTCTGGCATAATGATGTCATCAGTAATGGGGGGTGGACCACCAATGATGTGCTTCGCCAACATAGGGCCTGCTTTTTTGGACCTCTTATCTTATGTCATGAATCATAAGGAGACTGGTCTTTATCACTATCTTTGACAGGGAGATGGGTCTTTACGCGTTCTTGTCACAAATGAGTTCTTGAGGGGCTGTCAGGATGAAGGGGAATATTAGACCTATTAATTATTCTGCTCCTCCATCCTGCTGGGAGGCAGCTCTGAGTCAGTCCCTCATATCTGGCAAAGTTCATCCCCGCTCGACTCCACTGCTGGAGTAACTGTTTAAAGATGGAGTTTTGTTGGACTGCCAACCCAGGAATCTGTTGGCACAACATCCCAAAGGGCAATAAAGCCAACACAGTCATCTGTAAAATATGAACTTCCACGCTATTTTCACTGAAAAACAACCAAAACAAAGCAGCTTGTAAAGGAAACAAAGTCTGCCTGTGGGTTAGGGACGTAACAATCACAAATAAACATGACATCAACTTCTGGACTAAAAATCTTCCTCATCAATTCTATAAATCTACGCAGAGGGCTGTTTATCTTTCTGCCTCTTGGTCTGTACCTGCTTTCTTTCCTTTCTCCTTCCCTAAGCCCAAGGCTGCCTCCTACCTCCTCCTTTCAGCCCCTGTGGCTCACTGCACTGACGACATGCTGTGCTAATTGAAAGCGACCCTGACTCGTCCTTTTTCCAAACCGCTCTGGCTGATGCCCCGCTGCTTTCCCCTCCGCCGGCGGTTGACAACTGGCCTTTCGGCTGCAGCGCTCTGCGGAGTGCACTCTGGCCTCACTGTGTCAGCCTCTCGCCTCTCTCTCTCTCTCTCTCTCTGCAAACACAGGGCCAGGTCCAAAGCCACACAGAGTGAGAGAAAACTGCAGCCTTGCACCTTTTCTTCCTGCGGTATGGTTCTTAAGTGCAGGAGAAGTAATTCTGGTGAGAATTGTTCTAGAATAAATGGAACCGGCCCTCAAGAGGTTAAAAAACTTGTTTTTTGTTTTGTTGCCTCATGCAAGTATACCTGGTGCATAATACTGTTTACATAATAAAAGGAGGTCTACAATTTGAAATTCAATGAAGATGCAAACAATTCCAAACCATCTTCCCTTGATCGTGCTCTGCAAACTCTGAAGGACAAAAGCACAAACTAACCTAATAGATGAGCTACAACTGCAGCACAGACAACATGATTAGATTCTCCTCATACTTAATTCCTTTATCAAAAAGCAGCGATATTCCACTAAAACAAAACGCTTGTACCTGCACTGCTTCAATAGAGGTGGGCTGCTCTTATCACCCTCACTGAATAGGACTGGGGCCCATAATGTAATAGCTTAGCAGCGCGCTCATAAATCACCTGAAGAGGCTGTATGCCACATGCACTGACACTCCCAATCTGCCAACCTGTGTCTTTATTAAAGAGCACATTATAGTGAAAGGCGCCTTTTTTTTCCTCCACAGTCATCGTGCTCTAAACACCTCAACTCATATATTTATGCAAACGCAAGGATACAAATCATTTCCTCTGCAGGCACAAATACATTTTTCTGAGCTTTTATATACAGAGTGTGTGTGTGTGTGTGTGTATGTGAGAGTGTGTGTGTGTGTGTGTGTGTGTGTGTGTGTGTGTGTGTGTGTGTGTGTGTGTGTGTGTGTGTGTGTGTGTGGGAGACAGACACTGGCATTGTTTCTATATCTTGTCACCCTACTGCTTCACAATTACAGCAATTGTCTTTCTCCCACTGTGAGAGAGATCAATTTGGATTTATGAGTGTTTATTCATATCTGATTTGCCTTAGTGAATCTTTTAGATGTTACTGGCCAATAGTTCACACAACAGTGTGTAGTTTCTGTGAGTGTGTGTGCTCTGCTTTGTTATGTTATATTTGGTTTTTTTCCCCTATCCGTCCTTCCAGTAACTTTGACAGCTAAATTGGAAAATGTCAACAGTAAAACGTCATGTGAGCTGACAAAGAAAAAGCAATGAAGCGAGATGTGGCATCCGTATAGGCCACATGCTGTATGTTGACAGAGAGGAAACATTCAGCCCTTCAACTTGTTAACATCATGAGTTCTCTGAGCGTACACTATCGCTTTCAGATGTGGTAGACTTCATGGGACCTTAAGGTGCTCTTGAAGATCTGGGCTCTAACACCCTGTGAAGTCCAAACCTTGTAATAAACTTTTTGCTCCACGCTCTACCCGAGAGAGCCTGAGGAAAGTCTGATGTGTATGTTTGCAGATTCAGCAGATTTAACAGAGATTGTTCAGTCAAAAAAAGCAAAAGTCTGCACATTTCAGACAAACACAGAAAGACATAAAAACAGAAAAACTTTACACCTTGTGCGTTTTTGTCCCTGACTATGGAGAGTGCATACTTTAGACTTGGGCTGAATTCATTTTTTGGTTGCAGAGCTGTCTGTGATACGGCTCCGGTTGTATGCCTCACTTCTAACAACCTAAAAAAACATTCTTTCTACTCTATGTGCTTTGCAAAATAAACTAAGATAAAAGAAAATATGCAACTGTGCTGCATAAGACCATTCAGAAAGACAAATTACAGATGTCATGTTATATTTTCTGAGTTTGTTTTTGAAGTTACAAGGTCAAGCTTTACATATTTTGCTCCCATTAGATTTAATTATGGTTTCTTTAATCACAGTGTTATAGCCAGCAGAGTACCATTGTTCAACTCAGGCTAAAGAAAGCGGCTCATCATCTTCTGCAAGGTCTTTTTTGTGCCCTTGGACAAAAGATTTGACATTTGCTTATTATACACACCAGAAATGAAGGAACCCAAAATGTCAAATCGCTGCCTGCTCTCTGAGCTATTCGACTATTTGTGCCAACTAAATGCGACAAAAAATTCTGCAGGCTGCCACAGTGCTCCCAACCAAAATCATGCAAATCATGAACAGGAAAAACACTAAATCCCCTTCACCCACTTGGTTCTTTGCAAACACAAGACGTACCCCTCGGTAAACACCGGCAGCAGAACACATTCTGCAGAGAAAGACTCACTGCTGAGAGACAGAAATTTAAACAACGCAAACTCTCAGAAAAGAAGTTGTTACACTCAGACATAAAACATCGAGGATAGGGATTTGAACAAAGGCACGAGTCAGGGCTGTTCGCTGGAGGTTTTTCTTCTCCAGACTCCTGTGGCTGTAATCTGACCAGTGGCAGCAGTCCAACTCGATCTCTGAGGACCGTCCTCACCCACAGAGCTGCTGATGCAGATCTCTCTGCTCACATGCAGACTGAGGCTGACAAGTGTCCAATTCTGATGTTATTCCTCCTCTCCTTTACTTTAAACTGATAATCATTGTGAACTGCAAAAAGCTGAAACTACATTTGTAAAATTCAAACAGAACCATGTGGACTCACACATGACATATATTTGACTACTTAAGTTTGAATATAAGAGGGTTTACATGTCCATAACTTCCACAAGTTAGCTGAGACAGCTGTCATAAGGGAAGGCAACGAGATCCAACAAGAAAAAGAAAGCAAAATATTCAGCTTGGCCTCAAATCAGCCAAAACTCAAATGGAAATCCAGTAATACTGAAGGATAAAACTCTGTAAAGCTTTTTTATTGAAGCCAAAAGTTTGAATTTATATTGTCTATTAATATTTGTTACACTGTGGTCATTGTTTCTTTGCAGATTTGCAACGCTTTCACTACTAGGGCTGCACCGAATGGTAAAAAACGTCATATTTCGATTATTAGATATATATATATATTATCATTATATATATATATATATATATATATATATATATAGCGATTGCATTTTTGCATCACAACTGTCATTTTTCACTGAAAGACAACTAAAATCACGATGATGTGATTGTTGGGGTCTGTAGTTACAAACAAAAACATGTTTTCTTACTTCTGTGGAACAAGATTTGTAAGCCAGAGCATCTCTTAAGAGCTATAGTACTTCATTGTAATGCTGCTGCTTCATGCAATTTAGATTTCGACGGTGGCCATATTTTGCGATTTTAATAATATTTTGATTAACTGTGCAGGCCTTGTGAGTACCTGACTGAATAAAGTTATTTAAAACTTGTCATTCTCAAAGTCTCTTGATTGGAGTTGTTTATGGATGATCCTCAAAGCTTTCATACAGGTGTGCAGAAGGACAACTTTTGATACATGCTGTAATATTCAAATAATAATAGTAATATTAAATAACTTTTGTTATTGTGGCTCTGCATATGCGTGCCTTTTTTACGTCATTGGAAGATGATAACTGCAGCCCATATAATTTGCATACTTGAGTACAGTAGATATGATCACTCAGACAAAATCAGATAGGAGCAGTACTTTCGTCTGGGTCACGATGCCCGCCACATGACCTAGAGCAACGCATCCTTCCCCTCTACCTACACTGCCTCAGTCTCACCTGTCCCTGCATCACACATCCTGTCAACAAAAAAATAAAACTGGTCAGCAAAGGATGAGTGGAGGGAAAGGGAGGAAGCTGGGCTCCTGCTGCACACATTTTGTATCTTGACTAAACAGATCAAACACAGTCTCACAGCAGTTGAGGCTGAGCCACTGTTTGTTATCTTGTCTGTTGTGGAACGTGCGACACGCAGACGCACGGCGAAGGAGAGCGAGGCAGACAGGTAATCCAGGATTACAGCGCCGACATGTCATTTCCATGGACGTGTTATTCCTGCTCTATCGTCTTTTGTGTGAAATGTGGGGTGCAACCCCATCTGTCTGCTCCAAACTCTCCTCTGGCACCCATCAATGGTGCGCCGTGGACCAGCATAGACGACGAGATAATGAGCTCCCGTTGCCTTGTGAACGCTATCCCTTTTTTCCCCAGACAGCCGCACACTTAAGCTAGCGCTTGCCCATTTCCCGGCGTGCAGAGCTCTTCAGTAAACAAGGAATCTAGGTGGTAGATGAGATTTCATATCTTCTTAAAATCCCTCCAACTATGGACAATCCAGCCACAAGTAGTTTGCGGAATGCTGGTGGGTGGGGTGGTTCAACTGCTTCAATGAAAAAACTCGTACTTTTACAACCAAAAGAATAAAAACATGTTTCAAAATGAATGAAGGGTAGATGTCAAAGGTCTCAAACGATCTGAATGCAAGAGGCTGGTAATAAGTGCAGTGACAGATAATGTCCTCTACGTCTGAAGCACCAGACAGACGTACTTGTCCTGCACTTGGCCTATGTGACTCAGCGAAGCCACTGAATGCTGCAAAAGTTTCAACAAAGTGATATTTCCCTCTTAAGGAATGCTTTTCATTTTGAGTGCTTGCTCTCAAAACTGGCTTAAAATGAGCCTTCAGGTGTTTTATCTGCCTTGAAATTACAGATGTTACTTCCAAAATAAAGTCATTGACATTGTAAGGACAGCAGAACTATTGTGTTTTAATACATGTTATACTTCTGTTGTGTTTTCCACTTCTTTTCTGTTTAATATATTGGTGGTAATGGTTCAGTTCCGTTGAAAGTCTTCTCATTATTTCTCCCCTTCCTCCTTTCTTCACTCCTCTTCTTTTAATGTACAGACAGTGTTTTCATTAGTGTAACAAATGTGCTGCCATTTTGGCTGGGACTATCACAAAAAGAAGATTTCCATCTCAAAAGACCGTCTTGGCTAAATAAAGGTCAAACAGAACATCAATAGCAGTTCAGGGTCCATCGGCTACTGCTGCAGCCACCTGTATTCATTCCATTTTCAGTAATGACTTCAGTGCAGTAACTTCAGACTGCTTGAAACTAATTTTGTCTTTGAAAAATATCTTGTCAAACCTTGTGTACAGAACTAATCTGTCTAAATTTAGCTGTGGTTATCATAATCTGCCAACATCAATTAAGAGATATTTAAGTGAGCCTGTCCCAAGAACATGTACTTCATGTTTCACAGGAGATCAAGGTGACAAGTTTCATTACATAGTGGAATAACGTGTCCTGGTTAGGATCAGTTTTTTATTTTAATTTACTTTTTATTTCTTTTATTTGAACAAAGTTTGTTAAAATACTACTGAATATTTTCCAGAGTGTGCTTGTGTGCTCATTAATATATGTGTTTATTTAGCTATCATTCTCTTCTTCAGTGTACTGTATTTGCACTCACTACCTGCTTCTTACTCTATTTCTTATGCACATAAGAAACACACACAGTGGAAAACAGAAAAAGTCTACAGTTGGTCTATTAATCAAAGGTGGTAGTTTAAAGCCCTTATTAGTCACATTTCCTCTGTATTTATGGCACTTTTCACATTGTAATCAAGGGTGTTTCAGAATCACCTATAATAAGAGTTAAAAGCCTGTAACTTCAGGTAATGTCGAAGGTTAAACTGCTCATAAGCTCAAACAGAGCTACAGACAAAGTGTTACACAGCAGAGATAACTTAGAAGACAGAAATGGTAAATAATTACTTACACAATGCCCCTTTTAAAGCGCTCCATGTGGGGTGACAGTGCAAAATCCCAAGTTTATCCACACAATGCCGTTTTCTTTCCGCTTTTAGTTTTTCTGCTGGTTTGAGGAAGACCCGGGGCCACATTCCACATGCTATATCTACATGTGCATCATGACATTTCCTGTAGGGTGGCATTCTCTCCCCGACCTGTCTGTCACTGTGGTGAGTGTTAAATTCCAACACGCACACACAATCACAGAGAGCCACGATGAGGCAACTACTTCCAGCTCAAACATCAGACACTTAAGTATGTGTTTTGTTTACCAGCCCGCTATAATCACGCTCTGAAATCACGCCAATTTGCTGCAGTCTATTCTGAATCCATCTCTTTTACACGCATTTAAGAGCAGTGCTGTCTGAACTCATTCTTCCAACCATCATTGTCATTTTAACCAACTGCTTTGTTCATAAAATGTAAATTTAGTCAATTTAACAGTCAGGTTTCTCTCTCAGTATTTACGTAGCATTAATTCAGAATGATTTTCATTCAAAAGTCTCATTTGAAGACAAGTTGCCAAATCAGACATGATTTCCAAGACATCCCTGTAAACATCCCTTGGTATATTCAGTGTTATTTTACAGTAACTGTAGAAGAAGAGTTCTGGCACAGCGTTTAGAAAAGCTAATGTTTCTGTCCTCCTCTGCCCTCCCTCCCAACAGACTATTTATTTCTTTTTGAACAAAAAAAAAAAAGGATATTTCCTTTACAAAAGCGGCTGCTAAAACAAAGACAGAAAAGAAAAACGCAGCATTTGCCGATGTGTACCAAACACATTTTCTTCTCTGTGGAGCTCATTCAAAGGCAGAAAGGCTTTCTCTCTCTCACCTGGTTTTGTAAGAGGAGCTCAAAAACGCTGTTTTGCCTAGTCCATGCAGTGAAAATCAGATTCCAAATCAATATGATTCCAAATTGGTACATGTCCAGCAAGAGAAGGAGAGCCATTGAAAAGGAGAGCATAAAGGAGAAAATGTTCAATATCAGTAACAACTTTGGCTTCACAGACGCATTAATTCAGCACATGTGCATGTTAGGAGCCTTGTTCCAAAAACAAAGTGTTACTTTGTCCAAATTCTTGTCTGAATTATGACATCAATGTTGACAAACTGTAAACACTGGGCGGTAAATACATAATGCCAGTCAAAGCACTTATTTTCGACTCCCACAGAGCCCTTTGCCAATTGCATGAGTCATAACAGTTAAATGAAAAGGCCGACCCCTTCGTGTTTCTTTGGAGGGTTTGTTCATTAATGACTGGGGCTCAGCCCTATGTCAACATGCTGGCTGGTAGCAGCGAAGGCTAGCAGGGACATGAGGTGGTGCTAACACCCACCGCCATGTCGTGGCCTGGCACGGGCCTTTGCTTTGGAAGGGAGACTCATGGAAATCAGTGGGGCTTGGCCCGGCTTCACTGCTGCCTCGGTCTGCTAATGGCTTTCCAAGTTTGGGGCTGCCATTTGTCAGCTTGACTGATGTCTGCGCCATGAGGATCAATCTCTTTCCATCATCCATCTCTTCACCATCAGAGGAAAAGCACAGCGCTCTGGCATGCTGGGCCAGAGTGGCGTGAATGAGCTTCCGGAATCAAACTCCACAAATGAAAAGACACTTAAGCTTTAAACTTGCAGGTAGGATAGGACGTGTACGGAGTCTTGTGAGGATAAAGGAATACGCTTACTGCAGGACTGAAGTGAAAAATAAGAAAACAAAAAGGAAAAACTTGGCACTCTTAAATTGTACATAATAGAAGAGCATCAGACACAGCCAAAAACCACAGAAAGCAAGACGGGTTGTTGAGATAGGGTGTTCCTATTCCTGGAAGATTTTCAGTGGTCTATGAAAAACCAGGGGTCTGACTCTCCTCTCTCACTACATTAAGTGATTCTTATTGAAGCCTTGCAAACAGGATCCAAACAGGAAGCATTACGTCTCTAGAGAAAAAAGAGAAAGTAAGTGATTCTGCCTACGTGAGAGAGAGAATAGAGAGAGCGAGTGAATGAGGTGTGGTGAGTGAATGTAGAGCAGGGGGAGTGGAGATGGAAAAAGGAATAAAACATAGTTAGGGAGCAACAGTGTGAAGGGAACAGCTGAAAAGGGGTTGCAGGGCCCCAGGTGAGCCTGTGGTGGGTCATTTCACAGCCCTGTAGGCTGACTAACACTGACAGGTCAGCTGGAAGACTCACTGCCAAGAGAAACCCTCAACGGAAAGAACAGGGCACAGGGCTGCGCCTCAACACACACTCTAACACAAATAAAAACAGTACATGCAAAGACACACGCACACACACACACACACGCACACACACACACACACACACACACACACACACACCTCTCTGCCTCTACCACAAAATCATTTCCTTTTCAATCTGCCACACAATAACCGAGCCACTGTTTATTGACCTTTACCATGATGCTTTTCACCAGGCAATCGCTTCTTTGGCTCGAGGCACGGGAATATAGCTCTGACTGTTTGGCTCGGTGCTGTAAATCCACCACCGTGCAGCTGGCTGTCTTACATTCACAGCTCAGGATCCACATCGGGATGTGAGGCGAGCACCTGGGGGAGGGAGCGCCTGCCTGACAGCCACAATGATTGGATCATCAAAGAAGACAACTTGATGTTATAACCATCATTAGTGCAGTAACAAATCAATTAAAGGGAATCACAGCACTGAAATCCTGTGTACACACGAATGCCTGAGAGGCGTATGCGTACACAGGCTGTATTCACAACATAACATTTGATGGTCACAATCTCGTTCAGACTGGAACCTGACCGCTGCCATCCAATTTCACAGCCAAAAACTGGTCGGCCGCGAATTCCCTGAATGAAAGATAATGCAAGGCAAGGGCCTTGAAAGTGAATGTAGACAAATGAAGGAGGAAAAACTGGCTCTTCTTTACCAAACATAGGCTGCCATCTCTAAAACACTTATTTCCATTAATTTCAAGATACAAGCGTTGTTCCCTGGTTATTCAGCTGCGTCCATTCCCAGAACCAATGCATTTTGGAAAGAAAGCTTTTATGTTTGCTAGCCCTATAGATTAGAAATTGAAAAATTTAAATCCGGAAATAAAAGTATTAAAGGCAATTTTGTTTTGTTCAACCAACAGTCAGGTTTGGTGAGGTTCTTTCGACTTTCCGAGTTGGAAATCCAACTTTAAAGAGTGTTCCAGTTGACATTTCGGACTCAGAACTCATAAATCCAGACTTCGAGCACCAAAATGTTCTAATAAATTAGTCAACTTGTCTGCTGTTCTGCCAAGTCTCAAAAAACAGCATTTCCTGATCTCAAGGGTCTATCCTGGTAAAATTAAGTAAAAAATAAATAAAATAATTCCACCATCTCAAACAGACACAGGGAGCAATTTTCTCTCTCAATGGTTCAATTCTTTGGAGACTTTTACATTTGCTGTTTGTTCCAAGGAGATTTGGATGCTCTCCATCCTTCCCAGGGATGAGAATTAGAGGCGGTGAGGCGGTTGTGGTGGATCCGTTGAGGTGGCAACCTTCCGCCGCCGAGTGAATGCCTGTGACAGCGCAAGTCCTATTTGGCTGACGAGCAGCGGGGAAGCAGGTGGGCAGGCTGAGGCTTATCTGCCAAAACAGCCGGGGTTACACCACACCTCCCGCCGCAAGAACTGCCACGACTCAACGACCACACGCAGGGAGAATGAGAGGGTAGCAACAGGAAGGGAGAGACGGGAGAACAGAGAGGTAGAGATATAGGTTCTGGGAGGAGATCAGCCACAAACACAAAAAGCAGGAGAATCATTAGATCCTGTGAGCTATAAGAAGATGCTGTAAATAGGGACAGCGAGAGAATACAGGTAGAGCATTGTAAGTGTTTGAAGTAGGGTAGTGGTGGACCTTCTATGTCAGTGCATGTTATTTAACATCATTTTCAACACTGGTTCCAAAATATTACCAATTCCTGTCCTGATGTGCTTTTTTTCAATACCTTAGAGGTATATAAACATACATTGTAATGCATTTTAATACCTAAAGAATATTTATTCAGGTCAAGAAATGTTTGATCAAAGAATAAATGATTATATTCAATTATATGGACAGATTTTATTCAGTACTTAAAAAGTGATGAGGTTTAATATTCAGCCCTGGTCTTCATATAATAACATTCCTGGGAATTCAACCTTTCAAAATACAGATTGCAGTTAACACTAAGCAATATTATAAGAGTAAAATATTGTGTTTTTGAAAAATAAATTACTTAATTTCAATATTAATATACTGTGGGAGCTGTCTCATATTGTGCGAGAACACTAAAATAAGCTCAGAAAATGAAGTCCCTTAAGAGGAACAGCACCTTAAAGACCTGGACCTACATTTCGATATTTCCATAAACAAATCCCAGATGATATTGGTTCTTCTATCACAGTGTGGATATTGATTTATTGCCCAGCTGTAGCTTGGAGGAGGCAAGAGAGAAGGGAAACAAAGAAAAATAAAAAAAGCAAAAGAGTGAAACAGGAAAAACCTCAGTCCTCTTGTGCTTTCTCTACCCGTCACCTGGAAATGACACCAGCCTTGTTCACCTGTATTTGCCCCATGAACTTCTCAGCTCCAACCTCACTGGAGCCGATCGACTCTGCTGCAACACACAATCATTCCACCGGGGGTATTACACCATGCCCAAAATCATCTCTAAGTCCTCTGAGCTGCTGACTTAGCAGCGCCAGGCTCACTGTCAGGGTGCTCTGCTGGGCTTTTGTGAGGAAGTGTGAATGTGAGATCCCAGGTGTCACTTTAATTGAGACTTTGATATTGCCGTCTGAGCGAAACAAGAAAATTGTAGGGCAGGTATGGCAACATTATACCTGAGTGGGGACATCTGATTACACAGTGGGATAACTCTAAATGAAGGCCAACAAACAAGGACTCTATACTCTCCTACATGTTTCATTAATGTGCTCCCAGCTCCCGTTTCTTATACCACAGAGGGGAAAAGGCATTATCCAAACAGCTTAAAAAGACAAAAGGGTCCATCTCCAGATCTGTCCTCTGCATATAAACAGAGGCTCCTCCTTCTGCAGTGTAACAACATTACAGCGGTCCCCTTTCTGATTGATGAAAGTGCCATGTCTGCAAGCGCCTCTTTTACATAGCAGAGAGCCTCCCCTGGAGCCCGCAATTCATCATCTGACAGTGGGACGGCTGCATTCATCTTAATGCATTACAGACCCAAACCGGTCCGAGGTCACACACCGCTGCCATGAATCCCTCTTTCTGATTCTAAAAGGGGAGGAGAGATGAGATTGCTGGGGATCGCAGAGAGATATGAGCGGAACAATACTGTCGGTTTAATGTTTGTATCACCTTACTAACAGTACCTGCATCAGCACAGGCCATCAATACAGCCTGCCCTAAGGGACTGGAATGTTTTAGCAATGTTAAAGGATAAATCCACACTAAAACACTTTAACCCCTGTGATAAATGACTACTGGCAGCACACTTTGCATTTCTGAGCCATCTTTGTTGTAAGACGGTGTTCCAGCATTAAAGGCGGACTCCACCGAGTTTACACATCAACATCAGCTTACTACTCATGAGGAGTATTTAGCAGCATGTGAAACATTTCTACGGTTTTCTGCGGCTCTGGACCAGCTTTGTCGAGTCTGATGATGGCCGTGATGATGTTATCTTGGACTGGGTTTAGACTACAAATTTATAACAGATCCTGCGTTAAAAACGTGGAGTTGGACATTTACCATGAAGGGAGGGTCTAATGAAAAGGTATTTTTGTTTGCACTATGGAAAATATAGGATCTGGTGTTTGGGGAGCTCGACCCACATCAGGGATAAAAGTCAGGATATTTTTTTTGGTCACTACTGCTTTGCTTTGATTTTGACAAATCTTGTTTTAAACCTGTGGTACTAAATCACTGGAGGTTCCAGCAGATGACTGAGCAATATTGGCACCACATTGCCATTTTTCCAGCACAGTGTTTCAGACCAGAGAATAGATCGGAGGTGGAGAACCATGAAGAGGCTCAGATTTACCCCCATTTTCTTCCACTGCTTGCAAAGGTTTGAGCCTGTCAGAATTTTGTGGGATTCTGGTGAGAGCCGTGCAGGATCAGTGAAAGTTCCTGTGATTGTTGCTTCCAGCCTAAAAGGGCTGACCAGCCATGAATACATATATCTCACAACATAACAAACACGTCTTTAAGCTGTTTATATTCACAGTGACTGAAAGCACCTTGATTGAAATCAAATATACGCTCATTATCTTCAGTTGTTGCACCAAAAGAGTCAATTACTACCGTACATTACAAACAGCATCACAAAGTAATGAGATCTAACAATGTCAGAAGATTAGATTTTTCCTTTGATACATACTGTACATGCCTGCTCACTCTATTAGAGCCTTCTAACCAGGTGAATCAAGATGCAGTTAATGATCCTTTCTTAGCCACAGTGTCTTAATCAAATCCTGTCATAAAGAGGTTTAAAAGCAGAAGCAGAGGAGACTTCAACACATTCAGGAATAGACTAGGAATAATTGAAAATGTGTGAAATGGATAAAAGGTCCAAATATATTGCCCTAAAAAGAAAACAAACCATTCTTCTTTGTAGCAATGTGGACTTTTAATTCAAGACATTTCCCGAATACCAAAATCTTAATCACAACTCCAAACCTGTAATGCGCAACGGAAAA
Organism: Dicentrarchus labrax; assembly: GCF_905237075.1. NCBI lineage: Eukaryota > Metazoa > Chordata > Actinopteri > Moronidae > Dicentrarchus > Dicentrarchus labrax. The sequence goes on along the minus strand of NW_026136707.1, from coordinate 2,084,118 downwards.
AATTAAAAAAATGAAGGTTAGATTAGAAAATGTCTGAGTGAAATTAATTCTACCTGTCAAAACTACTTTTTGACATTCCTTCAGTTTAGATTTCCCATCAGTCTGCAAAGCATGTACAAGGTAAACTGTGCAGTGAACTCAATAGTTTGAAGGCAGATCTGAAGCCTACACACTACTTATAAACCACAAGATGTCAAGGTGTCAGAGATGTGGTGAATGGAGGAGAAATTGCTGCTTTAAGAAGTATACTTATGCTAACGATCCTTAGCTAAGGAATGGAAAATTACCATGACGACTATAATCAAATTAACTCGGGTCATCTGTAGGACACTACACAGCATTACCCTGCTACCTATGGCACAGAATAACAAGGACACTAAAGCAAAGTGTTTGCCTCAGCAAGTGAGCAAATACTTCTTTATTTTGTTGCTTTGCCTGCTCTTCTTGGCAAGTTGGTGGGGGTAATTGGCATGCAAGCTTCGGCAGGGCGGTTAGATGAGCCAGGTCCCGAGCCCGGGCAAAAAGCACAACGGCTCCGCTGTGCCCACAAAATTAGTTTAAAGCTGTGATTCAGCAACAGGCTGAGACCTGTACAGTGCCACTGATGCCATCCATCACTGCAAATCCATTTCTCTGGCAGAACAACTGAGCCACACCATCACCCCCCACCTCCCATACACAGAACCGCACAGCAGCAGGTAGAGAGAAATTCAAGAGATCTACCAATGCAGGTTTTTTCCAATCCAATACTGATGTTGATGTTTTTTAGCTTAAGTTGCCGATATATTTAACAATTCTTCTGGGTCTTCAACCATCTTCACGCAGAAAACTGTTTTAGTATTCAAACTCTGTTCCAAACCTCATGTGCAACACCATTTAGATTACCAGGACGATATTTACTTAATCTAGGAATGCACCATTCCTACTTTTTATCTTCCAATACTACTTCTGACATATAAAACTGGATGCCACCACCAAATATCAATCTGATACCAGTGTTTGGGATTATTTTTGTATGAGTCAATTACCATGAGGCTGTAGCTTCAGATCAAGGTTAACCACAGTGCTAACAGCTTAAATTAGTGCAGTGATAAATCATGGTAGAAGACAAAATTGAAATCAGGTTTTCTAACATACCCACTATACCGTAATGTTGCTGTGGTCAGGGAGAAACTTCAATCATATCAACGGCAGCTCAGGTCAAAACCAGACTCGATTATATCAACTTACTGGTCTAAACCCTACTAAAGACAACGGGGGGGGTTGGAGTGGGAGTGGATGCCTGGGTTGACTAGCCATAGTTCAACTATGTGAGTAAGTCAGTGTTGGCGTGGGAGGAAGACAATGGCTGGGATAAGGGGAAGAATCTGAGGAAGGGGGGGGGTGCCAGCTGATCGAATCTTCTCATTAACTTTGCCCAGGCCTGGAGAGAGCTAGAAGAGGAGGAGGAGGAAGAGGAGGGAGGGAGGATCGGTTTAATGAAGACTCCTGCCGCGAGGGTTCGTCTCGCCTACTGTGCGGCCCTGTGAATAAGCCTGGCAGACAGATGGGCTGAGGAATTGATCAGTGGAGACAATCCACAGAGACCTGCACAGACTCAGAGGCTGTGTTTTAGTTGAGGTGGAGTACACAATCAAGGATATCAAAGACGATGAAATGTCACTGGAATTTACTACCAGTGGGAGAAAACTCCACCTACAGTAAGAGGCGCAAATGCACGGAGGCACATATTCTAAATTGGAGTTTCATTTGAACTGACAGTGAGGGAGGGGCCCCAAACATCAAAACCACATCTCACATGCACACACTTATTATTTACCAGCCTGGCACATCTTGAGGTCTGAAAGTGATAGAGGACTGCTGAATCAGTCCTTGAAAGATCTGCCCAGACCTCTATTCTAAAGCCGCAGACATCTAGAAATAGAGGCTATTCGGTATCTTGGCCCCCGTTTCTCCGTTGTCCTTCTGAGAGCTGTCCCACTTTCAGCCCAGGCTCTGTGTGGCATCTATCTTTCACACGAGTGACAACGCCCCCCAACCCCGCGCTGCCACTCTCATTTTCATCGTCTATTGTTCCAGGCTCAGAGATTCAGCCCAGCACAGCAAGCCCTGCAATTCTGTCATCTCCACAAGCTCAATACTGCCTGCATTGCTGATAAGCAGCCAAACACTGAGGTGATGAATAAATCACAATACAGCATATACACACACTTACTGACACCAGGAGGAGGCCTATTTATTTGGTGTATTTTGGGTTATTTTGAAGAATTATGAATCAAATCTGGTGTACAGCTTCATGCTGTATCATTTGGTTGAGGTTCAAAGATCATTGCTGGCTCTAACAATGCGTGTATCGCTCTTTTCCTAAGTGCCATCCACACAGAAAGGCACTGAACAAAGCAAAATATGTCAGCAGTCTTATGTAATAAAAACTATTTATCAATCTGGTTTAAAAAGATGGTCTCCGCAAACAGATTTATGATCCATAATGAGCATATTTTAGATCCATAAACCAACTCCAGTGCAAGTTTTATCAATGAAGATTAACAGGAGGGAAAAGTGAAGCTCTTTCTGTGCTCTGAATAGGGGCAAGAATTGTACAGCCTTCTTTGTGATTTTTCGTTTTTCTCCTGCTGCCTGCCTACTTAACAGATGTAGTTTTTTTCCATGTATCAAGGAGTGTTCTCTATTTAATATATTTAGGCTAAAGTTATAAAGACAGAAGCATGAGTACCAGCAGAGAACAATAATATACTCCTCAGACCCACCATCCACGCTCCCTTTGTTGACTGTAATTTTCTTTCAGTTGTACCCGCTGTCCTGCTCATCATACAACTCCTTCTGCTCAGACACTAAAATTATCAGCTGCTTGTGGATAGCAGTGATGGGCAGTGAGTGAATACAGATTTTTCTTTTATTGGTTACTTGGTTGCAGAACTAAAATCCATAGAAAAACTTGAACATCCATGGTACCACTGCCAGTTCTTGTCTGTATGGAATTTTAGAAATATTCAGTGTGGAAATTTGCCACTTAGGATGTGTCTAAAATGTGTTTTATGGTGGTGTCTGCTAGTGTAGAAGATAGCAGCAAGCAAGTAATTCAATTCAATTCAGTTTTATTTGAATAGTGCAAAACCATAACAGAAGTTATCTCAGGACACTATTCATACAGAGCAGGTTATGAAAGGTTTTACATTTACAGCTCTAAACATAATCTCTGTGGTCAGTTCTGAGAGGAAACCTTCGGTACACATGTTCTCAGATGCAGCAACAGCAGTTTGGAGCTTTAAATAAACAGTTGGAATCGAGTACTAGCAATGATATAATGGTGGCACGACCTACAGTTTGACTACCGGTCAGACTTTATCAGCAGTCTTAACTAAGTCACACAACCACCTGCAAAATCTCACAGATCTCTGGGGAGTGCAGTGCAAAAACAATATAACAATGTCCATGTTTTTATTTCCACAGTACAAATAATAATTACATCCCAGCATGCATCTCTGTTCTGAGATTAGGTTGTGGGTTTGTGACAAATGTATGACACAAGGAGTGTAACCGACCTGGTAAAGAAAGTGCATAGAGCACGATAGATTCTTGTAGTTAGATCTGTGGTGCCCCGGGGGCTCAGACACCTCCAACAATTCAGGCCTAACACTGTCACCATGGTTACCACTGCCTGACACCTCTGGCAATGGCAAATAGACTGACCACAGTGGAACATTTGAGACGACGCTGGCAGAGCCTGTGTGCATCGTCACACAATAAAGACCTCAGGGCATGAGGGACAGTCACTGAGAGCCAGTTACATTTGGAGGAAGTAAAGAACTTCATGGACAAACACGACTCAGGGTGAAAAGGGGAACAGCACTGGCAGGGTGTCCATCTCCAGCTGGCATATTGTGGAATGTTAATTAAGCCTGCAAAGACAAGACACCTCCCTCTTAAATGTCACATCCTCACGAAGAGAGCGGGGAACATCGAAGGGTTTCGTTGACTTCTGTCAGGCAAAGGGTGCCGTGCTTTGTTTGCCTTTCCAGTGGCAATTTCTTTTCTGTTCTCTTTACCCCGAGCATTTTCTCTTAACATTCTCCTGCTCCTTCTCTCTGCCCTTCTGTTATGCTGTTTACTCTGTGATGAATGGCTCTATTTCAAGTTGAGCTTTTTTTTTTTTTTTTTTTTCTTTTAGCTGGAATAGATTACAATCTGTGCAATTGTGCGGAAACAAGATTGATCTCGCTAAAAAACACTGTGGAGGGGGCAGCAGAGGAAGCAAAATATAGACTGCAACAGCACTTCACTCTAATGTAGAAATTTTCAGACCCATTTCTTCGATGAAGGCTTTTTAGACTGCTATGGCTCTTGCAGAAACACGTCTTGATAAGGGGGCTGGGAGGCCAGTAGAGGGGTGTAAACAAATTTTGTGGTGGTTTGTAATGAGACATGACACAGTGAGAATACTGTGGCCTTTTAAATGGCAAGCCTCGTTATCAGCCTGGTTTCATAGCCTCAGAGGGGCAGAGACTCAGATAATGGGGCATTAGTAATGATGGGTTGGACAGGAGACCTGCTGTAGCTTAATATGAGAGGTTGCTCAAGCAGTGAGTTCATGTAACAATAGACCTTTTTTTTTAACAGAGATGCTGCAATACTACCGTGAAGAAGACCCGTCATTACGCCAGCTTTGTCTTTCACACTGAACCAAACAACGCCGGCATAACGCTGCTCCAGTGCTTGTTATTAGAGAGCATGCTGGCTTCCCAGAAGGCGTGTCGTGTAACGAAACAGCTTTGGCGTCGACTGTTACTACTTCCACTGCTGCCTTAATGGTGGAACAACATCGCCACGCGAAGCGCAATAACGCTGCAACAGTTCCCCTCGAACAGGCTGAATAAAAGGAGCTACTGAAATTGTACAAAGTGAGTGTGGTTTTACCATCAATATGAATCACAAGAAGTTCATTGTGAGCAATACTTTCCTTAATCAGGTTTCTGGCTGAGCTTGTTACAGTCTTGCTATTTTTCATGATTTATATTTAATATAGTGTCTAAAGAATGGCCTACGGTACCCATTGAATATTAAGCAATACCTAAAATTACTTGAAATAATAATTGCCTTCCTCACAATTCAACCAAAATTAATCACATAGGACGAGTGGATTGGAAAATGAATCCTTCCTGCTAAGGTGAGAAAAGAACTGCGATTTTAAGAAGGGATTCAGGGCGGTTTTGGTCATGACAGTTAATATGAAAACTAAAGAAGTAAAGTTTTTTAATAATCTATGTGGGGGCACATTTATTCCAGGAGGGAAAAAAAACGAGTTTATGTGCAATTCTTTAATTAAACGACTTACTTAACAGAAGGAAAGGTTTTGGAGGAAGGTGGAGGGGTAGTAGGCGTTGTCAGTGCAATAACTCACAAGCCTTCAGGTTGCCTCTCCTCCCTTTTCCAGGAGTAAAAGAGAAATGCTCTTATTCTCCAGCTGGATGCCAGGGGAGAGTGAAAGGACAGGGGGAATGAGTCTTACGGAGCAGTGGGAAAAAAACCTGTCCAAGGTCTAGGGAGCTGAATGGTTTACACGCTGGCTGCCAGCTTACGTTTCGTCTTAGTGTCACAATTTGTTGGGGAGCATCACGGACGCTCTAAAAAGAGCGGGCTCTCTCCCAAAGCCTCCCCGGCGGCTGAAGAGTTGCTAAACGTCACTCACGATCATTCAGCCACCAGGGAGAGGAGAGAGAGTAAACAGAGGGGAGGAAGGAGAGTAAAAAAGGACAAATGAAAGAAAGAAACAGAGAGACAGTGACAGAATGTGACAAAGAGTGGGAGGAAGGATAGGGGGTTGATGGTGGGACAACCAAAAAAAACTAACGGGGGAGTAAAAAGTAGAAAGAGAGACAGAAAGTAAAAAAATTCTGATGCATGCTAATCCTTGTCTCCTGTGGCGCTCTGTCTAATGTGAGAAAAGGCTACTGAGCTGTAGAGCTTGGAACCGTCAAGGGATTGGACATGTTTGCTCGCCGAGCAAAGCACAAACAACAACAGGCCATCCTGAAGTCTACCGGTTTATGGACATCTTACGGCAGTGCCCAGGTTCTGCTGCCGTGTTCACAGTTGGAACAAAGACAGAAAGAAAAGAAGTTTGTTTCTGTCAAACTGATGCTGTCTACAGGATCCATGCCTACTCTCATCTTTCCTCCACCGGTAGCAAAGAGCGTGGGAACCGCTTTCAGAGCATTGTGCAGAGGCGGAAGACTGACCCCGCCTTATCGACCAGCGCTCGCAACGCACATCTTCATGGCTGATGTGGCCAGCTGCCAAATGTACAGTGCCTTTAAAACAACAACTATTGATTAAGATAAAACTATATACATATTTCTCCCCACCAGTGGTGAAACTATCAGAACTAAAGCAGTGTTTACGTAACACTGCTATTAATCTGGATCCTTCGGAGTAGAAGCTGCTCTTGCTCACTCCATGCAATCCTTTTATGTAGGGACTTATGGCTGTTACATATCTTTACTCGGCATGCCATAGGTTACATTTTTAAATTAGGCTTGGTACTATTCATTTCCTGTGATGGTTTTATGAAAATAAAAAAAATAAAAACTACAGCTCCCATCATGCTTTCAGTGATCCACATAGGAAGTGAACATGTTGCCATGGCGTCAGTCTGTCTGGACAGAAGGAAGCGTGTGCTTCGGCGGCATTCACACAAAATCCAATGTGGCTCCTTCCCACAGGGTTGTGCGGAGGCCGTGTATATTTTTATGCTTTAGAACATAACCACCGTAAAACAAGTAGAAAATAACTTTTTATTTCCCTGACTCACTGCTTTGTTCTTGCTAACGCCGCTCCCTCTTCCATTCACCTCCTATCTCACTCAACCACCGCTGCTCTCTCTGCCTTTAAAGACACACCTTCAAACAAGGAGCCCAAAGATGCAAATCCCTGCCATGCTGCACCGAGGCACTGAGTCACACCGAGTCAAGCCAAGCCTGCACATGTGTATGGAAAAGGACTGAACAGCTCATTTGTCGTGGTTGCCACAAAGAGCCACCTACAGCCCAAATGTTTCTCTCTCAAACGTGTCAATCAGTCTTCAGATTTGTGTCTGCAGAGGTAGTCGTGTGCACCAACGCAGCTTGTGGGAGTTTTCCTACAGCCAGAGTGAATGACAGCGAGGCACTGAAGAGACCCCTTTCTCTGAGCTGACACCGCTGATTTGAATATCAAAACATGATGTAAAACGGTGATTAAAAGCCAATTACTGCTCGTGTCAATGAAAAGTCAATTAAGTGTTTCAGGGGCCGTGAACGGGTTTTTGCCAGGGTAATGACAGTGGGAGCAGAGAACAAAGGGGAAAAGAAGGGATACAAAGGAGAGAAGCAAAGGGGAAAATGAAAGAAAGCGGCTGAGGACAAACACAGCCAGGTCGGGGCGGGTGCAGAAGACATTGAAATTAATGTGTGAACATCATCTGCTGTAGAGACAGGATTTCTTCCATTCCCGTCACCATGCAGTCATGAATTATGAACAATTTGCTTAAAGGCAGCATTCAATTAAGAGTCAAATCCACTGGGAGTGTTGAGCGGGAACGTTTTCTGACAAAACCTTAAAAAACAAAGCCACTCGTCCTCTTATTTAAATGACTCCATTATAAAGTCCTAGAGCCCCCCTCCTGGCCAAGTTTCAGTTGATTGATCCTGCATTACTTATTTATATACAACTAATGAACAGTGAATATGTAAAACAGAGGAAAGCAGGGGCAAAAAAAAAAAAAAATGTATTCAAGCATGGTGCATGGTACAGCTGCCAGGTTTTTGATCATCCGCCTGGAGCCTGCAGGAGCAGCCGTGTTTGCCATGTTGAAATGCAGCGGCGGCGACACGCTGCAGCAGCCTTAACACCCCGGGAGACAAGGCTGAGGCTGAACATGCCGCTGCCCCAACGGGCTCCACCGACAGGAAAAAATAAATAGCTAAGAGGCAAGCTAGTGCTGCTTAACCCTGTGCTTTAATTATTGAGAAATGCCTGCAATTGCCAGAACGCACAACACTCTCAACTCAAGAGGCTTGTTAGGGAGTAATGAAGAGGTTTGGAGCGAGAGGGGATCATTTTAGAGAGGTGCCAAACTGGGGTAGATCTGTGTTGAGAGGATCTGTGTTGGTGCTTGTCCGCCTCTTCCTGTTTTTGTGTAATGAAAGGCCGCAAGAAAAGAAGAGTAAAGCAGAGAGCTTGAGACCGGTCTTTAAATGCAATGTTACTCTACAACTTGGCAGTCAACCATTCCACTCTCTGCCTCAATTTGCTGTGTCGCTCCATCCATCCCTCACTAATTCACCACCAATAAACTCGTGCACACTATCAACAGAAATGCATTCCACACACACTCACACTCACACACACACACACACACACACACACACAGTATGCAACTGTAATCAAGCATTCCAGTTTACAACGAGTTTACAACGGAGTATTTTTCCAAGATCTAACCCTCTGAGACGGGTCTGGCAATAATGACTGGAGTTATTTAAAGGAAACATTTGACAGTGTATCTGTTGGGGTCACTGACACTGTGAGGGCCAGATGGTCATCTAGTCTGGCTTGTCCTTTCTCAACAGCCTTTGCCTCTGTACCCAACTCGTTCAGAGTTATTTCCAGGATTAAGTGCTGGATTGTTGTACTTTGCATTTCCTCTACATGAACTCTTAGCTGTCCTGGCCTCTCTCACACTCTGAGAACAAGTAAATAAATTAGGAGTTTTGTTACAAAATGCTGCTTGCGAGAAACCCTGAAAGCGGTGTTTATCCATCCATATGATTTTGCACAGCAATGAAAGGAGTAGGGATTAACCAATCAACCGACAATCGATCATAATCACAAACTGGATGTTTGGTAATCGGCCAAGAACTGCTTTAACTGCTGGCTCGCAACACATGCCTAAACCTTTAATTTATGTGTGACAACAACTGAATACAAGCTTTTCATTTTAATGTTAATGGAGTGGGCACAAACCCTCATAAACTGGTCTGGCTGTCAATGTGCCAAGATTGTGCCAAGAGAGAGACATAACTTTCTTTTGCTGACCAGTGCTGTTTGTTAGTGTTTTATTGTTGTAATTCTTTGCCATTTAAACCTTTAATACAAACTGGCAGCTAACATATAGTAAATGCATCTCAGACAATGTCCTATAAATTTGTTTTCCAAAGCTTTTTGCTGCCTCATTGAAAATCTTCCTGCAACTGGAAAACATTTAAAAACCTCAACCACCAAGCACACACAACTATGATACACAAAAAGCACATGCTTAAAACAATGCTATAGTAAGGTTTTACACTTAATGTGCACAACGTCCATTTTTGCTGTAAGTTCAGGTGAAATACTTCCTTTTATCAGATTTGGGATCAGTCAATCACAGTGTTACAATCACTAGAATCAGCACCATTAAAGTAGTATCTGTGCATCCTTACAACTCCAGTGCTGTCCCTATTTTAACATGTTATCAGTCGAGGATGTATACCATGTACTCTTACTCACCATGTTCAAAGCAGCCACATGTCATCCCAACTCTCCATTCTTCTTATGTTTATATGTGGAACAATACATTTTCTCTTTTGAGGTATGAAAGAAAAAAATACAAAAAAAAAAAACAAAAGATTGTTATTAATAATCTGTGGCGTATATATTGTGGTTTTCAATACCCGCAAGTATTTGCTTTTGTGTTTTTCTTGCAATTAGGTTAACAATTTAAAATGAGTGCTGCATCTGTTAGAACTCAGACTGGAAAAATATTACCTGTTTATTACCTGGCAGCTGTACTGACAGCCGATGGTTGTGGGATGAATGGGTGAGGAATTATAAAACAACAGAAGACAGTTGCATGCAAATGTATGACTCTTCTCTCTCTGTAGTTGATGTGTGATCATGTGCACGTTCCCCACAAACCAAACACGTCAAGAGAGCAGACTAGCTGGAGCTCAGCTTTTGATCGTCACTGTCTGTTCTCTGGCTAAACGAGCTTTGATGAGAGGGGTGGGGGAGAACAACTGAGAGTGTGAGTTGTTTATACTGCTCAAGAGAAATTTCATTTGCTCACTTTGTAACAGTTTGGACAGTCATCAGCGCACCAGCACGCAGAAGCCACGCAATATCCCCCACACATCATCAGTGGTTTTTGAACCAGAAAGTGGGGGGTTGGTGTACAGAGAGGGCACTGAAACTGGATTTTGTTCCATTATGCATGATAACAAAAGCCAGAGACCCGTGGTGTATTGCGGTAAGCTGCTGAGACTGTGGCCAAAATGATTCGGCCACAAGGAAAAATTCTCAGTGCCTGCTGGGCCAAACCTTAAAAACGCTGCATGACAATCCATAAATTCTCTTCTAAGAAGAGAGAGTTCACTTCTAGCTGAGGAGCTTCAGCATGGTTCAGTGCCATTACCATTTGAAAGGGGGGAGAAGATGAGTGCAGTGGCAGGGTGGGAGATAGACCGGCGTGCAGAAAGAAAGGCTGAAGGGGAGTGCGGCAAGAGAAGAGCGGCTGACTTGTTGAACTTGGCGCATGGATGAGCTTCATTCGTCAACAGAGCACTGGAGCTACTCCCTATTCAGGTTTTGCCCTTGAGACAACGTTGGCCTGGCCTGAGTCTGTATTATGCAGTTGGAGACTGTATCTGAGCTTGTGTGGGGAACTAAGAAGAGACTGTAACAACTTTGGGGAAAGTAATCCTCCCACTGTGCCAAACTCATAAAAACAAACTCCCATGCTGCACTTTTACATACTTCTACCAAACAGTAATACGAGACAAAACCCCAATAAAGTTTGGATTTTAAAATATTCCTTTATTGCTACTGTGTCCATTTCCTGAATTATGCATATGACCTTTGGGTAAGATATAAAGTGATGACTAATTTATGAGATTATGGGACAGTAGAGTAGGGCCCAAAGGAATAAGCAGCATCAAACATATATAGTCTTTGTGGGGGTATACAGTGCAGTCCCAAAGCAGTAACATTGTATGGCTCTGTGAGCCTGAAAAATACTGGCTATGATTCGAGGGTGTTTTTGGGTGAACAGGGTAGAACTTGTAGTCCTTTTTGAAACACTTTCCTGCAATTTTAGGATAACACATCCAAAATGATCCAAAACCAAGCCATGGGTTTTTATGGCATAAGAGTTATATGTTCTTCAGAGGCTGAGTCACATGACCCCAATCTGACTGGTAATGTGTTTCAAGACCAGACAACAAAAAGCCCCCAAAACAAGGCAAAAGTGAGGACAACACAGGCCCGTCAGAGCATCACCAGAGAAGACACTGGAGTCCGCCTGAAGCTCATGGTCAATGTATACAATTCCAATGTGCTGGAGTAGAGAGCCAACACAACAGAATAGACTTGTTGTTCTTACTGCATTTTATGTGTATATAACCTGCATGAACATAAAATATGGACTATATAATAAGTAGAATTTCATGCTGTGACAATGTTGTGTTTCTTTATGGAACAAAACAATAACACACCCACACAAAGGTGTATCTCGAGGACTTGCGTTTCCATACAAACTACTATTCAGTGACAGAGAACACCGAGTACCTACCCACTACTGAATACTTTCTTCATACACAATCTTAGGTATGCCTGCAGTCCTGGTCCTAGTGGAGGAACCACAATGACGGGTCATTTCTGAGCCACCGTCTGTGAAATTGTGCTTCAAATTGAATTTTGGGCTTTTATGAAGGAAAAATGAACAGAAATATCAACTTTTGAGAAGCCAAGAACCCTCCTCAAACTGAGGGAATAGAAAAATTAAATTGTGCACTTCCCTGTGTTGCTTTCTCAAAAACCTGTTTTTTGCCCCCCACACTGGGGCAGCCAGGTAGGTTATCACACCTGCTGGGTTGATGTTGCTCACTGCCGGCAGTCCCTTACTTCTCCCTTTTTAGCACAGTTCCACGCCCGTTTGGAACCGAATGGAGCTACACACACACACACGTGCACAATGACACACACACACACACACACACACACACACACACACACACACACACACACACACACACACACACACACACACACACACACACACACACACACACACACACACACACACACACACACACACACACACACACACACAAATCTTTAAATTTAGCCAAGCTATTTCATGGAACACTGAAGCACAAACAGTGAGCACAGAAGGCAGAGTATATGCTGCAGAGTGGCTAGTGATAACAGTTGGTTGGTCTACAGTGGAGAACATTTCCGGAGGCTTTGGGTTACCTCTACGGATTGATAGCCACCGTGCATCATTTGGTGACTCATTTCAATGCCAGAAAAAAATGTGGCGTTTTCTCAAAATGACAGAAAAGCTTTTTGAAACAGAATTTTGACCACAAACGGGCCCCCAGATTTATGCTAACAGTCTTAACAGCTTTTTAAAACCACGAGTCGCACTTCCTTTTAAACTATAAAGAAACAGGTACAGGAATATGAGGAGCCTTTTAAGACCCCTTCCAGACTTGTTTTAAGACAGAAAAATACTCTGCTTTAATTAATAATTTGTGTCTTTTTTTTTCCTTCACCAAACAGTTCAATTACCTTTCCTCTCCTTCCTCTTTCTCCCTCATTGAAAAACACAGACTCCATTAATATGCAAGTGTTTTTCTTTTTAAAGGTTTAACTACTGGACACAAGATATCACTGGCATAAGTTGGAGAGATCCCGCTTGGCTTCCAAACTAGTTGTGATTTCATACAAAACCTATTTGTACATACTTGGATTAAACTAAATTCAAGGTGAGTACTGATGACAACTTATGCACGCACATCATTCTGCACAGTTAAGCTCAAACAAGTGACTGCAGTATCAAAATCCTGTCAGGGATTCAGTGCCACACATAAGGTGCAACTTCCAAGAACTGGTTTGTGACTGGTAACACATAGGTGTGGCACAAAATACATGTTTTAGCAGGAAAAAGTTTCCAGCAAACACTCCTTGAGGAAAGTGAATGACTTATGACGCCTCCTGAGCAGAAAAGTGAGTGTTGATGACTTGATCTGATGAGTATGAACAATCCGGTGTTCTTTAGCCCTCGGTGTTGACAGGAGGTTGGGAGCCAAGCACCGGACAACACCTCAGCAAAAGCATGCTTGACAGGGCAGTGTGAGTGTAATAGATTTGAAGTTCTCCACTTGGAGCTGGAGAGTGTCGAATCACCATGGAAACTGAGAAGGCTGTTTGGCAGGTTTGAGTGGCTTTTGGTTTGAAACACTTTTTCCGGTTAGGGGCTTCAGCTGCGGCGCTACTTCTCTCACGGTTCTGAAAAACCTCCAGTTGCAAACCGCTCTCTTTCTCTGATCATACTCTTCTATTTCCTTCTTCCTCCCCAGCTCAGTAAGGCAATCATCACAGCCCCGCGGTGCGAGAGCGTCTTAGCTATGGCAGATAAAGGCTGGGAGATTGTCAGTAATGACGGGTCCACCAGCGCTGAAACTTCCCAGAGCTGCTTGTTTCAGCAGTAATTACGATGGGGGAATGGTGCACCGTGACTGGCTCTAAAAAGCTTACCGAGCCTTTTGCTTGTGATGCCATGTCAACTTTTTTACAGTAGGCAAGTCAGTCGGATAAGTAAAAAGGGGACTTAAAAGCTAAACAAAATGTGTGAAACAAAGAGGTAAAAAGCAGAGGCGGCAGGCTCGGCACTGAGTAATGTGGAGGCCCGGGCAGGGGGAAGAGAAGAGAGGGAAAGTGCTCTGAAGTCTATGAATAGGGATGAGATTGGATCATTGGTGCTCGATGTTCTCCAATCACAGCTCTGTTGAAGAAGGTGGAGAGTGAAGTGATAAGACAGGTGAAAAGGAATACAAGAGAGAGCATAGAACAAATAATGGGGGAGGACGATGGGTTCCAAGAGGCAGGAAAGGGAGTGATTGAAAATAACCGCAAACAGGAAGAAAGGACTGACAAGTGTGTGTGTGTGTGGATGTCTGAAAAGGCTCTGCTGTACCACGAAGGAAAAAAATCTATCATCTTGCTTCCCCTGTGTCACTTTCTCTGAAGCTGGCCCTCAGTAATCACCTTCTTCACCCTCTCAACTGCTTCATCCTCGCCTCCTGTTCTCATCCCATCCGCCCACTCTCATCCCCTGATCTCTGAGACACACATGCGCTTATGAGGAGAGCGCTTAACCCCCCTCTCCATGGATCTGCCCGGCCCGAAAGTGTGCGCCGATGTGCAGAGAAACTCAGGGCGCAAACGGCAGCCATGAAGAGAGTGCTCTGCTTCTTCATCCCACTGTTGGGCAGAAATTGGATATTGAGTGCAGGGGCGAAGCCCGCTGAGGAGGCATGAATGAAGATGAACAAATTTCAAACAACCACACACACAGAAAGGTATGACATGGCTGATATTATTGAAAATGGTAAGAGTTAGAGGTAGATTTAGTGAACTTGTCCACCTGTGTCGGCTAGCATAGAGAAGTCATTTATTATGGGTCGGTCACACAGTGCAGTTACGGGATGAAGGTGGCCATGATAAAGGAGCTGCTTCAAGTCAGGCTGTTCTGAAAAAGCATCAAGATAATTGCATTCATTGCAAGAGCAGAAATGAAAAACTAGGTGATTATTTACCGGTTGATATGGATATAAATATACACTCACTGTGGAAAAAGACCCCATAATGCTCCTAATGCCTTTCCGTGCATTTAAATCCTATAAATGCCAGATGATGGCATGTTTTACTATCTCACTGCTGAAAGCTTCTTTTATGGGTGGAACAATTTACGTGCCTGTAGAGACAAATTTAGTGATGAGTCAATTAATTGTTTGTTGTTTGATAGGGAATTAAAAATGAATTAGATTAAGTAAGTTATCAAGGTAAATGCCTTGGATTTGGTACTACTCTGTTTAATATGATTGCAAACAGAATATCTTTGGGTTATTGACAGTTGGTCAGACAAAACAATTTGAATACGTCACTTTGGCATCTCGGTACTAATGATGTGCTTTTTTTTCTTTTAACAAACAATTTATCTAAAAACAATTCACAGATTAATAACCAATTAAAATAACTAAGCGTAGCACACAGAATTCTGTTTGAAAGGTTTTAAAATCCTCTTCTACTGAATGTCATCCTGCTGCTGTGAATCATTGTCGCTGTACCTAATGTGTTGATATGTCTTTGAAAAAAATAAAGGCCAGATAAATCCTTGCCACTGTAACACCTGCAACAATCACAGAAAGACACATTGATTCTTTAAAAGCAGAGGGCATCAATTTAAGCATCTTAATTTGTCAGCAGCCAGCACCTCAATAAACAAACTCTATTAAATCCAAGCCGTGCACATTTACATTCCAGCAAAGAGCTTGCAATTACGCGTTTAGATGGCATACGTTGGCAATTAATACAGCAATCTTTCTTAATGCCCCACCTAGGGAATTTGTAAACATCAATTATAGAAATAAGAGCCTCTCAGATAAACAGCCTCATGCTCTGCAGCAGTCGCAGCATGATGTTGGCAATAACATTTTTTTTTTTCTAAATTTCATTGGAAGCTAATATGTTACATCTCCAAATCAACCACCTCCACCAAATCATTTTTCAGAGTGAAAGACATTATGGTGGTGGGTGGTGAAAACTACCTGAATCTTTGCAACTAAAAACAGGCTGGCTCTTTCTGATGGATATGTGAGGGGAAACGGTCTTTAAAAGGTAAAGGAAACCACCCAGCTCCACTGCTCTGCTGTCAATATGACTAATCAGACTGGTCAGACCTGATTATTCCAACAGCTCCTGGTCAATAGCCACATACTCCATCAACTGCACCCATAAACCACCAGCTTTTTGAGTCAACAGAGTCCGTGTTCGATATCGTCTTCACTGACCTGCGGGTAATGAGACGAGTGGACTGGAAACCAGGACAGGAAAAACTCAATAATCTGTTGTAGGGTTCCAACTAACAATTATTGATTCAACTGCTGAATATTTTCTCCATTAATGGGTTTAAAATGTCAGAAAATACTGGAAAATGTCCATTATAAATAATTTGTTTGTTTTATCAACAATGAAAAACCAAAAAAGGAATCACTAAATGTTTGGCATCTTCCTTAAAAAGTGACTTACACGATCCATCCAACTCAAATAATTTAACCAGGATTGACATGGACTGATGGGTAAAGCAGTTCCAGCCGGTGCTTATCAGTTGACAGAGAATGTCGATAATTTATCAGATGATCACTTAGAAGAGTTTCTGTCAGAGTGAGTTCAATACTTTGGGATTTTTCAACTCAGACATCAGTCTGTAATTGCAATCGTTGCAGGCCTAACTCTGATACAAAAATTTAAACAAAATAAAAAATGGAGAAAGCCCATTTCTAAGATTGTGCTCACAGGCAGGTTTGCAACTTTTGTTTACAAGCCGTTGGTCAGCGGTTACAAGTTAACTTTTCTGCTACGGTTCAGACGAAAGTAAACACACTGCAGGTCTGATTGCACCCTGAGCACACTGATATCATCTACAATCCATTTTAAGTAAGCGGCACTAATAACATAAGTTGAACTGAATAAGATAAAACTCAATCCCAGCTGCTACTAAAGAAGCCATATTTAATGACATAATCCTCCTTTTTAAGCTTAAATTAACTAACCTTTACGAAGGGTTACCCCAGGGTGAAGCTTTAAATGGCTTATTGACATCTCACGCTCACATGGTAGAATGTGTGTGTGTGTGTGTGTGTGTGTGTGTGTGTGTGTGTGTGTGCACGCACTGAGGTCTGATTGAGTCGCCATACATCGACTGCACATTTTCTGAACATCAAGAGGGGGAATAACGTATAATCCCAAACCCCAGGAGTCCACTTTAAGTAATTACAGTGTTGCACATGCAGATGAATCTGTTGCACAAGTGAAATGGCAAGTTCGAAAGCTCTAAGACATTTGCAATCATACTTCATTGTAATCAAGGCCTCAGATGAACCTTTTGAATTGTTAAAGCAATTAAAACACTTGATTAGATGTACTTAAATGGTGAGACAAAATATAAAAATAAAAAAAAGAGAAACACTGGGCATAAGAGGCTAAACTGTGTCTTAAAAATATATATGGACACAACCACTTATTTTATAAAAAACAAATTATAGGTGCTCCTGCCCCTTTTTGGGTGAAAAGGTTAATATTAGTGGACTTTGTCACTTCTATTATTATGATGCTCTGTCTTACTTCTACTTGGGTGATAGCCATGCTCTCAGTTTTGGTACTACAGTTTCCACAATGCTTTGAGGGATATAAACAGGAAACATACTTTGGAAGCTATGGATTCAGTGAGTTAGGTTCCAGCCCATTTTTGCACCTATTGCTATTGTAAATTGGCATAATCAAAAGTATGCTGAAATAGCAAGAGAGAAACTGTCGAAAAATTAAAAACGTGTTTCAGATGTTATAAAGACAACAGAGTGGACATCAGATACAATGATATGCTTGGAAAGCGGAAGTCAAACTAAATCTATCTCTCAATAAATATGTGTATCGTGTCGTAGAAGTAGTAGAACTTTTGATACAAACTGCAGAAGACGCTTTTTAAGGATTTTAAAGTACCTGCAGGTCTCTGCACATACAAACACTGCCACACACTCCTAGAAGGACATAAGAGATAATTGAGAGG
The DNA here is from genome assembly GCF_905237075.1 of Dicentrarchus labrax. Taxonomy (NCBI): domain Eukaryota; kingdom Metazoa; phylum Chordata; class Actinopteri; family Moronidae; genus Dicentrarchus; species Dicentrarchus labrax. The sequence continues at coordinate 2,066,459 of NW_026136707.1, read as the reverse complement.
GATCGTGTTTGTATGAGTCTCTACATTGTCTTGTAGGAAAATCCTACTCATTCTGCCTTTAATTGCCTCAGTTGGCTGCGTCACAGCCAGCGCCGCAGCCTTTTAGTAGAACAAATGAAAACCGGCATCAGATGATCCAACACAAGGTCTCTGTTAATAAATAAACCCTTACATGCAAAGTTCCTTTTTTATTTTACAGAGTCAGAACATGCTTAGTGCTTATCAATACAGCACAAAGCAAACTGCCGGCACAACCAACTACACACCATTGTGGTGCACACAAAATTTTAATATCAGAGAATTTCCTTCATCTGGCATGAACTCGCTCTATTCTTACTCCGCGTCGTCTGAAAATATAACAGGGGATCGGCATCCAAAGGCATTTCCATCAAATTAGAGAAATCTGTGGTAAAAAATAAATATATAAATAAATAATTGGACCAAATTTCTGGATTAATATAACGGTCCTGAATTGAAGATTAATGACAGAGCCCAAATCCTGGGCATGCAGATATCCTGTAAATCTAGCTGAATCATTTCCACTGATAAAACCTCGATAAGATTAGTCCCAGACAAAAGATAAGGTAGAGAAGAATTTTCTTACAAAGTGAATGAACTTGTCAGACTAACTTTGGGTGATCGGCTTCTCCTTGTACTGTGGATCCTGGCAGCAGTAAAAAAAAAAATAGTTGCAAGACTTACCATGGCTGCAGACCTCTTAGTGTTTGTAGACGGGAAGAAAAACTATGAAAATGTTTGAGCTTTTCGTGTTTTACTCTGAGACATGCTTCAATTTTATGTGTCGCATCTTGTTTGTTCTGTGCTATTTATAGTTTTGTCTTTGCTTAAGCTCTGTCTTGTGTATATGTTTGTGTAGGTTGTGTAGTTTTTGACAGAAAAAGGATAAACCAAGCATTCACAGCTAGACCCAAAAGCTCTGCATACATCACCACCAACTGATCTTCAGAGACTGTCCATGGCCTTGTCTTTCCAATCAACAAAGCCTTTCCCTCGAGACCACAAAGATCACCTCAGGAATGGCACAAAAAAAAGCTGAGGTGAACCCCTCGCAGTCTTTGCTTGCGGTGGACCTCATTTTCTCCCACCTCCTCAAGTCCCTGTATCCCTGTAACTTTGAAGTCCAGCCAGCAAAGGGCTTTGAAAAAGCCTGCAATCTCCCCACCATGACCAGGCAGAGGATTAGCCAAGCCCTGCAGGACAGAGTGGAAAGAGGACGGAAGAGGGCTGGAGGAGGAGTAGCGCCATTTCCACAAGGGCCGTGTATGTGCAAGCAGCTCTCCCTCCGGCCAGAGCTGTGGGGGATTAACAAGCTACTAAGGAAGAAGAAAACAGACCTCCAGCCCCTTTTTCATGAGTTCCGAAGAAACCAATTTACAGCTGAGAACTGAGGGGGGCCGCTAATTCTCTCCAAAACCGCCTCCTGTTTAAACTCAAAATCTTTGTTGTGTCACTCACAAAATCTGCTTTTGTGAGACGGCAGACAGTTCCAGGGTTCCCTAGTTTAAAGGAGGAATGCATCTACAAAAGGTCTCAATTATTGATACGGGAACCTCGTTGACTCAAAAGTAACATTTCAATGGCCACAATGTGGGCAAAAAAAAGCAGTTAAGCTCCTAATCTCACCATCAGACTTGATAGGATCAGTCATGGGGGAAGTCACCCTGGAAAGTTTGTTTTCCCTTGTGAGCCAAAACAACAGAGATTATTCCTCTTTTATCAATTCTGGGCGCCAATATTGGCTTACACTTTGGGCGGTAAATATTTCATAAATGTTCTGCTCTCAATACAGTTTTAAAGTCATGCATTCGCTGGCGCTCAACCAAAATGTAATAAAAGCAGAATATAAGCCGGATATAACGTGGTTGTCAAGTGTACGCTGTCTAAATGTGTCAGCTGAATGTCTAATGCAAACAATCTATTATTTTAAGCGAAGAGACGAGGAGAAAGGGCCTTTTTTTTTAGAATCTTCTCTTACAAAGAGTCTGTGAGGTTATGGAGCAGTCACCAGTTAGGTAGACTATTGAACAAATTGCTGGCATGTCTCTTTGAAGCGTCGCTAAATCTACAGCATCAGGATACAATAAGACAGCACTATCAATAAGTAATAGCAACTTAGCTTACCAGTGAGGTAGCAGGAACAATGGGCCTTGATTTTAAACAACACTGCTACACTGCTGCCTCCCCATCAGTGCTTTTCAAGTAATGGGGTCTTTTGTCTTATCTGTGACTGAAGGGAGCTTGAGGACTTTGCCCTTCATCCCTTTGTTGTTACAGAGTCTCTTGTGGAAATGGAAGATTGGGCCATAGGCGTGGGTGTGCGAGGAAGAGCTAGGCGGCCATGCAAGCACATCAGACTTGAGCGGTCTTAATAAAGCTTCCCTCTATCCTCCCCAGAGATCTCCTCACCCCAATTATACGCCTGACACCTCTACCCTCCTCCAGCTCCTCTTATTTCTCACAGCCCCCACCTCACCATCCAGTTCCCAGCTCTGATCATGGCTCTCCCTTTGCTGGGCCCAAAGCCCCAGAGGCCTGCACAATATCAGGCTGCTGGTGGCGTTTGCTTCACAGTCTGCTGCCTGAATTGCATCAGGAACGTGTCTCTTTTGGTATTGACAAAAGATCACAACTGTTCAGCCAATGACCGCGTAAACTTAACACACACAGAGACAAAAGTCTTCGACAATCCACCAGAGAACTCAGTCTGGCCAAGTGACGTCATAAGCACTATATTTTGTAAAATTGAATCAGGTCATTTGCAGCAATTGTAATGCTCATTGTATCAAACTTGTGACCGGTCCATGTCATCCAAGCCAATAGAAAAATTAAACACACACAGTGAAGTGCAAACCTGTGCAGGCATGCCTAAGACGTTCTCTGAAACACTTACAAATGATCAGAAGATCAGGTCTAACAACTCTTCTACCGTGATGATCAATCAAAAACTGAATGCACGCTCATGTCATCCATGTTCACTGAAAGTTGGATGACAGAAAAATAATCAGTAACAATTTTGGTAATTATCATTTTGGTCATTTTCTAAACAAAAATGCAAGACATTGTATGATAGCACATTGGGTTTTGGCAAGTTTGGCTTTTTGTTAATTATGGCTTACTGGTTGTATTTGTATGGCCATTTTGACAATTTTCTCACAAGTTATACACCAACTGATCAAGAATGTTGTTCTTGTTGAAGAATAAGAATGTCAGATATAAAACTAAACTATTGAAATGAGCTTAGATAAGTCTGTCATGCTTAAGTAAAGTTGCACAGACTGCACCCTGATAATCTGACCTTTCTGCAACAACAAATTCTCAAACTTTACAGGTCAACAGGTTACCAGAACTTTTTCCAATTAATACAAGCTTTGTGAGCCCATCAGTCTCTTGTTTACAAGCCATGGTTGACTTGCAATCGAAACAGTGTGAGCCAAAACAAACCAGATTAGAACATGCCTAAAAAGGTCAACTTCTCTGGTGAGTTACAAACCAAAGAAACACAGACATACTAACAAGTCTAACAACAGAACAGCTCATGAGAAGCACATTACAAAAACATGGGGCTGCCACTCCTGCTGTATTGTCTATTGTCACTAGTTTTTGAGACATTTTTGCTGGTTTTACCGTCAGATGCTTTCAAGGTCACAGCAGGCCTGCATCTGGCCAGCCATCTGTTTCCAGCCATCCCATGAGGCGTCCTGTCATCCGCGCTCCTTGGCCTTGTCCTCTACTGTCCACATTCAAGCTCACTGGGGAATGCTTGGCCAGACACAATAGCCTCTCAGTGATTCTACAGGTTTCTGATGCATTTGTGCAGTTGTTTCCGCTTCGACTACCTGACAACCTCGCAACAGAGCTCACCTCACTGGAAAACCTCAACCAGGTGTGCACGCTTCATTCGTATGCAATGTACACACTGATCATGCAGTACTATGGGTAGTCACGATTATTTATGCAGCAGAGAAAAACACATCTTTAGGTATTACCTATTAAGAGTTTAATCAAATTCAACAAATCATCAAGACTCCGTGGATTGATATTTGATTGACAGCAACCTGGCAACCTAGGTAGACAACCCTACAATTGTCATCAGATTCATCAGCTGTCATTAATTAGGCCTTGCAACTTCAAACCAGTGATAAGAGCTTAGACAGAAACACAAATACAGAAATCTCTCTGGAAATAACCAAAACTGATCCAACGTCTGAGTTCACGTAGGACCACATTGCACTTATTTACAAACTGATTGAAAAATGTGTTTTCAGGGACTTTCAGGGTCCAAGTTTGTCCTAAAAAATCTTCATAAAAGTGTGGCAAATATTTAAAAGCGAATTCCTGACATTTGATTAAAATGAGTAGATAAGTAATTGAGTAGACGATATCTAATTTAAAAAGCTGCTTCAGTAGCAGTATTACCACAAAGAATCCATTAATTAAGCAGTCTCTGTAGATGTCTCCTGTAGACCTTACTCCGTCACATTACATCCAATTCAATTTAAATACTGCATGTGAAAGATCAGTGAACAGAGACTCCAAGCCTCCCCATATCAAATCTTCCAACTTTTAATTACACAGGATCCACTTTAGAGAGAAACAGCATTTGTACTGTACCTTAACTTTCCAACAGCGATCCACCAAGCAGGTAAGTATAGCAGGTTGGTACAGGCTGGGTAAGGCAGCAGCTGTCAGTGTGTCTGTGAAGGAAAAATAAAGACATCACTATAACATCTGTGCCTGTCTATGACATAATGCAGGACAGCTTCCAGCGAAGCAACCTAAGCCTCTACGAGTAGTCAGAGCAATCACGTTGCATCTTTCTTCAAAGGAACCCTAAAAGTCCAAACTACACATAATAATGTCAGATTATTATTCCTGGATATGAAATTGACTTTCATCAGGAAAACCAAATGACATAAAACGATTAACCAGTTTGCTTCCACTCTGAGAAAGAGATCGGGTTGGTGATGTTTGCATGAGAACAGGTTGCTTTAGCAATAAGTAAACAAAATCTTTTGACAAATCCCAGAGCTCAAACTAGTGAAATCTGATGACGGTATTTCAGCTCACAGTCTGCTCTGCCAATCTGCTCTCACGAAAGTGTCTTCACCTTGCCAGTGCACAAACCTGCACTAATATATATCATATAATAATATGATATTACAAAAAAAAAACATTTCAACTGCAAACTGATATGTTAAAACAAAAAAAAGTGACAAACTGACTGGGCATGATGAGCAATTTCCCTCTGCTTTTGAAGAATCGGAGCCCTGAGCATATAGCAAATGTATTTAATTTCTTGCACCATACAGTCGCTGCTGATTAGTTTTTGCACATTAAGCATAAAAAAGCAATCAGGGGCTCAATCTCATGCGTAATAACAGAGAGATGTATGTGCCAAATTCAAATTGTGAAAGACGTGACAATACCTTTTGTAATTTTAGAAATGAATTAACCTGGCCGTTCTAAAAAATATCTCAGTTAGCAACTTTGCAGCTCATCCATTCCTGAAACCTGAAGATAGTTGGCCACAATAATCTATTAAGCTTTTTGGAGATACTATGAAATGTAATGACCTAGTTGGATCCTGACCTGCACAAAGACTAATTCTGACAAATGGTGATGATGGAGGTTTTGACCTCAAGCCCAGCACATTTCAAGTAGCGGAGCCCAGAAAGACTTGCAGAGGCAGCATCCTCTGGATTAGTGAGCACACCAGCTGGCAACCACATGCTGATGATGGTTCAGTTAAGGTTAAGGCAAAGCCAGCTCGCCAGCTTATTTTTCTCCTCCGTGCTCTCAAGTTCTCTTTGTTTTGACAAAAAAAGACCACAAGCCCCGGATGGAAAGTACAACTGGTGAGTTGTGTATCAATAACAGGCTGTTTTGGGTAGCGTGATACCTTTTGGCATATGGTCATTATTTTCTTGTTTCAATGGTATACAGTGAAATGTTGACGGACAAGGGTCTGTGCTCACCATTTGCAGGAACTGACAGACCAGCTCTGAACTTATAGTACTGCCTGGGAAAAACACAAAAAAACATCAAAAAGGCAGATAAGGCCTCGTGGAAAACAAATTTCAGTGCAGGCTCAACAAAAGGTTCCAGACTATCTCTGAGGCACTTAAAGTTCCCAGACTACAAATTACCCCTAACTGCATCGTGATTAATTTAGCAGACTGTGTTTGTGCTTTATAGCAGAACCAAGCAAGGACTCAGTAAAGTAGATCAGCTGGCCATCTGCGAATCGTGCCAAGATGTCTTCCATCATCATCATCCACTTGTAATTTAGCAGGTAGAGGGCACGAACCATGGGACGGCAAAACCCTTGGAAAAGAAAACATTTTGCAAGCCTCAAAAGTTAAAAGTGTGGTGATGTGCCAACATAGAAAATCAAAACTGCTACCAGAGGTGCCAAACAACACAAGCTACATTTTGAATTATAATGTTTTAAAAAAAAATAAAAACTGAGGGAGGTAAATCTGTTCTGACCAAATTAAGAGAATTAAAAAGGAGAAATTATTCCGTGACCAAAAGACTCTGGTTGAGCCCGGGCTCGGACTCAACTCCTGACGAAATGCATAAACACTATCCCTTCAATGTGAACAATTTCAAAACCGCAACTTGGAACCACAACTGAGAGTGTAATCAAATCAATGCTTGGCCTCTGAACCGCTGGACCGGATGTTTGTTTGGCTCGTTTGCTTGCTTGGGCTACCTCGAGCTTTTAGCCTACGTAACCTGCAGAATTGTTCATGGAGGTATTGACTCTTCAAACCCCGCACTTGTGGAATGACGCTATTGATTCGGTAAATGGATACAAGACGGTGGGATAGGAGATGATACCACAACCTCTCTGGTTATGCCAGCTCCTATTAACAACACAGACATACACAACATGTGTTCAAAGGAATGCAGCGAAGGAATGATAAGCCTCATATTGAGCAGCCCTTGTTGATGTTGTTTATTTGAATACAAAAATGGCCAGCTGGACGGTATCTGCATGTTAATGTTTCTAACCGAGGGCTTCAATAAAAAGCTCACCCTGCACTCTCACGCACACTTCCTCATTGCGGCAGTTTGATTAATCAACTGAGCCCACTGTAGGAAGATTTAGGCGCTCATCATCCCAGATCAAAACTCCAGGGTTCCTGATCTGGTCTGAGGATCAGCATTAGAAGCTTCACGGGATCATCCAAAGCTCTAGACCATTACAATAAACCGGTCTGCCACTTTACAAAGACTTATTTCTTGCCACCTTTCTTCTTAGCTCTTATTTTTTTCCTTTCCTAGCAAGCCTTAATTAAACAATTCATTCTGTGGCCATGGGAATATTACCTTGTCACTATGGGTCTTTTTTTCTACTGGTTGCTTGAGATGTACAAATTGAAAAGGGTTTTAATTTAAACCAAGTTTTTTAAATGAAAAGTTTTCTTTTTTTTTGTTCCGTCAATTTAATAGACATCCATGACTTATATCAATCTGTTACCAAAAAAGACAACCAGACAAGTCTTGGAGCTTCATTTTTGGCTTGAGAACAGAATTATACAAAAAAAAAAGGAGGCGCGGTAATGCTGGAATTTAAGCTTTTAAAGCTTAAAGGCTCATTATCAACCAAACTCACGGTATCACTGTAAGTCTGTCTGGATCAGAGCTGCATTTAATATCAGAATTCTAAATGCCTTTATTCAGGGGTTTAGTGAAAGGACACGATCCTAAAGTTTGGAGCTTCTTCAAGCAGAAACAAGTCGGCTTCAAATATCACTGCTACCCTGATAGATAATATTCAGGTTTGAATGTGATGATGAGTTCTCTGTTTCAGTCTTATTTGTGACCTTTTTCCATTTTACTTAAGGAGATGGGAGACATTTAAATGGCATCATGCCATTGCAGATGCTGGATAAGGACAAACTTTTATTCATAATTACAGTTGTCCTCTGGAAATTCATCAAAATTAGACCCGTGTGAGCCCTAGACTGCTGCTCAAATATCATAGTATGTCAGCAATTCTGGAAAAGTCAAACCTCTGTTGGGAAAACACCATATTTTATAGTTTAGGGCTTATTGGCTGAAAGTGAAACAATTACCCTGAAAGAAAACAAATAAGTTTCAGTTCAATGCGGCATACAGTTTTATGAGAGTAAATAAATGGTAATAAATTTACTGTCAAGGGTAAAAACCAGTGACTTACTACATATTGTTGATTCTCTTTTGTTTTGTAATTTTACATTTTATATTCCCATCTTAACCTTGTATTTCTATATGATTGCTTTTGTGTACTTTGCCATTGTTTTAATGTTTATATTTCTAATGTGTTATTGGTGGAATTCATTTAAAAGGAAATGGGACCCTGCTACTTACAAGCAATGTCTTGTTCACCATTTTTTTCCCCTGATGGCAAAATCCTGACCCGCCCTACTCTGACTCTGATTGGCTTACCCTGATATTCTCACCCTAACCCTAAGCAACTGGGTACTGGTACGGTTGACACACAAAGTTCAGGTACTGGAATTGGTATTGTGAAGGAAAAAAAAGGCATTGGAACATCTCTAATACCTATTGGATACGAGCCTATTGTATTCAACAAAGTGTTAGCTAGATCGAGGAGCACTGGCACAATGAAGTCAGATGGGGCAAGAAGGAACATGAGCAGTCAGACAATCAAAAAGGTTGTAAACAAACAGATTTAACCTCTGGTGTTCATTTACTTTTCCAAATACTGGTTTTGTTTAAAACCTGTATGATGACTGCTTCTGCCCTGAGAAACTTCTTTTTAGCACCGTCACCGTGTTCCCAAATCTTAGCAATTAACTTTGTTAGTGCAGCAGTGTTAGTACGGATCGGAATGGTGGCCAGAACTACAAAAATAAGACCGTGAGTCAGCTGTAAAGCACTTTGAACTGTACTAACTGGATGATTGATATAACTGTCAATAGACACCATGGCCGTGCATTTCTGAACAACAACTAATAAATCTAGCAGAGGAACTTCCACCAAATGCCAACAACCCATTGATCATCTGGCAAACAGACCACACTCCTGCCCTTTCTCCACTCAGGTGTCTATTAAAGGAAAACATGTGGTCTAGTGTCTTGTTTCAGGGAAAGTGAAAACACACACCCGCTGAGGTACACAGTCCAGCAGTGGAGTCATGCATGTTGTGACTGTGTGTCTTTCCCCTTCCTTTGTACCACATTCCCTTACTCCACATCGCCGCATGGGGTAGGGGTAAGTGGCCTGACCCCTCCCTACTATCACCAGGCAGGGTCCCGCCTCCCTTGACACCCACTCAAGAAAATCAATCAGTATTCAGGTCATGCCACACGGACGCCCCCCTTAGCACATGACCTCTGACCCCTGCAGGGTTCTCCTCAGAGAGCGTGACAGGGATTTGTCTGTGCTGCCAGTGTCTGCTCCATGTCCGATGCTAACAAAGTCCTCGTGTTCAGGAGGAAGGGAGGAGCGTGGCCTGACCCTGTCCACCTCCGACACAATAAATCCAGCTGAGGAGTTCAAGGTGGCCTGACCTGCATCCGACCCCGTCTCTGGAAACATAGCAACAAGCTCCAGCTGAGCCCCCACCCCACCCCAATGCCCGAGAGCTGAAAGGGAGAAACAGAGGCAGCGAGTTTCGTGGGCGCCATCAGGACGCAAGCCAACACGTTTATTCACTCGTATTTCACTTCACCCAAGTCTGTGACATCCTAACAGTTGGGAAGCCTTGTTTCCGTCATGGGAGGTGCATGGGGAGGGGGGGCAGAATTAGCATAGCGTAATTACACTGGGGAAAGATCCAGACTCCAAGGAGCAAGACATAACCCATAATTTGCCATTGTGCTCCCTATGCAATTGTCAGTCGGTCTATGATATTGGAGATAAATGTCGGAATTCAGGCTGTTAGTTTAACTGATGGTGCATTCAGTATGATAATAACCACGGTCTTGCACACAGTGAATCTGATGAGCAGTCCCGCAATAGCTCTTCACCACTTTCCCTCCCCTCCATGGGGTATTATCATGCTAATCTAAAAGAGAAGATGAAAAAATACATTTCAGTGAATGAGGAAGTATAATAGGAAGCAGGGACCTCTGGAACTGTGAGGAGACAAAAGAGGGTATATTCACCGAGCTCCGCCTTAGCAAAGCAGGGGTGACAAATGGACACAGACATTATGCTGGCTGGTTAATTAAAAGAACATAGCCTAATTAAAAAGATCTTCCTGGTGAATGGACCGCCTCGACGCTGTAACTGACCTGTGTCTCCTGCACATGTTGGCCACGGAGCAGTCAGCTTGCCTTTAATGCATTTAATTTTCATATCAGAGGAGCTTTGACTGATGAGCGGCGAACACCGTGGGGGAGCACGCTGCAGGAAGTGCGCCAGATCATGGTGGGGGTGCCGGTGCTTGTTAAATGACTCATGATTTCCATTAAACAGTCAATGAAACTTACACAAGAGATTTGATTAAATGTAATTCCACATCTCTTGCACACAACTTTTTTCTCATCAATGTCTTTGTGTCCAATTATTCTGCAAGTACAGTTTCGGAAAATTCAAAGCCAGACAGGATTTTATAATTTCACTGATGTTAATGTTGAGTTTGTTCATAATCTAACCTTTGATCTACATAGACTTTGTGGTGATGGCTGACAGAGAGCTGAATGATCTGTTTATCTGTAATACTATTAATAATAACTGGAAATCAAGTTTGTTTGTGGGCATGATTTGGTTACATTTCATTTTACCTTGAACTACTACATGAAATGGTTTTTAAACTTAACAGGACTTCTGCAACATGATGGGTCATCCAGCAAAAAAGTTGTTCCTAGCAAAACTCTCCACGCACAGGGCAACATCATCTCCCAATGCACGGTGAAAGCATAACTCACTATTTAATATATACATGCATCACAGACCAGCTAGACTCCAGGCTGCTGCTGCCTTACTCAGGGGGAATCTGCCATATTTAACCAGGCCATAATATTGTAGTAAGGAGAAGAGATTTTCTATGGAGTGGGAAGGTCAACCAATCAAAAAAGGTAATGGGGTTCATACTAGGTGAATTACTTGTAGCATTTTGCTTATTCTACCGTTTACCTTGCAAGCATCAAGACACAGTGGGAAATGATAGCTGTCATGATAACTATGCAAAGTTCCTGCCTCAGAGGAGTAAAGCTAGCTGTGCAGTGTCTTTGTGTCCGATAACCTTCAACCCGGACTGGTACCTGTAGCAACAGGCCCACACCAATGCAGTGCACTCTGTGTTTTGCTGGAGGGCTACTGTCAGCCTCAGACATGTCCTAACAGTGAAAGTGCGAGTGTGTTGCCCCCCTCATTCCCTTTCACCCAGCAGCCTGTCATTGAGTTGTGACATTAAAGCAAAAGTGTGGTTTGGTGGTGGGTGCTTTGTTTACCCTGACTTGGTTTTCATGCTGTCAGTCACCAGAAACTGCCCCTCAGGGACAGTTGGTGGAGGCATGGAGCAAAAAACGCAGGAAAGCAACGAGGAGAGATCAAACAGCCGACGAGGATTCGGTCGCTGGACCAGGGAAGTGGCTTGTGTGACTGAGTGGGAGGTGTTTTGTTGTGTTTATGTCTCTATTTTGGCGGAAATAAGTTTGGACCCTCAGAGTAAATTAATGAAAGTGTGTTCCAGCCCCAAGCGGTCCACATCACACACACACACGCACACACGCACACACACACAGTGCTGCACAATTATGACTAAAATGATCATGAGCGATAACTCTGAGATTGTGCTCATGTTTGGAGGATCACAGTTTGACTCGAATCCAATTTTATGACAAACAACCCTTTTCATCTATAGCAGACATTGGATATACAATAACATACTTCAAAACTGCCAATATTGATAATCGGATGGGAAACACAGTACATCACAACATAAAGACAGACCTATACACCAGGTAACTCACAGTTTGATTCGAGGTGCTACAAACGTTTCCATCTGCTTTCTTACTGACTCACATTCATAATAACATAACTGTGAATTTCCATCATGATGAAGGTCAGATTTATTCTTTTCTAAAATCATTTTTTAAAACAACAGATGTATGACAACTGGCAGGCTGAGGTAACAGTTTGTTTACAACATGCTTCATTGGCCTCAAGGTGTTTTACACGTGCTGAAACAAGTAGTCCATTAATAGATTAGTCAATTGACATAAAACAGGTCATTATTATATATTATCCTGGTTCCTTGAGGATTCGCTGCTTTTCACTATTGTACAATTTTGGTCTGTTGTTTGGGCAAAACAAGCTATTTGAACGTGAGGCCGAGTGACCTTGTGGTGAACACTCCACTATTTTTTGACACAGATTAATCTAAAAAATAAACGGTAATAAATACAATAATAATTCATTTCAGTTGAGCAGTTTGTGCTGTGCATTCATTTCAATAAAAAATACAGAAATTATGAAAGCGCAATTTCAGACCATTTCCGATTAAGACTCCTTTGCATCAGTGCTGAACCGTTGAAGAGACTCATGATGACTATAGATGAAGAATCAATGATTTTTTTTCTGACCACAAGCATACCCACACACACACACACACACACACACACACACACACACACACACACACACACACACACACACACACACACACACACACACACACACACACAGCTGCAGGAGTGAGTCAACACATGGTTAATAAACTGACACACACACACACATTCTCTCTCTCTTGGAATGGGAAGAGTTCAGGGCACTGTAGGGGGAGAGGAGGTGTGTTTTACTCACCCTGGACCAGTGCCCGGTTTGGATTCATATGACACAAACTGAAACCCCCCGATAAACCCCCGCACTCTCCCCCAAAGACCAGTTTAAAAATAGCCTCGATTCGATGGAAACGAGCCCGGAGTTCTGAGAAATGGGAGGAAAATGACCAAGCTAAGCGTAGGCGAGCAGACTTAATCTTACACCATGTCCAAGCCAAATATTCACTGCACATATGGTGACCACTAAAATATACACAAATAATAGCGTGAGAGCTGAAGTATAGATCGCAAACAGCTAACATCCACCTCCAAATGCTTGCACACAGGTAAAACACTACATACACATACAGGCACGGGGATTCAGAGTTAAATCTGAAAAGAAGCACTGCATGTTCTAAATTTAACACATTCCAGATTTAAGCAGGAGGGTATGCAGAGTGTTGTTTGCAGAAAATCAGCCACAATTCCTATCTGCAGAGCACAGGGTGCATGCATAAGAAATCGGATAAAGAGCCTAAGGGAAAAGGAGAGTTTGGGAAACCAATCTGAGTTTTAAAAAACCATCAATGAACCCTTCACCTAAAATTAGGGCTTGCAGAGTTTAACTTCATACGGCCCATTCAAAGTTTGTACAGTGCAGGAGGTGCGACGGGACTTGGCCAACTTTCCAAGGAACAAGGTCAAACGGCGCTGCTATTTTTGGAAAGTTTGGAAATTAGATGCAGTTAGGTCCCCCATTGAAGGTACGCATGTCACATTACACTACTGAGCGGAGAGCACATTTAGTTTTCAAAAGACGTGTGATAACTCTGGGAAAAAAGCAGCATACTTTCTCTGAACACTTAAATAAATTAAATATGTGAATACCTGTCACCTTCTGAGCGCGTGCGGAGCAGGAATGGGATATGATGGGGCATTACTGTGTGAAGGCAGCAGCTTTGGATGAAGGGGACAGGGAAAAAAAGGGCTTATCTTAGGTTTTTAATTTCCTGCTTCATTTCACGTTTCAGGACCATAAAAATTCTCATTTCGAAAAACTGCAATAAGCAACAATGAGACATGATCATAACTCAGAATTACTTCTATAGTAAGTAAGCAGCAGACACCCTCCCTCATGGAGTCAGCCTAATTGCTTTAGCCAAGATGTGACAAGCCAGACAATTTCTGTGCAACGGATTATCAGAAGTGAACATAAAAAAGTAATCTGATCAGATATTCAGCCCCTCAGTCTCACTTACAAAACTCTTCAGCTACATTGTTTTGCATCAACAGCTCTACTTTGGGTCTTTACAGGATGGTATGTGTTCAGTGCACTTCTAATGGATTTCATTCTACTAGGTCACATAACCCAATCAGAAATAGTGATTAATTAGTCATCAAGCATTCATGAAATGTATCTTCAAATAATTGCTTATTAGCACTGCCAAACCTAGCTTTTTTCATATTTACACTGTACAGTGTACAAGGCAGTGCAACTAATGGTTTATTCTATTATCAATTAATCAACTAATCGGTTGGCCTATAAAACATCAGGAAATTATAAGAACTGTTGGTTATATCCAACCAACAGTCCAAAAACTCAAACACATTAAGCTTACTATGACAAAGCAGATTTCCTCACAACTGAGATGGTGGAACTTGGTACTTGTTTGTATTTGTGCTAGAAAAAAATAACCCATTGACTATTAAAATAGTTGCAGATCAATTTACTGTAGATCAACTAATCAATTTAATTAACTATTTGTTTCAGCTTCAGGTCAATCATAACAAGGAACTTTTAGACAGCATTTTAGGCTTTAGAAACTTGTGTTTGTCATCATTTTTGTCATTTCATAGACTAAACAATGCCTCAAACGTACCGGACATATCAGTTCATAATGAAAACAATCACTGGGTAACTTGCAGCTTTAATTCTCATGGAAATAAACTTCAGCATTGTTCAGTGTCACAACTTGACTGCTATGTGTCATTCCACACACACACACACACACACACACACACACAACGTTCAGTCTCTCTAAAGACAGCCCTCACAAGATTACCTGCGTTAAAACTACATAAAAAAAGTTTTCTTATCTTAAAATTGCACAAAGCAGAAGCTTAGGCGTGCAGCTGACTCCTAATTCAAACCTAAATTAAAACAGTCTGGCAGAGAAGTTTGTCCAGCTCACTCGCTTTTAAACAACAGACTAAGGAACAGTCTAAAAACAGAATTGTGCCAAAATAGACACGGCTGACAGCAGATTCTCAGGCATCATCGGCCAACTTAAATGAAGCCAACCTGTTTTTCTATCATGTTTGGCTCAGCCTACTTTTCTCTCACTTTCATCACCCCCATCAGTTATGAGATTCTAATCTGTGTCACCAAAAGGATGTGTGTCGTTTGACTCATGATATGAAGCCAATCGTGTCATGTCAGGACAACGGATCCCATTAAAAAGAAGGATATTTTCAACAGACCTGCGCTTCCTCTGGGATGAGGCAAGTTCCGATTCAATGCGACACGTGTCAGTAACAACTTCTTGCGTTGAAAACAAGACAAATGTCTGCTGTGCCAAACGTTCTTTTTAAGAGAGTACACCAAATCAGAGAGAGGTGGTGAGAGGCCCTGTGTGTCTGGTAGGTCTTCCCAGGGAAATAACCTCTGGCACAAAGATGGATGGTTACATTTCCTGCAGCAACAACAGCCGTTTGTTTGCAGGAAATAGGAGAGTAACTGGGCTGTTAGTACAGGCAGTGATAGCCACCGTGGCTGAACAGGCAAAGAAAATAACTCACGAACAGAAACGAAAACTTCACAAATTGAAAATCCAAGGAAAAGGACGTTTCGGTGCCGCCCACAGCACTTGATTGAGAGCCAATCTCTGGGAAATGAAGCACAGAAAACCCACATCAACAAACGCTTAGCAATGAAGATGGAGATTAGGAGAAAAGGTGATGTTGCAGTGGAGAATACAGATAAACGTTACTGACGACATCAGCATATCTTGGGATATAGCACTTATGTATTGTATGGAAACACAGTTCACAATTATAGATACAGGTGAAGAAGAAATACTTGAAAACTACTTCATCACACTGATTCAAAGTCTTTTAAATCCAACATAACCGCAAGGCAGTCATCGATTTGCAACACTGCCCACAACAGACTCAAATAACATATTGTGGTTATTTGGCATAACCAAAATCAAACAAACTTGAAATCAAAATGCAACTGATTTACCTTAGGACCGAACTCCACTCATGTGAGACGTATGTTGTTCATTCAGTTTTTCTTTGTTCACTTATCCTTGGCAAGCGAGCAAACAAAGAACAAAGAAGCTGCGGCTGCCTCTCTTGCTCGGGTACAAAAAGAGAAAAAGGAAAAAAAACCCACATGCTGGTCCTTTACCCGTCTACCTATACAAACCTGACGTGTCTATTAGTGCTGCCTAATTCAAATAGAATTAACATAAGAATATGTTATCTAAATAAAGCAAATATCAACTAAATTAATAAATAATAAATAGCTCTGACACAGCCATTAGGGCTGGACAATAAGACCATATTAATTGTTTAAACTGATCATAGACTATGACTGAGTAGTATTTATTTACGGGGCATTGGTTTGCTAAAATAGAAAAGTAAAAATAGGCTCTCTTTCACATCTGCAACTATCAAAACAGCTAATAGTATTAATAGATTTGAATAACACTTTAATGGTTTGTGTTCCATCTGTGAGACGTGTTAACAAAGCTTGTGTAATAGCCTGCTGCATCTGAAACCTGCCTTGTTCACGTGGGTTTTTTTTGGTCACGTGTTCTTTATTTGTTACGTTTCAGGTGATGGAACAAACTGCTTGTGTTTCCTCCTGAAGCCACAACTATTTCCCTGATAGCATATACATTTAGCCTCATTCTGTTCTGTATCGTACGTCCCCACATGACCGACACCGAATCTTTCTTCTGTACCAGAGGTTGTTAATCGGCAATTACCTCCACCCGCCCTCCAACATTCGAGTCGTTATCACTGTCTGAATTATGACTTTGGACATGTTGGTTAAAAATAATTTATTTGAATTAATTTACTGAAGATAACTTAAATTAGGTTGAGAAGATTTGTATCATCAGTTTCGGTAAATTTCAATTTTATCGCAATTAAGGGCATAAATGATTTGGCTAAATCTTTGGGGATTCACTGATCCATTGTGTCTCGTGGTGTGTACAAATCATCTAAAATAAATATATATAAATAAATATATCTATTTCCTTTTGGAAAAAAAAACAAAAACTTTCACAATAATGTCTCATATCCCCACTACCAGGAAGAAGGATGGGAAATTGGGAAGTCGGGGGGGGGCATTTGCTCCACTTTCAGCCTGGCTGCCTAATCAATGCCGCGGGAGGTCTGCCCTCATTATGAAGTGATTAAGAGATCATTTGGAGCAACAAACCAATACACTTTTGCAACCCCCCCCAAACCCACCCAACTAAGAGTTCAACAATCAATAACTGGTATGTATGGCCAGAGGCTATTTACACTTGTTTCCCTATTTCAGTCGCTTCCTCCCATTAAACACAGGAGCGAGGAGAATCGAAGTGGATTTAGAGGGGAAGTTATGTTCCTGTACTCTCCATGGTGGCGAGACTGAAAGTGCTGTGATGTCTGTATTATCTTAATCTTTTGGGAGTTAATAATATGCTACTGAGCGTTAAGGTTTTTAAAATAAACAGGATTCTGGGGATTGTGGGTGACGCAGCTGAATTGGAGTTCTGGAAGATCTTTGCGCTTAGTCATCAGCTAATAATCCTTTTAAACGATGAAAATCCATGCACATATGAAGCCGCGTTAGCTACTTCTTCACATGAAATATGCATGAAAAATGACAAGGATTCATTTTTGGATGATTCATTTTCCTTCCTTTCAAGAGAGATCCTTTTTGTTGTGCACGCGGCTTCCAAGCTGCCCTGTGGGTAGCACGCACGGCCTTCCTTGTTACACAAGTCAAAGAGTATGATAGTATGTGGTGAATAGCTACTCTCTCCTTCATCTGAAAAGGGCAACTAATATGGGGAGAGAGGGAGGCAAAAAGCATGAATTTGCAAGTAAAGAGTAGTGACCACAACAACACACAGAAACCTTGGTGCATGACTTCACGCAGAAATGAAACAAAGGAGAATTAAAGTCTTAAAAACATGCAGCAACTGAGGTTTCTCAACAGAGATTCTTTCATGAGATATGAGACCCTCTCTGGCCAACAAATATAAATCTGAGGCAATCTGCTGACATCGCAAGCTACAGGTTATATTTTCCCCTCTAATTGCTGGACTCCATCCACTGTGCTTCACGAAGCGTAACCAGACTGTCATCCGGTGTTCCTGCTGCGCTGCTTGTGGCCGCGGCGGGTTGGCAAGCCGAGCCCGAGTCCATGTTCGACAAGGGGTTAACGTTTCTGAAGAACAGCTCGACAAAACCACAGGAAGACAGCCAGTCTGGACGGACGGACCGAGGCCTGTCACTTGTCCAGTTTGTGGTCTGCCGCCTCCCGCCATCTTTTTCTTCTTCTCCCTCTAGCCTTTCACTGAACTCAAAGCTTTTCCTCCCAAAATTTACACACTCATCAGCCTTGGCTATAATTTCCAGTCCTGCACTAACCACACCAGGACCACAGGAGGGAAGCCACTGCACGCCTGGTTTTGGAATCAAAAGTAATTACAAGCCTGCCAAGGATTCAAATCTAATAGCTGATGGTTGTACTAGTGGGAGAGAAGGTTGTCAGCACTGAAAACATCCACTGTATTCACCTTTGCTTCCAGGAGGCTGCAACAATAATAGGCAAACAGCTGTAACTAAATTGGCAGTATACGTTATGACTGTGCCACAGGCAATCTGTAAATTAACTTTTAATATAATTCAGGCCAATATACCTGGGACATACAATGCACCGAATCAGCAAAAAGATAAGGGAAACCGCTTCTTCCAGGCACATTAAAGAAGTTATTTCTGCTCAGTTAGGGGAGCGACTGAAAACTATTCCCACTATTAAATAGAAACCACATCCAGTCAGGACAGTGATGGAAGACCCACTTCAGCCACGCTGCAGAAGGCACGAGGCAAGTCTGCCTCCTATTCTTAACCTGTGCATTTGTAACGCTTGATGCAACATGTTAATGTGATTTCTTACCAGCTGTGGCCAAACAGGGCCAGACCTCGAGGCCAAGGCCCGGTGGTCTCAGCAGATAGCCTGGACCAGCCTGTGCTGTGTCAGCCCTGGATTATGGATGACAGGGAGCCTGCGGGGCTGACAGGTAATAATTCACTCCCCAGGGGTCCCACACCCTTCACTGGACACAACACACCAGCCAGGACAGGATGGGGGGGTGGAGGGGAGGTTGGAGGGACACAGCCTTGGAGCTCTCATCCTCATAACCCACCCTCTTCCCCTTTTTTTTTCCCCTTTCTTCCACTATCCACTTCAAGAATCAGGGTTCTTATTGGCTGCCCGGTTGCCATGGGTAACCAGCCATTATCAAAATGAAATATGAGGTGCCACAGACCGGTGCCTCTCTCAGGTGCAGGGCCAAACAAAGTCCCATATGTCGCGGATGAGGAGCTGAGATTAACTGTTGCTTCCTGAAGCACGGCGCTGCGCCGGCCCATTCTTCAGACACCGGCAGTTGCACATTGCCACCATGTGCTTGAGGTCTGAGACACTTCAGACAAATCACCGTTGTCGAGGTGCCACAACAATAGCCCCCAAAAAATATTATCCAGTGCTCTCAAGTTCTACTGAGCTTGAAATGGGAGGGAAATGAGCGTGAGTGTGGCAATTCAGCAACTTCAAGTTCGCCTGGGGATTTAATGTAACGTGTCTTTCATGTCTATTATGTGTCCCACGGAAATTCTGTTTGACCAATCCAAACTGCAGACTGTGTGTGTGTGTGTGTGTGAGAGAGAGTGTTATATGTAGCTATGTTCCGATATTGAGCACTTTATCTTGATGATGAAAATGGAAATAGGCCTGCTGAACGTCCCCCAAGGGCCACAGTCCTCAGCCCATGGTTAGGAGCCTATTTCAACCATCATTACCCTGAGGACCCATTAGGAAGATGCCATCTGCACACACGGGGCCCCTCCATCGGGGCCTCTTGTCATTTCAAACTAAAAGCAAGTGCCGGAATGGAAATCGGAAATAAAATTACAAACTGGGCTAAATGCACCATTAACCATGCTAACTGAGCAACGGACCTATCAGGGCCTGAAAATGAGAGCTGGACGAAGAGCAAGCAATTTTCAGAGTGATGAGGAAATGAATGCACTGCTGGTACTTTGCTCTCTCTCACATTTACGACTGTAACTCACCCGTCAGCAGAATGTGACTTTCCTAATGGTGTTTTGTTAAAAAAAAAGGAGAGAGAAAAACTGAGATGAGTTGATTGTTTGTGAGCGTGGGAGACCGCCACAAACGGGGCTTGAATATAGATTTGTATGCACACTATATATAGTAGAAGTAGGAGTACAGGCAGTCAGACTCAGACACAGGAGCATCTCACTTCTCCTGCAGGAGAGCAGCACCTCTCCTTGTCAGCAGACCAGTTACATGTCAAATAAAATAACCTGAAACCACATTGCAATGTCCTCTGAGCTGCACAGAGTGCTAAGTCACTGTACAACTGCGGTAGGAAACCGCAAGCCATCGGTGGCCTCCCCATCCTATGATATCACTGCAGCAGCTGAGATGTGCAAGGGACGAGGGAAAACCAAAGAAAATCACAAGATCCGACCACACTGTCTCCACTTAAACATCTGACCGGTTGGAGCAGGGGAGTGCATGACGTTTCCTCCACAACAGCCAAAACAAGAGGCGCATTCTCAATGAGCAAAAGTTGCCTCTGCTGTTCAATAAAAGGCAACGTAACCCCTAAGCTGAACATCCATTTTTAAAATGCCTGCACAACTTTTGCAAGGCAAGGGAGAGATCAGAGGAAAATAAAAAAGGAGCGAGCTGCCTTTGAGTCAAGCGAGAAGGCACAATGTTGCCTTGCAACAGGCCCAGATCGAAGAAGAAGTGGTGTAGTCTGTCTCTGTTTGTGCATAAGAGAGATTTATTTATTGTTGAAATCTTCTTAGGCTCAACTGAAAGGGAACACCCACTGAGGGCGATGAGAGGGCTAATGCACAACAGGCTGAGACAAATCATAGTCCCATTTCAGCAGAGGATGGCTCTGAGCATCTAGTCCAACATAAATAACCACCAGCGGCTCCTGGGGAATCTTTTGAGGGGGGGAAACACAGGTTCCTCATCTCTTTATGCATCGTAGGCAATACTAAAGTCTAATAGAGACTGCTGCTGAAACTCTGCGTGCAAAAAGCAGAAACCTGTTAAACCAATGAGCTCACCGTTCTCCCTGTGAGCTTTGGCATTAGGACAGAGCTGCAGATGAAGTAAGAATTATTTAACAGGTAAAATCTATGCAAAGTGAGAAATGTTCCGATTCAACATCATCGAACAGACATGCAAACCGTTGTTTTCGTTTCCAGGCACGCACCAGCTCAGATTGATTTAATATTATGATCTGCTGGTGGGAGAGAGGGCACATCATGTGTCGCTCTCCTTCGCACCAACAGCTCTTGAGTAAACAAATATGGCCCGTTTCCGCTGGAAAACAAACCGGGAGTATCCAAATTCAATTAGCCTCTCTCTCTCTCTCTCACACACACACACACACACACACACACGTTATCAGTTGCTTTTCCGTGATAAGTTGCTGATGGACTCTTTGCAGCGACAGTCAACACACACACACACACACACACACACACACACACACACAGACAGGGAGAAAACAACGATTCCAGAGCTGCAGGTTTGACATAATGAAGCATTTACACAATCATAGACAAATCTGCGAATGTGTGTGTGTGTGTGTGTGTGTGTGTGTGTGTCTTAAAAAAAAAAAAGAAAAGAAAAGAAGCATGGAAACGAAATGTCTCAGAGCTTGCAAAATCAGTGTAACGTCAGCTGATAGTGGCTTTCTAATTCCCGCTGCTGTTGACTCAAAAAACAACCGAGGCAAAAAGAAAGAAAGAGAGGAAACAAGCGGTTTCTCCGGAGCCCGAATTCAACTCAGGCAGAGTGAAGGAATAGTTTAGGCTTATGAGACGTGTCGGAAATGTTGTGTTTACGTTATTAAAATTGATGTAGACGTCTGAACGCCCTATTCGCATGCTGGAATAATCTCCCCTCTTGCCTGCTGCAAACTTGGGGAGCACCAAGACTCCTAACGAGCAAAGTAAGCAGCGGCTGCAGCAGCATCGTTAAAGTCCTCAACTAGCGACGCGAGCCACTTCTTACCTTATTGTTTCCTCCGTGCCTCCAGTGTGTTGTGTGTGTGTGTGTGTTGTGTGTGTGTGTGTAGGAGAGAAAAAGAAAAAAAAACCCCGTCGTTGTCTCTCAGAGCAGACACTGTGGCGGTGAAGAAGGCAAAGAGTTGTTCGTTGTTGGGTTTTTTCTCTTCGTCAAAACGGTTAGTAATCCCAGAGCGCCAGGGCAGAGAAAGGGCGCCCCTCACTCCTGTGACAAGACTGGAGCTAGACTGAAATCACAACACTTTGGGCAGCCGCTCAGGCCACGCCCCCCCCCCCCAAGCTGGAGTTTGACAGGTGTTTCAACCAATCACAGGCGCGACGTTAGGATCGTGTCTTTTCCAATTGGTTTGGGGTTTTTTTTTTTTTTGTATGTGTGTGTATGTGTGTATGTGTGTGTTAGGCCCCGCCCAGCTCGGCTCACTTTTCTCCCAGATGTTGAATGCCAGAACATCAGTACCGTTAGCCAGCCAATCAGAGCGCAGGAAAGGGGATTTAAACACACACGCACACACACACACACACACACACACAGTTTAACTTTTGGGAGGAGCAATGTTGAACTACATTAACCACATTATTCTCCTGCAAGTGATATTGTATTACACCACATTAGTAAATTGTGTGGTATTGTGTTTATTTCTGTACTAATACATTTTTATTTGTCTTTTTTGACACTTTCAGTTTAGTGCTTGGTAATATATATTACAACAATTTAGTTTGTGCATAAACGTGGCAATAGATTCAATAGTGTGCAGTTTATACTGTTGTTGATTACTTATTACTTTACTGCAACTGATAGTTGTTTTCATTATTTCAGCAGTAACATTATCATTATTTTGGCCAGTTTTTAATTGTTTAGTCTATAAAATGTTAGAAAATAGTGAAAAATACTGACATCTTCAGATAGCTTAAACCCAGTAAAGCCTCACATTTGTTTGGCATTTTTGCTTGATAAATGACTTTAACCACTTATTGCTTGTACTGTGCAAATACATATTTTAATTCCTTCACACCTGTCTCTTTCAAATAAACCATGTTCCTAAAGGAAGCTGCTTTGTACTGAGTACTGAAAATGTGGTGCATGTACTCTGAATGATAATCTACAAAGAATTAAAGCTGAACACAAAGTGTATACAACAACAGTTAATCAGCCGGTGATGATCATGTGCAGTGCATTCCCAGAAACACTAATAAGACACCTGTGCAGAGATAGCTGAAGCATTTGGTCTGACTCTGCTTCAGCCTCGGATGATAATCTAATAGATGGCCATGGACTCACTGGCTCATTCATCTCTAGCCTTTATCTATTGCATTTCCATTTCAGTCAGTCTTTCTTGTCAAATGTTCCAAAGTTACATAGAAAAGGACAACAGTTCAAGTTGTTCCTGCAGCGATTGTCTACACTGGTTATGATACATATACTGTTTGCCACTTCACTTTGGTAGTTAGATAAATAAGATGGCCTCCTTTCAGGTCATGCTTGTTCATTACATTCCTCTTTGGCCTCAAGCCGCAGGAAAATGGTTGTGAGTTCTTGGTCGGCTCTGACTCAACGCTAGTAGATTTGCTCCAGTCATTTCTTTTGGCAGTGTGATGCTGCCTGTTGTGGTGAGGCTCTTTCGAGGGGAGGGAGAGGACACAAGCTCAGAGGGCCATGATTCGCGTGGACTCGCTAAATCTTTGGCTACCCTCAGTTCACCACAATACTCTGCCAGTAAGGAGTTTGGCAGTAAAGAAGCTTGATATATTATACTCAAGCTGTTCTTTTGAATTTTCATAATTTTCTTTCTTTTCTTCAGAGTAATAGAGCAGTGGTTGCATCCTGCATGCAAACACCTTTCGAGCCTGGGGGTCCGGTGCTTGTGGACCTTATATGTGCAGAGACAAAAGTCTGATAAAGTGATTGCTGGGTTGTCAGTTATTGGTTATTACAAAGGGAATAGCTACACATTTAATATTTTCTGTCTTGCCGAGAGATGGATGAAAGGATTTCTATCACTTAATCTCCACTCTGAAGCTACAGCCAGAAGATGGTTAGCTTAGCTTAGCTTAGCACAATGATTGGAAATGGAGGGAAACAGCCTGGCTATGTCCAAAGGTAAAACTCACTGATTGACACATTATATCTTATTTTATTTTGTACAAAACAAAGTGAAAAAGCATTCTGGTTTTACAGAGGGTTAAAGGCCCAGTGTGTAACATTTAAGAGGATCTGTTGGCAGAAATGGAATATAATATTCATAGTTATGTTTTCATTAGTGTATAATCACCTGACTATAGGAATCGTTATGTTCCTGTTCCTGAAGATTTCAAATTTATTCTCAACCTGGCTTGTCAACTTCATTTTGTGACTTTCAGCATACAAAGAGGAGTTGCCTCTTGCCTTGTCTTATCTCAAAAAAGCACACATCCAACAAAAACAACAGAGGTGTGGAAAAATTTGGACAGAATAATTGGTTAGAAAAGGGCAGCAATGCTGTGGGCTGTCATCATCATTCAAACTGCTGCTCACTTGTTTGCATAGGGACAAGGAAGTTGCAAAAGCCTGCAAAATGTTTGCAAAAGGATAAACAACACTGAGGGATATTAGAGACTCTCCCTGGTGAAATGAGCAAAAGCAGATGTATATTTTAATTACATATGTGTACCTTGTCATATTTTAATTTATACCCAACAGTTTTGAGGTGTATTTGTAGGTTTATAATAGACAGGTGCAAATCCAGCTAGTATGCTAGTACGGAAGCCCTAAAGGGCCATGTATTCATACATTTTATTTCCTCCGCTTTCCTGTGATAACAAGTTAATTTTCTCGAGATCTCGAGATAACGAAACTTTGTTTTCCCATGATAACGAGTTAATTAATTCGAGATAACGACTGTGATATGATAACTGCGGTCAAGCCAGCCGTTACTCCGATCTTGTTATCTCGGGAAAACAAAGTTTCGCTATCTTGAGATCTCGAGAAAATTAACTCGTTATCACAGGAAGACGGAGGATATAAAATGTATGAATACATGGCCCTTTAGGGCTTCCGTAAGCTAGCTATCACAGCAACAAATCTTATTTTCAGGTACCTATACACTAAAAACAAATGAATATTGGGATGAATTATCAGATCATCAGTTCTCCAGTGGTTTGAATTCTACCTGCACAATCCAATAGAGTCCAATGGTAATAACAGTAACCATAATAAGTAATTTATTACAGTGTGGGGTCCCACGGGGCTCTATCTTGGGTACTCATCTATTCAACTTATATGTGACATCAGCTACCATAACTATGCCAACGAATCGCAGCTACTCATCTCACTATCTACTGACGACTTCCAAACCATAAATTCCCTTGTCAGTCATTTGGAAGAAATCAACAACTAGATGGAAGCCAATTTCCTTCAACTGAATAGGGAGAAAACTTGAGATTTTGGTTGTTGGTGCTAAAACCCGGAGACAGCTGTTCTGCAAGTATCTAGAGTCCTGATGACTTAAAACAGGTGACCAGGTTAAAAGCCGACAAGTAACCATGGTGAACTTAGTGAACTCAGCTTTAAGAACCATCAGCAACAATAAAAGGGTTGCCTTCTTCCAACAAACATTTCCATGAATCAAAGGCTTCTTTTCCCAAACAGACTCAGAGAAACTCATGCATGCATTTGTTATGAGCAGGCTAGATTACTACCACTCTCAGTTCTTAGGTCTTCCAAACAAAACACAGACTACAACTTACCCAGAACTCAGCTGCTCAAGTGCTAAAAAGAACTAAAAGATCAAACCATATCACTTCAGCCCTCTGGAAAATTCATGTGTTACCTGTTGCATTCAGAATTCCGTTCAAAATCCTCCTTTTGGTTTACAAAGCACTTGCTGGTCCGGCTCTACAGTACATCTCAGAAATGCTGTCAGTTTGAAACGCCAGAAGATTTCTCCAGCTGCAACTAAAATTTTTATTGAAAACTTGAATAATATATTCCATTTCTGCCAATAGATCCGCCTAAATCTTGTGTTAGACTGTCTTTTATTCCAACAGTCTACACTGGTTTCCATGAAGGTGATCTTTTGTTAACTGTGACAATGTAGTTTTATCTAGCATAACTCAAATCAGAAAATGCTCATATGGATTTTTTTGTTCAAGTATCTTGATTATGTGCAGCAATAACCTTTGAATACACTATGATTCAGAGAAATAGCACAAACATGTATTTTATTTGCTCTTGAGTGTATTTATTTTATTACTGTCTTCAACTATTCATAAATGATCACTGAATTTTGTTTTTGTAAAGTGCTATATAAACAAAATTGTTATTATTATGTTAAACCTGCCATATAGTGTTGGACAAACCACTACTTCAGTACACATTGTGGAATGCTCGCATCTTGCAATACCCTAATGCACAGGGCCTGTAACCCAAATACCAAACATGTTAACAACAACAAGATGTTCTTGTGACTATGAGAGGAGCCTTAAGAAATGATCCTGTAACCTATAGGTTGAGTCCGGACTGACAATCATGCTGCAGTATATCAACAAATGCCTGTGTTGAGGGAGGAGCATGTGAGCACAATGGCTGAATTCAAACAGCCTGTTTTGGAGTCCACTGGAACGTCTCGAAGACTTGCGTCACCTTAGAGGCAATTATGAGAAACACACTCAAGCTATATATTCTGTGTTTGGTCCCTTGGGTCTCTTTGAGGAAGCAAAAGCACTGAAATCTGAAGAACAGAAAGGAAGAGGTGTGGGCTATGAAGCCAGCATAATGATAACAAAGTTCCACCAGGCTTTAGTGTCTCTCACAGGACTGCTAAGACTGTCTATAAATAAGAGAGTATATCTACCTGTAGTTACCAGGAAACTGGGCATATCCTTGCCTGTCAATAATTACTAATATATGTAAATGTATTAATGCTATTCCATTGGGAGAATACAATACAACGTAGCTTGGATTGATAGTGTGCAAATGGACTGAAATTACGTGCAATTTGTATTTTTCCACTCTGGATCTTTTGAATATGTGTATGTGACTGAAGGGTATGCATATATAGTATGGTAATGCTTACTGTTGGTGTCTTTGTGAATGTCTTGAGCTGAACAGAGTGACAATGCTTTTCTGTGACAGTATAACGTAGTCCTGTAAGGAGTTTTGAGATTTTTCTTTTAAGTGATTTTAAATATATATACATATAAGCAGTCTGTTAACAATAGGCAAGCAATACATTCTGGCTGGACAGCAGCAAAGCAGGGTCAGCCCTATAACTGTGCTTGTCTGTCCCTGACTGTGACTGTGTGGTGAACTTACATCATTGTTCAGTCGAGTGTTGGAGTTTACCCATTGGCCGTTACGTTTTCGAAATGTTAAATGTGTCAAAAAGTTGAGGCAACACTAGACAATAGGATTCTCAAAAACAACTTTTTCTTCAGCAAAGGAACCAGACAGGCCCATACTCATAGAATCTGATAATTAATTAATGTTCTGCTTTGTATAAGATTCGCTCTCTAAGGGTATTGCTAATGGGATAAGAGGCACAGCAAGAAATGGCATTAATCTTTTGGTTTCATTTGTATAAATTAAAGCATAAGACAGCTAGAATATTTCCATTTAGTGGTATGGTGCAGCAATAAAAAACGGAAGATTTTGCTCATTGTAAACATCATTCAATGAAGACGTGGAACATGTTGTTACAGGATATGTATAATATTGTCAGACAGAGTGGAATAAAATGTTTTCTACTTGATGGTGGTTTTAAGGTTGGACGCAAACACCTGCCTCATGGGACGCAAACTCAGACTGGCTTGATTCTTATTCCGAGCCTGAGCTCATACCCTTATTTTGCATTCTGCTTCAATAAGAACATATTGCTTCCTGCATTTGTCCTGAACATGGTACTGGACATAAGTGGTCCCCTGTATAACCCAATATAAAACATACTGTAAATCCTTTGGATACTGGGCTGTCTGCTCAAAAGAAGGGCATCATCTTGTCTGTACGTTTTGGATGCTTCATGTATTGCTCTAAAATGTGTATATAAAAAGAGCTATGAGTCATGTTAACTGGATGTGAATGTAAAGCAAAATAAACAAAACAGGTTGCATACCCACTTGGCAACCTTGAGACCTCAAAAATAGTGAACCCTGGAGGAGACCAGGAAGTGCACTTATGATGAAACTGTTCCAAACCCTTTTCTAGCATGTAGGGCAGCCCTGCATCACATTTTCTCCACTGGATGGGCACCCTAGAGGTCTTTTCTTGTACATTGGGCCACCCATAGTGGGCACATTATCATGTTTTATTTACCTTAAGTGCATCAAAAACAGGATTTTGTGGCACCAAACCACCAGTGGCCTGCTGTCACACAAAATAATAGAAATGCGGAAAAAAACAGTTCCCTGACAATATTTGCACATTCCTGTACAGCTCTTCGCTCATTTATTAAAGTATGTGGCCAGATTGTACATATTCTCTCTCTTTTTATATTTGTATATAGTGTCTTCTTTTATTGTCTCTATTTTTATCTTTATTTATATTTTTCTATGTTTAATTGTTATGCACCAATTTACCAAGGCAAATTCCTTTTATGTGAAAACCTACTTGGCAATAAACCTGATTCTGATTAAGCAATAATCCATCCATGTGTTTGTCATGTGCTAAAAAGACAGAAAATAAAACATGTGAATCAGGCCCTCTCTTGGTTGAATGTCATGTGGTTCCTCAAGATGTGTTCACTGACACAGATGGTGGTGTTTAACCACATGATGGTGTTTAACTACATGGTGGTGTTTTAGCCGCAGAGTAGACTAATGCAGTTCCGGGGCCGTGTGGTCAGAGAGCGCGTCCTTCAGCCAGAGGACTGGAGTTCCAACTGCAGTGTCAGCAACTGTCCACTCTGCTAAGTGTCCTTGTGTGAGACAGTGAAACTCTACCAGAATGGAGCACACTCAGATTCACTGATTAAAAAAACAAACAGAACAGGGAATGACTGAAATTAATATATTTTGTTTTGATAATTCATAAACAATATACACATACACATACTTTAGTGTTGATTCCATGTTTTTGAATGACATTACAGTTGTCCTGTAGCTTGCATTATGGGTGCATAATATCACATTCATAAATAGAGTGAGAGTTTGACTGATGTCCAAAACCCATGTTGGCATGTGGCCTGTTACCTGTTATTGGAGGATAAAGGCTAATTAATCTGTGGGAAACGAGAGTGAAAACACATGATTTCTACTGAAACTGTTCCATTTCTGACTCAACAACAACAACAAACAGCACTATTTAGCATAGCATCATTTACAGTTGTTTATACATATCATATGATACAGTCACTCTTATTTACCTTATAAGCCGGGGTCTGTCGTGGCTGCTAAAAAACTTTCAGGCTCCTTTTCAGAAATTTGACATAATTATGTCATTGTGATTGTTTTCTGGAGATCACAACTCAATCTTATTTTCTCTAGATAACAAAGCCACATTCATTGATTTTTGGGAGGGTCTTCAGGACAGCTGAACAACCCATAAACACAAAACTGACATATTCACCATATAAAGTTGTTAGCAGACAGGTTCTTATTTACACATCCAGCAGATATAGAGCAACATTAGCATTCATCTTGGGTCTGTTAAACCATCATGTCAAGAGGTGGTCATAATAATATGTTACATGAGATAAGATAGTATTAATCCTAAAATCCTAAGGAAACTCTTGTGCCAGAGATTGCTCAAAAATTACAACAACATAAGAATAAACACAATAGAGTAGGAAATGTAAAGTTGTAATGTTAAAGCTGTCTCCTCTGTTATGTCTTTCTCTCTCAGGACTGAGTGGAAGCGCTCCACTTTGATAAGCCATGAATGAAGAATTCATGCCTGTTATCCTGCAATAATGAGACACTGTAACTTATGATCACCAGAAAACAATATTTGATACCTCGCAATACTATCATAATGCAAATGTTATCTTGAAATACTGGGCTTTGGAAAATAAACACGAGCCCCATTTGCTATCTGGAGGAAACAGAACAATAATGATGAGGTAACAGCTTGATGTCTGGAGATGACAAGATAACTGAGTCATAACCTCCAGATAATGGACATAAAACATTATTAGCAAGAGCAACCACAGATGCTGAAGGGATAAATATGTTTTCAGACTATTACTAAGATTATCATATTATTACTAGTAGTAGCGGTGGTAGTATTGTTGAAACAGAAGGAGCTTAACGACCATCTCTTCCAACCATATGCTACTGTTTGATGGCTTAGCACAAAATCATTGGTATGCGACAGTGGATACACTCACTGGAGGGGTATCATGTGCATGCGTCGACGTCTGTGTGAGTTGGTGAAGTGCATCAAGTTGACATTTTGTGACAGCAGAAGATTTCTGTCGGAGGCTCTGTGTTTTGCCAGTGATGGAAGCAGGGAGAGAGAATTATTTGTTCTGCTTCCATTTGTCCCAAAGCTGACCTTTTGACATTAATTCAGATGATAAACAAACAACCAAATCTCTCCTAAGCTTTGTTTAGTTGAAAAACCTGCTGGGGATTATGAATCCCAGCATTGGATTAAGATCACACAGACACCAGATACACACAGTGTATCGCTAATGCAGCCAAATGGCTAGACATGTTTCCAGCCCTCTCCTTATGGCTGCTCGTGTTGTGAAGTCACCACTTCTTCATACTCAGCTGTGAGTGATAAATACATTAAAATAGACATTTAGATCAAGAGCATTGGGTATGTTTTACTTTCGCTCTACTGTATGTGGAAATGTATCCTTGACATTAGTGCTGCCTAATCTCTACATGATATGATTACTACAAGATGTGATCTATACAGTGCAGTCCGTAATGGCATGTTTCAACAGTTTTGGCTCCGTACTCCAGCACGTTTGATTTGATTTAAAATGAAACAATGACTATGAGATGTAAGCGTTGACTTTCAGCTTTAATTTGAGTGTGTTTACATTCACATCAAGTGAACAGGACTCGTAACTCTTTTTTTATGTATTCCCTAAATTTTAGAACAATACGGGAAGGATCCAAAATGTACAGATAAGACAATGCCCTTCTTTCTTAGCTGTCAGTCACCTGCTTCACCTCAAATGATCATGTGTTTTACTGGTGTACTTTTAATTCCCCCCCCTTTCCCCTCAGACAGCCTGAGTGTATCACTGCAAATATACTGAATGTAAACTTTAACAACTGTATGCAACTGTATGTATAAGTGCAAAGCTGCCTACTGCTGTGTGCCCTTGGTGCCAATGTGTGTGTTTCTGGGGACAATCAGTATATTTCTAAATCAAATCAGAACAGAAATGCTCTTAGCTGTTTATGTGGTGTTCCTAGCACATGGATACAGTGTAGTGGTTTGCCCACAAACATCTAATAAAACACAGAAAATATGAGTGTTTAATTGGGTGAGAGTGTGACTCTCGGCCCCGAGGGACCCCTGATGCTGTTAGCCTCCTGACCATCACGAAACAGGCACCAACATTACCTGGATGAATGGGTTTCAATGCCACTGAGCAACACACATCCTCAAATTTCACCTTGAGGCTGGACATGTATTGTCCTTCTCTGCTTCTCCTCAGCTGGTCATGTCCCTGCCTGCCCCAGTGTCTAGACAGGTCAGCGGAATCCATAAATTTAACGACATAAAGGAGATGGAAAAGACAAGACAGAAAACGCAGCTCTAATTTTCCCACAGTGTTTCTGAACTGGTCATATCTGCAGCAACTTTAGTTTACAGGATTCTCTTCTGTTGTTGTTTCCTGACATTTTTTTTAAATCTAACTTTCTATAAACATCCTGCAATAGTTGTACAGCCTGGGGGAATAATGTTCTGTAGATTTAAATCCTCAATATGCTGCAAAAGAAGTACTTGTCAGATTGTCTGAATTGATGGATTATCTGAGGGAGTTTGTTACTTCCTCTAATAGACAATCCGATATTAACGGCCACTTTAGGTGGCGATTGGCCAGGTATATGGGGGTGTTAAAGTAAGGATGCTATGAATTCTATGAAGACCATCAGTATTCAAGTATTAAAACTGTGGATGTTAGATGTGCTTGGATGACAAGTTTATTTGAAGCATGCTGCGGCCTTTAGCATCGCCCCATCAGTGTTGTTTGTTTCTATAATATCATATTGGCCCTTTTTTTTATATACCTGCACAGGCTCATGTTCTGGGTGAAATGAGAAAGATTTTTATATTTTTTTATGCACAAATGGTGGCTTTTAAGGTCCCTAATGGTCAGTGGCACCAAGCAAAGCAGTAATCCTTAACATAAAGTACGAAAATAAGATTTTGAGATATATGACTTACACTGGATAGAGACAATGTTTATACATTGATATTTAAAGCAGGAGAACATTAGAATGACATATATACCTCATAGAGGTTATTTACTTCATATTTCTTAATTTGATCAAAAGGAATAAAGTCTACATTGCACATCCCTCATTCCTAAGTGTTCCTGCATTATACATCAGTTATTGTGCTGCAAGGTTCCACCTAATAAAACACTATATGGTATACTTCCCTCTGTGGCTTTTCATTTTTCAATCATCCGCTTTCACCTACAGTGTAAGCCCATAGCTGACAAATTCCAGCGAGCCCCACAGTAGAATGAGCTCCAGTTCCTACAGTAGATCACCATTGCTACAAGAAGCCAATACTAAGAGGGTCAAGGGTTACAACCGCAGCACCCCCATAACGCTGCTGTGACAGAATGATGAAAGGTTGAGGCAACAAACTGGAAATAGTGGAAAATAAGAGGGGTTTCTGATGAGAACATATGAGAATAAGCAAAGAAGAAAGGTGTGGAGAAGGGATACGATTCAGTGTTTGGTGGAGGGGTTGACGTGGGGCTCTTCTTGAAGAGATGAGTTTTCAGTCTACAAAAGAGAGCAGGGAGTGACTCCTTTATTATGAGTAGTATAAGAAGGTCATTCCACCATTAGGGAGTCGACCCTGTGTGGATCGATGACCCAGGCAGGTGTAGGAAAGGAGAGCTAAGTGAGAGGCAGAATACAGAACATGGATTGTGTGTGCTGGCTTGTATCATAAACTGAAAGGTTAGAGTACATAGGCTGGGGTTAGTGTTAGTCCTAACCAGGTAGTGAAAATACGAGCACACAAATTGGAAATTCATACCCATGAAATTATAATTTGCATGCACAAATTAATTGAACATTAATAATCTACAGATGTCAACATCCAGCAAAAACAAACAGCCAAAACCTGACAGCCATGTATCTCAGTCCAAAATCTGTATCAAACCCTTGCAGCCCATTGAGATTATCCTTGATCTGACAACATTCACTGTTTAATTTTCACTGCAGACAACACAGTTCAGAAACAACATCAAATGTAGCATCCAAATGGTATGAGAAATAGTGTTAAGCAGGGGAAAGTACAACAAAGGTTCTAGTTGTTTAAAAAGCCCTGCCTAACTGGAGAAGAGAGCACAGAGTGACTCTTCAATTATTGATTTGGGATAAATGCTGGATGCCCTTCCTGACCATTTATTCAGACTTGGGACCAGCAATTAGGATTATAGTGGCTTGTGAATTCCCAGTGGCTGGGGAGCAACCTGGGATTGGACACTTTGGCATGTGGACAAAAGGAGGTGGGTATCAAACCGCTAACCCTCAATAAATGACCCACTCTACCACCTGAGCCACAGCTGGCACCAGTGTTTCAATGACTAATAAGTGTGCAGATTAATGGATCTGTTAGTCAGTCTCGACTTCCCGGATTCTATTTCATATCTCATGGGTGCCTGAAGCAACATACCCCAGTAACGCAGCCCCTTGAGTTGTTGTAATGTTTTCAGTCTGAATGCCCACCTGCACACATTGACACCTGGAAGCTGCCCAGTACAACCAATCTGATCTGTTGGATCAGGGTGGGGTTCAGTGCCTTCCTTAATGTTACCTCCACTGGGGGAATGTGGGAAAGGTAAGCACTTTCTCTTTCGCACCCAGATTTATCCTGCTTTTCTGGAGATTGAACTGCTTCAGAGCACAGACCTGAGGACAGGTTGTATCACCTGTGAGGTCAACCAAGTAGTGAATGTCCATGAAAGACACTGCACATTATGAATCCCGGAGTGGTTTTTTTATACTGCTTCACTGCTATATCTCGTCTATATATGTAAATGTGGAGCATCTAAATCTGGAGCCTGAGGAGGTGGACTGAATGACAGGCCTGTCAATCAAAGTAATGGAAACACCATCGGCAACCTCCTGGGCTGAAAAATGAAGTCAACAAGGAAGTGCCAAAAACTACAGTTCCACAAATGGCCACTTGAGGCTGGCTCCAAAAGTGAGTCAGTCTCCATAAGCCCCCGACTTTACAGCATAAATAAACATGTTTACAGTCTGGTTCAAAAAACAGTTTTGGTCTCTTTAGCTAATTTCTCCATCCATGACAACTGTACAGGGGGTGATTTTTTAAATGACTCACCTGTTTAAATAATATTAAGTTATGCATAATTAAGGACGTGGCCACATTGAGTGACAGTTGAGTGCCGTCACAGATGGCTGATTTAAGCAATCAGGCTTCATTCGGCACGCCTCAGCTCCACCCATGCTCCATGTCTTTGTCCATTTTTGGATTAGCAAGGAGCTGGCAACAAAGCTGCTGCCAAGACCAAAACTAGAAGTGATTTCATGATTGAGTCGTGGTTCATTGAGGAAGTTGTAGGGAAGGGAAGAAGTTTTGCCTCACCAATCAGTAAACCTGCAATCAGCAAATTGTGTATAAATGCTATACAAATGGAGATGATGGTGAAGATGAAGATAGTTGTTTTGGATTTCGTGGTTGCCAACACTAATATTTTACACCAAAGATTTGTTTTATGTATTCAGTTAAAACAAATAGTACAGTTTCAATATTACAAAAAGAGAATCTACTCAAAAAACAGACAAAACCACAAAAACAGAAAGAGAAAAACAAACAAGCTGCCAGACACAAACAAAACTAAGCCATCTCTCAAGATGTCATCACAACATGTATTTACATTTTTAACACAATCATTCTGCCTTGCCCAGATTTTTCTGTTTAGCTATGATTTTGGGGAAAGAAGGGAAAAGTTGCACACTCATAACAGAAGTATTCTTATTATTCCAGATAGATATGTTTTAGTACATCCTCCCCTCTTCAGTGTAAAGAAACATTTCGAGATAGAACATAAAATAAAAAGATTGCATTAGAGTTATGCTACTTTCCTTCCTGTCTTTGATGCCTTTTAAAGGCGAGCATCTCACTAGAATGTGTGTATTTTTATTCAGGTCTTTAAGATAATATTAGACCATATGGCAGAAGAAGCCATACAACAAAATATATAGGCTGGGCTGTAGCCTCTTACAAGCTGCCACCCATGGAGCAGATTTAGTGCAAGTCTACCATCATCATGTCAAAATACAATATATAGCATCTTTCTAAATCTTGTCCTCACCCTTCTATCTCCTATGAAGCATCAAATGACACAGTCTTGCCTGAAGTCATGCTGATTATTATGAGCAATCATAATCTTCCATACAGCCACCTCATGCAGTGTTCCTAACTTTGTAGACAATTCTTGGCAGAGCTTCCATTTCACTAGACAGCAAAGGGGAAAACACTCAAAGTGGATTTTCAAGAAAAAAACTGCTGTGCTTTAAGAAGATCACAATCTTCTCTGTAACCAAAAAAAAAGGCAATACACAAAACTGGAAAACGGCAACACGCAAGTGGCTGAAATGGGGGACAAGAGGGGTAATCTGTGGGAGAGTGTTTCTCAAAAACACTTCAGAGGACCATCGTCTTGGCAGTCGAAGGGCCCAATTTACAGAAGAGGGGATTACAACGGCAGATTATCTCAGCAGAGTTATCAAGGCTGTCCTCCCAAATAGCATCATTACCCATCTGAAAGAAAACAGGCATGCAAGGGGAGGTGGAAGAAGAATAGGAAGAGGAGCAGCTATCTTCACATCTCCTCTGTTATTGGCGGTGGTGGATCTGCCTGTTGGTTTTTTCAGGATTTCAGGGATTATTACACAGAGAATTGCCAGGGAGTTCAGAGCAGTTTAGAGCTGATCTGGTGCACACACAAAGGCATCACCTGCCACACACAGCAGAAAGTTTTAATGTAGCACGCACGCACGCACGCACGCACGCACACACACACACACACACACACACACACACACACACACACACACACACACACACGCACATGCTATTGTAGTGGGGTGCTGAACTGTGACTGAACTGGGGAAATTTGAGTCTCAACACTGACTAGTCACATTTTGATGTGGGTTTCTATACACAGCAGGTGATTTTCAGTATTATTTTTAAACAGGAAGGGAGCAGAAGTTCATGTCCAAGTCAACTTCATATCACATACAATGTATCTATGCGCTTTCCAGACCCACAAGAGCAAGGGTTTCTGACCTATCCTCAGCCCCATCGTTCTAACAAGGCAAGGACACCGCAAGTTGAAAGATCTTGGCAATTCTTGACAATGGAAACAGCAGTTGGCGATCTCACTGCAAAGTCCTTTTTGGTAGCTGTTCTGGAGCTTTTGTTCATATCACAATGTTCTTCATTTCAGATTTTTCTGAGCACTTTAAAGGACCAATGTTTAGCATTTAACTTGCAAAAAATGTGAAAGGCCCTATCTCGAGCCAGTGTTCAGTTTATCAGTTCTGTTGAACATGTCGGCCTCTGTGGAAGAGGACTCACTCCCTCTGTAGATAAAAACGGCTCATTCTAAAGTAACAAAATCATTCCTATATTCAGTTGGTTATACACTAATGAAAACATACCTATGAATATTACATTCAATTTCTGCTAATGGATCCTTCTAAATGTTACACAGTGGACCTTTAAGGACATCTTGTCCATGTTTGCTTTGATTGAAAGTTTGAAAGTTCAATCTTGGAAACAGCAGTTGGCAAAGCAGTCACACCACGAGGTTCAGTCAGTGGTGTGATAGAATCAAACGCTCCAGAACAGCTACTGAGTGAACCTTGTGGTGAGATTGTTTTGCCAAATTCTGTATCCAAGGTCAAGAATGAACCTTCAATCTCGAAGTCTAAGTCAGCATGAAAAGTGCACAGAAAACATGGAGCTACTGAATGTACCTTGTGGAGAGGCTGTTATGCCAACGACTCCTCCTTCCTTGGATGGCGAGGGGTGTCATGACAACTCTGCAGGCAACAACTCTGACTCCGATATATTCTGTTAATTAAATGCAATGCCAATGTTTTTGAATGTACAATGCCAATGTTTTCAAATTGTTTACTTTTTTCAACAATATCTGCAACTTTGGTTTGGCTAAGGAAAGATTAATGTTATAAATAAAATAAACTATGGATAAAGTATGATTAGGTTTAGGCTACTAAAACATTGGGTTAAGGTTAGGTTTGTTAGACTTAGACTTAGACTTAGACTTCACTTTATTGATCCCTTTGGGATGACTCCCTCAATGAAATTGAATTTCCAGCAGCTTACAAAGCACTTGTATAGAAAATAAAAGAGGAATAAAAAAATACAGTATAAGATAAACAATAAACTCTTAGCTAAATATAGAAAGTAGAGATAAGAATAGAAGTAAAATAAAATTCAAGTAAAATAAAATAAAATCAAATAAAATAAATGTGTATAGAGGATAAATATAGATAAATATATAGGACTGTATATGGCATTGTGTTATTATACTGTGGATAAATGACATTAGCAGAAATTAGCAGTTAAATTAAATTATTGCACTTAAGAGGTGGATTAAGTTATTGCACAAAAATGAAGAAGAGTGTCCAGGTATGTATGTGAGTAGATTATTATTATTATTATTATTATTATTATTATTATTATTATTGCACAGTGAGTGGCTACCACTCGTTCCCTTCTGTCCTCTTTACCCTTTTTCCTCCTCCCCCCGAGTGAGGAGTTGTAGAGTATGATGGCATGAGGGACAAAGGAGTTCTTGAGTCTGTTGGTCCTACACTTGGGAAGGAGCAGCCTTTCACTGAACAGGCTCCTCTGGTTGCTGATGACGGTGTGCAGGGGGTGGCTGGCATTATAATGTTGCCCTGTGATACAAAGCAAAAGCTGTTTTCCTGCATGAAAATCAAATGTGCATCACCAGCCTGACCTTGCTTTCCTCCTCACTACATAAAGAGCACGGTACTTCCTGTACTGGTACTTAACTTTGGCAGTAAACATAATTCGTCAAGTGTGGAATAGTCCAATGTGAATGTAATTCCAAAGGATACCAGACTAGGCATAGGT
Organism: Dicentrarchus labrax; assembly: GCF_905237075.1. Taxonomy (NCBI): domain Eukaryota; kingdom Metazoa; phylum Chordata; class Actinopteri; family Moronidae; genus Dicentrarchus; species Dicentrarchus labrax. The sequence goes on along the minus strand of NW_026136707.1, from coordinate 2,028,068 downwards.
GTCTATTGAGAAAGGGCAATAACAGAAAATGAAGAGGAGGTTGCTACAATGAATGAAAACATCCAGCAATAGTCCAACATTGCTAAAATAGCACATCCCTCATTTAACAGTGATTGCTTTTTGATGATAGTGGGGTTTTATGTTTGTATTTAACAACAAATGAGCATCTAGTCGTGTACTGGATAGTGAACAGTGCAAACCGCATCATTCAAGAGATAAAAATGGCTACTTTAATACTACTACTACTACTTTAGTAACAACTGGTGCTTCCATGCATCTAAAGGGCAACACACTGTTGATGTGTCATTTGATGCTCATAGTACATCCAAAAGGACATAAAAAGTAGCCAACCCTGATGTGATAAAATTGCAGCTTTTCTGGAGTGGTGATGTTGAATAGGACAGCGCATGTTGATGCAATGCAATGTGTAGGCGTACATAGAGAACAATAGACAGGGGTGTTTTTTCACACTAACTGTGCTCCATTAGTGCAAACCTGTCTCCTAAAAATGTATACTACTAATCTGCAACAGCAAATTGTTTTAAAATAAATCTAGCTTACCCAATGTCATTTGATTTAACTGACAAAGTGAAAACATTTTCATTTTATTTTGTTGATAGGTAGGTTAAAAGGGGGGTGAAACCTAGTTGACCACCTCAGGTGCCACGTCATTATCCTAAACTGTGATTAGCTATCTTCCTCCTAAGAGGTTTTAAACCTGAGAAGCAGCAATGTGCCAGAGTAGTGCTTAGCCTGCCAAAAAGAGAATAAAACAAGAATATGTTTACAGTAGCGCAGACAGAATTGGTAAAGTATTGGTATTCCGTGTGCATGTGCATACTTCATGTCACCCCTGCATGGGCCACCGCAATCAGAAAGGTCTGGAGGCGCCCCTGGTGACTTACAGTTAGTCTGCTCCATCAAGTACTCGAGACAACTCAGGTACGATATTTGTGATTTGCACTTGGGACTCGTCCCACGACTTTGATGATCTCCATCTCAGTCTTTGTTCCCGGTCTGATCATCATAATCACAATGTGGACTTTTTGTCTGATACAAGAGAAAACAGAACCTCAGTCAGTGGTTTCTTTCATGTAACTCAACAAAGGTTCTCATTCATGTTGCCTGTCAGTTAAGAAACATGTCTAGACGTTGTTTTCCAGCAACATCGTCATGTGTTCGTCATAAGGGCTTTGTCTTAACTGCTTACATCACTTGGCCATGCAAATGAATCAGGCTTCATGAGGAGCTGCCTCGGGCTTGCTGCGGCAGTTGGTTTGTCACAAGGATTACAGCGTCATATCCATCAAACCCAAGTAAACAATTGCAGAAACAGCACATGGCGAGGCAGCTGTGGAGCTCTTTGAGATTTATCACAGTGACACGCGATGCATTTCACCTCACAAGGTCACACAGGAAAGAAAAAAGTCTGTTTGATACTGGAAACACTTTTGTTCTGCATGTAAAAAGTTCTGCAATTTATGATCAAAGGTGAAGCGAGGTCCCTCAAAGAGAAGCATTAACTCATGCTCATCCACCCACCAGCTCCACAGTCAGATAGGTGTTACAGACACAGAGAAGCTGGTGTAGATGTCGATAGGCAGGCACTGGGCCCTTAAGGGCATGTGAATAACAAATGAGAATGATTTTTTAGTGGGAGTTAGTGGAAGATTCGGCTGGTTCACCACGTGGACCCAGCCTCATCTGCTGAGCTGCGCCTGGTGGGCTACGGGTCGAGGCTGGGTAAGCGGCCTCTTACACCTCTCCCCGGGGATGTTTACCAGCCAGGCTCGGCAGCTCACATTGGGTTGACCTTCCACTGCCTGCTGGCTCTCTAACTCCCTCTCTCTCTCTCTATCACTGGTGGGCAGTTAAACAGCGAGTCACGTTACAAAACGAGCCAGAAAAGCCCTCTTGCCCTGGGTGGATCAAGGGCGGTATTTTAAACAGATCAGATCACACCATTTGCAGCCTTCTACAGTGTGGGGTGAATAAATCTCTGAGCTTTTAAAGAGCGGTGATTAAATGTTTTACTGCGTCCGTCTGCCATGCCTCTGGAGTGGGAACTGGTCCGAGAGCAATATTTTTTTGTTCACCATTTGTTTAATGACCGGCAATATCGATATTTTTTTACACTGCAGAGAATGTCTAGAGTCAAATATTGGCCTTGTTATTAAAAGCCTAATCTCTCCAGCCCTCAATATCAGTTTTCCCACAGAAAGGTTAGCAAGAAACTCCCAATTTGTCGGGGGGGGGCAGAACGTACTAGTCGTAGTTTGTCAAGAAAATGTCAAGATAATATCAGAGCCAATAAAACATGACTGATTGGCTTTTTGAATTGTTATTCCTGAATGAGGGGTTTTTGTTTAGAAACTTTATTAACTTTGAAGGGGATATGGGGGTAATTGATTTATTGATCTAGATTTAGGTGAAACCTGAATGAATCCTGTGGGGGAAATTAGATTTTTCCAGAGGCAGAGAGACATTTGCAAATAAGAAGCAATCAAAACAATTACCAGCAATCATACTAACAGTAAAACAGTTGTTTTTGTGTTTCCGATTAATACGTTGGAAAGCTCCTTTTCATGATTTCACTTTGAGGTGTTGTCATTTTTTGTTTTTTTAATTTAGTTTTAATATGGTGAATAGCAGAAATAAATTCTACATTTGAAAACAAATCACAACAAATTATAAGAAATTGATGATTACTCTCCCATTAAGAAAATGGCAATGACTTTTACACAGTACGTGAAAAAATCAGCAAAACACACACACTGAAAGCACCTGGAAGTTTATCTGGGCAAGATTGAGAGAAAAAAAAAATGTCCAATGTAGAAAAATTAAAAAAAGTTCCATTCCAAAAATTTATATTAATATTCTTGCCAAATCTTCACAGGTCTTCAGATTTGGTGGTGACTAACACAAATGGACAAAAGGGCCTTTTATAGTGCTCTCTGAGGGAAGGAACTTTTACAGGAAACCTTTTAGGAGTTTGGGGATTTAATTTCAAACAAAGGAACCGGGGCTCTTTTAAATTTCCTCTGCCTAGTTTCTCACCCCAAAATGTTCCTGCTTTAGCTACTTTCCAAATTGATTGGTCAATAAAAAGCTCCCAGGCTGCTACAACTTGTTTACAGCATTCATTTAAGCACTGGTTGCTAGTAAACTTGGGGTTGAACAACCAAACACTAGCTATAGATATATCGATATAGATATAGTAGTTCCATGCTTGGAAGGCTGAGCTGTATTCACTGTATCCACTAGATGCTATTAACTCATCCACACTGGTCTTTTAAAAGGTTACGAAAAAATGTACCTGCATTAGTATAGGGTTGCTCTAAAATGATGCTTTTATCAAAAAGAAACCAAGACTAAATGAGAGCGCTTGTTGCGGCCTGGGGGATCCGGCTGCCTGCAGAGGCCTCGGCTGGTAACTCAGTGTTTATCAAATAAGAGCTGTGGTGTGGTAGGGTGGTCGCACGGGGTGAGTGGGGGGAGGAAATGTTGTGGTGATTAGCAGCAGAGAAGGTGTTGATGACCCATAACTCATCAGGGCATTTTTCATCAGCCCCGGTCCCCACACCCTCTGCCCTTTTATGTCCCCACATACCTGTTTATGACCCCCCGACACACAAACACACACACACACATACACGCACACACATATATACATGCTCCAGCACACAGAGGGGTATTGCAGCTCAGAAAGACTAATTAGACTGTCAGGGAGAACGAGGGGAAGGGGGCTAATGTAACACTAGCCCCCTCCCTTGGTGAAGTGACACCAATTAATGCAGTATTGCATGTGACTGACTGCCCCCCCCCCACCTCGAGGTGACAGGCACACTGACACATCATGGCAGCCTGACTCTTTCTTCAGGCTGTTGTGGAGGAAAAGAAACAGCAAATAAACAAGGAAGAAAAAGTCACCACAGGAAGAGAAGTGGCAGCGGTATGATGATGTGGGTGAAACATATTGCGTGTTTTTTTAACCTTTATTTGGGCAGGCAGGCATTGGCAGACTGAGATCAGCAGCTGTCACACTGATGAGAATGGATGTGTGGGAAATGAGAATCCCTTATGAAAAGGTAATCCATGACATCCTGTTTTATTTCTTTTTCCCCCCCGTTTTTCATTTTGTCTCCATGTTTGTTGCTAAGCGCTCACTGCTGTGCTGTTTCTGCACAGTATTTTCTCCAAAGATCACCTGCCAATCAAACATTGTGGGCAGCAAGTGGCGGCTTCTTCCTTTTGATTTTCTGTCAGTGTGGATTATGCAGGTGGCGCTCTTCTCCTCATCTGCTCAGGCATCCCTGCTCATGAACACACAGCTCTTCTGGTCATTCTAACCAGTATAATAGGCCTATAAAAGCTTCACCTTTTATGCAGATATATACATTCGCCTCTGGAAACAGCCATTCAAAACTTTCCTGAACTACAAGCACTAGAAGGGGGCTTGGGAGAGCTTAGTAACTTTGCCCACTGATGATTAATAGGGGATTGGACATGGAGTTTTAACTGTGAGCTTTTATATTTATAGCACAGATATAAAGGGAAACACAGCTACAAACCAAACGTTAGTAAAATTTGTTGGAGCTGTCGTACTTAACTTTTGAAAGTTTATTAAACTTCTAACCCCAGCAGAGACAAGAGGGAGGGATTAACCATTACATATTAGCATCCTATTTTATTTGCAGTTTTTAAAAAATCTCTTTTTTTGAAAAAAAGCTACTTTATTTCTGACCTTTGTATGAACCAAGGACCGATAACTCTCTCTTCACTGGAGCCACACGCTGCTTTATCAAATTTACACCCACAAAAACAAACAGCATTTTGACATAAGTGTATAAGAAGACATCCCACATCAAATCAAAACCACCACTTAACCTTTGAAAGCTGGTGGTCTAAATCTAAATCTAGACTAAATTCTGCCCATCAGGGTCATACAAATCACAGATAAACAGCACAGGCAGTCTCATGTTCAAGCTACACACACTCTGATACCACCCAGTGGGAAGTGATTTTGTGCGTCTAACAGAACGGTCTCCCTGCACAAACAGTTCTTGGCTGATGCAAAGAACCATAAAAAAAGCATAGACCACGAGTCACCATAAATTTCACTGAAACCAACTCTAATGGCATTCTTTTAGGTACAGTGCCAGGTCCTCTTAAAAAGGGTCATTTTCAAGCACATCTGTGGATTTGCTTTGGAACCATGCATATTTATTTTACTTATTAACCGTATGAAGTGTTTCATTTCAAAGTACTATATATTAGGAAAACACTGCAGCCGCAGACGACTTTTCTCGTAATCAGCTGTTTTGAGACCAAAGCTTTAACTACCAACTTGGCTGCACTGCAGTCTGCGATGCTTTAAACCAAAGGAAACCAAACAGGCCTTAGTCCACCATTCTCTGGACAGAACACCCATTCAATGCTTTAAAGGAATAGTTAGACAATTTGGGGAAATGTGCTTGTTGCTTGAAATCAATACCACTTTCATATCTGTTTGTTAAATATGAAGCAGGAGCCAGGTGATGGTTAGCTTAGCTTAGCTTAGCTTAAAGACCAGAAGTGGGGGAAAGAGCTAGTTTGGTTCTGCCAAGCCTACCAGCATTTCTAAAGCGCACTAATTAACACGCTGTATCGGATTGTATTAGTACAAAAAAACTGTAAAAACAATTACAGTTTCCCTCTGCTATAGTCTTTATGCTAAGCTAGTGGCTCCATCTTGTTCTCTTAAAGCTGATTTACTATTAAAAAAATGCAGAAATACACTGCATTTTCTGTGGCTTCTTCACAATAAAAGCCACCCTGTGTTTTGCCAGTTGAGTGCTTTTAATGTGAAACAGCAGCAGTAGGGATTTTAAGGGTTTTAACTTTGATAAAATACTTTTTTTTTTTATTATTTAATATGACAGGTTTCTTGTTTAAACATGATTTTGGGTGGGATAATCTGTGATGGTTTTATTACTGCATCAAGTAAATTTAAAACACACGTCATTCAAAGAGAACGTAATTGGACTTTGACATAAAAGTACAAGAAAATAAATATTGTTTAATTTACTGTCAGCTAGTTATGTTATGTAATGGAAAATTAGCAACAAGGTGGAAAATTAATTTTCATTTCATTACGACTTTAAAGCTGTAGATAGGGCACTTCACTCCTGGCTGATAAATGGCTGAGGACACATTTGTCCCCACAGCCAATTTCTAACCTTTATTTATTTACCTTTTCAGTCATTTCACATTTATACAGTGAGCTGCCCAGTTCATCCACACAGCCGTACTTCAAAGAAAAAAGTACAGCTTTATTAATGTGGCATTTGATCATAAACTATAATAATATGACCAATAGAAAAGCAGCAGTAAACTACATCAGTAATCACAAGAATCTGACCTTCTTGTACAAGTACATGACTTTGATTCGAAAATCAACTGAAAAAGCAGACTAAAAATGATGCTTCTGATATAATACAACAAGGAAGATTAGACTAGATTCAGGCTGATTTGTTTTGACTCTCAGTCTGTATCTGACTTTTAAAGATCTCTTCAAACAAAAAGACAAGAGCCCAACTTAGTACACATGATTTCTGAGTGGGAACATGGAGGTGTTGTTTGAATTTTTAGGCTTTTTAATGATATCTAAATAATAAAGATCAGAGTACTCTTCGCTTTTTAATAAAACACATTTGCTGTTTTGCCACAGATCTATTTGACATTTAAAAATCCATAAAGTCTCATAAATAAAGTCTCATTAGTTTTGGTCCCATCGTTACCTTTTGTTGGGAATCAGACTGAGTGAATAACTACGTTTGCAACGGAAACATTTAAATGTCAGTTCAAACAATGACAGACTAAAAAAGACATTATTATTATTAGAAGTGAAGAGTATCCTAGTCCTCTGTGTTTGTAATTATTCAGTTTTGAGAGTTATGGGAATAAATTCTGAATGCCACCAGTGACAGCAGCTCCCTCTCAGCTGCTGATGTCGGAAGATGACAGCCATGATGCTTTTGGATGGGTGTTTATTACACCAGACAGCAGATATCTGTGATTCCACACAGCACATAAATGATCAACAGCGAGAAAAGGCTTCTCACATCGTCTCCTTTCTACTGTATCTTGACTGTTGCCCTCTACGGTGACTCCTGTACTCAGAGCTCATTTTAAGGCAGGGCACGTAGCCACAGACCCTGTTGTTCCTATTCCCTCATATAATACCTCAACAGCCATAATACAGCCCTCGCCCTGTGTACCATATATATCTGCATAGAAATATGGTGACTGTTTTATTGCGGTGTAATTTTCCGCAAATCCCAGGCCTGAGCTGCAGAACGGGCTTCAATGTACCTTTGATAATTGCTGTCCTTGTACGTTACCTTGCTCAAATGAGGGTCAGTCACATGAGTTAAGTCGCTGAAATGGAGAGGATAGCAGAAGCGTGAAATAGATGAAAGGACTGTAAGGATGTTGAAAATGTAAAGTGAAAGACAGAAGAAAGGAACGAAAGAGAGAAGGGAAAAAGGAGAGGCTAGAAGAATATATAACTGTGGGTTTAAAAATACAGATGTTAGAGAGATTTCTTTTGCAAAAATGCACGAAACCAAAACTAACACATAGGTAAGGGCAGCACTTAAACCTGCATTAGGCACATTTTGTAATATTAACATACAATCAAGTTACTCTGTGCAATATGAAAGGCTCATGCATTGTGCCAAAGCAATAAAAAACACCAAGTCTGCAGCTCTATGCAGCTTTTAACCTCCTTTAGCTCATTCATGCTCATGATGCATTCATGTCATGTTGGAAGAATGGGAAAATGTCTAATTGCTGCGACTTTGCATTATTTCTACATCACTACCCCCACTGCTAGCCATAATACCAGATAAATGGAAATGTACCTAAATTAGCTACTTTCTTTAAGTGACATATTTGAAGCTGTTTATATATTGGTTAAACCGGACAAAAACAAACTGTATAGGTTATAGAGCTCCTTTATAATTGGCTGATGCAGTGCTGGCTTGTATTAGTTTTAGAGACCTGTAGAAGAGCTGTAGACTAAGTAAGAAAAATTGGGACTTAAAGCAATATTAATCTATTTTTTTGCTACTTTGGAGCAGTGGAACACACTGTAAACAAAACACTGATATCACCTTTCACCTCTTTACCTCAGACCACCTCTTTATACATCCAGCAGACACCATTACCATTCATTCATTCATTTAGAGTTATGTCTCTGGCTACCTGACCCCTTTAACTCTGTTTTGGTCTCCTTAGGGGACTACCTGGCGCTTCAGCAGCTGAATGCTCCACTCGCCAGCAACTGTAGTCGCTAACTTTCTTTGTCTGCTGTTTACTGCTGAGTAAGCAGCAGACAGTAAGTTTATCACAGTTTTCTTGCTGAAAACAGCTTTCTGCTGCTGCTGAAAATGGGGAGAGGTGAAGAGTAAATCAAAAAATTGTGGGCTGTGAAACCAAAACAATGAGCTGAAAGGTGCTAACACGCTTTGTAGAGCTGAGGTCAACTGCAGAGTCGGGAGTAATTATCTGTGCGTTCCAACCAACGGATCCTGATACAGGCAGTTTTAACACTGTGACCCGACTGACTTGAAAAACGTAAAAACCTGTAAAATGAAACTGATTCCACAGACTTGACTTGGACGCAGTGAATATGTTTTTTTTTGATGTACACTGAAATGCTGTTGCTGGTGCTTTTGCAGCCATTTGGCATTTGTTTGTTGACACCTCTACAGTTCTTTTTTGGCCAGTGGTGGATATATCTCCTATCCGTAACACTACGCACGGCTCTACTACAACAACTATGCATATAGGGAATACAGTGTTTGCTAATTGCCAAGCATGGCAGAGAGCTTTTTGGTGAACATATTCCAGGATGTAGCAACTGAATAAAGATATTTTTCTCAAAAATGGTGGAGACCAAACCAGAGCTAAAAGAAGTAAATCTCTCCAATGGGTTGTTCATATTCTGTAACTGTTTGCTAAAAGGTCAGCAGTATCAAGTGATGGTATATTAGGGCTGTCTGTTTCTTCTGACGTCCTTCTGTCTGATATTGGTCCAAAACTACTAAATTAAGTTTTAAAGACAATCAGCTTTTCACAACTATTGTTTTTTTTATATTTGAGCCGTGGACCATCAATATAGCTGCTGTAGTATGTATAACATTACCTGAATTGTGCTGTAGCTCATCTTTTCATCACATTCAATCCAATATCTTTTCAAATCCCATTACCCAATAAAAGACATCATGAACTTTACATACAGACAGGTTTCATTTCAGCTGCTTTTCTGCCCTGTCGCCTCATACTGAATCCACGCCTGTGGTATCTCGCCACGGCCCTGCACAGCTCATAACATGCCACATCCTGCCGAGTCATAATTCAATAAAGCTGACACGGCAGACACGCCACAGCCGGCCGGTCACTCAATCTCATCCCTACCCATTCTCCTCATTGGCAGATAAGAGACAGTGATTGCACTCTGTCACTTTTATTCCCTCGCTCTGTGGAAGAGAGATGGGGCGGCGAGAAGAGAGGGGGGGTGAACTGTGGCCGCCTGCCGCTTGATCAAATCAGCCCTCCCGCAATATCCCCCTACTGCCAACTCCCCCCTTTACTCCTGTGTGCCTGCTGGCATTTGAAATGTGAATCTCTCGTGCAGCAGTGGAGAAAAGTGAGAAGGCTGCAGATGTCAAAATGGTGGCATTTCTTAGACGGCGACATCTTTCTTTTCAGAGTATCCCCTCAGAGCTTTTGCTCAGTGAGAGCAGAAGATTATTCAAACATCAGAAGTCATTTTCACATGCTCTTTGAAGGTATTCAAAGGATTCTTTGTCATTTTAGACTATAAGAGCAGCAGTTGATGGACACACATCAGATTTTGCAGGAACTTGAACTTTTAAACCCCAAGTTACATAGAAAAAAGATCAGGGTCAGTCTCAGCATCCCATCCCACACTCTGACAATACCATGAGCCTTTACCTTTTAACCTTTGCTCCACAGGGACACACAGTAGTGCAGGAGCTAAGCCCTGGGTCAGCTAATGAGCCGGTATGTTGTATATTTGTGTGTGCACCGCTGGGAGTTTGTAGATGTGGTAAACAGGTACAGGAGGGGGATGACGGTGGGTTTATAATGTGGTGGGCAAGAAGGCGGAGGGAAAATATCCTGAGTTATGAGTTGTGTGTGAATGTCTATTTATTTCTACTGTGAGGACCAGTTTAAACCCCATTATGTAACTTTTCTACCTCAACATAACAGTTTCAAATTTATTTTGATCCTAGTTGAGTTGTAACAGGGTGAAAGATGCCTCTCTCCCACTCTGTGCTCCATACACCTGTTCTTGCACGACGTAACTTTGGTCTCCGGGTCGGGAGAGTGCAATGCTTTAAGTCACACAGCACCTACTATGTTACTGATTTTGGTGAAACTGGAAAATGAGGATTTTTTTCTGGTGTTCCTTCTGATGTCCTTCGGCTGCTCTGCCTCAACAAATGCTTGCTTGCTGTTGGACTAGTAAGTAATGTTAGCTGGCTTGCTATGTCTTATGTTTTTGCACCTGATGTCAACTTGATAGTTTTTGATCATAAGTAATGTAATTATAGCAAATGTACTTGCACAGCTATGCATATTTAACTGAAACTGGGGGGCGCCAAATCAGAACAAATCTTACATAGTGTTGCTTTAAGTGTTGGGTGAGAATATAGCCAAAGCACTTTATTTGGAGGTAAATCTAAATCTATCAGTAATAATTCCTCATACGCAACACTACAGCAAGTACAACAGGTGAATCAGGAAGTTGCTCTGTAAACTGTGATTTATGTTAATAACAGTTTTAGTCATTACTTTACTGTTTGCCTTCATTTTATCTTGACTTCTTTTTAGTGTATATCCTGCATTCCTTTAAAGCATCAGTTGTGCTTGCAAGTCCTTGTGCTTCACATTATTAATTGTATGTGTCTACAAGATTCACTAAAAGCACATCCATCCATCCATTATCTATAATCTATTATCCTTTGCAGGGTTGCAGGGGGATGGAGCCGATCGCAGCTGACATTAGGCGAAAGGCCGGGTACACCCTGGACAGGTCACCAGTTCATCATAGGGCGGACACATAGAGACAAACAGCTATTCTCACTATTAATTTAGAGTCCCCAACCTGCATGTCTTTAACTCACAGATATGCAGAGAAGAAGCACACAGAAAGGTCCCAGCTCAGCCACACACTCCCCAGCCACTACTTAAGCACATGAACATTATATATATTGCGATATTTTTTATATTTCATCATTAATTTCTGTCATCATCGTAAGCGTTAAAAACTGACACCACCTGCCTCTAGCTGTAGAGCTGAGCTGTGTTCAGTTTGTGCCGCTCCATCCTGACAACAACATGATTTCCTGAAGTAGCATCTTTCCATTTGTTAAGCTGTTGTTGTCATGTGTCACAGTGATTAGCACAGCTGTTTCAGAGCGATGAGGCCCGTGATGTGACTGGCTCAGAGGATATTTATCAATCACCACACCATCCGATCCATATTGAATTTCAGCCTCTTCACTTTGGCTAGCATACAAACATAAACCAAAATAGCAGGTGTGCTAGGAGACGCCCCCACAGTCCATGCGGCCAAGACCTACAGCTTTGTGTGATTAAAAAAGGACCTTATATAGTTTATTATATTGTGAGCAGTAAATCATGATTTCTCAAAAGTAAAAATCATCATAATTTTGCAGTAATGTTGCATAAAAGGAATTTAAACTTCATGTTATGTACAGTATAATGCACAAATGTTGACTAAAATGACAGAAATTAATAGTGCACTAGGTGGGGAGTGATGTCTGACACAGTTTGGGTTTCAGGGTTATGGTTCAATTTAGGATTAAGGTAAATGGTCAGTTCGTTCAAATTTGAAAAATGACCACAGTATTTTCTTACTTACTAGTGGTATCAAGCTATGCAGATAATTAGGAAGTGAAACTACTTTTTGCTGAAGAAATAATCCCTATGAAACCTGCTGACAGTGAGGTCTGCTGGCTATCCTTTTTTCCACCATTGTTTTGTCCACCACACAAATAGAAATTCCATTCACCTCCATTGTATTGGGGTCGCAGCAGGAGTTTGAGAGGCCAAAATCAAAAAGCCAAAACTTTCTGCATGGTCAGATAACAATAGAGGTAAGCGAGAACATTGTTCATTTTTTGCAATTTGAGTGCACTGACCCTTCAAAGGCAGCGTTAGTGGCCAGGGAATGCATCATGTCAAGGAGGTTCAAGTATAGAAATCTGTGTGTGTGATTAGCAGATACAGGGAGCATGGTGAATAGAGGACATCATGATAGTGCAGGACAGGTCACTCCTGGAGGAAAAAAACTTCCTGCTGAGTGGTGTGTGTTTGAATGTGCATGTGTACTCTGTGTGTGTGTGTGGACTGAGACAGGGAGGACACAGCTGCCCTGAAATTCTCCAAAGACAACCTGAGAACAAGATAATGACCTGCTGGCCTTGGCCAAAACATTACGGCTGCCTGTCTCACACCGGGGTTTTTCTTGGCAGCAAAGGAAAGTCAAACCTTTATGAACAGATACTGGCACTTTCCCTTGTGAGGGACCTCGACATGATTTCTGTACAATTCAAAGATGGAGTAGCGTGTCATGAAGAGGGACTGAAATCTCAGAAGCCACACTGAAGGTAAAATGTTGAAAATGATTTCCCCATATGGCTACGTAACGGACACAATGATGACCAGCTTAATGTTGTCAAACCACGGAGCTCCAGATCAGCTTTCCAGTCACGTAGAAAATGTGAAACAAGGAAGTGGCACATGATGCATTTGATTATGGGCTTCTGAATGACCTTTACCGCTTCTGTGTGGAGAAATGAAATCTGTCTCCCGCGGTCTCTCTTCCAGACTCTGGTGTTCTTTTTCCTCCCGTCTGTGGGGCGAGCAACTGTAGCCAGACCGCCAATGTTCAACACATTACTCATATTCATATTCATAAAGTCTGAGCACGTCAGCCACCTGTTCTCCATTGATCAGCATTTATTGTGGAGAGGCTCACAGATGTACAGAGATTTAGTGTTTAAGCAGCTCTGCGGTGCCCCAGAGGAGCCCAGAGAGGCAGAAGTCTCGTCTCAGTGTTCACATAAAGGTCATTCCAGGAGTTCCTAGATTAGTTGCTGTCATTTTCTCTCTGTTACATCTACTTTCTTTCAGCTTGTGATTTCCTAAACTTCCCAGAATCATTTGCAACACCCCTCAAATAGACAAGTGTGAACTTTTTGCGTTTAGCTATATGAATACAGAAGCTGCAGGGAGACAGAGTGATGGTGATAATGGAGTATCAGCTTATTCATCTGAGAAAAACTGAGACTGAAAACAGTTACTCCAAACACTTCCTGTCATGTTGTTACATTTTAGTCAATTGAGGCTCCTGCAGGTGAAGAAGTATGATTGCTCAATATCACTCTTAGAAAGGTCTGACACTGTCATGAGATTCTCACTCTGAATGAAATGTCGGACCGCTCTTTCGTGATGTTGCATTTGCAGTCTTCAAAACACAATTGTATCATGAAATATGCTGGTGGCACACTGACACTAAAGTCACTGAGAGGAGCTGTCAACACAAGCTTTAGCAGCTAATGCTACTTCCAACTAGCCCTTAACTCTCTCTGGTTACTGCAGCCATGAGCTGTTTTAATTAGGATATGTGCCCTAAGGGTTATTAAAAATACTGAATGCAGTGGGATAGCAATGACCCAGTAAGTGAACCAAACAACACCCAGTCTGCAGCATTCTAGTAAAAAAATAACCCTCCTTAGTGACAAGCCATAAAGTTATCCAGTGTATCTGCTCTTGTTACTATTGTTTGTGAGGCAGAAGACATACTTCTAGGGCATTTCTGATTCAGTATATGAATAAAAAATCAGGAAATAATTGATTTTATTTAGTCATACTTATCATTAAAAGCTCCAGTGTGCAGTATTCCGTTAGTTTCTCTTATGGGCTTGAAAGGCAAGTGGTTGCAACCTGCAACTTCACCACTTGATGCCGCTAAATCCTACGCACTGGTCCTTTAAAAAAGATAAACCATTTACTCGTAATCACGGCTGAATCGGATCACATGGAATCAGTTTTCAATGGCAGTGTCTTGTGTTATTTGACATTTATCTGTATTGTTTTTGTATTGGATTGTCAACTGTGTATCTACATGCATATTAAATTGTCTGGGAGGGAGAGATACAAACCTACAATGAAATTATCTTTTTCATTACAGTTATGTCAGTAAAGGAGAAAAAGGCAGTTTGAGTTGGTAAGAGGGGCAGATAAAGTAAAACCTTGTGACGGCTTGTTGAATTTTGGGTTCTTGTATGCTAGTGCAAGCTGAGGTCATAATGTAATATTTATAGGAAATACCACTTATCAGGATGTTAAAGCAGTAGTTCCCAACCTTTTTCATTAAGGGACCTTTTCGATTTCCTATTTTTTGTAACTTCTTATACAATTCTCTGCCTGTATTTTCTTTATTATTAATAATCACAGACACTTAATAGACTTATTTTTTGACAAATTCAATGTTTCCTTTTTCAACTCAGCTGTGATCAGTAAGTCAAAGTCAAACCCATTTCTGTCATTTACCACAAAAACAATGGGATATTATGGGAACAACAAAGACAATAAACAAATATCAAGCAGTGAGCACAGATTAAAAAACAAGTCTATAGTGATAAAACCTCGGCTGACAGCGTACAATAAGAGGAGATGGGACATCGACAGAATAATATTGCCTCCATTTGAGAGTTTCAAGTATCCAGACCATGTGTGAAAACAGCATGGTTTACTTGTTGTGGTCACGCTGTGTGCAGTACCATCAGGCTGCACTGACTCACTGAGTCTGAAACTCCCAAACCTTGTGAACAACTATTAAAACCAGGCTTTTTAAAAATAAAATGAAGGATGATTCTGCAACTGGATGGCCTATTTGCTGCCTCAAATGCATTCATAAAAAACAATTTTGGTGAATAATTTAGGAGAAATCTGACAGAAATCTTTCCAGAACAGCCCCTGTGTTCTTCCAGTGTGAAAATTGGAAGCAAAAACCCAATTACTGCTGTTCAGTGGGAACTGTCTGGAGAGTTGTTGGATTGAAGTTGTTAGGTCAAGCTAACATTTTAATAAAATCATACCCACAATAATCTTATTATTACTACAATAAACAAATATGACGCCTGGCAAGAAGGCTGGTGGCTGAAACAAAAGCACCAGGGAAAGAACAAAATTACCAGCAGCAGCTTCCTCTTGAAGCCAGTGATAACTTTTAACTGAAACTTTTGTTGACTTTTGCATTGCCCTTTTGTAGAACAATAACACTCTTTGTTACTTATTAAAATGTTTATTCTGATTAATATAATAATTTTATTTAATAATGTAAATAATTCAACATGTCTGCTCGCTGATGCTGCTTGAGGCATCTCTAGACACTTGAAAAAAACAAACAACAATAATACAGTGCGTTACTTTAATTGTGGTTAATATTCTGCAACACTGTGACACTGAGGAGGATATGAAAAACAATTCCTCACTTACAGAATACTCATTTGACAAACATTGCTATAAAGGTCATAAAAAGCACTGTGTGTTTTAACGTTGTTTAATGAGCCACATAATGTAACTCATGATGCCCTTTATTCATAGTGTTCTCCTGTTTGTACAATAGGTCATACAGTTTGCAGTGGTGGAGGAGACACTCAGATCCTTTAATTATACTCATGATATTCTATATTTTTCCTCATGTCAATAAATCCCATGAAATCACCAAAACCAACAGTGAAATTAAACACATATTGCCTGATATATCTTATTCCTCTGTGCCACAGAGCCACACTGTTGTCCTAAAAATGAGCCACACTTGTACAGGGTGACATGTTCCTACATTACAATGAACACACACACACACACACACACACACACACACACACACACACACACACACTGTAGTTTGATTTGAGTCAGTCCCACATACACCCCCTCCTGCTGCCAGAATTACTCACTGCAGCACCAAATCTATATAAATCCACTGCTGAAAATAGTTCAGAAGAAATATACGCCTGTTTGGTAAGTTTGATAAAAACTACATTTAGGAAATTATTTAGAATTGATTTAGTATTGAGAGATGGACTAACACTAATTTTGATATAGAATATAGAAAAAAGAAGAATATAAGTTATTGTCAGAAAAATTTTCTTAAGCATCAAAAGTAAAAGTATGGATATAGAGTAGTTTAACAAGGTCTTGTTAACATTTTATTAATAAGATCATATGTATCTAAAGTAACTTGTAACTATAGTTGTCAAATACATAAAGTGGAATACACATTTAAATATTTCTCTCTGAAATGAAGGGGAGTAGAAGTATAAAGTAGCATAAAATGAACATAAGTAAGTATCAGTGACTACATTTAACTAAAGTACATTGCTTGAGTAAATGAACTTTCCACCATGGAAGTTCTTATGTAAACATATAGCATATGTGCTAATTAACCTTGATTTAACCATCACGAAATGACAAGATTACGCAAGAATCCATCATGCCAGGCTTCAAGCTATGTGCTTGTGTCCCAAGCACAGCGGTACCGGAACAGTCAGCATCCTCTGAGGAACTACTGGCAGCTACGGCATGAGCTACAGAACTGTGGAGTCTTCAGTGAAAGAAGAAGAAAAGAACGGCACTGAAGGTTTCCACTCTTCTCCCGACCGGCTTTGGTAAGAGCTTGAGAACGTTATATGGTTATGTTTCCTAATGACGAATCAGGTGAATAGCATTTGAAAACAATTTCCATTATTAATCAATAAAGAAGTTATTTAATGGGTATTTTCACACCTAACCTGGTTGGTTTAGTGTGTTTGTTGTTGTATTTTGGCAGTTCCTCATTAAAAAAAGTGAGTAACCTGTAAATAAGAGAAATACTCTTATTTTGTGAAAAGCCAGTATAACATTTTAATGGATTTTTCTCCACCACATCTCTGGTAATAAGAGCTTCCGTCACATTTTGTTAATGCACCATGCTCCTAAATGTGGGTCTATTGTTGCCTGCACTGGATCAGGTGGATAAATGCAGTACGGTGGCCTCAGGGATCATGTCATCCAAGATCTAGACTGCAGTTGTCTAAATAACAACATCCAGTCTCATCCATTCAGACAGAGAAGGAGGTGCAGCTGAAAAACATCAATCGTGGAAGCCACCTTCTTAGCATCTCAGGTCCCCTTTCTGGAACTAAACCAAATAAGCCCACCAGCACCGCTCTCAAACTCTGAACAAGTTTAACTCCTCTGGGATAAGAGTCTAATAAGTAATCACAATAAACGAGGAGACTGCTGAGAGAGTAAAAGTGAAAATAACCACTAGAGGGAAAAACATCCCTCGGAGCAGCAAGTTCTTCCTTATGACTCAGCTTATTTGATTAATTTTCCGACATTAACTGCTGAAAACTGGAAATCACTTTTGCTGAACGGTCGCTGAGAAGTTACATAACGGTTGATCAACATCAGCCGACTTCCGCCTGCAAATGAAGTTGTGCTGGCCTTCAGCAAAATCTCACTAAGAAGTGCTCTGAGTTTAACCTCCTGTCAGAGAGTGACACGTTTCAGCTCCCAGATGTGGAAGTGATCAGAGAGAATCTTACACAAATGCCTGCACCCCAACTAGCCTTCCTCAAACATAACTGGCTTCAAAGAGGATGTGAGTGGAAGAGAAGAGACCAAGGCTCCTCCAGGAGAGAAAAGGGACTCATATTTAATTCAGCAGTGCAGAAACTCACCCACGGGTGCATGCTTAACAAGAGTTTCATCTTTGTTTTTGTGTTAAACAAGAGGATTTTATGGATCCATATCATCTCGACCTAACTCTGCAACTGTGTTACAGAGAGACCACTGAATATCCCATAATGCTGCATAACCTACTTTTGAAATGGTAAGTCATGTAAATTTCAAACAGGAGGAAGAGCTGGAAAATTCTTACTTTTTTAATATCACATCCTCTTTTGAAAATTTCACAAGGATCAAAAAGCCAAAGATAAAATATTATATCACCAATGGTGCTGGAACCCAACTCAAGTTGGAGTTTCGACAGCTCTCCCACAGTTCTTTAATACTTTCTTTGCTATCTTTTTATGGAGCACAGTCTGATTCAACATGTTAGTCTTATGTTTACACTGTGAGCAACTACTTCTATTGTAATCAACAATGGCAGGCGTATTTGTGCACTTCTGACAAAAACAGTTGAATCATTTGGTATTGTCCAACATATTAAAAGCCTGGGTGGCACAGTGACTCAGTGTTTAGCGCTGTTTCCCAGAGCAAGGAAGCTCTGGGTTTTAAACCCTGCAAACTCTGGATTTTCCAGCTTCTTCCCACAGTCTAAAAACCGGCTCAAGTAAACTGAAGACCGCAAAGTGCCCACACAAAGGTGTGTGATGATGTGATATGGTAATATATGTGGGATAATCAGCAAGAGTTGTCTGGTGAATAAACACCAAAGAGTGTGTGTGCATGTATTGAGGATGGCCGCACTCAGTGACTGTATTGTATAACCAATGTGTCAAATACTGCCAGATATATATGATACACAATTAGTGACAGTGTCAACAAGGGTACATGTCAAAATGCTAGTCATACAAAAATATCATTGGAGCTTAGTGTGCGGCCATCTTCTCTGTAAGTTCTGTAGCGGCTAGGGCTTGGTACTGATGATACTTTTATGGCACCGACCGAATTGCTTACTTTGAATTGAACCACATTTCGATACCTATGTTTATGCTGAGAGACAGAGATAATTGTTTTTGCTTTTTTTGTTTTTTTTTTACCACGAGCTGCTTATCTGATTTATCACATCGTCTCCTGAGAGTGTTTCTGATGGCAAACATGGTGTTGCTAACATACCAACAGTAAACGGAAAGAAATACACCTGAAGTTGTCAGACCCAGGTGAGCTGCTCTTTAGCACAAAGTCAGAGGACCACTATTTCACACTACCACAAATGTCACCAGCCATTTATATAAATGACTCTCCATGGCAATGGTATAAGATGTAGTACGTGATATGACATGTATAATGTCATAGTACAGTTTTATATATTATACAGTGATATAATAAAGGCCTTTCAGATATAGGAGCTACAGTACAAAAAAACAAACTTGAATCTACAATCATTTGTGTTTGTTGGTGCGTAGCTACACAGATTAGATTTTGTTAACCAAGAATAAAGACCATCATACGTCTCTAATATCTCTTTACCATCAGGCAATATGAGACATCTATTCCTGTAAAGCTGAAGAGCGGCGGAAAGCTTTGTATAGATTTAATGAACTTCTCAACCACTTTATAACTGGAGTAGGTGGAACTGTTGAAAATGTGTACTGTGACGTGAATGCATGAGAAGATGGCATTGTGTTGAGTGGCTGCATTAAAGCCATGTGTTACTAGAAAATCCTGGAGTAGATTATCCACCATGGTTACTTGCAAAATATTTGAATAAGAGCATTTTGTTATACTTTTGTTAAACAGTCTAAGCGAAGGTTATGAAGCAGAAGTTGGCATTTAAGAGGTTGTTTAGTAATTTCTCTCCAACATTAAAAGCATGCTTTCTCAATTGGTGGTTCACGACCGGAAAGTGGATCGTGGACCTGTTCTGAATGGGTCTTGGAGTGTGTGGTCAAAAAAAACCAACAAATCTATTTTAAAAGCTTAGCTATCTAATGTCTGACTTTTTCTTTGGCAGAAAAGCTTCTTCAAATATCTGTTAAGTAAAAGCAGCCCATTTTGTAGCACTTACTTATTTTGTGTGCAAACACAGTTATGTTGTTACGATGTTGATTTTAATCATATTCAATCAGCAACACGCAATTGTTCATCTTCAGTTTATTATTAGAGCAATGTGTTCTGATTGCAGGGATCAAAATATGTGTATGTTAAAAAGAAGGTCATGATGATGAATATATACTAGCCTATTTGAAAAATTTGTTCGGTAGCATTCTATAAAAGTGGGTCACGCCTAAATGACCATGCAAATCTGGTTCCCAAGGTGAGCTGACTTCAGAACTACTGATTTAGAGCACCCATGGGGCAACCAGAGAGGAATATTCTCCCAGTTCACGCTGAAAAAAACAATCACCAAGGTTTGAAAACAATGAAGCGAAGCAATGTGATTGGCTGTTGTTAGTGAAAAATGTGTCTGTGTCCAACTGCTGCAGGTTGTCAAGGACGCCGATATTCCATTTGTCCACGTAAGTTTTCCTGATTGCCTGAAATAAATGGACCTTTGTGTTCTCTACATCTTCACTGTGTATTGCACTGTGAGCACAATGTACCCTAATGGAGATACCTGTATATAGCTGTAACTGTACTGCAAAGACCAGCACAGAGACATTTAAGCCAATTACAGTGTTGCCATGAGGACGTTATGATGTGCAGATGTGCAAGATTTAATGGTGCAACTCATTCAGTCAGCTACATGAATGCACTCACATACTGTATAAGGCAGTGATAAGGAACCAAATGTACGAATGCGTACAGACCGGATACGGTGGAGAACAACATGATTGATTGAGGTTGACAGTTCATTCTTGACCCTGGAAACAGAAGTTGATGTATCAATCAAGCTTCACTTACTTGCTTGTGCTGGACCTTTCAAATGTATCACAAGTCTTCATCAGTAGATGACGTTTGCTCTCTTGTCAAGCAACTGTAAATCCAAAGTTCCAAAACAATTTACAGAACCTCATCTGGACAGGGTTGCATCAGCTTTGTAGTTCTCTCCTAAATAAGGGTGTAAAGTCGTCGCTAGAGGCTCAGTAACTGCTAGTTGGTAACTAAATCAGCTATGAACATTGGTTGCATCATGATTAGTTGGGGCATAACCTAATTTGGATATAAAGCTATAACTAAGGCAAATGGCCAGTCAGTGATCAAAGATCCATCGTCACAGTTACTGTGCACATTAGCTCTCTGGCTGGCATTAGCTACTTTTCATCATAGCATATCGTATTAAACTAGATTGATATTATAATTTCATATTAAAAAAATAGCTCTCTACTTGATTACTGTGTCGCAAAATGGCTGCAATTAATGAAAAACGAATGATGTGTGGCAGAAAAACTGCTGTTTTAGCGGTGGTTATAATTCACAACTTAGTAATAATTTACATTATAACTAGTTTAAGTTTGAACTTATTGGTGCAACCAGCTGCAGGGGATGAAAACTGTATAATCGACATTCGAAAAAGCTTGAGAACAAGTGATTTTATTATACCTATAAGCCAACATGGACGAGACGTCCTAAAAGTGCTCAGAATAATGTTAACTTAGTCAGTGACAACAGGAACTTTATCTCGATTAAGCCCTTTCGAAATGGTCGAAAGCTCCAGAACAAGAAAGTAGTGAAGCTTGAGTGGAGTTAATCCCATCAAAACCTGTTTGAAAAATACTATGTTATACTGGTTATATAACTGGTTATAATACATTGGTACAAAGTTTCATATTTTGACACATTTGTATGATGGAGCTGCCAGTAAAACCACAGAATCCTGTTGATCCCTTTTATAAACAAGGACCTGAAAAAAAGAGTAAAATGCTGTATCTGTCATACTATTGAATCATGGTGTTTTTACTCTGGAATAAGTGGTTGCCTTTGGTAACAAAACACATTAACTGCTACAACTCAGGGTCATATTTAGACCATTTGCATGATGAATACTTTGATACTGTGACATTGTAAATTTCACTGTCTGTGTCATAGAAAAACACCCATTTGGTAACAATCATCGCTGATTTACGAGAGCACTGAAATGCATTAAAGGTCTTGTGTGTGCTTATTCTATATGGATTTGAACCTTTCCCTCCCACACACAGGCTGCATTGCCACAAATAATGTCCTCACTCGGCAACACTGTGTTTACTGCTAACCTGCAGCTTCTGCCAGACTGAGGGGGTCTCTGTTTATGAGAGGAAAACAAAGTGCCGCCTAGCTTTTTTTTTAAAAGCATCAACCCTCTCACGTTCATATGACTGTGGATTTGATGATATAGTTGGAGTGATGAGCACACAGAGCTGCAGAAACTCATGACAGAAAGAAGGAAAGCATTGGAGACAAACACACAGAGCTGAGTGTTGGGTGGTGTAAATTGAATTTCATGAGCGAGAAAGCAGGGAAGAGATGCACTGAGACAATGTCAGAGGTCTGCTTGAACAGAGAGAGAACTAAAGAGGATCACACAGCAGAGGAGACACCAATAACTTTTTTTCCAGGAGTCTTTCCCTTCTGTCTGTGGCACAAAGTATTGTTTCCTTATTAGAAAAGGACTGCTATATTTCCTATTTTGGGACAATTTCTCATTTATTTTCATTGGCAGGAGGTTATTTTAAGAACAGTTGGTATTACTTTACAAAATGAAAACAAGACAGCATTAAAAGTATTTACCTTACTGTCTCAAATGGCTGCGATAGCTCAGATTAGTCGGTAATCAATGATATGTCTCCAAAATGGAAAGGATACGGGCTGTAAAATGTCCTGGGAGGACTCTCCCTCACTGTCTGTGTGTGTGAGATTAATGGTTCTTGGTTCAATGTCATAATTTAATTTCTAAATTGCTCTAAAAGTTTTTACCTTCCCTGGAAAGATGGTTTATAAAAGCCATTTAGGCCAGAGGATGCATCCTTGTCATTCATCAGCAGCACACTCAAAAATCATGATTTTAGAATGCATTGTGATGTTTTTTGATCTTGATTTTGTCACTTTTCTTGTGTGAATACACAAAATATACAAAATAAGAGAATCAGTAGGCTGTATGTCCCACAGCTTGGTGCATGCATCCAACGTGTAGTCATTTTGTTCACAAAACAGACCTCTCACCACACCAGTGACAGTATCTGACCATTTCAACACAAACGTGAACAGTGAAAATAATTTTTGTCTGCTGAGACAGATATAACAACCTGCTATTGTATCTGTAACAGTGGATCAAGCTCCAACAAAAAGGAAATTAACAACACTGGCATCAGTCTGCTTCCCCACCTTCATTGTACCATTTCTTCCTGTTATTTTGCTGCTCACTTTCACTGCAATGTCCTACATAGATCCACATGTAAAATCTTTCATCTGCTGCTGGTAACTGATGGAGTTTTTGTTTCAACAGAGAACGTTAAGGCCAGAAATCTCAGCAGCTTGGCCCAGCAATCGTTGAGTCACTGGAATTAATCAAAATCCCATCAAGCCTGTTCTGATATATGATCAGTCTGCGTTATGAGGGCAGTAAAAATCATACCAACCACTCATTTCAATAAGAAACAGAAGAGACAAACCAGAAGGCAAACAATCAGTAGTACCATAACATTGCAGAAGTAAATGCCAGAAATTAGTTATGTGGGAGTGAAAATGTGAAGCAACATGTGGGTCCAAGGCCGGTGTGCAGAGGTAGCCTAAGGTTTTTGTAATGATTTAAACGAACTGAGAGACTCTAGAGGAAGAACAAAGCCAAAGGCCAGAAAAGAATATTTTGACATTTCCACACATGTTGCCAGCTTGAATGCAAAGTGGTTATATTCACTGGAATATTTTAATAAATCTTGTGGGCTTAAAGCTAGAGATTACAGTAGTAGCAGTGTAATTCTGCAAACCACGACCCCGAACTAAGCCAGTCTGATCCGGTGTCAGGGACATGAGGACAATTAACACACAGCAGCACAGACAAAAAAGATGGCCTTTATTCTATGTATAGTTCATTAAACAACACTTAAGATGGGCTTATTAGTGGTTTGCAGTCTGCACACATGAGAGGAGCACAGTAATTGAGATATAGCTTAAACCTAAAAATTTAAATAGAAGTGGAATGTAAATGGTCCTACAGCTGTTCCTGCTCCTTCAAAAAGCATGTATGTTGCGGTTGTCATTAAATAGAACTGCTAAACAAAGGTCAGCAAAACACTGGAGCCTACAGTGTTGAATACATGATTGTTAACTCTAGCCTTGGATTTTTAACCAGTGATAACCAGCGTAGGGGTCAGGACCTTTTCAGCGGGGGTGCAAAATGATTAATGGGATAGGAAAGAAGTAAAAACACTGAACTGCTACACAAATGTATCTTCATTTATCCCGACTTCTCTTCATTCTCTACCTTTGTCTTGGAAATTGCAAGATAGTTTTGTCTCTTAAGGTCTCTGACTGTTACTCAAAGGCAACAATCGGAGAAGTTTAGTAGTGAAAGTCACTGTAACAAATGTAAATAACCTGTAATGCATGCTGTAATTCATCTTGTGAATGCATTAATTTCTGATCACAATTAATGCCCCGAAGGAATGAAGGATACACATGATAGCCATCATTCCCATGCAAACGTATAGTTTAAATAAAAGCATATCAGTAGTTTAAAGAGTCACCACTGTATAGGTCAGGTAAAGACATAACATTTTAACAAACACACAGACAAGAAAAAACATTCTCACGCCTATAACCTTTTTGACTAAGTCCAGGAATTTAATTTTACCATACACATTCATAAATAGAGGTATGGGGGTGAGCAATATGGACGATAATAGTGCAATAATTAGTTTTGCCATGCTATTGTAGGATATCAAGGTATTTATTCAAAGCCATACAATTTTCTGGGAATCATACAAATTGGCAAGCTCATGTTGTATTTGCTCTGTCAGATGCATCTGGCCACCCTCCCATTCAGACAGATTTCCACCAGTCCTGGATCTGGTTTTTTGCCGTTTATGTAATACATTTACTTTATCGGGCATTGAGGCATTTTTGTAAAAAAAAAACAAGATGCCGTCCACTTATGTGGAACTGTTCCTGTTGAATCTGCTGTCACGTCAGTATGCAGTAAAGACTGCACTTTTGTTGATTAGAGATGTATTTGGTAAGTTTAATAAAGTTCAAATATTTGTTCTTTTATTTAGGATATTGTGCTAAGAGAGACATTGGCAAAAGTGTAATTGTTTTAATACATTTCAACATGAGAATGGCGGACCACAATATGTGGATTTGGTGATGATGCAAAATATACGGAGATGTGATTAACAATGACCAGATCAGCTACAGAAGACGTACATTTCTGTATTGAAAAGTTAATTTTCACAGGCACATTATAGGCCAAGATGCATCTTTTGATCCACCATAAAGATAGATAGATACAAAGTCATTTCTAATAGATTAAGGTACAAACAAGATACAGTTATTAAACTAGGTAGAGGTAGCACATTGATTTGGGTGCCAAGGTTATATGGGGTAAAAAATGACTTGCTCACCACTGCATTGCCACTGGTACTTTCTCCTCCACTGACACTGCACAGAGCATGCTATTCTTCTAGGAATACTCAGTCGGTCATTATGAACACATCTTTATGTATGTAAGACACTGCACGGGTGGGGAAGTGCCAGTAAGACGTTCCCATAGTATCTAGTTAAAAGTCTTATCCCTCCGTGCACTAAAGCAATCACTGGCCTCCCCTGAAACCTCAGAGCAGTTTGGTGCCGTGTGCACCACAGGCAAGAATTTTAAACAGATGCTCCTTGATTGAAGCAGCTTTTCATCACACACATAAAGTTGTACTTCAAGGTTGAGGAAAAGATTTTTTCTTCCAGATAAATTATTTTAATCAGTCAACTCACATGCAGCAGTTATATTAAAGTGTGGGTTCAAGTGTGTATGAAGAATGTGTCCTGGCTCTGACATTGTGCTCCCCTGAAGGCTGCACAAAGAGAGATTGGGGAGTGACGATAACAAATTTCCCTCCACACGAAGGAAACTAGATTCAGAGCCTGCAGGTGGATGATAGATGGCAGCAACAGTGAGGATACAGTGATGTTTAAATAGACCATATTGCAAAGGGTGCGTTGGATATGTTTAAGTCCCCTAAAATTTTCCCTGATTTTAACAACATTTTTTAAAGTAGCAGATTTAAACAGATTTTCACCCAGATTGTATGTCCTGCTTCTGGTAATAAATAGTAATAAAACAACTGTGAGTAAGAAACAATAAACAGTTAAGCTGCAGTGTTGCATCAGAAAGTAGTTTTGAATCAGATTTTCTTTTTTTTACCTGGACCTACTGTTTGTTTTATATGAGTTGTGTCACTTTTTTACCTTTTTTTTGTACAAATGAAAAAGTGAAGAATGAGCCTTTAATATTTATTGAGACGAGTAAGTCATGTGAAACCGTAGCACCACAACATGACTTGTCTCACTGGTTTGAAGGCTTCACTTTATTTAATCTTTAAATGTTTTATTTGCTTTATTTTCATTTATTTATTTTGCAGTTTGGGCTAAAAGATCCCCAGGTTTGCATAAGGAATAACAAAACTGTCTCAAAACACAAACAGCTTTAAACCCAGTTTCATCCTGGCAGCCGGCAGCAGTCGACATTTCTTCTAAATATGTTACTGTTTGTTTAATATCAATAGCTCCCTGCACTTTCTATCTGACTCGATCGTCATCACATTTTAGGTTTGTGATTGACTGAGAAGCTGACTGCAGAAAAGGTTTGCTGTAGACTCAAAAAATCTCCCCTAAACTCCTCAACTTTTAGAACACGTTCATTGCTAAAATACTCTGAGGCTATATTTCAGAGAAACCGCTGATTCTTCAGTAGATTGTTAAACTCATTGAACACTAATTCTCCTGGAGTGATTTAGTGGATTCCCTCTAAGCATCCTGCTCCTAAAAATGAATGCATTTACAGGATTGTTAGGCATTTAAGATGAACTTATCCATCAATGTTGTTTCTCAGTCTCTCTTTTCCCCTATCATCCTCTCTCATTTGTTGCACAAAAACTCTATCACTCATAAGTCCTGTACGTGGCAAGGAAAGTTTCTTGTACTGTGTGTTTTATAAATGAAATAGACACTTTAAAATGTTCCCTACAATTCTCCCTTCTAATTCTGCCAGTCTCACGTGGCCCCTAATTGTCAGGGGAGTTGACGGGTGGCAACAGGTGGACTGCTGTGAAAGTTCTCTGACGAGCCGACCCAACCACAGGCATCACAATTGGCTCTAGTCATCTCTCACTGCCGGCCAATTATTACATCCGTCTGTGATGTGATACAGTATGACTTGATATTCGAGAGTTAAGATAAAACGTAAAAGCAGCTGTTACCGGTTTGGGTGTCTTCTGTACAGTCCTCATTTAAAGGACACAAGAAGACGAACATTAGGCTTCAATCCAGTCTTTTCAGCTTCTTTTTGCTGGAGTCTACCATCATGGAAGTGTACTTAAAAGCGTTTTTATAAGCCTTGCTGGCAGAATGTTTAGTCCACCCCTTTGGCTCAGACTCAAATATTTCAACAACTATTATTATATATATATAGATATATACACACACACACAACATTGCAATGAAATTTGGTAGAGCTATTCATGTTTCCCACAGGATGAATTGCGATACCGTTGGTGATCCCCTGACTTTTCATCTAACACCATCATCAGGTCAAAATCTTTATCAATATTTCATTTTATGATCAACACTAATGTCCTCCCCAGCTGTTTAGTGCTAATTAGCACACGTTAGCAAGAAAGTGAACATGGTAGTACACATTAAAGGTGGGATTTCTGTGCCTGGGTGTTTCATAGGCTACATGAGGCTCTATAGTGGTGACAGAGCTGACAAGCGCCTCCTGAAAACGGACTAAATGGTAAATGGACTGTACTTGTACAGCTCCTTTCTACTCCTCTGTTTTGTATATCAGTTATGGTTCCATCTTATGCTGAACTGTATATGTCCTTCCCCCCAGAGGCATCTATGGAGGGATCACTGAACCACCTGAAATTATTATAAATCCTGTCATCTGGTATGATTTTAGTTTGGTAGTCAGAACTAATTACATTCCAGTCCCTGTAACTTCAGCCTTGTGTCTGTCTCTGCTAAAAATCACCTTGAACGATGAATATAAGAAACATTTGTGACTCTGTTTTTTCAAACATGAGTAACTGTTGGCTATGAGATATCAGCATCTGCATCCTTGTACTGTAACATGTTTTTGGCATCACCTCCTGTAGATGGTTTGAATTTCATTCTCCACAGTACCTTCCCAGGCATTTCAGCTTCACGTAACTTCTAAAGTTGTTATTCACACTCACTTGAACACGCCGAAGGAGTAAACTCCAAACATGCTTGGTGTGAACAAAATTACAAATGAAAAGACTCGCTGATGCAGCTTCAAGTTTCTTCTCTCAGTACAGGTGTGTATATGGAAGAGTTAATGAGGTTCAGATGCTCTTTGCTATCTCATGGTGGAAGCCGCTCTCTGCGTCTCGACCAGTAGCCGGCCTCGGCTCACTTAAGTTGGCCAATAATGACTGAGTGGCTGAGACGTCCTAATTAAAACCTATGAAACTTGCTGAAAATTACATTAAATTAAAATTAAAATAAAAGTAGGGTCTTAAGTGAGTCCTGCTGGGACCACCATGGTGCAGTGAGTCAATAGAGAGCTTTCAGGTGACACAAAAACCTCTTCTGGTGGCCATATTAGAGGTCTTTAGCTGTAATTATTCTATAATTGCTAGGACAGTATGACCTGATTCCCGCAGTTGCAAATGTATACATTAGCATGAGTTGTACTGAGAGCTAGTATTAATAGAAGTGATATGTCTTAGTTTCTAATAAAGTCAGAAACAGGGAAGCTACAATTCAGTTTGCCATTAAAAACCGAGACCATTTGAACCCCTTTTGCTTGTTTTTCTCTCTCTATTTATTTACAGGCTTTTAGCAGAGTCACTGATGTATTTTTTCTAACAGTGAACATATCCAATGAAGAGACCAAAACAACAATGAATGTATCCTATTAAAAAGTATTGTCTGTGTAGTTAAAGCCTGATGTATCTTCCTCTGAGCTCAATTGTCCAAAAACTATTACCATGAGAACACACACCTGTTCATTTTGATTCAATCTCACACAGACATAAAATCTCTCTCCGTGAAATTTTAATTTGTTAACAATTCAAGAAACCAGTTTTATCATTTAAACACAACAAAAAAGCCCTAGCCAATATAAAACATTTCAAGCAAACAGACTCTGAAGTCGTTTTTCTCTGTTTCAGTGCTTTGACACAGTCGCTGCCCTTTGGCTCTCTGTGGCAGTACTCTCGCTACAGTCAGACTGATCAGTTCGGCTAAAACTTTCTGTGCCTCATTGCGCTCAAGGAGCTTACTCCCCGCTGGGAGGCAGCCACAGAATCAGCTCTCTAATAACAGCAGTGGTGACGCAGCACACAGGCTTGAATCCTGACCGGCAAATCAGCGTGACAGCTACTTTAAGCCGCACATCGCTGCTTCAGGCCCCCCTCTGTCATCGCCGGTGCCGTCCCATGTCACTGAGAGGGAATGTGGCGTGAATTAAGATTCCTCAAAGTGCCGTATTACACGACACGACTGAACCACCCAGTCTGACAGAGAGCCGGGGGGAGAGGGTGGTGGGACTGTTGGCGTGAATTCATGAATGTGCAATAGTAGCTAGAAAGCACTGTCAGATTAGATGAAACTTTAAAGGCTACAGTAACAAAACTGGGTCATCACAGTGGGTGGACATGACAATACTACAAAAAGGAAGACCTAAAGATAAAAACAAGTTTATCTACAGTAATTTATCACTAATAATAAATCCTATTGGGAAGAATTCAATCAAAGACACTGTTCTTAGCCAATGCGTGTTGTGATGAATGGATACATATATATTAACAGTCACTATTGGCTCATCACAAATCTATTGGTATTAGCATTTATAGAATAAAACAAAATTGATTTATTTATTATATTTAATTATCTTGCCTGGTGTCAGCTGGGATCGGCTCCAGCGCCCCACGACCCTGCAAAAGGGTAAGCGGTTATAGATAATTGATAGAACTTTATTCATCCAGAAGGGATATATGTGAATATGTAGTATTAATATACTATACACATTAAAATACACAAAAAAGGTTATAAATAAAATTACATTCTAAGTACTAAACACAACAAAAGAAAAATTGAGAAACTGGGGGAAAAACTATTTAAAGGGTGAAACGTGGTACAGATGGCCATGTTCCAAATTAAAAGCAAATTACCCTAACTGTGTTACTACTAGTATGTACTCTAAGTGTTGTTTTAGGCTGCATTTATATGTATATTTCACTATTTTATATAATATATAATATAGTGTACTTCTCATATCACTGTCAGATTTATCTCACTATCTATCTCTGAAATGCATTATTGTGAGGTTGCTTAGATGCAGCTTTTATACTCTGTTTGCAATGTTTCTGCACAGACCAACATACAGCTTATGCTTCACATGTAACTGAAACACTAAAATGTCTCTTTAGGC
This sequence comes from Dicentrarchus labrax, assembly GCF_905237075.1. Classification (NCBI taxonomy): domain Eukaryota; kingdom Metazoa; phylum Chordata; class Actinopteri; family Moronidae; genus Dicentrarchus; species Dicentrarchus labrax. The sequence goes on along the minus strand of NW_026136707.1, from coordinate 1,997,698 downwards.
TTTAAGTGCATGTTTTTCTCCAGTTGTGCGTATAAATTGTGTTTTGGGCTGTGAGCACTGACAAAAGGCTTCTGGGTGCAGATTACACACCAGTACTGGGGCTGAACAGATCCAGACTGCAGCTGCTGCTTTTGTGCTGCTGACGTGTTGCTTTCACTACGTGGACGGTGAAGACGAGATGTTATGAAGTCATGAAGTCCTATGAGGCCAGATTACATCTCACATGATATTGTTTTAATCATATGCCGACCAATAAGTGAACTATTAGTGTTATATGATGATGTGACTCTGTGCCTCTTGAGATGTTAGAGCCTCGGTAAATGTTATACATATGAGATGAAACATGACTCTGCGACTTAATGGGCTGTTTCTCACCTCAAAACTATTCAGAAACAGATTTGTTGGATAGTATTGGGGAAATTTGACAATTACTCTAAAGGAGCCGTCATACTTTTCCAGTAGGAAGATCAGAGGCAAAGACTGACAACCGTTTAGAGAATTCATATCGAGTCTATCTTGTTCATATGGATAGGAAAAACTGTCAATCATCTATAGTCCAGCCTGGGGTCTGAATTTTGTGTTTTTATCATTTGAAGGAAATTGACTTAAATGTTGAAAGATAACATTGTGGTATTGTGTTCTTATTCTAAGATAACTTAAAGGTTCAATGTGTAACATTCAGAAGCAAAAATGTAATAAAATATTTATAGGTATGTTTCATTATAATTAGTGTATAATAATAAGAAATAGTTGTGTTGTTGCCTTTGAATGAGCCATTTTTATCTACAGCGTCCGCCCTGTTGACGTTTCATGGCCACTGTAGTTTCTCAAATACACTCTGAGAAGGCAAATGGTATTCAGCTGGTTGCTATGTGCAACGTCACCACTAGATGCCACTAAATCCTACACACGGACAGTGTCACTGTCCTTTAAGCTAAATACATTTTTGAAAACCGTTATTTTGCAAAAGATATAACACATTTTAGCATTTAAGGACTACAGCTACACTGGCATGGAGGTAAAATATGATTATGGATAAATATTACAGGTTTAGCCAGATGAAGACATTGGAATACCAATGAATTGTCTGCAAAGCTTTATTCCACAATATATTTTCCCGAGAAATTCGGCCCTTCTGTTGATCCCCATTTCTCTGTAATAGTAAGTAATTTAGCTGAGGTTAGGGGTGGTTCAAGTAGACCATGTTAGTGCAGTAAAATGTTATCTTCATCTTGATCACCCACAGCATCCGACCATATGATCAGAACAAAGTAGGCTAACATAATTAATACTAATCCCATCACTTCAGCTCGCGGCTCTAATGCTGATGATGATCGTTATCAACGGGAGGCGGCACGCTGGAGATGACACGTCTTTAATCACAAGTCTGAGCCAGCCTCAGAACTTCTGGGGGTTTTGGGTATAGCAGAGGAGTAATTAAACTAAAAGCTGACAGAGTAAAAACACTTTAGTTTGACCTCTCGCCCGCTAGCCGACTGGAAGTAACGACCCCCGAGTCCCAGCGGAGACTTCCTGGTTAAAAAAAGGTAGAATCACTAAAATAAATAAATAAAAACCAGCGGCTCTCTGCTTAACAGGAACCTCCTGCCTGCAGGCTGTAAGATATACAGTAAGAGCTTCAAAACACTATACCTGATACTTTTTATACATACACACACATACATGCATGTGCACACTGACAGATGGGCACAGTGTACACACACTTTCACGTGAAAACACACATGGAGTATCCACATGTAGCTGTACTCTATATATTCTCACATGCAGGTACATGTGGGGACACACAGACACACTCGCACCAAAAGAACGCCTGCTTTTAATATACTAGTGAGGACCCGCATTGATATAATGTGTTCCATAGCCCCTAACTGTGGAGGATAATTCTGGTTAATTACAATTTGGATGTTATTTTTGTAGGTTTAGCCAACATTTCTATCTGTGATAACATTGCTGTAACTGCTGAAATCTGGGAGCAACACTGCTACAGAGAATCTGACGGGGAAAGAGACAAAAGCAGTCAAACGGTTTGTAAACACACCAACAGTTTACTCCAGGGGTCTTCAAAGTCTGAGACTGTGGGCCTCCCCTCAGACAAAGCTTGGAACAGAGCGCCCCCTCACACCCCCTTAGTTTACTTCCTTAGTTTCGCTCAGTTCCTGGATGCCTATGGGATCATGATTATGTTATTTGATCCCATAGACGCTCAACAATTGAGCCAAGATAGTCTAATATTACTGTTTGACATAACCTCAGACTACATCAAATAAAAAACATCTGTCCTAAGGCATTTATAAGTTTCTGACTCTTGGTAAGTAGGAAGAACAGTAAAATTCCCCCAAACTACTGTATGTCTGAACCATCTATTTATCAAAATCACACACATTTAGGCTATTCTGTGTGATTTCCTTTTGTTAACTAATTTAGCCTAATGACTAATGTCATATTTTTTCCATTTCTATTTACTGAGTCTAACCCCTGAAACAGTTGGAGCCCCACTGGGAAGGCCCGCCTTCTAGTTTGAAAACGTCAGGTTTAGGCAGATCCTCCAAACTGCTTTATTGTGAAACTACAGTAAAAGGGCCCAAGCAGGAAGCTGGAAGTTGGTGTGATGGAGGTTATGTACAGTTTAAGCAGCACCAGTTACATGAACAGTTGGTCCAGTGACTACATGTAATACTAAAGCTTGCAGGGACAGACCTACTGAGAATTATCACCCGACTCTGCAGTGGCCTTCAGCTTTACAGAGCTTTTTTTAGAGTCTTTTAGCTCATTGTTTTGGTTTTATGACCAACAACTTTACTGTTTTGGTTCACCCTTCACTGCTCTCATAAATCCCATTTCCAGCCACAGATGGCAAGCAAAGTTAATGATTGGCTGGTGAACATAGTGAAGCATTTAGCTGCTATTTCCCTTAGAGTAGCTGGAGAGCAAAGGAGAGCTAAAAGGACAGTGAATACTATACTTAACATTTGCAAGGTAGCCAGACACAACATTCTCTGTAACAACTAGCTGAAAATTAAAGGTTGTTGCATTGTTCCCCCAGCTTTTTGAGAGGTTGCTTCGTTCCCACGTGGTATCATGCACATGGTTTTGTTTGTCCAGGTTTTTAAATGTCTGTCTCTAAGAAATCTTCCTTCACCCCTGTACAATAGAGGTAATTTACTTTGTAGTGCTCACAAAATTTAAAAAAATGTATTAACAAAATCCAGAAACAACGTCATGGTTTTCTCTGAGTAATCCACATACCACTGCGAACCGTTTTCATTGGAACAATCAGAACTGGATATCTCAAAACCTCAGCACATTAAACGAAAATAACAGCATGGCTAGATACCACTCAATGCAAGTAAGAAAATATCTGTATTTTTTGGTAACCTACCCCTACCTACCGCCAGAACAAAATCTGAACCCTAAAACAGACCTTTAAAAGGGAAGAGAGGAACAGTTAAGATCCCTTCACTTTCTAAAAAATATCACCTTCAAGTTGTTCAACTCAAATTGGTTCTTACAAAGATAGAAGCACATGAGCACACACACACACACACACACACACACACACACACACACACACACACACACCTTCAATTTGTAGGTATGTGCTATTTCTCAGCACATCCTCAGTAAGCCCCCCAATGCAAGTTAATCTCCCCCATCCCTACTCCCCCACCTCACCTCACCCCCACACTCTTACACACACGCACACACAGTCCCACAGCAGCCCCAGGCTCGCCAACGAGTGGCTCGATATAATGAAGAACATGTGGTTCAGTTAGAGGTGTGTGTGTGTGTCTGTGTGTGTGTGTATGAACCTAGGGGCGGTGCTTGCTCAGTACTTGATCTCGAGAAAGTCTGAGAGTTAGTATTTAGGGGAGGCAGAGCACCCGCGGGGATGAATGTTTAAATACAGCGAGCAGCGTGGGAGTGAAACTGGTGAGAAGTTTTTCCCGACACAAGATGGCCCCTTATGTGCTGACACACTGAGAGGAAACTTAAATTAGCCCCCTGTTCAAAATAATGGCCCCGACTGTTAATTGGAAAGGGAAGAGTGAGTCCTCCCAGGCACCATTTTGACATTACATAGATGTTGATGTGACGGGCCTAAACCAGAGGAGAAATCCTGTGCAAATACATCACCTATACGTTCGTAGTCATGCACATAACCTGCATGACTTTGAGAAATAATTACCAAAATATTTTCTGATATGAGTTACATATTGTAGAACTGTGTTGCACTCATCTTTAGTTTCCATGTTGCAGTCAACAATATTATTATTGACAGTATGTAGAAACTGCCAAGTACAATAATGGGTTAGTTCACCCAAATCACAAATCTACATATTTCATCAGTTGCCACTGGTGGTTTTAAACCAAGGAAAAGGTTTCACATTAATCTTTTGAAGCTTTTCTTTTCTTCTTAAATTTCTGATTTCTAAGACTAAAGGGCTGATATCTGAAACCCTCAGAACATTCAGTAAAACCAAAACTATCCTAATGGCTTGATAGTGTAGCTTCATAATGAGACAGAATTGCCATTTTTGTTTCAGATAGCCTGATATGATATATATTCATGGTAGCGAATTTTGTCATTTTCACTCGACATGTAAGCTGCGGTAGCAGTTGCTGGGAGCAATTAAAGGTGGGGTATGTGACTCTAATCCAATACACGTCTTTCTGTCAAATTCAAACAATATCCCCTTACGGTCTCTATTCTGTGTGCGTGCTACTAAAAAATCTGATGTTTGTACACAGCCCTGGCTCTGTAAATGGGACACAAAATGGCTTAGACCGAGCCTCACAACACTATTTCAGCAATTCCAGCCATGATTTGTCTGTCAGGTAACGTTAAACGACTTGCCCACGGACATTCAGCTCACTTTCTCGTTTGCCAAGACATGCTGTTATTGTGATATCAGTAGCAGGAGATTTGCGAGTATCCCTGTCTGGAGCTGGTGGGCTCCTTCTGGGAAACTGTCTCGTCCTCTCAGCATGTCTGCAACTTTAGTGACAGTTTGCAAACCCACCACCTAGCTCACGTTTGTTAAATTACTTGCTGTGTCTTTGTTGGCTCTATATCATGGTATTTATCATGCTATTAGATTTTCCAGACTCGCATACCCCTACCTTGAGGGGTGGGATCAGTCGTTTTAGAGAAACATAGATGATTGTTGAGTCTATCATTTCATCGGTATTGTCTTATGTGACTCTCCAATATGACTGAGCCCACCTTTAACTTAGCGTTTTTTTACACTGATCAGAGAAATATGTTGACGGACAAGTTGTTATTTCTGTAATTCGACTTGTGCAGCTGTGTTGATCTCATCCAAGTTTTTGGCAGTTTTTCCTGTCACTGTTTTTAAGTATATCTCTAAGTAGCTAGCCAGGTATATAGGAAGATCAAATCAAAGTCCGTAATCCCATCTACTAAACCCTGATTGCTTATGGTGTCTAAAGCACAACACCAGATCTATCTGAATGACTAAACAAAATATGCGCGGTGATTCAGAGGTGTAGCTTTGTGATTTAGGTCAAGTAACCCTTTAAAATACCCAGAAATTAGACGAAAGTAGATTAAATGTCAGTCTGTCTGAGTCACTTTCTCATTGTGTAGAGTGGATTTCATACCGTAAACCATGCTAAAGAAAACTCAGGATCTTGAAACAATTAGCATATCCTAACAATATAGCCGTCGTCATCATAATTTCTTGGTACGGTGCAATCAGGCATCAAAGACTGAAGAGAAAACAGAGCTCTGCATTCATTAGATGCTGACGGCAAACAAACATACTGTAGATTCCAGCCCTAAAAGAAAAAGTATTGCCAGACATTATATGTGACTGTCACGCAGATGTGAGCTGTAATTTGAACTCAAGGAAGGACGTTTTATTCTCCCTCCTGGGATGCGACACCAGTGACATTAAAGTAAAGCCACACACATTGAGCAGCACCATCGTGTTCAGAACGCCCTTTGTTGGGGTTTTGTCATCTACTTGATGTGATGATTTATATTGTAGTATTAGTATAGTAGTATTTTAGAATGTTAATATCTTATGATTAAAATGAGCTTAATTGATTGTTTTTCTAGTTTTTTATTTGTCAGCATATCAGACCTTTGCAGGGATAGAAGGACAACAGCCTTTCCATCATCGTCGCTGGTGTTTACACAGTCCACTGACATTCACCAAGACAGGGACAGGGATTCAGTATTAGAAAATAAGAAGTAAAATACTAGAAAATTCAATCATATGAACAACAATTGAATGTGTGATGGCCCCCTGAGTGGCTCTAATGTTTCTCCTTCCTTTTAAGGCAGCAGGTACTGGAGGGTTGGACCAATCAGCATAGCTGGAAGCACCTGGGCCCGGTGTTTCCCAGCTATAAAAGCCCCGCCTCTCAGGCTGACTCTCTGGCGCTCTCGCTATCTCACTATCATCGCTGGTGTTCGGTTTAGTTGAGTTACAACATCCAACATTTACTTTCATTATACATCACCACTCATGCATACACACACTTTCACTACTGACGTTATTGACTAACACACCTCATCTTCTATTTAGTTCTTTTGCTGCTTGCATTTAGGTTGTTAAACAAATTACTTCCTTTTTGTCACGGCTCCAGAGCCGGGTCGTGACAAATGTCTTCACACAGCAGACATGGTAAAAATGTATCATAGAAATCAAATCATAAAAAACAGCAGTCCATGACAACCCAGTCTCATGAGCCAAATACGCCAGGTTGGTGTCAAATGCTGTCAAATTTAACACATTAAAAAAACTAATTTAAATAAACTGCTAAGAAACACATATACACATATGTACACATATGATTTATTGATATGTTATGGACACATTTTAGATGAAGTGGTATGCTTACAGTAGGTTCAATGAAAAATAGATGCATTTGGAAGAAGGTTGAATCCAATGTCAAATGAAGATTTGGAAATAAAAATGTATTAATATACTGACCTATTTAATGCTTTACTAACGTGCCACAATAATGTAATGTTTTTAAGTCAAAATATTTGAATTGGACGGATTTTCAGATTAAATGAGCATCTATAACGTATATTTCTTCCACAACTCCATGCCACCCTTTGCCACTCTGATATCCAGATTTGTTTTTTTAAACCCGCCTGTGTCGTTATTTCCAAATACTTCATACATGATCATTTATTTGGTAGCTGTTTGCCCACTGACAGCTAGAAGATCCAGAAAGTTCACTGAGTAAAACTGATGTTGCCTAGACCAACAAACATAAATGGAAAAGCCTCTGATTCACATCCAAGTTCATGATGTACTGCAGGTTGAATTGGCTTAATAACAGGAGCAGTTTACAAGCTTTCTCAATGTTTTAGTCTTATTTTTCCAACTTAGGAAGTTTACTTTCCCTCCCATTGTCCGCCTTGATCTCTCTCCTACTCTTTTGTTCATAATAAATGTGTATGTTTGAGAGCTGCTGGGTTCGTTTGAACAGACAAAAAAATATATCACAAACAGAAATAGCAACCAGACGGACATTATAAGCTGTGGAAAAATATTTTTCCTGTTAATAAGTGGAGATAGATAATGGCTATGGATGGACCTTGCCTGGATCTTTTCCTCGCTGTAACAAAATAAATATATAATTCTTGTTTTTATAATGTCAGTGCTGCTTGATATAACAAATAATGTTTCTTGTCAAAACTAAGTAATTTTTTATAAATACCAAAAAAAGAAATGTCAGTATAGGGTTAAAAATATCTTGTTATAATGTGAATCAGAACATTTTCTTCTAAGAAACTGAGCAGAATGATGGCAGAAACACACCTCTTCAACTTACTTCAAAATGTCATGAATTTTTTACTTTAAATAAATCTTATACGACTCTGTCAAAACGAAAAAATTTGCACGAACCAGAAATCAAATGGAATTTAAGTCATCTCTTGACATGATGCTCACTCACTGTTTTTGTATCTTCACTTTCATGCTGTGGCCTGTGGTCGTGTGTCTCCTCCTCCACTTCTAACCAATCTGATTCTTCAATGTGACTTTGGTTTCATGCTGTTGTGTTTCTCATCTATTTAAGATCAATAGAAAAAAGCATCTTGAAAGTCATACACAAGGCAAAATCACACTGCACACAACATTGCTGCCTTTTAGAACGTGTTGTGTAATGCAGGGCAAATTTAAAAAATATATATTTTTCAGGTGTTATCGCTCTTTGCTGTCTGCCCAAGGTCAATGGGAGTGCACAGTCTTGTCTCTTCATTTTCTGACAGCTTAATAAAACTCCTCATAGACTTCTACCCTCTTTCTGTGGTCTTTTTTATTGCCCCTATCACACCTAAGGCTTTTTCCAATGCATACATGATAAGCCAGTTTTGTGCAAGCATCAGAGATAAAGAGTAGTTCTGTCTCTTTTTTTTCCCCTAAAGCTTCTCGAGAGAAACAGTCACACATGGGAACAGAAGATAGAACAAATCAAAGGCTGTGGGATATAAAGAATGTAAGGGTGGTGTGTTAGTGTGTGTGTGTGTGTGTGTGTGTGTGTGTGTGTGTGTGTGTGTGCCCTTGTCATTGTTATTGGTTTGTGTGTATGTACATGTGTGTGTGTTATAGGCCTTGACCCGTCACTTAGCCTGCAGCTACTTTAATAAAATTTGTGGAGTAAAACCTACACACACAAATGTGTCACTACAAATAATCGCAGCAGACTCGGTACAGTCCAATTTAAAAGAGGCAGCGTTACTGGAGAGAATGGTGTAGTCTCGGGCTGGATTTTGCCATTAGAGATGTTATTTAAGCGCCGAAGACTCCCCACTTCTTCACCAACTTTTTGACGTGATGAAACGGCCAATCTGAACAAACATTCACCTTGGTGTAAGATCACAGCTGGAAAACAGACATGTATGGCCAGATTTATCAAGGAAATGGTGTTGTGGTTTTCATTGAGTTTACGGGCCCAATCTGGGGTGCCGGATTTACTGAGGCAGGAGCTCATTACGCTGTCAGCCTATGAGATTGCTAAACTCCAAAAAGTGAAAAAAATTACACACAATCACAATCTACAGTCTAATCTGTAGTGTTTCATTGACTCACTGTCATTCAGTGTCTGGAGAATATTTCCCCTAACTCTTTCTGACATTTTCTCCTCTGCTTAAGAAACTCTTGAGCCTCTGAACAATTTTTCACCGTAGGAGCTCTCTGAAGAAGAAGAAGATGCTTTGTGAATAACTTTGTAGATCTTTACTAGGATCTAGTATTAACTCTAAGGGGAAATTCTTAGAAAATGTCATAGTTCTCGAAGAAATGTCTCAGAATTTCTTCACTTGAAGGAACTCTTTGCACTGGGAAGCTTTATGAATGCTGCCCTTGGCCCTCAACATCTAGCTTTGGATCTGAATGAGGCTTGTGTCTTATGGAAGGGGCATCAGCAATACCTCCTGCCAATCAGTGTAGTGGGTCATGTATAATGCTTTTGTTTTGTAAATGAAGCCCAGTCAGCTTGTTTCAATAGAGATTAACAATGAGCTTTGAATACCAAAACCCCTTTTGGTGAACCAAACAACTTGGTAAAAATAAATTCCCTCTTTACTATCTGGGTTTTCAGGTTTGATATCCACTGTCCAGATTTAGTATGAGTACGGATTTCAGTCTGAATCCTCCTTTATTTGGGCTGCCAGTCTGCAAAGAAGGTTATAGTTTTTATGCTTTTATTGTCTGTATGTATGCAAGTATAAAGCTTAATTTCCACCATTATTACAAAAAACAAGTAATTTAAACGGCTACCACTTCATACTGTAGCACTAAATTATCTTTTTTTTAAAATATATATTTTAGGACAGCTGAAGATTGACTGGAAGGTGATGACATGCAGCAAAGAGGCATGGGTCGGTTTCAAACTAATGGCAGCTGCAGCAGGAACATAATCTGGCAAAAAAGCCTGAACCAGGAAACTAAAAATGACCGGTCCAGTAAGTGACAAAGCTGGTTGAAAATGTACCTAAGTGTAAATGAAGGAAGAAAGTCAGAGACACATTTTTTGGTTCATGGGACCCTACAGTTCTGTACTACTGCTTTTATCTCGGTGTATGAACACCTGTTAACAGAGTTTATCATATATGTAATGAAGATAATATTAGAATCATTTCTTAACCAAAAGTGCATTCAGAACCAGGCCTTATGCTGAATGTATTAAGAGAACGTGGGTCCCATCTCCCAATAAAAATAGATCTTAGAAGTTATAAGCATTTCATAGTGCAATCAATGACAAGAAAGCTGAACATTGAACCTTGTGTTTCTATGAGTGCTCTTAAATATTTACACATATTTTACAAAAACAGATCCTCACATAACAGAGAGTACAGTGCATGGACTTAAAAATGAAGAAAAACTAAAAAGACTGCAGTGAAACTTGTAGTTTTTGGTTCCTCCTGCCATTTCTTGGAACACATCTGGGCAGAGAACAGTGATTCTGATTGGGAAAAAAGTGATATAGTATAATTTATAATTGGACAATTATTTGCAGAAATAGAATTAAAATTATCTTTACACATAATGTAGGGATTTAAAGTTCAAACATGCAAATACATAAAAAAAATTCATATATATATTTCCTGGTAAAAGTATTACTGTTGCAATTGGTGTCTCAGTTCTCTGTGTCATGGCGACTTCCTGTAGTTTTCTGTCCTATTAGGTCGTTAGCTGAACTTTAATTGCGTTCACCTGGCACCCCAGGTGTTAATCTGTTCCCTGATTAAATGGCTAAAATGACAAAAACAGCAGGGCTCTGAATGTTAAGGAGCACCACTACTGCTCTGACACCTGCTCGAAATGAAAATGCATGAAATGTACAAAATAAATCAATGCACCACAGTGGTCCCACACTCTAACCCATTGCCCACTGTACATGTACACTACATCTAAATTAAAGTAGTAGATCTTAACTGGAAGTATGTAAATGTCTGTGTAATCTCAGAGGTGTAGTCAAACTTTGGTCTGACTGGAGACAGGCAATGAAGAAGAGAACTAATCCAATTTCATTTGGACCGTGAGTGTGCGTGTGAGTGAGCGTGTGTAGGTGTGTCTTGCACAATAACTGAACAAAAGAAGATTAATGTCACACTGATACAGAATCTGGGCTGTAAACAGAGTTGGTCTCTGTTTGTCGAGTAGCCTGACAGCAGAGAAACTGAAGAGCTTTGTGATGCTGAGCGTAAATAAAAACTGACTGGACAAAATGACAAGCCTGTAATGGAAATTCATGACAAGTTCTCACAAATCAGAAAAACGTGGACGTGGAACTGTAAACTCTATTTGTAGCTAAAGCCTCGGACTAGGAGGTAAGAGGGTTTTTATGCTTAGACGCAAAAGGTTTTGCCCTTTAAAGTTTGATATGTTTGGTGATGTGGGGAAGCTCCTCTCAAACTTGAATACAGTTAAAAAATGCAGACTCTGGTCCACCTTAAAACTGAGTTTGTGGGCTCTGGTTTAGACAGATAAGACACATATCATAACTGATGTGAACCTCCTCAGAAATGTAACTACAGATCAGGGCTACAGACACACCGAAAGAACTGTGATTGGACAGCTTGGGCTGCATGTGTTTTCACCTAAAAGTTTCCAAAGTGATTCAGGCAAAAACTTTTTGCTCTTCTTCATGTGACTGTCAGTTAAACACCTAAAATGTAAATCTGAGAGAGGGCACAACACAGTTTTCTAAAAGCTTCCCAAAGTGTTCATATTCACTCCAGTAATCTGACAACCGAGCACATGTCAAATCGCACAGCAGGCTCGCCCTCTCCAGTCATCAACTTAAATCATTACTGAGGCACCTTTTAGACCAGGTCTCTTTTTCCTTTGGCTTTCATTTTATCATTTCCATTTATTTAAGAAATGCAAAGCTACAGCGCCATAACAATTTCCCTTTCACTCAGTTTTACAATTGTCATTAATGCAGGCCTCTGTGATCACTGGAAGAGGCTTTTAGGGAGCCACTTTTCATCTCCTGAAATTACCCAGTGTATATTTTTAAACCCAGTGAAGATTGTTAATGTCTCATAAAGGCGCACGCCATTTAATACACATACAGTCACTATTTTGCCCTTTTACAACTCTGGTTTTGCCAGACATAAGATGAAGTGTCTAGTCTCTGTCCTTGAGAAACGTCACCTAAATAAGAGTTCTTGATTCTTTCAATCAAAGGTCCTTCAGTGAAGCAGAGAAGGACCTTTGATTGTGTCATACAAAGAGACGTCTCTAAAAAGAACATTTGATTACAGTGAAAACAGGAACAATTGATTGCAGTGTTGAGCCTGATAATGTTAACAGCATCTTCCAGTTGTTTGGTAAGAAAAGTGTGAATAAAACGGGGAGGGAAAGAAAGGGAAAGAGTTGATCTCACTTCATGAACTGTTACACCGTTTTGTCCTCTTCTTCCCGTCAGATTTGTTTTAAATACTGGCAGCCAAATGGAAAAATTTTTGATGTCAACTCCTTCAAGTGGCAACAAGTCTGTGGGAGTTTCTTTTTTGCATGCTTTGATATTTCCCGTTTGTTGTAATGAACTGTGCAACTGTTCTTCCAGTCTGATGAGAACATGGCATTTGAGCCATTTGCTCATTTTGTTTTTCACCACAGAGATAGCTGAACTTTTGCTGAGTCATCACTTCTGGTGTTGCACACACTTGATGAAAAAGAAAAAGTAACAATATTCGTGGTGTCATGGAAGTACAGCGACTTGATCTGCTCAATAAACTTTATTGTGCCAACGTGTTCTCTGAGATCTGTCTCCTTCCTGAGGGCAAACAAAACCTGAGTGAACCAAACCCACAGCCAATATACTGTGGCAACTTCAATCAGACAAACTGATCCAACAGTGTGTGTGTGTGTGTGTGTGTGTGTGTGTGTGTGTGTGTGTGTGTGTGTGTGTGTGTGTGTGTGTGTGTGTGAAGAAGGAAAACAACACCACTTTGAGGCAGAATCAACATGTACCTGATCTTTTCAATTTTTAATTTTAAACTGAAGGAACCTGTACTCACCCAGTAGCAGGAATTAGATAATTGTTTATGCCTGTGGTCCCTTTCTTTTCTCTTGTTATTCTACAGCAGGCTCTAGGTATATTATAACTCATTACAGCAATTACCCAAAAACAACAAAGGAGGAAGCTGTGTGACGTTATTATAGAGCAATGAAGTCAGCAGAGGGAGGAGGTCATGGTAAATGGCCGAAACAACAAAAAATCAACATTGGTCTCTTCTAACTGTGACCACGATTGTTCCCTAACTGTACTCAAGTGGTTATTATTGTAACCGTGATGACAAAGGCTGACCTTCACAAGCTATTCATTTTAATCCAAACCATGATCCTTTCTTCATCATAACCAAGTTTTTTTGTGCATAGACCTAACCAAACCATATCCAAAGCAATGTAAGATCAGAAAACCCTGATGCTTGCATGCCTAACAGCCACTTATACAGTATTTGCTGTTCTGCAGGGAAAGGACCATGAATGTATTTTGTTCTTTAATTCCTCCTCATGGATAGATAAAGCATCACAACTGCTTCCCACACATGGTGCGTAGGGGCGTTACGAGGCGGGGTTGCATTCACTAAGTCAGTGAGGGGGGGATCTTATTACAGCAAGAACCCAGCTGGGAGCCAGCGGGGATCTGCTACGGATCTGTATGTGCCCTGTCAGAGACCAGCCGGCAGTTCTAGGCAGCTGCATCTGTATGTGTTGTTCTGAAGGGCACGGACCAGCAATGTTGTTGAATTTAGTGAACTTGCTGCACTTTTGCATTAACAGGACTTGTGACTGACTTTTGCGTTTGTGCCCTTTAGTATCTAGGACTGCGGATGAAAATTAGCCTGTATGGCTAAATCTGGCACATTTACACAGTGGACTTAAGTCCTTGTGTTAATTAATGTGAATTGTCCCTAAATAAATAAACTTCAAACTTCAAACTCTTGGAGTTTTTCTTTCCTTGAGGCAGGTTCTCAAATCTATTTTTGTTCCTTTTTTATTTTGTCCAGTTTTCCAACCTAACACATCTCATTTTTTAAAAATAAGGAAAGGACCCAGATATTCTCATCCAACCATTCTATTTTACAATCCTAAATTTAGGGCTATACCAGAGATTTTTTGGGATTTGGCTATTTAGAACAAAGATTAAATTTTCTTTTCAGTTCACAGTACCCACTAAACTCCCATATCAGAAGTTCCTGTCATGGAAATGTGACTACATGAATCTCATGTTTTTGCCTAACTCACATTTTCATGCCTTTTTTCGTCATCTGTGATATGAAAACAGAGAAAGTTAAAATGTGTGTGTCCTGCTCATAGTTCAGTTAAAATCAACTAGTATAGCAAATGTTGTATGACTACGCAAGGAAAACAAAGCCACAAAATCTACTGACATTTGTAACGACCTCTCATCAAAGGGAATGGAAAATGGAAACCAACCGAGTTGTGTATCATAACCAAAGAAGCTCAGTATGATCCCAAACAGCAAACCGAGCAAATAAACTGAATCAATAATATATGTAAACTGTGTAAGTGACTGCATATTCATTCATTCATTTACTTATTAATTTCATTTTATTTTTTTTGGTTAAGGGAGCCAAACAAATGTTGTCAGCTTTTGGCTGTTGTTGATATTCAACCACTGGAAAGCCATTAAGGTTCTGACCTCGACTGTCAAGAGTAAAAACTAAAAAATCTACTTATAGGACTAGTTTAACAACAGCACATCCTGTCAGGTGCTGAAAGAGGAGGATCCTGGTGGCCTCAGGGAACGTCACCTTCCTGCCCCCGTCCCTCATCACATCCTCCTGGATGACAGAAGCCATTACAAACCCGGGGAGGGCGACTGAGAGAAAGAGCAGCGGAGAACGCGAGGGGAGGAGATTAAGGGGACAGGAAAGTGAAAAAGACAGAGAGAGAAGAAGAGCACAAGGAGGAACGGGAGTTGACAGGAGAAAGGAGGGAGGTGGGGGACAAGGGTGACAAAGTGATAAACTGATGACAGAGGAAAAGACAAATGGCTTTGTACCTTAAAGCCTCTTCAGGAATTCCTCAGTCTGAATTTTGGTTGTGTTTGCGTGTTTTTGGGGAATTTAAACTAAAAGCACAAGACTTTACATTAAAACTTCTACAATTTCATAACACAATAAAACATTCTACTGAATGAAAGCTGGAAACCCCCTCCAGCCCCCATCTACATGGACAGATTTTGGCTAGCTCTCCTTTGCTGCTAGGGTTAGGGACACAATGCAGTTGTTTCTATTTATTCCTGTCCCTCGCCTGTTCAGTTTAAAAAGTATAAACGTACAAAGACAGCATTTACTCATCCATCTTTTACTTGAGTGGTTACATCTCTAGTCTGATCTCAAGCGTGCAGCTGATAGGTGCGTGTTCTGTTTACATGATGCAAGACAAGTGCATATTTAACGAATTGCATGTGGACAGAGAGTGATCGATGTAACACAATGCAGCGTGATAGCTGGACGCTCGCTTGCTGTTTGGACATGGTGTAATTGTTATGAATCCAGCTGCTGTACTTCATGAAAGAACTTGCAGGCAAATCAAAAAGTCAAAACAGGGTTTTGGTGGAGGATTCCTGCAAGCAGAATTGAGTTTACTGTAATGTCTATTGCCTCAAGAACACCTTGCTATAACCAGATGATCTGACTGAATTACTATTTCGTTTCACTTCAGTGTCATTTTCCCTCAACATGGAAGTTGCAAGGTGGAGTTGTTTTTTTTCTGTTGTCTTACAACAAATCTGTACAGCTGCATCCATCTCATTCACTTTGTTGCCATTTCTGTTTCTGGGTCTGGCACAGAAAGATGATGCCCCTGTTCTTAATCTCACCTACAACACTCACCAGACTTGTTTGAATCACCGAAAAAAAAAAAATCAGAGATGTGGGCACTTGCCTTTCAACTGTAATTATTAAAATGGATCTTACTTGAATTTCAAATCTATTTCTCTTAGGGGGGTAAAGCTAAATTGCATAGAACAGTTCTGCAAGTAATCATAAAAAACAGGAGGTTTGCTGCAACTGAATCTCAAGTTTGAATAAGTGTCAATATTGAAAAATAATATGTGATATCTACTGCTGGTAAACAGTCTAACAAGCTGCTTCCAAGTAGACAGTTGAGTGACAAGTGCTGAGACATGAGCTTCATGGGACTGACGGGATTGTTTGCAAGAGGCTTTCTGTCCTTTTCTTTGTTTTGGGTTTTTTTCTGGCTTTTCATGTCTCAGCCAGACTATATATTGTATATATTATATTACTATTTTAGTAACATGTGACATGTGAGTGATACTGTATAGAGATAAGTATGAGATAAGTTAGTGTGGTCGAAATAGTCTGGCACATAACCCCTCATAAATCTGCAGCTTTGCATTTATACGCTTTGGTGTTAAACAAATGTGTTGATTAGTGAGCTTAGAGGTGTTGGTAGGCGGATTTTGTTTTCTCTGAACAGAACCAGACTAGCTGTTTAACCCTGTTTCCAGGCCTTATGCTAAGCTAAGCATCTCTTGGCTGTAGCTTCATATTTACCAGACAGATTTAACTTTGGCAAAAAAATATGTGTATTTCCCAAAATATCAAACTATTCTTCTAATGCAAAAAGCTGCATATGTCTGAGTTCCTCGTTAATGAAGAATCAGAGCTAGAAACAGGCTTTTGTTCCTTTTTGTTTTTTTTGTGAATTCACAAGTGAGGCCTTCTTTTCTAGTGAGAGCTGATTGTGTGTTGAAACAAAGGACGAGATGTTTGTGCGATACTGTACTCGGTATTGAGCCCGAGCAGCTGCAGCCGCCGGTGTCCTTCAATAGCTCTAACTCAATTATTTGTCCCACCTAATACAATTTTTCTGCTCTTTCATTTGATTAGCGGCACTGAGCGCGTAATCCCTCTTCATCCCGAGAAGGCGCTGATCATTTACTTCTGTTTCGGTCTGTGTGGAATGTTCTAAAAGGTCACCATGCCATTGTGAAGGATAGAGCAGAGCTGCGGAGGCTGCTCCCTTGTTTGTACACTGATTCTTATCTCTTGCATGTATCTGATTGTGGTGTGTGTGTGTGTGTGTGTGAAATGATGTGTGTGTATAATTGCCTTTGTTTGCACCTGTGCATGTGCTGCGTCAGTGTAAACTCATCTTCCAGGGTCACCGCCGGTTTGTGTGTCTCAGTGTTTGTGCGTTAACTGTGTGCGGAGGTAAAAATAGCCTGACATGCTCTGGATTGCAGTCAGATCAGTGAAGCATCCCTGTGCTTCACCTGCCTTTTTCTTCCCCTAATCACGGCTTATTGATCACACGTCTGCTGGATCAATATTTGTTATGCATGGCATTTTCCATCCTACGTCCACATCTCAAGCCATCAGAGATGATTCCACCAGGGACACATCCACCAGGAAAAGGGTTATTTGTCCAAACAGCAGGTGACATTGGGAGAGTAAATTTGTATTAGGAATCATCCCCCTCCTCCTTCAACTGAGGCAATATGTCTGCCTCGAGGCTGACTTCCTAATATCTGCAGCAACAGTCGAATGTGGTTATAAAAATATGAGCAATGATTTTATGACATTATTCAACAGTAATGTGGAGCTGTATTAACATTCTGCTGGTGGTGAGTGTGCTCTGTCACAGCCGAGGCCACAGTCTGCGACTCAGACAGCCATCTGAGAGGCAGAGAGAGGAATAAAGTCAGAGACTTCATCTGGCAAAAGCAGCGAACGCAGATGAACAGGGAGGAAAAGTATGAGTGAGGATTGTTGAAATGCTGTCCTGGGGGAAAGTCATTTAAGTTTGTTCTCTGCACCGATTTCATTCCATTGTATTTCTCTATGGGCGTACAAGGGGAAATAATTAGTTCATAAACCTTTACATACTGCAGCTTTTTGGCTGCATTTCAGAATTATTCATTTCCAATTATTGAATCTAAATCTGTGCATGGTGTGACTAAAGTACTAATCATATATATATATATATATATATATATATATATATATATATATATATATATATATATATATTGTGAATGACGCAGGTCTGCACTTGTAATGCATGTAACAATGATTAGGCTACCCAGTCTCATGTCAAAGCATGTAATACACACTACAGTCCACTAGAGGATACTGTGTCAGTGCCACGTTTTGCCTCGCCTTGGTGAGAAAAATACACACGTGTATGAAGGTGCAGTACCAGCAAGGGGGCAATAATGACAGGAGCAAAGGACGAACATATAGTATAACAGTATACAGAGTGAAAGTCAACGTAGGGATGAGGTTGGGGTGGATGGGTGGGTCAAACACAGGACCTTCGCACAGGAGACCAGGGTTTGTTTTCCTAAACCTAACCAAACTGCAAGAGAACACAGTGGACCGGCATGTGTATTGCAAAGATTTATTTAGGTCACATATATAGTTAAGAGGTGGGACAAGTTATTTTTGGTCTTCTGTTTTGTGTGTCGTGGTGACCTGGTAATGATTGTTTTTTTCGTTTCCAATTCAAATTTCCCAATTTCTCCCACAATTCTGCTTTGTGCCTCTTTGGGACTGGCTTCTTTTTAGTAGTATTTAGAGCCATTCAGCATACCAAACTGGACTAAGTGGAAACAATTACAACTGATAGCCAAACTGTATAATTATCCAGAAGAACCCATGTTGGGTCCATGTTCTGTTGTTGAAAGAATATTACAGTGGTAAATAATACTTGAATTTCCTTCCACTTTACAAAGCTATAACCAATGTTATCTCTTATCTTAACTATATTTCAATGTATGAACTGCTTCACATTGAAATTAAGTTATTTGGAACAAACGTTTTCTATCACATTTAGCGCAATATTAACATAATTGTATCTGCACAATTCCAAATCAGTGCCCCCTCTGCACTTTATACCAAATGACTTTGTTGGCCACTCATTGTTCTGAGCTCACTTGTTTTTACTGAGAGATCTCATGATATTTTGGCAAGTGGTTACAAGACTATATTAGGTAAGAATATTTCTTGTTTCCCAGCTGTTCTACTTCTAAATGATGACTTTATGCTTTTAACTTACAGTGGTCTCATGATGGGTGTGTCTGTCAGCAGCAAAAGAGCTGCCAGCTGCCCGTTGGAAGTCCCCACATGTTATCTTAGAGACAGTGGTTAATAAAACAACTCAAAGAAGAGGCTGAAAATGTTGAAATTTGGTCTAAAACTACAGCAAAAGAGATTTTTTTGTGCAACTTCTAGCATTAATGTGAGATTATCTCGTACTGTATGAGTTGTGTGTGGTCTGTCATCATTCGTTGATAAAATATAAAGAAAACAATAACTTTCTGCACTCAAATCATATCTCAGTCTGCAGTTTCCACTACCTCTAATTCTTATGTTATTAAATTCCAAACACTAGGTAATTAACCCCCTGCAACCTGTCAAAAAAAAAAAAACACCCCCACTTGTTTCACCACCACACCTATTGCTTTTGTCTTGAAAAAAACCAAACAAAAACAATTTCCACCCTAATCTTCCCCTTGGGTAAGCCTTCATAAAAGTCAACAACAACAACAACAACCAAATCCTTAATGATGAGTAATTGCATCAAAAACTCATATCGGTTTCCTCCCAAATGAGTCAACAAAGCAAATCTGCCGAATAACAAATGGCGACATGCCAGTAATCGTTAAGCTATTATAAGCGGATGGGCTAATTACTGTACATCTGCAGAGAGCAGGGGAGGTTGCCGTTACTGCAGCACATTTCCCACTGCTGTCAGTCTAGCTAATGGGAACCTGCACCACAGGCTCCCAACTTTGGTGCTCATTTAATCTCCTGATTAAGTGCTGCTTGACCTGCACTTGGAAAAGTATGATAGGAAACATAACTTTTTGTCTTTTTTTGTGTGTTGTTGTGCTCCTCAGTTTGAACCCTGGCAGCGTGATATAACTCTCAAGTGTCACGCAGTGCAGTAAGTGAGAAGCTCATCAGTAATCCATACAGCCTTCAGATGACATACATTTACTTTGTAAACATTCAGCTAATGATTTTACGCAGTGTATGCAAAATAATTGAACAGGAAGGATGGTCCCGCAACAGCAGCTGCCCTGCTGTGGCATCAGATAACACCTCATTTACAAGATATTCACTGATTCATGACATACAACGCATTTACAACCTAATTAAATAAGCCTTTCTAATTGTTGATTGCAGTTTTCACTTTTGTTAAGCTCTAGGTTTATTTACTGTATCTTCTTCACTGTTTCTTGTATTCTTACCATAAAGTTATACTCTTTACATTGCAACTTAATAAGATGAGAAAGATTATAATCTAATTTCAGTCCAGGTTGACACTTCTGGTTAATTGCAGTTACTTTACCAGTCCCAGAGTTACATTTGTAATTACAGGTGTGGCACTGAGTGTTTTCTCTGCGCAGCCAGATCGACTTAAAGGATATAATACATCATGGTCTTTTAAAATAAATAACACAGTCAACAATGTCATCTGACAAATACTGAGGCCAAGGTTTGAAAGTTGTAATTATTGTTTTCAGTAAATCCCCTGTATGCAATTTGAAGCCACATTGGCAAGGTGGTAATAATGATAACCATTACACAGACAGGCAATTACAAAATGCAAAAATATATATACACAGTAGTATCTAAAATGGGATTTGATATAATGAAAATGTTAAGGATTATAATTTAAACACTACAGGAAAGTCTTCTATCTACATGATACTAAACTGCAAGGTGGCTGAGACATAATATATGCTGAGCAGAGAGCTCAGCAATGAGCTGGAGGAAGCAGCTCAGCTGCTGACACATCTGGATTTTGCTTTGCCCACAATAATCTAGTTTCTGTCAGGGAACGTTTTAAGATTAAAACTAACTGACATCAGTGCAGAAATGAACTGAAACCAGTGGCACAGTTTGAAAATCCAAGTATGTGCAGATAATTTGATGTTTATTAAATTATTATCATTTGCTTTATGTAATAAATTACATTAAACACACACAGAGCTCTGAAATTATTGCTAAGGAATGAATTTACTCTTGTGTGATTTAATGTCTATTTAAATGAAGATAAAAGCACAGGACAGTGAACGGGACAGGAAGGCTATAAGACTGTAGGTGTATGTTAGTGGTCAGAAAGACCTCGAACTAATGATGTGAACTTTGACTGAAGCTCTGTGTCAGCCATAATCTACCCTGTTGAAGGGCTTTTCACAATACAGAAAGTTTCATAAGATGTCACAGCAACAGGTTAAGCCTCAAGATCATTCATCTTTGAGCAGAGAAAAACCTTGACAGACACAAACATCACAGCTTTTTATCTGCTGAACCAGCACATGTACTGACCATGGAGTTCTAGTCGCTATATAGCAGTGACCTCAGGGCAAGGATGCAGAGCGAAGAGGAAGTGAAAAAGAGAACAAAGGAGAAAAGGACTGCACCTCAATTATGCAATACATTTTGTAATTACAAAATGAAGCAGATAGATAGATTTAAAAGCTTTGATGGTCTTCAATCATAAAAAGAAAATGATCTTTGTTGATATCAGTGTGTGCAATACGTTATGCAACACCGATAGAGGAACTCAACCATTTACATTAGACAAGTTCTGCCTTGCTTACTGTTTTTGAGTTCAACTGCAGCTCTCAGAGGGTTCAGGTTGTTGATATCTGAGATGGCTCCTAATGGTGAAATATTTGATAAGAGAGATTGAGCTTTCTGTGGGAGTAAACTTTCTTATCTTGATGATGTGGGGTGTGAGGTGTGATGGAGGTGCTTTCTGATTAGGAAAAATGCTACTTAGAGCCCCTACAAAGAACTTCCATTTTGTGTTGATTCTGGCGACCCCTGTGGACAAAAACGGTAGTGTTTCCAACACTATTTCAGCTGATTTTGAGGGGAGTCTGACTCAGTGGCAGGAATTTGAAATAGCTATATAGAAATAGCCAATCTTGTTGCTGATATAAAGACAGTATTAATTGATTTGATAATACGTAAAAATGTAAAATGTTTTGTAGTGGTCGTTGGGATTAGGCCGGGGTACCTCTTGGTCGGCCACCAACCCCTGGTACTAGCAGTACAGTACACACAGGCAAAAAACACAATACAGCCACTTCCTTAATCCCCATAGTGTATTATACAGTCGGTGCAAAATATACAAAACCCACAGTCCCATCACAATAAAGCAGTCCTTCCTCAACACAAAATATTTCAGCTCCAGCAAAAAAATACTGTGTTTGAGTTTCAATACTAGTGGCCATGAAAACAAATCAGAGTGAGCCTCTTATTCGCCAGCTTTGTAAGTTTCTTCAACACACACACACTGGAGCTACCTCCTTTAGCCCGGCAGTGCAGCTCCAGGGGATGGACCGCCTGGAACCCCAACGGTCGGGGCAGAGTAGGAAGGTGGATTGGTAGAGATAATCCAATGGGATGCTATGTGAATGGCATTTAGTTGTTTGGGGCATAGTTAAGCTGACATTTTCTTGCAAGCTAGCAGTTTGTACAGTGTCCACTTAATATGGTATGCATGTGTTTAATGAAGTATGCATGTGTCAAAAATTAGACAATGCATCTTATTACAATTTACAGAGGAGGAGAGATTTCACTCCAAACCACAAAAGTCAAGCTCATGGAGGCGTTATTGGAAAAGTCAGGATTCATCCTCCGTGGAACACAAGTGTCCAAAATTTCACAGTAGTCCACCTGATAGTGGTTGGGATATTTCAATTTGGACCCAAGTGTTGGCCCGGTTGACCGAATGACTGACAGATCAGTATTCCCATAACCAGAGCCACGCCGCTAGCAGACCTTTTCCGGGGAGTGGAACAGGTCTTTTTTTCCCCTGCAATAACAAATCCAACAACCCCGTGAGCTAAAAACCATTGCAAAACTATACCGTCTCTGTAATGAACTCAGGAGGGGCCCGAACACAGGACACGGACAGGGTGGAAAGAAAACAGTTTTTATTTTAGCAAAGGATCTGGATGAGAGGCTGATGGCAGGGAATGGGGATCCGGTGGCAGCAGGAGTGAGTGATAGTAATGGAGGAGCTGGCATGAGTGGGAGTACAGGGGGGAATGAGGGGAAGTGTGGCTGGCAGGGAGATAGCCTGGAAACAAGGGAGTGACCGGCAGGCAGGTTGGCAGGTGATGATCCAGGACACAAGAGAGGCAGGTTAGTACATGCAACACTAAGACACTGAATCAACTAAGAATACAAACTAAATCTAAATGGACTACGCCAGGTGCTTTGTTACACTGTACAAGCTGGGAAGTCATTGTTGGAAACTGTTTAGAAAAGGGAACTTTATATTAAAAAATAAATAAAAATACTCTGCAGGTAATTGGATGAACCATCTGTATATCACGAGCCAATTTCAACTAATCAGATCAACAAACCATATAAAGTAGTCAAACTGTAACTGAAGCCAGTCGGAAGAAGAAGAAAAACATTTTCCATTGAGAGAAGCCTTTAGTAGCATTTTCTCTAACCGCATTGCTGTTTAACAAACTGTGTCTTCATGCTGGCTCACACCTCGCACCCACCCATGTAGCTGCTGATTCTTCCTCAAAGGACACTGATCAGTCTGGTACCACTGTACTGACCACGAATGCATAGAAGCCTGGCAAGATGGATTCTCACGTGATCTCATGATTTTGTAAGTCCATCTCCCCCGCAAGGTTAAACTAAGTCAGCCTTGAAGCGTAACTACCACTGTGGTTGAAACAGCAATCTGGCAAAGAATGGTTGAAGAGCCACGGTAGATAAACTGCAGGCAGATGAACTGATGAGAAGCAGGTGAGCAGACTGGGAGAGGTGATGAAACGATGGCAGACAGGTGTGCAGGAGGAGCAGAGCCGGGAGCCAAGAGAGCGAGAAAGGAGGGGACCACTCCAACACACACACACACACACACACACACACACACACAGAAACATAGGCAGAGAGAGACAGACAGGGGCAGGGAAAACACAAGAAAACACTGGGGAATTTGCTGGGGGGCAGCCACAGCCGTGACAGAATGTGGCTTTAAAAAATCATGACATGCTATATCAGGATATGTAGTTGTTTATTTTTTTATGTACTGTGATGCTTACTGCACATGTATGTAATGCACGCTGATGGTAAATTATAATCACTACAGATGTGACAAATGGAAACAAAAGATACATTTAAGTAAGGTCAAAAACATATATCTATCTGTACACAGCATAACCACAGCTATCTGATCAAACAGTTGGTTGTACTTATGTGAAATAATCAATTTCTTTGTTAAAACAGTACTAAAATACATCAACACAATCAGTTGTTTGCCACCACTGCTGTTATTGACCTGAAAGACCTCCTATATGGCTGCCAGAGTGGGTGCATTACATAACCTGAAAGCCCTTTGTAATATATCACAATATTATGATATTATTTAAATAGACTATTCATTTGACTAAATGTCATGAGTTATTATCATGTAAATACGCTTACCGGAAGTGTTGCTTAGGGACACGACGTTAAATAATACAACCACTTCTTCTTCTGTAACAAAAGAACAATGAAATCTTTAACATTATTGTACAAGAAAACCTCTGAATGAAAACTACTGTCCAGAACCTTGTGGCATTAGAAAAACAACAGTTCATGAGTTCAGTGTCTGTGGATAGAATCACAAAGCCCCTCTAAGATGTTCTGCAGAGGAGCACTGTGTGAAAAAAGACCAGATTTAACAAAGGAAGGACAAGATGAATCAGTCCATGTGGCCCTCTCTGCGTTTGTGACAATTCATTCTCTCACCTCCTTCCCGTCACAAAATCCATTTGTCCTTCACGTCTTACAACAAAGATCTGACAGTACAGTTGGCACTGCAAGGCTCAACTACGCAACTACAAAACAACAGCTGGGAAAGAGTACAACATCAAGTGGCATCATGCTGGCACATGCAAACGTGATTCAGTCTTTGAAAGTACAATGTGTCAAGTTGGAAACCACGTTCTAATGTCAGGCAAATGTCCAGGCTTCCCGCTAAAGCTATAATTTAAGACTAATGTAGATTACAGTGCTGTAATTGGTCTATTCAAGAAAATGTCGGATCTGCACTTTGCTGTGACTGTTTCATTGTGAGAAGTGCCACTGTGACACATGCTGAACATCAGGACCTCAGGAAAAAAAAGCTTTTTAAACTCTCTCCATTTAAGCTCCCTTAAGTTACAGCAAGGCTATGAAGGATTATTACTTTCTGCAATTGAGTGCAAAAATTCTTTTAAAAAACCACATGCTCTATTCTTTTAGTAAGGCACATTGTCCTCAGCTATTGGCTACTTTCTGCAGATAACGACGAACAAAAGGCTTGAAGGAGCTGACGCAGTGGGAGATGTGATTCGACACACTGATCAGTCAGCCCTGCTCACACTCTTTCAATCACTGTCTGACTCTTCAGCCTCATTGTCTACGCATCACCAAGCATGACTTTGCATCTGTATGCATGACCGAACGCATGCACAAACACACACTTTGAATTTCCATACTTGTGAAGAATTTACATTCATTTCCTAAATTCTGACATCAACACTCTCACAGGATTTGTCCTGGGTCAAGATGAAACAGAGAAGATTCCCCAGTAGTGACCAACTAAATCTTAATTTATTTTTTCTGATGAGAAATAAATTTAAACGTCCATAAGGTCTTAAGGTCAAGACACATCATTAAATGTAACAGTGAAGTTCAACTGTGCAGTGTTGCCAACTGTTTTCAATGGATAGTAGTAAAAGCCTGCTTAAAAAGTCGCTATATGTTCAGTCAGTTTCAAGTTAAACTTTCAAAAATCGACAGCTGTTGTACAACTGAAGCATCCTGAAAAGAGAGGATCTAAAACTTGGAATAAACTCACACTTGTACATTGTAAGTGTTGTTGTAAGTTCAGTGTATTTTGAGAAGAAAATAAAACTTGAATAGACAAGTTAAAGTATCGTTTAACCTCTCTTCAACGGGGAGGAGCTAAGGTCTGCCCAAAATCTTCAAAAGAGGTCTTGAGGGACCAGTGTGTAGCATTTAGTGGCATCTAGTGGCGAAGTTTCAGATTGCAGCCAACTGAATACTGCTTGCCTTCCAAGCGAGTAAGAGAAGATACAGTGCCCGTGAAACCCTTTGGTGTTTGGTTTATCCGTTCTGGGCTACAGTAGAAACATAGCGCTTCAACATGGCGGACTCCGTAGAGGAGGACCCGCTCCCTCTGTGAATAGGAACGTCTCTTTCAAATGTCACAAAAACATCTTGTTTTCAGGTGATTATACACTAATGAAAATAGCATATGTATATTATCATTTAAAAGTAATCAAATCTAGTGAGAAAGTCAGCAACACTGATAGACAATGCTAGTGAACTAGCTAGTCACTCATAGCTCTCCAGGTTTCTTTCCATTTTTTCTTTATTGGGCCATTTACTCCCTGCTGACATTTTGTTCTCCGGATTTTACATAATTCAATTTAATTCATTTATTGAAGAGGAGAAAAACAAACTCCAAGCTCTCCAAGCTAAGCATATTTTGCTTCAACTAACTCTGCTTCAAGTCTTTATGCTAAACTAACAAATTGCCTCCTGGCTCTACTCTTAAACTATTTTTGAATACCTCAATACAAGTTCTAATCCTAAATCTAGTATAGTCTGGTCTGATCCATCTTTTCAGGGCCAAGTTTGATGAAAAAGTTACAAGTACAAGGACATACATACATACACAAACTTACACTCACACAAAAATCTGGAAATAAACCTCCACAGGGTTCTACATCTATTAAAGAGTTTCAAAAATGAAAAGGGAGCCATATGCTCTGTGTATGGATGTGTAAGCTGTGCATGTTTGTGTGTTTATATGAGCGTGTTTGTGAGAGTATGTGTGTACTTGGCTCATCTGCTGCCTGTGTGTGATGCCAGTGACAGAGGCCATAACCCTGAGCTCCAGACCACTACCAGCAGCCGAGGCAGTGCCAGGGGGAAGGAGGCGCCAGCTGGAGGTAGAGGATGGGAGAAATACCCTTCAAAGTTGGAGTGATGATACAGCCATGCAAAGCCTCTCAACACTTTGTCTCCGCACTTCTCATTATGTCTCCACTATCAGCCACGCAGATGGGAGGATATGCAACGAGCATCACTCACTCCAAAAGCGAACGAGGTTGAATTTCCACGCCGCCTATCAGATGGTTCATTTCTAAGTATTCTTTGAAAGTCTTTGATATCTGTAGTCACTTCAACTGAGTAATCGAAAAGGCTTGCCATGAGGGCTGCGTTTGAAAAAGCACACAGATCTCCTCTGTTTCTGGCTTACTTTTATCACAAAGGTCCAGGTTGCACTGGTCTATAGCAGTCTGGGCAAACAGTGTAACAAGATGGAGCGTTCTCTTTGTCTGAAAAAGTTTAGTTCTGGGAAAGCAACCCTCCAAAGACGAATGATGCTTGTATACAAACGGTGTATTTATAGTCATGATGGGAAACCATGGGATCTACAAGTATCAGAGGGACTAAACCCAAAAAGCCCTGCAGATCACCTCAACCCCTGCGCTACCAACTACTCCTGGTTAACATTTACTCTTCCAAATCATTTCTCCTGTCACAGGAAGACAGGGATGAACTGAGTAGACCTGGGACTGAGAGGAAGATTATCAGCTCTCACTGCTGACCAGACCAGCAGAAACATCACTGTTCTTTCTTTGGCAGACTGACAAACAGCAGGCTGCCACTCAACACTAGCACTATCTTTCCTGCTAAAATCTCCTCTTCTTATCTAACTTAAAAAGATGAACACACGTCTTGTCTTGCACTTTATCGTGTTACTTCGGGTCTGTTACTGCAAAAAAAGTTATCAATAAATGGAAAAAAACGACTTTACATGTACTTTTAATATCTTTTTTTATTTTTAATAACTATAATAACTATATATATGACTATATAGGCTTTCAGATGGATATAACTACAGCATATTACAACGCGGCTTTAATTTTCACATCAGTTTTATTGGTTATAATTACATTATTCTTACTTATCGTAACAAATAACACAAGTCGTCAGAAAATCACACATGTAGTAAACAGGTTTATTTTGGAGGGAAAAACCAAAAGTGTGTGCAGTTATAATGTTGCTAATAATCCCTCACTGCAAAGGAAAGCTGTGAGTGTGCATACATTAACTCTGGCAAGTCATAGTTGAACCCAGATGTCATTACCGTTCACCTTCATTTTCTCTTCCAGATAAGTCTGGCTACCCTTGACCTGTTTAATGTTTTTAAAAAACATTCTGGTCTTGTGACTGCTCATGTGTCTTGGCTACTTTGGACTTTATTATAGCAATGTTTTCATCTTCCAAAGTGGGTTGTACCAGCTATTCAGAAATCCATTACTTAGTTTGAATGTCAAGTCCTTAGTTCCTATAAACTATTAGCTAGTTTCAAACTAACTTTTGCACCATTAAAGCTTATCTGATGGTACTGTAATGAGACACTGCTATAGCTCGTCCCTTTTCTAACATAACAAACGTCAGAATAAAAGTGTGTCTTTTGTTGCTGCCTTCTTGGCCAGGTTACCATTGAAAAAGAGATTTTATCTCAACTCATTTCACCAGCTAAAATAAAGGTTAAATAAAAATAAATAAAATAATTGTTTCTATTGTTTTACCCTGAGAGTTTGCAGGCCAAAGTTCAACAAAGGTTAACTTTGACAGAGTCAGTCAGGTCGCACTGAAACCGGAGATGCAGTCTTGACTTTGTCAGAGGTGGAAAAGCATATTCGCAGTTTGGAGGAATTCTTACCAAACCTTGAGTCAAAGGGAAGGGCAGACAGAAGGCAGGAAGATGCTCATTAAATTTAAAACTGAATTGGAAGAAACAGCCAGGGAGTCTGAACAACAGATAGGCAGCGCGTATTTGCCCGGTCACGGTGCCTCGACGCCTGAACAGCTGTTGACTCTGTCGCACAATACCAATCGATTAGCCGGCACAGACACAGAGTGCCGCGGCTGGCAAAGGTCGGCGTACGTGTTCACTCTCTTCCCCTGCCTCGAAAATTGGATTTGCATTTTGGGGAGACAAGGGTTTCCTGTGTGTGTGAGGTGTGTGTAATGTATTAGATCAGAGTGTGAGCGCCGTTGCCCGAGTAACCGCCTTGTTGCACGGCAGCGTCTCAGTGGAATGTTATAGGATGACACCGTACGCCTCCTTTCTTTGCATTCACTCTTCACCCAACTGTAAAAGCACTTTAATGTCATTCCATTAAAGTGAACTAAACCAACAGACTGTCACACAGACTCGCATTATCTATATGATAATTTAAAACTGCTGGAGCAATGCAATGTGTCAGTTTGAAATCACAGAGGCTTCTCTAGAATACAGAAATGAGGATTAATTTTCTGTAGACAATGAGCAGAGAAAGTAAGATGAAGTGATGCAAAAAAAGTCCCCTGAAAAGCTCCACATTCATCAAGAAATCTTATCAAAACCGTGGAGTGAGATTACGCCTCAGATAAGAAGATCTATGCAATTATACACAAGGATGTGCTGTCTTTTTTAGGCGGTTGACCAAATCCCTTATGTGTGACTTAGTGGTTGCTTAGTGAACATAATCCATGATTACTGCACACCTGGGAGGTGGTGTTTGATGCATTTCTGTGGATTGAAAATGGAAAATCAAGGCAATATAAGATAAACTGCTGAAGAGCATTTCTTGAGCAGACAAGCTGTTAACAGTTGTGAGGGGAGAATAAGAATGAGGAGTGACAATTCAGTCCTAAGGTGAGAGGAGCTCAGAGGTACTCCTGGGAGGATTTTAGTGGGAAAATAAATAAGAAATGTTTTTGGTTAAAGGGCAGCTTGGTTTTTTGGCCAGATAATGGCTGAGATACGGAGACGTGACACATCTCTACAACTCCTCTAACAGGACAAAGTACTTATGAGGTCGGACAAACAAATAGGTTATAAACAAACTTCCTGCAGAGGACGTGGGTGACAGGATGTACACTCTTGATGACAGTTTCATGCTACTTCAATGATCAAAAAGTGTCAGCAAAAGGTAGGAAAGACTGCTAGCAAGTAAAATAACAAAAAAAATAGGCTTTGCAAATGTTCTAGGTGGAAGGAAATGCATTCGACACTTAGAACTCAGAGGCTGCACTTTGCATTTGGTGCAAAAAAGCTAAATGAACTTTTGTTTGTTCACAAGAAAACTCCCCAGGGCATCTTTTATTGCACAAGAAAAACTGTGCAAAGCTTAAAAAAACATAATTGTCCTTTGAAGCTACAGTAGGCATTTTCGAATAGCTCCAAATGAGTGTGTGTGCGTTAAACTCAGTCA
Source organism: Dicentrarchus labrax (assembly GCF_905237075.1). Lineage (NCBI taxonomy): Eukaryota > Metazoa > Chordata > Actinopteri > Moronidae > Dicentrarchus > Dicentrarchus labrax. The sequence continues at coordinate 1,967,365 of NW_026136707.1, read as the reverse complement.
GCTGCTTGTATGAAAGATACTAAATCTATATTGTGATATTAGTTTCCAGCCAAAGCTCGAGCAGAATCTGATTTACTCATAGTTGTTCTTAAGATTTTCCGCCATTGTGAAACTAAAGAACTAAAAGAAAAAACATAAAGCCTTACATTGTAAAGGCTCTATGACGTGCTTATTTTTCATGCACACACAGACTAATGGTAGCAAAAAGGGATAGCCATCTGGCTATTCATGTGTTCTCAGTACCCATTCGTCTCATATGTCTCTCCTTCCTTTCTTCTTTCTTTCATAGTTGGTCCAGACACCAAAGAGAGAAAGCAGACAGTTATAGATAAGAGGGAAAAGAGCAAAAAAGAAATACAGAGAGCCTAAGGACAGCAGTGGAGCACTTTGGCTGCTGACGGAGACCCCGTGACGAAAGGAGCCATTTTCTGATGCCAGACTCAGAACCTTAATTCAGGGTGAAAAGTTGATTGTGTCTACAGCATGGTGAGAGAAAGAGAGACGGAGGAAGGGATGAGGAAAAGGAACAGACTACTGTAGGTGTGGTTGCTCTTTTCTTTTTTGAGAGGCATGCCCACATTATAATCATTATATGGACATGCAAAGCCTTAACAAAATATAAAACTGTAATTTTGCTCTGAATATGATTTTGTGTTACTGGCAACCACGTAACTTTGAAATACCACAGTAGTGAAGAGGTGTAGGATATTTGTTTCTTTTCAACTTTAAGCTTTAATTTGTAGGTAATTTTATATTTAAGAGAGCTGGAAAATTCATAACCGGTGTTAACTAACCGAACAGCTAGCGTGTAAGATCTGACAGCCATTTCAGCTGAAACCACAATTCCATCAACAGTGGCTTAAAGCCCCCAAACCCAATTCCAATGAAAAACACTGCTCTCACCACTAATATAAGACAGGATTCTGCACTTCCCCAGACCCTGTACCTCAGACTGATGCAGTATGGGTAATTGCAGAAATTATATCAAGATGATGGCGAGTATTAATAAAAAAAACCTCACGTTTTGCGGCCCAGACGTGGTTGACTGGATTTGTATTCAAAACTCTGGAAATCACTTCAAGCTGGTCTAGAAGCTTGGTAATGACATGATGGAGCTCTTGAGCGCAGGACGTCGTGCAAAGTAATAAAACCATAGCATTAAGGTTAGGGGCTGGCAAGACTAATCAAATCCCAACGTTATTTTATACACAATGGTAAACCTGGAAAGCTATAGTCTCTCTTACTCAACAAAAAAAGCCTAACATTGTGTGCTAATTGTCCATAAAAGCTCATTTGGCCAATGTAACGAAGTGCAACTTATAATCATTTCATTACAGCAGTTCCAAACACCTGTTGTGTGGTAGGTGGAATAACTTTAACTATCTTGATGAGAGTGAAATGCTCTCACAATTGCTCTTGCCATGTGCACATACAGATATAATGAAAACATCTGCTTGAAAAAGGACATTCTGCAGTTATGTGATAACAATTACAAACTCCGCAACAGAAGTGGTTTATATTAAGACATTGTGGCAGCACTGGCCAATCAGCACTTCATTGTGTGAACATGAAATGACTTCTTCCAAACTGCAGGTACACTGATCAAAGAAACAGCAACATTATTTGTTAAACGTAATATACTTGTGGACTGAAACTAACCAACTAATGGGTACGCTGGGGGGATGACAAATGCTGCTAATGGCAGAGGTTCACAGACAGTTTGACCTCATGTTTACTTTTAAGTCCTCCGTCGTGCCAGAGAGCACCGAGGGCACAGCCTCCAAGCAATGACAGGATGCTTGTTGACTGTGACCCAACTGCGACCTGCTTTCTTATCAACAATGCCATGTTGCCGACTGCTATATATGGAATGCCATTTGAGTCAATATTAATGCGCATAAAAATAATGAAAAAAAATATGACTATAAGGAAAATAATATATAAATAACATATAAATGAGTCAATATAGTTAAATAAATACATGTTTTTTACGTGACGTTTTTCAAAGGACCAATTTTATTTGTTTCAGGTGACTCTTTTCATTTCCATGTTATTATATATATATATATTCAAAGGAAAGCAGCAAGAATGAACACAGCCTCTGAGACTGATAGACAGAATGCTTTACTTGTTGCTAAAGTAACACCGACTGCTGCTAACTGTAGCTTCTGTTTGATAGTTAGTTAGTTACCCATTGGTACCCCAAAAATATGTATCTTGAGAGAAAATACTGGTAGCCTAACAGGCACTCTTTCTGAAATAACAAGACTGGGCAATGATGTGAACAATGATGGGTCTGCACACAACACTGTGGGGTGGATGTGTTCAAAGCACATCCAAATATATAATCTCCCCTGCACCTCCACTGCCCTTTACACGCCCCCTGTTGCTGATTAGCCAGATACAAGGTTACAAAGATATAAGTCACAGGGACACAAGGTTATTTAATTGTTATTTTACAACGCAGGGTTGTATAATGAAGGATTGTAGTTACTTTTCATACTTTACAGAACCAGGGCTGTGTATGAACACATTTTTTTTACAGCATGCACACACACATGCACAGCTAGGAAGTAGTAAGTAGATATTTGCTGAATTTGACAAAAAGCACATTGGATTAGATTCACTGACTGCACCTTTAATAGTGTAAAAATGATCTTTCTTTAATGTTAATGGGTGTAAATAATTATTCAGTAAATGAAATATGCAGCCACAGTGGTGGTACTGCTAATGAGTTAGCTGCACTCTACATTGCCCTGATGGTAACCGTAGGGAGGCAGAGTGGGGGAGGACTGGCTGTCAAAGAGGCATGCAGTGCAGTGCTTCCACTGTGCCCCCATACAGCCGTGATGAAGTGGCTCCATCCATCTTGTTGGCTCCCAGTAAAGAACAGGCTTATTTGGCCGCTGAGCTGATGACAGATGGGAGCCGCCGCGAGCTTTTTCTCCAAAAGGCCGGGACCCCTGGCTCTCAAATCTGCGGACTGAACTCTCAGTGTCGGAGGGGGCAGCGACACAATCATGAGAGTGTACAGATACACAGAGAAGATGATGTCATCCAGTATGGTCTGCTTCTCTCTGATTGTTTTTCACATTCATTTCTACTCAGTTCTTATTTTGCTGCTAATGCTCACATTCAGAGTGACTCACAATGAGAGCTTAGATTCCTAGATCTGTAAGCAACCGAAATGAAAGTGGTCATTAATGGACTTCATGCATGTAAATGCATCCTGGATATATTCAAGATGGATCAAAATCAGAGCAATTGCTCTTGATTGGATTGATGCATCCATCTGACTATTTTCAATTGAAGTCAGATGATAATGGCAGTGGAAGTTACATTGAAAGCAAATGCTCTTCCATGTCGAAAATAGGCTATAGAAAGAAATTTAATTTAATATTTATAGGCATGTTTTAGTGTTTTAGTAGTTTTTAGTGTACAATTGCCTGTACTTGTTACAACAGCTAGAATGAACCGTTTTTATCTAAGTACGCTGTGGGTTGCCTTCCATGGACTGTCATGTTTCTACAGTTTCTACAGTTCCCAGAACTTTAGTTTAGCGGCCACTGTAGTTTCGCCTACGCACTTCACAGCCTGTTTTCATTTCTAGGGCGTCAAATACTGACGCCAGCAATGTTCAGTTAGTTGCAATCTCAAACTTAAGGCCTAGAAGCCACTAAATCCTACAAACTGGTCCTTTAATACAGTGGAAGTTATCAAACAAATTCAGGTGATCTCTGCATGCATCTATGTCAGCGACTTATAAAAGTTTGTTGACCTGAAGCAGGTCTCTGTGGCACCTCTTTACATTCTCTACATATTAAATATGATCAGCAGGCAGCTACCACAAAGCATGTGTATTTAACCTTACATTTTCTTTTACAGTCTATCTAGTGTTATTTCTGCATTTGTCCTCCTTATTACGAGCACTGCAGATAGAATACAAAGTTTGACCAATGTGAAAAACCTCAAAACATCTCATTTTATTGTTACGTAATTGGATTCCTATGGAGCAGTTTAAGACTAAACATTTAATGACAAATTAAGCCATTCTTTCAACACTATGATTAAAAGGCTAAATAATACAGCACCTGGAGCAGTTGAATCAGTGAATCAGCGAGCAATACCAGACCTCTTCTCAGTGATACTTGTTTTCGTTCCTCCTTTTTAATTTAACCATGAATATATAACGAGAGCTGGATAGAGCTTGGGGAGTCAGACTTGGTCCCCAGTTGGTCCCAGTGGCCAGTCGCTGTACTGCAACAATTCAATCATCAGCCATCCAAAAACCATTTACCCATAGACCATTATTTTAAAAGAAATATCTGTAAAACTGTTGACAGGACTCCAATGTCTTTGTATTTTGACTATTGGAACCGTGAAGTTTTCACAGATTTTAGGCGTAGTTAATATCTAGCTTCACTGAGGTGCTCATCAGGAGGTAACAGGACCTGCAGGTTGTGCAGAATTATTTTGTAGCTAAATGCTTTGGTACCTATGGTTTGTTTGCTTCCTCATTCATGTTTGATATGGAAAGAGTGCTGCAGTGAATGGCAATGTCTACTTTATTAAATTTAATTTCTCAAGCAAAAGCAATATTTTGTCTTAACAAGATTTTTATGACCACTAAATGATCATATGAGGGACAGGAGTTGGAAACAGAGCTATGATTAAGAGGAGAGATGATGAGTAGAGTGAGATAATTCTTGGAACAGATGTGTTTCCCACAGGTGGAAGAGCGAGAGTGACTGCTGTAATGACTGGAGCAGGAAGGTCATTCAGGAGTAATGAGGGAGAAGAGCTGAGACTAGACAGAAACTATAGAAATTCTTCAATTTGTTTGAGGAGAAATATTGACTTTCTGAATTGAATTTTTGGTAACTCTGGAACTAGAAGTAGCAGACATGTACACAGGAGTAGTAGATAAAAATAGAGTTTACGTGGTTAGTTAGCGAAGCACAGGCCAGCCAATAGTGGTTGGAACACTAATAATGGTGGAATAATGGTGGAACAACCAGCTGACGGACTGACGTTGCCATCCACAGAGCCACAAAGATTTAATAAATCCGCCCACGAATCACCCATTTATACAATGACAATTTATTTACAACATGACAGAAAGTTTTGCTTGTTAAACATATTAACCTAACAAATCTTAAGGATATGACCCAATACAATCATAGCAAGAGCAATGCTCAAGAACGTTTTACATTAAGTTGATTATGGACTACACTGAAGCAAATCATAACATGGGAAAAAACAAATTCACAACTACACAAACTCAATTTCAAACTGAGAATTAGCTGTGATGTGAGAATGATAACTTGTGTGTGTAAGGGAAGTAGAGGGCTGGTTAGGTGTCTGGAGGTACTTTATACACTATATACAGTATGTGCAGATCATCTTTGTGTCACTACATCAGGACTTTCACTTCAGCATGAAGAGTTGGTGCTGGAGGTGATGGAGGAGTGTGTCACAGGATATTTTGAGGATGCTGAAGAGAAGATTCAGTGTGGATACCCAAAAACAATTCCACCAGAAAACCATTTAGCAGAGAAGTGTTTTCAAAGTACCAGCCTTCGATCAATAAAAAGAGGCCCATCAGTGGATGTATTGCGTTGTGAAGATGCAACCTTTTGATGTTTTATGCTACATTAAGTGACACTGGAACAGCTCTGTGTGAGTTATGAAAATTGTGCCTGTGTCCCCACCCTGCTCTCCTCCCTGCAACATTACCCTTAATGTCGCAGCAGAAAGTGCGCGAAGCACTAATTAAAAAAACAAGGATGGATAATGGCGTCGTCTCATATCCGAGGCATTCGTAGCCGTCACAAACTTCATCTGCGTAATTACACCCCTCAGTTCCACAACACTGAGAGCATGGCACTAATTGCTTTCTGTGTAATTGTGTTACCTTTCTTTGGGTGTCTTTCTCTCACCAGAAGAGATAATGAAAGGTTAGTGCTGACCATCTGTACCAAGCAGACAAACCAGAATCAGAGTCTACACTCTGATTATACAGACACAAATATGTTACCATTTAACATTGTTAAGCAGCTGGAAAAAATGGCTGAGAACTATTGATGACAAGTTGTTGGTGAATAATGGGTTTTAAATGCACTGTGCCATGGGTGCATTACACTGTGCATCATTTTTTACTCTTGAAATTACATTATAGCTCCATAGTCGATATGAAGGACGTGATGAATGCCATCACAGGCTCCTGAAAGCCCCCCTTCTGCTTGAAGACACACACATACACACAAGCATCCACGTGTACATCCAATAATGAGGCGTAATTTATCTTATGATGAATATTGATCATTTACATTCATTTGTGGTTTAGCTCATCTAGAAAATATGTAAATGTATTGACAGGATACAGGAGAAGCAGCTGCTATGAACTCTAGCAAGGAGCTTGAGTTAAAGCAACAACACGTAGTAACCTGTACACAATGTAACTTCTTTTGTCTTAAAAAAAAATACTATATGAAAGTATTGGCTGCCAATGAGATGGTCTCAGAATGCAGCTAATATAATTTCCTATTTCTTGCCCATAAAGAAAAGCCTGAGGTCTTGTTTAACTTTTCAAATACCTCTCACAGCTTTACGTGATCATATTATGTTATAATATGATCTGACTGCTTATTAGCATACAGTCAGTGATAGAAACACCTGCATAATGTAATTAATCCTACATTTGTCCCCCTGTGTATATAAATTGAGGCATTTCGAATGCACCGCACAGGATGTGAGTTATTTTTCTTTTAATCTTGGATACGATCTAAAATGGACGAATGGAAAACCTTACCAAATCTGACGTATGAACATAATGAATATACCGAAATAAATAGACCAAATCCAGAAGGGACCAGAAGACCCGATAATAACTAAACCATCACAAGCAGTAGCTGTTATACAAGTGAGAGTTTGAAATTAAGACCTCTAAAGACAAAACCCCAAACCTAGGCCCACCAAAATGACCACAGACGTGAATTAACTTCCTAATGACACAGTTTTTATCCGTTGCTGTGGATTTCATTTGGATCGCATGGTACAGACATTTGTATTGCATTAAGTAATTAAGTTATGTCACTTTAATATCGTGATACTCGGATTAGGTTACTGACTACATTTTTTAGCAGGTAGTCATGGTCAGTGTTTCAGTCTCCTTTTCTTCTTCTCCCCACAGCAAATAATGACGTTCCCGTTCACCATTACGTATAATGTATTGACCCCTGATTTCACTTCATTTTTTTTTCCAGAGTCTCAATATCCTTCCGTATGTTCCCTTGTACAGTATCTATTAAAGGTAAAAAGCTGGCAGCCAAGACAACAAAGGTGAAAAGTGCCAATACATTAACAGTGACAGCTCAACATTTACAAACACAGTGAAGGTCAGTGCTGCTCACTGTACTCTAGCTTGGATCGTGGTTCATTTTTTAACATCTGCGGAAATGTCATGACCAGGGGTTAGCCAATGGGAACATTCAGATATTCAGCCCAAGTACATGTAACACTTGGATGTAACACGTGTCTTTGGCCAGGTGAGGAGTATGTACTCCCTGTTTCAAAGCAAAATGTTGCATATTATAAGTTGTCCACAGAATAAGAATGGATAATTATGGCTTCTGTTCCATTAAAGACAGAAATAGAGTTTCTCTTTCTTACTTGAACATTCTGATCTGAAACACAAGGAAGCAGAGGATCATTATCTGTCTGTTCAGGGAATAATTGTGGCTGTAGTAGTAGCCATCAGGCAAGTGTGTCATTAACATTAGCTGGCTACCACAGAGCTACAACTAAAGAGCATTTTTTATTTATTTAATTGAATCCTTTAATCTATAAAATGAAAAATAGAAAATTGTTATGTCTGGCCAACAGTCCAAAAACCCCACATTATTACATTTATAATGGTATAAAAACAGAGAAAATTATTATTATTATCTTATTACGTTCTTCACATTTGAAAATCTGGAACCAGAAAGTGTGTGTAATTTTTTATTTGTGAAGTGATTTGAAGTAACATTTAAACATTTACTTTTACGCCAAAATTATTTGCCTACATCTAAAGCTCACTAATTATCATTTTATATCTTCTTTCTACCTGAAAATAAGAATCACTGTGATTTTGTTACCTTAGAATGAGACATTTTTATCTACAGACACTAGGGGTTGCCTTCCCTGGAGTCCACCATGTTGAACTGCTATGTTTCTACAGTAGCCCAGAATGGACAAACCAAACAGTGGCTGTAGATAGGGCCTTTTGCATTTATAACAACTTTTATGGCCACCGTAGTTTCTCCCACACACTTCACAGCATTGTTCAGTTAGACGCAATCTGCAACTTTACTGCTAGATGCTATCAAATCCTACACACTGGTCCTTTGAAAACACTGTTATGAGAGCCAATACAGCCTCCTAAATGCTATACACTGGACCTTTAACTTCTAAAAATAAAATAAATTCAGGATAAATGGGAACGTATTGCTGTTTTTCTTCTAGACTTCAGAGTAAAACTTCCACTGGTCGTAGGAATGGATTTGTCTCATTTTCTTCACATTTTCATCCTCTTTAAGATTAAGAGTTTTGGAGTTAATGAGAGTACACTAAAGTTATTTGTGGTTTAAAGAAGTTAGTGGCTGTTTCATGTGTGCAAAGCAAAGAAGAAGTGTCAGTGTCTTGCATCCTGACACCACATCCACCACATAAAGAATAAGCCGACAGATCATTAAAAGCAGCAGGATTTAAACACTTTTGGCCAAATTCAGTTTTGGGATTAAAACTAATAAATAAAGTTAGAGTACCAGCTTCTTCTTCCTCTGCAAGGATACATCCTTCCTCTCTTTTTTCAGTCTGTATAAGTGCGCATGCACAACTAATAATCCGCTATTGAACATCAATCTCGTGTTTTGGCACGGGCTGCTGTCTCAACAAGAGTTCACGCTGAGCCCAAGTGCATCATGGGCCTAAGAAGCGGTTGTGACTTTGTATCTCATGCGGCTCATGAAAGTAAACTCTTACACCTGTCACAACAGCAGATGTCAGCTCTGTCAGTGTGTCTTAAAGTCTGCAGACAGCTGAAGCAGCATAATTCTACATCAGATGATTTCACGTCACCGAAAGCCATAATTACTGCCAGAACCGCCTGATTTGTGGACCATTATACATAACATACTGCAAATGATTCACTTTATTTTGATCTGTCCCTTTACATTATATAGTGTTTTTGTGACCCTGTATGTTTTGCCTTACTATACTAATTCTGATCATTACCTGCTGAGACAAAGGACACCTGTCTGTACCTGAGATTGTTTAAGATCTCTTCTTGAACAGTTCATCATCAGCAGATGGATTTAACAGTAGTTTTGCTAATAAACTTTCAGACCACAATCATTCTGGTTGTTTTGCACCAGAGTTTGATGGACAGCTTTCAAACCACACTGCACTAACTGTGCCAATGAGTTCGCTTTAACCAAACCAAACAGTTAAGGAGTGAAAGCATTTGCACAAAGACAAAAATGACACATTCTTGTCTTTTTCTTTTGTTCAAATTTGTGTTTACATGACCCAATTGCTGTACACATGAAGTCATATGGATTGACAATGAACTCATTGATTGGACAGTTTTGGCGACTGTCATCCAGCATCATCAAGAGAAAATCAAATTCAAGAGACTGACACCCAGTCATGCTGAACTTTACTGCAACTTATATGTTTATATTCTTTGGTGTCTCAAAGAGCTCACAAAGAAATAACAGATAATAAGCATTATTAGTCGAGACAGCATGTAGACCTTGTATATCTTCTTTAGGGAAGATAGAAATGAGACAATAAAAGGTATTTTGTACTGCATTGTTAGAAGGATAGTTGCTGCAGTTGTTTTGTTTCATTCATTGTTATTGTGGCAAAAATAGATTATATCTAGATTATCCCTGCACTCGAACATGGTATCACACCAAAGCGTGAAATACATATGCCGCCCCACTGTGGCAGTGTCACATTTTCAGCATGTTCTCATTCTGCTGTCCAGTTATAGCAACAATCAATATGCAACATCTGGTTACAATTTCAAGATAAAGCTTGCTGAAATGAGCTCACATGCTGACAGTGATATGTGGTAACAAATCAGAACATAGATAAAAAAGTAGTTTAGCTTTTGAAATCAAAAGTCTAAATGCTAAAGTTTGATGTCTACTATTACAAAATCATGAAATTTGCTTTGCTTTCACACCATAAATTGATTTGAACCCATTAATTTGGAGCATTTCACACCAGCTGAAAGGACCAGACTAAATGTTCAAACCAAGCAGCAACTTTTTTGGTGGCAGCCAACAAATAAGGAACAAAAACTGCAATTCCTTCAGCAGCCACCTGAGGCTGGCTACAGAACTGTCTGAGTGGTGAATTTTTATATAACTCACCCGTTTAAATTATATTAAGGCTTAAAGTTATTCATAACTAAGGGCATGGCCGCTTCGGGTGAAGGTGGGTGCCGTCACAGGTGGCTGTTTTCAGTAATCAGGCTTCATTTAGCCAGCCTCAGCTCCATCAACGCTCCATATATTTGGATTAGCCGGGAGCCGGCGGAGTCAGCACTGCCAAGATGGCGACGGCCAGAACCAACCATGCTGAGTGACATCATGGAGACTACGTCCATTTTTATTTATACAGTCTATGGGTCAAACACAGTTCGAACCACACCAAACACGTAAGTATAAAAGCAACCTTTGTCTTGTTCATTCATTATACTTAGAGAACTTTAATGATTTTATTCACTATGTGGCCAGACTGAAATTATATTTTTTACATTAGAATTTAAAGCATTTAATTCGGATGATTTTCCTCTAGAGGTCAAAATAAGACCATATTTAATCAAACTCAAATACTCAAAGACTTGTGACAGATATTAGCTCTGCACCTGAAAATATGGCACCTTTCCAACGTTGGCTGCCATTATTAAGATTGTGGCTTCAGACTGAGACTCACTGAAGTCACACTTTAGGGGTTAGATCTCATTTATGAGAATGCTTCATGTACCTCGTAGCTGGTTTAATGTACCTCAGCGTTCTATTGCACACACCACTAAGCTCCCAATGGCCAGCCTGAGCTGCATCTTCCTGAAGGTCGGACAATGTGAATATAAATAGTTACTCAGTAGAGACATTATAGCAGCATTTTTAGAGTCCATCTACTGTCATCATTTGTTTCAGGAGGTAAAGTGACCACACAGGTGTGTTAACGTGTTGCTTGTTGCACAGTAAAAAGAACACAATGTCTTATATCCATCTTTTCATGGGCCACTAAACCCCAATTCAGACCTTGAATTATGTTTTATAGTAAAAATGGTGAAGGCAGGCATAGGCGTCTGCTATCTTTCATAAAAGTAATTTGTGCAAACAAGAAAGAAGCAAAAGGGTTGAACACACTAAATAATGATGCCTGCGGAGAATAGTGCCTCTGTGAATAAAAAAGGAGCAGCTGGGAGCACTGACGAAAAAAAATAATCTATCACAAAATATGCACATCCTACAAGTTTCCAAAGGAAAAAATGAAATTGGGTTTGGATTTTTAGACAAATTTACCCCCAAAACAATATACAGTATTGAGCTTTGGGCAGATTTAGCGCACAGTGAGCGAACGCATGCAGGGCATTGGCTGGATCCACCAGACTAATAAACTAGTCTCACCATGGAAACCATCCTGACTGCATTCAAGAATGGGTCCAAAATCATAACCACAGTATGTCTGGCAATTGTGCCTTCAGGCTTTGTCACTGCGCCAAGCCAAAAATGAACTCATCATGACAAATGTGAACATGATAAAACAGTGAGAAATCATTTAAAGCACACGTTTTGTGCAAGCGGTGTACTATGTTTGCTCTCGTCTGGGTAGTTTTGGGAGTGTAGCTGTAGTTGGGGCTCAGTGCAGGCAGTGAGAAGCCGTCAATACACCATCTCACTGAGGATTAGCCATTTTAATTACTTCCACCTCTCTGCTATCACCATCTGCTTTGAGTCTGGATGGGCCTCCTCAAGCAACATGCTATTCAAATCAATTGCAGCAATCTGCACAATGTTAGCATGATAAGCCATGCTGAGGTATTTTCTGGCCTTTGTAATCCAGTTTGCGTCGAACAGATAAGGTTTATTACATCCTGCGGTAATCTTTCCATGTTTGGCAACCTTCCGACTAACTTATTCAAAGGGGGTGTTGTTACAGTCAGGACCCAGTGAATAAGAACAAAAGGTTTGGTAGAGAATTATATGTTGTAAAATAGTTGCTAATGCTTTGTAGATTTAATGAGATAACCCTAAACATCAGCTTAAGTCATTATGCTTTCATCTTCTGCACTGCTGCTGCTGTTAATGTTAATGTAATTCTGTGTAGAAATCCCTGCTTTCGCCACACTCCAGTGGCCACCCTTTTGTGCTTGTATGTTTCAGTCATATTTATGCCATTGATTTTAAGTAGTGCATACTCAACATGATCAATTCCTTTTTTTTTTTTTTGCTTAACGCAGCAACTATCGCCCGGCAGTGAATTGTATTTGCCAAGTAGGTTCACAAATGTGCCTGTTGATGAAATTATACTCGATATGAGATGTTGATGTGTTGAGCGCCACAAATAATCAATGGCTGTGTGTTAAGAGTGAATTTGCTTGATAATTTGCAGTGCACCTTCCTGACAATAATTACCAGAGGATATACAGTATATTTCATAGTGTAGTTCTCCTGGCAAAGTTTAACACAATACACTGCAGCTCTAACCTGAAATAAATCAATAGTCTTGAAACTCAGTAATTGCTACTAGAGCAGGGACCTAAAATCCATCATCCAAAATGTTTACCTAATTAGATTCATTTAACTCAAATGGGCATGTGGGTGAGTCATGGTTAAAGCGAGTGTGTGACAGTCTCTATGGTACCAAGACAAATGACCTTTGAACCACAAAAAGACCAGGCCTGCTGGGTAGAAAGCAGTCTGGTCAGTGTCTGAGGAAAATGAGGATGGAGGGCTCATTATTGGCTTTTCACTGTCAGTCTCAGTGGCTCCAATGACACCAAAGACTCTGCAATTCCCTTTCAGTCTCTCCCTCAGCCTTCCTCACTAAGTCCTAGATAGACGAAAATAGAGAGGGAGGATAAGGGAGACTTCGTCAGACAAAAACAGAAACGGGTGAACGGAGGCGAGATAAGAGGCCCCACAGACAAAAATAACGACAAAGAGCGAGCAACACTGTGCCCAACGGCAATGTGCTAAGGAGACAGGCCGGGGGAGCAAAAAACTTTAGAAGATGTCGGTGTGAGAAGAACAAGTTCGTCGGCGTTAATGAGGATCTCAGGGTGTGTGAGCCCTATGGTGAGGGGAAAAAAAAGAGATTAAAATCTGCACCATCAATGACGGCAGTGCATTAGTCCAGAAATGGCCTTATTTAAACTGTAGACAGGATCAATTGGGCCTCCTAATGCAGCACAACGAGATGGCCTCCTCCGGCAAGAAAGGGTCAAGCACTCAGCTCCAGCGTGCAGAACACAGCTTAATTTGACTTAATAATACAGTCGTAACTTCAGTGAAATGCCTTGCATATGCTGCCACACATACAGCATCAATGGATAAAAGCCAATTTATCTTTGAGTGCTGATGGCTATTTCTCTGTCTCCTTTTTCTCCTTTTTTCTACCATGAATAATAGCAATGGGTTTGTTTCTATGGAGGCGGGTACCAGGCAACAGGAAATGTGTATTATAGCGAGTAAAATGGCCATTGTTGCTTTGTGCATTTCAGAGAAGAGAGCCAGATGCAACCCTAAAATAAGCTAAATATGTTTTTAATCAGGATGCACTTTGTTCCTTGAAGCCCCACTGATCAACATTTTGTATTACTAATGGTTCAAGTGACTACATGTAATGTGAAAGCTCATAGTGATGAATTTACATAGATATGTTTTAACTCATAGGTTCTTTTATGGCACTCTGTGGTTCTGTCTCAGCACTTTCATCAACCTCATTTCCAACAGCAGCAGGAAGCTACTTTCTATTAAAAAAGCTCTGGAACACTGTAGCCACAGCACGTTAGCAGCTCGCTAGTGAAGAAAGGGGAACATCTATAGCAGTAAAAGAGATTTCTCTCAGCAGTTCTTCCAGGACCTGCTGACTTTTTTTTAGGGGGGATTGTTGTGTGTAAAATGTCTGATTTCACTGCAGCTTTATTAGAAAAACTATTTTTCTAGTGAGACTAAAATCATTGTTTAGACAGTAAATGAGAGACATAGGCGTCACACATTTCTAGAAAAAAGGAAACTAAATTATCTGGTCAACTGGTCAATTGTTGCAAATGCAACACCTCAACTCCCTAGAGCGACTGTCTCAGGAGTTGGAGATCAAACCCGAGCTAAAAGACAAAGATAATGTTGCTTTGTGTCTTCTGTATAGATAAATAGGCCATTGCTCACTAACATGCCATGACAATTTTGAGCTGGTAACTTTTAATTAAGAACTAAGAATTAAAAACATACTAAGATGACAAGTTGATTTAAATGCATCCATTCTCAATATAACACACATTAGGGTCTAACCAGTGGGTAAAGTCTTCCCTCATTTCTCTACTGTTACACAATGTTTTTTAGCCCATCACAGACTTGTAATTTTATGGTTTCTCCCAAAACAAGAAGTCAAATAGAAGACAAATTTCTTGTTTCCCAAGTAATGAGGTTGCCTAATGATTTGTTATTTATACACATCATCAAATGCAAACATCCCAATAGAAACCATTTTAGAGGACAATCTTTCTGAACAGCAGATCATATTCAGTTTAATATCCCATTACCCGCCTCTGTTTCATCATATTTCTTTAGCAACGTATTTACAAACCAATGTGGTTACGTGTAAGCCCTTATTGGCATGTGCGATGGTGAAAAAAATGACGAGTATGGACTGACAGGGGGAAGGGTAAGAAGAGAGGAAATGTCAAACAATGAGTCCAACCTTTCAAACCTAATCAAATCAATTTTTTCTTGCAATGTTTACACATTATCATACCTGTATTGTCATGACTATAATCATGTTACTTATATCTACAGTGGTTCATGGAAAGCTTCACATTTACTATTCTAAACTCAGAGCCAGGTATTCTTTTTCACTGCATTTGCATTTTACATTTCTGCGGTGTTTTGGACAAAAGATATTTCGTTAGCATGAGCAATGATAACTACCATAACAAAACTGAAACCTGAAAAATGAGAGGCATAAAACATTTCCACAGCTTAAAAACATGTCTGCAGATGCACCGTGCAATGTTTATGGTGGAAAAACAGCCGTTTTTCTACAATCATCTCAACTCTAACATAGTGTCATGTTCATTTTCTTTATGCATGAACAACAGATGGTCTCTCATTTGTCTCCTCACAGCCTGCACTGCAGTTCTTTGCAAAAGTAATGTCATTAATGAAGGCAAACCCCATCTACTGGCAAATCCTGTGTTCCATAAGGGATAAACTTATTGTAACAGAAAGATATTTTGGTCCTCCGGGTACTGTAGAAGTCTGTGTTCGGACTATACAAGTACATGAATGTTGCAGAAATGTTATGCAATGAAAAGCCCATTGTTACATCATTCCTTGGCTTGGTGTGCATAATGAACATTCTGAGTCCCCTGCCAAAATTGAATTGAAGAAAGTACCTGCCAAGGACCACTTTAACTGTCCAGAATAATTAATATCTACATTCTATGGAAAAATGACACTCAAGAATGACGCTCTGTTCATTTTTTTATTTCATGCATTTAATCATTTAACTTAGTGTGAAATAGAAAAGAGCAGAATTTGGATTCTTTTTCTTATTGTGTAAGTGTTTGAAAAGGGTGGGGATATTCATGCAGAGTTGACTGTGACCCTTCAAGTCATGATTTTTCACAGGACATCACGGCAAGGTAAAAGGCTTTGTTTACCTTGATGATGAGTTGGACTTACGCTGGCTCAAACCAAACTAATAAGAGCCTGTTGCCGGCAGCTGTTCGTCAAACAGCTCATCATCACTGTCTATGTACTAATTCCTCTCTGCAATACTTAAAACTGATCTGCTGGCCAAATACAGATTCATTTTTGATGAATTCTTTTCTCTAACAAAGCTAGGCAAACTCTGAGACAAACAATTGCAGGCCTGTATTTATTAGTTAGTTATTTTTGTTAAGAAAGTTATTAATTGTGTCCTTCAAATGCACAGCCCACAAAGACATATAATACTACATTGCAAAGAAAGGACTAACTTACTTATGTTCCAATCTTGACTTGGAACACACCCCATTTTATTTAGATTCATCCACACAGGAGAACATTTCAATGTAGCCATAAAAGGATTTAGTGGCATTTAGTTGCAGACTGCAAAAAATTAAATACCGCTTGCCTTCCAAGCATGTAGGAGAAGCTAAGGTGGCCACAAAAGTCATGAAAACTGGCTCTACAGAGGCTCTATCTTTAGAAAAATTGTGGTATAACACTCTACAGTAGAGGATCCACTGTAGATAATAACGGCTCATTTTTAATAAAACTTTTCTTGTTTTCAGGTGATTATACACTAATGAAAACTCACTTATGAATATCATATTCCATTTATGATTACAAATTATCATATAATAAGTAATAAAACAACAACTGGACTCAGACAAAGCCTTTTCTCTTCAGGAAGACCACTCTACCGGCCTGTTTTACAATAAAAGCATAATAATAACTTAACAGATACTTTAGGAAAGCAATCCGTACAGTGGGGATCTTTAATGAAGGTAAGATCGGGAACTTAGAAACCAAAATCTACAACCCAGAGATTTAGTATAAAGCAACAAAACCTGTTTCAGTTGGTGCAGACTAAAATGAATAAGAGCCGAGTCCTCTACATGCAGTGTTAGGATTACTTTTTAAGCGTGAAGTTACATCACCGGCACTTGGGCCACTTAGGTTTGAGCCTTGGGGGGGAAACAGGAAGCATAAATGTCCCTTCATGATGCAATGTTAATTCTGGTCAAGGTTTTAAAAAGAACTTCAGCACTGCAAACTAAAAGTGCAGCAGGAGCGATTGCACTATTGTTCCAAACTGTACTGTATGCCATTCCTTCTAAAAAACATGTTTCAGTATTAGAAGTGTCCTCCACCAACCAGCAGTTGGTTTCATTTGGATGTTTGTTGCTAGTAGCAACCAGTGCTGACACAGGTCCACAGCAGTTACAGATAAACGGACATTGTTAAATTTTGTCAGGTCTGTGACCAAGCAAATATTCACAGCCATCTTTGATCTGCTCCCTTGGTGAGTCATCATCTGGTAGGGTACTTATTGATGATATGATTTGTGGTTTTGGAGCATTAACGTCTCTGCTTGCAGCATTATCTGTCTAAGGCTAATGCACTTCTAACACAACATTATAGGCAACAGTTCATTTATTGTTGGGATGACTCTTATGTATTTTACTCTTTAGATTAATTACTGGGTTGTATTTCTGTGGGAGCTTCATGTTGTTGTTTTTTTACTAATGATACTTAGTTGTGTCCTGCTATCATGGACAATGTAACTAATTTGACAGCTAGTCTATACTTTTCTAAATCCAGTTCAGAAAAAAATACTGTACTAATTGATTTTAACAATATGTTTGGTCTGACTTTTTGGTATGGTATCTAATCTTTTTTTCATCACCATGATCGAGTCTGCTGTGTTTCTCTAACTCACATTTTCACCACTTCTTCCAGTAAAAACTTCAAAGGCCATCTCCTGCCTTCAACCCTCAGCGAATGTGTGTTTAGCTCCCTGCATAGCTGTGCACCTAGTGTGGGCAAAGGAATAAGACAAAAGTGTTAGATCAATCAATACATGACTTTGTGCATTGGTTTTAACTTTCAGGGCTGGGCAGATTTTTGTAAGTCCAAATAGTCATTTTGGAGGATAACTTTCTAATGTTCATTTATTCACGGCATATACTCTTATAATGGCTGAGATTGTTAGTAATGGATGGTGACTTCACTCAGTATTAATTAATAAATGCCTCCACTTGTGACATTAAGATCTAGAAGGCAAAATGAGCCATCCTGTGATCAATCAAAGTGTTTAATGATGACAAAATAAATGTCATTGAAATGCCAAGAGATTTAATTGTTGCTGCTAATGTGGATAAATCAGAAGTAATTCACACATTAACAGAAGCTTTTCATCTATTCTAAAGATGTTTTGCTCCAGTACTAGTTTTATGTAATTTCATCCGCCTTTTCAAAGCTTCAAATGGTGCCTTTAAAAGGAGCTCCGCAGAAATGACAACATTTGGCCGTGTGCCTAATGTCTTCAAAACATGACAGACGCCTTGCTAAAAGTGGTTCCACCATTATGAACAAGTCATTACAAGACCCAGAATCCATTGCTGTTTGTGAGAGCTTTGAAGTACGTATGAGGTACAGTTTTCAGAGTATAATTTTGATGCAGTGCGACGAATGAAAAGATGCTTAGTTGCCAGCAGAACGGATACAGTCAAAGAGCCACCACTGAGAAACCCCCTTGGTGATACTTTACTATATCCCCTATTTAGCATTTACAGAGAGTAGAAAAGCAATTAATAAATGGGTTTTTAACATGTAACACAATACTGTACAACAATATAATGTAACTGTAAGCAGATATAAGCTCATTTTTATTCAGGGATGGCGACGTGGGTCTGTCTGTCGGTCCACCACTTTGGTCCAGACTGTAATATCTCAACAATACTGAATGGATTGCCACGTGGTACATTCATGGTGCCCAGAAGAAGGATTCTAAAAGCTTTGGTGATCTATTGACTGTCCATGTAGCGCCACCAGCAGGTCAAAGATTTCACTCCAGTGAAATATCTCAATGTCTACTAGATGTATTGGTATAAACTTTTGTACAGACATTCATTGTTCTCAGAAGATGAATCCTACTGACTTGGACTTAATCCCCCTGACTTTTCCTCTAGCACACCATGAATTTGGCATTGTTAATGTCTAAACAACTATTAGATGTTATTTCCATGGAATTTGGTACAGACATTCATATTCCCCTCAGGATGACTTATAATCACTTTGTTGATCCCTTACATTTTCATCTAGTGCCATCATCAGGTCAGAATTTCAAATTCATCCAGTACTTTGGTTTATTACTAAACATGGTAAACATTATACCTGGTAAACATCAGCAATATTAGTATTGTCATACTTGCAAATGTTAAATAGGAGGGTTAAAGTAAAGTGTTATCACAACATGCTACACTTCTGATGCTTGTTCATAAAGTCTAACAGATACAACGATACAAACAATATAAGAAAGGTTTATACACCTTGCTCAACCAGTACTTTCCTGTGTTTCCAGAAAATCAGCATTATAGTAATCGTACATTAGCACTGATTTCATGCACTAGGCAAGGCAGACCCAGGTAGATGCCCTTATCTCTCAATGATTTTCTATATCAAATGAATACCAATCATGGCAGAGGAGGTTTAGATAACAGAGAAACTGGCTGCAAGACTTACAGTACCTTGCCAAGTCTTCTGTAGCTTTGAACCCACCTTAAATCTCCAAACTCAGACATCACAATTTATTATTCCTTTTCCGATGACAAAAAGACAGCGCTCAGCAACCTTGATCACTTCCATCCCTCATTTGTTGAAGCTGAAAGTTTGTCTGCAGCTGAACTTTTGGGCTTTCACAACGCCAATGATTAACCATTTTCCCCTGCCTGCCTCTGTGACTCTATTAGCGCTACAGGTAGCAATCAGCTTAGCTGAATGGGTCATTGAAGAAAATGACTGTAAAAAGAAGTACCTTATTATTTATTTCTAAAAGAAACCCTATCACATTCTTAACCAAGGTGACAGCTGAACAAGCTTTGGATCACAGTTTGTCAGCGGTACAAGCAGACTAAAGTGAGTACTTGCAAGGGTCAAACTGACATTATTCATATTAAAGAATAAATATAGAGTGTTTTTGTGTACGGCAGACAGAAAAACACATCAATCATTGACCACAATGGAGCAATAGGTGACAACATTGAGTCTGGCCTTAATTCATCTTTCAAGACCAGGAAATTATGATAATTATTCAATAATTGTGCTGTGCTCCAAAGAGAGTGTGGGTAATGTTTTATGAAATTAAAATTAAATATAACTATCCTTCCATCACAACACACACACACACACACAAACACACGCACTGTCTACAATTACAAGCAGACAACAATCAAACAAACTCACAAACCTTCTTGCTCACACAACACGCACACTCACAGTCCCTGTACCATCCCTCCCGCCCTGCAGTCGAGCACATTAAAAAACAATTAGGCCTCTCTGATTTGTCTGTTTTTTGCCGCCTTGCCTCGACTGCAACCCGCAGAGTCCAGCTGCTTCCCGCAGGCCTCTGCAGAGCGGGAGGGAAGAGAAATGCTCCTTCAAAGAGAGAAAGAAGAAGACACAGAGACAGAGGGGGGACTTCACTGCAGCTGAAGTGGTGGACAGAATGAATTGGGGTGGCGTCTTGAATGTGTAATGGCAGTGGAGTAAGCATTCATGTGTGGTAAGTCCCGTTGGGTGGATACCGTTGTTGTAAGCTCTCTAATTATGTTGCCAAGCAGGCTGATGGACAGACAGGGAGGATGCAAAGCCTCTGGAGAGGCAGGATTTAAAAAAAAAAAAAAAACACACAAAAGCAAGAGGTCTCTGCTTTACAATCATTGACTAATCTATTGGGTAACTCACTGTTTTCTTGTTTTCTGAGCTAAATGTGGCTAGTTTCAGTAAAATTACATTTCTCAAATGGTTCAAAATGCAAATTATTATTTTTAGTTTTCATGTCTTTTTTCCTGTTATTTTATCTCCCATCTTTGTTCTCTGTTGAAGTTCTACCTTGTGATTTCCAGAAATCCCCTGTCAGTCAAACTGTGAGTAGAAAGTAATGTTACTTCAATGCAAGAATTAAAAATGCAAGGCAGTTTTTGCTGCTTCCCTGTGAGAATTAATTTGGTAATTCTTTTGTTCAAAAGGCAGCGAGACATCAAAATTGGGCTGATTTTGATTTTAAAAGTAAACACTTTTAGACATCCAGCTCACATTAAATTCACCATTCAATGCTTAACTGCCATTTTAATGGAGCTGATAGGAAAACTGTTTTTTGATCTCTGATGCAGCCAAACAAGACAGAAACAGGAACAACCTCTGAATAAGTGTTGCTACAGAACCTGGCAGTCCTAGTGTTTAAATTGAATGTGAAGCAGGTCCTATCTACAGTACACAATGTAGTAATTGATATGCGGTTCAAACAAGTTATAGATAATCTAGATCAACATCTGCTGCTTACATCAACTTTGTAGTCAGCTCAACTTTTTGTGTATAAGCAATATTTTTTGTTTGATTTTAAAGTAATCTAAAAATAATCAGTATTTAGATTAGATTACACTATTTTGTTATCAACTACAAAAATTGCCTTGTAATTTGTATTCGGTATCGGACTTCTGACCCAACACCCCATTTAAAGGGCAGATGATGTTACTTGGAACAGGCTGACAGGCAGAAGTAATTGAAAAAAAAATATATTAACTAAATAAACCCAGAGAAATTCAACAGAACTAAATTAGGCAAAAACAAAACAACAAGAAAAAAAACACAAATGAAAGCTGCAGCTTCACAGCGAGCTGCCAACTCCTTCCTCCCCCCTTACTCCATTGAAGGGAATTTTACCCTCTCAGTCTCACCCAACTGGAACGTACCACCTGCCCAGGTTAGTATAGGTTGAGCTAAACCAGGAGCGTGCATTACAATAAAACAAAATAATTAACAAAACACGGCTGTAGGATTTCTCAGTTACTGCCGACATCACTAATCCCCTATGGGCATACGTTCACATACTGATGAGCGCTCCACATTTACTAGAACGTCATTTACTGCAGGACTATTTCACCTGTCTTCCTACATCTCAACCCCTTCCTGAGAGGACGTAATGACCCAAACCTGTTTTCACTATCCCTGATTGAGCAGCTGATGTACGCAAACATCCCAGGCAGAACAAACAGGGCGAACCCCTTTCAACAGATCATAATCCTATGAGACAACAATTAGAAAAAACTAATCAAACAAGCTTGTTATTTATATAACCTGATTGATAATTTATCGAATAAACTGAACATTGGACTGAGATTAATAATTAAGCAGACACAAAGAAAGGCAGCTAATGTTGGGGAACAGGGCCTGGTGAAAAGGGAGAAAAACAACCTTTTCACAAATCTACCAATTTTTCTACCTCAGTCAAGTGTGAACACTTTTCTGCGTTACTTAAAATTTCCAGCATTTTCACTCACTGGCAAATTGAAAATCAAAATCAAAACATGTGGATGGAAATTTACTGTGGTTTCCCTTGCATTGTCTGTTTTCTGTTTGTAGTGCTCAATTGCCATCAGTGATCATTTCACAGTGGTCCGAATTGAAAAACATATAATTTACTGTTCACTAAACAACTTTAGTTATTTTCTGGGACAGAAGAGAAAAGATAGAAAAGCTTTCATGAATTGTGTACAGGTGGAGAGACTATTGTATCAGTGAGCAATGGAGAGCAAAGAAAGTACTTGTTTTATGAAAATGTTGCTGATTATTACTTGCAAGAGATTGAGCCATTTCAGTAGTATTTAAAAGACAAAGCAAAAATTATCAGGGTCAATTTTTCAACAGTGTTCACGTGAAAATGAAAGAAATCTTATTTTACATTCAGCAACTGTCATCCTCACAGGAGACACTCAGCATCACACTGTAGGAGGGGTGAACGCTCTCGGGTTACAGATTGCCTCACCTCTGTCATTCTTGGCTCCATGGGCAGGTGACTTGGAAGGGGATAATCCCCGCCAATCAATTACCCTTCACAGCCAAAGTCATCAGGCGGCGCCGGCTGGGCTTATTTCAGCAGTTGTCGAATCAAAGAGGGAAAATGAAGGGAAGCATTTAAGTCAAGCGTGCACATTCCACAAAGCCATATAACCTGCTAATGGAGCGGCATATAGAGGCGAGTCCCAGGCGTCCGTGGCACTCTTGAAATGATGGATACAGGTGATTTAAAAGTGGCTCACTACATTCGATTGTGCTGCTTTGTCGCAATTTCTCTCAAATTAGACAATTTGGTGTTAGGGTAAAGCAGGATTGCTGCACCCAGAGTCGATAAATAGTTTTCTCCTGCACTACAAACATGAAGTCGGGTCACTCTGCGGTCACAGCCTGAAATCCATGTCACTTGCATCATCACTAGTGAGTTCAGTTACTTACCATTTTGGATTTAGTCGTCATTTTTGTCACACTGTAGAGGTCGCTCACAAATCACCCCGCGCTGATTGACTCAGCTCAGCTGAAGGCAAACTCATCATGGCAGAAAAGTCAGAGTCCCATCTGACTGGTGGTGGTGGTGGTTGTGCTCTCCCTCTGGCACCCTCCGTCTGTATTTCATAATCAGGGACGAACACCACACTGAAGAGACAGAGGAGATATGTATTAGAGCCTGGCTGATGGCATTCATTTCAATCGCGGCCAATTTATTCTCCCAAATAATACAAGCACTAATCTAATAATGACAAGGAGGGGAAATTGCTTCTCACCAACGCTCTGCCACACAGGCGTACACTCTGCTAAATTAGTGTATGTGTACGTGTGTGCCCATGCATACATGTGTAAGAATATGTGTGTGCTGGTGTGCACAAGTGTGTTGCATTTCTTTCCATTGAGAGAATGTGTGCACGGATTCTGTCTATAATGTTACTTACAGTTTGCATTTGGCAAGATAGATGATAGTGTGTGTGTGTGTGTGTGTGTGTGTGTGTGTGTGTGTGAAAGGCATGCTGAAACTAATTCTTCTTACCATTATCATTATGAGACAGGGTGAGCAGAGCTGAGAGGGGATTACTGTCTTTGTCATCCTCTACATCACTTACTTTAATAAAACTTCAAGCCCGTGATTACATTTCATATGCAAATACAGTATGCTGTATGAATAGAAAATGAGAAGTAAGACAAGGTTAACTCCTGTGTCACTCCACATTCTGTGCTCTCTTCATGTGCACATGCACTAACACAAGTGTGCAAACAGCAAACACATACAGTGGTGGAAGATGAGCTGAAATCCTTCAATTAAAGGTCCAGTGTGTAGGATTTTGTGGCATCGAGCAGTGTAGTTGCACATTACAACCCTCTCGCCTCACCCCCTCGTTCCAAGCCTGTAGGAGAAACTATGGTGGCCACGAAACTCGCAAAAAAGGCCCTATTTCGAGGCAGTCTCTATAGAAAAAGACCCTCTGTAGATAAAAACAGCTCATTCTAAGGTAACAGAAATACAACAATTCTTATTTCCATATACACTAATAAAAACACAGTTATGAATATTATATTCCATTTGTGCCAATAGATCACCTAAGTGTTACATACTTGACCTTCAAGATAGAAAAAAATGCCTATTTATACATTCTACGGAAGCTGAGAACGGCCATGGATTTTTCTTTTTTTTATGCACTGTTATCTCGTGATAATGACTTATTATCTCGTTATCTCGATAGTTTGTTTAATTGACTGGAAGCCGTTCGTGGCAGCTCTTGTAGGTTGAAATCAACAAGACACATTATTAATGAATTAGTTATCACGAGAAAACAAACTTTGTTATATCGAGATAACGATATAACAGGGCATAAAAAATTTAAAAATCCATGGCCGTTCTCGAGCTGCCACGAAAGTGTAACTTACCGGTAGGCTACAGCTACAGCCAGTGGCTACGGAAGCCGTTCGTGGCAGCTCTTGTAGGTTGAAATCAAGACGAACACATTATTAATTAATTAGTTATCATGAGAAAACAATCTTTGTTATATCCAGATAACTAGATAATAAGTCGTTATCACGAGATAATAGTGCATAAAAAAAAGAAAAATCCATTGGCGTTCTCGGCTTCCGTAACATTCAGCAAACTATGTGTGTTTGTGTCCACCTTAAGTCCAGAACTGACTGGACCATCTGAAATCTGAAAAGGGCTCTTTTAATGGACGTATTTTGACAGTGCACAATTGTCTGTATAGGGTGTAGCCCACTTTGTGGTTGCAGGCAGCAGGCTGCCGCACTCTCACTCAATACTGGATCAAATTTAAAAAGTTGTTGTCCCCATTAGTCACTTTGACACAGTAAAGTGGGGAAATAAGATCCAGGTTGACAAATGCTACAATGCTAAAAGTTACCCTTTAAGTAACAGCACAAAAACTTTATGAACAAAATGTACTGTGAATGTAAGTGTCAAAAGTAAACACAGATTCACTTCAGTCCAAACTGTTTACACCACAAGTATATCATGTCATCAAGGCTGGGCATCAAACCTCAGTACTCGTTTTGGTAAAATTTTGCCAAATTTAGAATAATTAATTAAGGGAAGGTTCCCAGATACCCAGTTCTACATATAATGTGAGTTTAGAATATGTTTGTTATCTGCAAAATTCAGTAACTAGTAACTATAGCTATAAGTACAATATTTTCCTTGAATGTGGTAAAAAAAGAACTATAGTGAGTATACTGAACTATACTATACTGTACTATAGTAACTATACTGAGGTATAAGCACCTCAAAAATAAATGTAGTTACTTTCCACCTGAGGTAGCTAAAGCTGTCAAAGAAATATAGCTGAGAAAGAAACATATTCCCCTTTCAAATGTTGTGGAGGATATATACAAGATCTCTTAAAATGGAAATACTCCAATAAAGTACCAGTACCTTACTAGTAACTATTTTTTAAGTTACTTCCCAGCTCTTCTCACAAACACAATCACATGCTGCCAGAAATGTCTTTTTCAAAACAGTCTTCCATCTCATTGCTCACTCTAATCCCTTGACAATGTGCAATCCTCAAAAATAGTAGAATCATGTCAAGCCGACCCGCCTGCATCAGTCTTTTTGACATGCGTCCTTTGCGGTCTGCCCTCACATGTGATTTTGTGTGTAACCGTGTGTGTGTCTGTGTAGGTGTGCGTGTTTCATGTGTGTCAGGGCTGGATCAGGTTGGTGGAGTGCGTGTGTGAGTGTGTCATTCCCCTGACACACCTCACACGGAGAAGCAAAGGACTACAGCAGAGCTGACAGTGCATGACTAAATGCCCCCCGTGAACCTGCCTGAATGGAGCTGACTGCTCCAATGAGGCAGGGCAGACGAGACAAAGCACATGTGGGCGAGGGACCAGAGAGCGATGGAAGAGGCCGGGCTGGATGTGTCAATCTTCCTCGCTGGGGGACAAGGAGACTTTGTGTTAGGGCTAAAGGATGGGAAACTCGGCATTGAACGGGCCATAGTGGGACACTGAAAAACCGGAACTATTGTTCCTTGATTTGGTTTTGAGGGCGTTTTGTTTCTTTGGAGGGATGGGAAGCTTGGTGACAATGAGCTTGATGGATGTCCGCGCCTCTGCCCTCTAACATCTGTGGATGATTATTCTTTGTGCCATGCTATGCCTTGGGTTTTGTAGGAAATTGGAGAAAAGGAGAGGTTTGATTCTTCATTTGATGGGTCTATTGTTCAATGAAAAATCCAGTGAGATTTTCTCACAACTTGAGGTCTATTTCTACATTGTCATCTCCTGAGATTAGTCCATCCCCTACTTGACAAATCAGCACAGCAACCAGAAGAAGTTCAAATAAGGTTGAGCATTTTCACATTTCACCTTCTCTGCTTCATGCAAAGTCAAGTGGTGGTGCTTGAAGCTAGAGTTTGGGCAAACCCATATTGAACTAATCAATCACCTAATTCAGTTTCTTGTTGAAATTGGGTAATTATCCCGGAGCCCAGTGGAAAAATCAATCCTGCTGATGATTCTGATTGGGCCAACCACACTCCAGTTGATTATAAAAGGAGCTTGATTGGATAAGAGAAGGTGTAGACCGCTTGCTGCCATCGGAGAAAAACAAAGAACATTGGCCTGTTATTCATTGTCAAAAAATATTAAATGGCACTTTAAACTGAACATTCTTAGGCTTAAGTGTGGACAATTACAGGCACAGAAGTCCTTACCTGCTGAACATCGTAAGAGGGTACACTGTAAGACGATAGGTTGATTGTATGCAAAGGTACGGACGACTTGTAGATTCAGAACAAGACAAACATAAAAACATCTCACCCAGCTCCATGTTTTATCTGAACTGATGGGGTGTCCAATAAACAGAGCTAACGGTGCGTCAAGCTGACGAACTGCGTCATCAGAGAAAACACTGAATTGAACGTCATCAGCACTCCCTGAGGCTATTATTATTAAAAAGCAAAAGTGAGGATTAACTTCATATATTATTCAGTTTTGATCGATTATTGTTCTTTGCTAGACCGTGTTTATGATCGAGGTTACATTTAATGCAACGTCTCGGTTCATATTTTATTGTATTTCCTTGGCTGGCACCAAATAATACAGTTAGTTTTTTTTTTCTGGGGCCTGTCATTTGGATCATGCTTCAATCTGACACACAGCAATCTCAATCTCATTAGAAGAGAAGCAGAGGCACGCATATTATATTGCACGCTCCAATGGCAGTGGACACTGCTGTGCCTTTAAACTTTGCTGTTTTTCATGCATGTATTTTGGTTTATTCATCATTTTGAAGCAAACAACCAATTATGCAAATAGAACTCAAAAGCAACCCATTCAGCAGATTTCAAATGGCCTTTTCTCTGTCTTATTTCAGAGTCTGTTGTGCTCTTTGTGTATTTTTGACAAATCAAGTAAAGCTACAGGCTATGCATCACTCTCTGTCATCTGTCAGCAGGAAATGAATGGTTACTTGGAGCTTTACTCTGGGCTTTTGTATCCTGTTCCCTCTGAGGACATGCTACCACGGGACAGCAGGCAAGCAGAGGTGAACAACAAAGAAAAATCAGATTTAGAGCCTCCTCTGAAAAATTCATCTGCAATATTAACATCTGATATGTGAAACATGGCTGTGTCTGTGTACGTCAGGACAAAGTACCCTTTAAATTTTCCCAGGACGTGCCACTGAGTCTGGATGGGTAAGTAAAGCAGGGGGCGAAAAATCAATAGAAATGCTGGGGTCTGTCGCAAATGAGGGAAAGAAGATTCATGCAGCAGTCCACTAAAAATAGATAAAAAACCAACAGAGTAGATAGGAGCCAGGCAGCTCAGGGCCAGAATCTCCTTAGTGCGCCAGTCTTCTTACGATCTCCTTAGGCCTTTAAATCCCTGACCATGCAGAGAAGACCGACGCCAGCCGCCGGCAGCCCGCTGCTCCCATCCCTCCCTTGCACCTTATCGTTTATTTCCACTCCTGTCCTTGGAAGGTCACACAGCCTCCATGTCCAACTCCACTCCCTACTCTTCCTACGCTCTGTCTCTAATCCAAGTGTCAACATTGGCCTTGGAGCACTTTGTGCACTCGCCCAAATTATGTTGTTATAAGTAATGAGAAATATTAAATGGTTGTTTTTTTTTTCACACACCTACAAGTCCCATCAACTATTAATATGGCTTTAATTTACCTGCTTTCGGGAAATCTGCCCCCATACATCCCTTTAGTCTCAAAAGTCTCCCTCTCAAAAGTCTGCGTTCGTTCCATATTTGCGTGTATGTTGCAATGAATCTGCTTGCTGTTGCAAGTCATCTCTCATCATTCCAAGGAATCCGTTGAGGATCTGACAGGTAAACATATCTGGACACTCGACAATAGCTTACTAATCACAACCGTGGGTCGTTGGGAGCCTGGTGACCATCCGTATTGTCCTGACTAAGTCTTTGGGGCTTTGTGGATTTTTGTTTGAGTTAACTGCACTGAACTGGAACTGGACTAACTATATAAACTTTTTTTTCTCTTTCTGTTTTGCTATAAGCTTTGAGTATCACTGCACTACAACTTGTGAAAGATCTAGATGGAGCATGCCCATATGGCACATATAATGGCATACAGGATGGATACACACTTATACACAGATGGATCCTCTGACAGCGCTTTCAACATAAAGTGACCAGAACATATGCCTGTCAGCACACACTGACAATTAAGGGCCAGATTGTGATGGGAGCCAGTTTGGTCCCTTTCCTTCCAGCGCTGAATAACGTATCCATCTTAACGAGACATTTATTCTTTAATTGAGTCTTAAAGGGGCTCCATAATGGGAATTCATAATACCATTTACTTTACACACATTGGTCATAATATGTTTCATGAAGGCACTGTTAATTTATTTTTTTTTACCTTTATTTATTCGGGGCTGGGGGGGGGTTCCTGAGAGCAATGCTCACTTTATCAGGAACATCCTGCTCACATTCACAGAATTACACATTCACACCTGGGAGCTGCCTCGTACAACACAGTCTGATCTGCTGGCCACTGAGCAGCCAGTTTGGGTTAAGGGCCTTGCTCAAGGTCACCTCAGTGGTGGATGCGGGAGGGACAATCGCTGCCTTTCACATTCCCCACCCATATATATCTTGCCGGTCAGTGGGAATATCCACTCTGTTGTGCAGTTTTAGCCCAGGAAACGCTTCGAGATGAACTTGGTCTCTATTGGCTCCCCTCAACTGCAAAAATGCTTAAATCAGGGTGGTTTGGAACTGAAAGGCACGAGCTTTCCCAGTCTCACTCAACAGATGTGTACCATTGACATAAGTCCACTGCAGCAACAACAAAACAACAGCAAGCAATCAACTTCACTAACGAGCTACATAATGGAAAAAATGACAAAAAGGTGAATTCTGAATGAGGCAGGTAATTGATCAGAAGTAAAAATGATTCCTCAATAACTTCTACATCTACAGCCATGCTAGCGACTTTGTTAGACTGTACCTCGGCACAGTGGCGCTTTGAGCTAATTGCTCACATTGGTATGCTAAAATGCTCACAATGCAACATGCTGATATTGTTGACAATATTTGTTGTCTTAATGTAGCATACCGGCATGCTAACTTTTGCTAATACAAAGTATAGCTGGGGCTGATGGGAATATCATTAGATTTGGAATGAAAAAGCAAAGTTTTGGACAGAGTTTGACCTGATGGTGGTGCTAGATTAGAAACTATGGGATCACAAAAGTGTAATGGCAATCGATTCAACAGTTGTAAACTAAAAATCACAAATGGTCATTGGGATACATTTGGAAATCATGTCTGCCTGTACAAAATGGTGTGCCAAAGATTTGTACCAATCCCTCAGGTAGACATCTAACTGAATAGGTG
Source organism: Dicentrarchus labrax (assembly GCF_905237075.1). Lineage (NCBI taxonomy): Eukaryota > Metazoa > Chordata > Actinopteri > Moronidae > Dicentrarchus > Dicentrarchus labrax. The sequence goes on along the minus strand of NW_026136707.1, from coordinate 1,937,159 downwards.
AAAACCAAAAATTGTTGGAGTTAATTCTGGAACAAAGTCACTGACCGCCATCACAAAAGCCATGCCACTAAAAAAGTCTGTCAATCAAGGTAGTAGCCCTAGGCTCAAACTCCTTCCTATTGATTCAGCTTGAAACATCGACCTGCTGTCATCAGATTCAGTCATCATCAGTTTAAATAACTGATAATTATGATTATCTAATATCTAATATCAAACGACAGAGTAAGGTTAGCAACACCAGTTATCTTTTACTTACATAACTCTGGGATTACAATCAGATAGGCCCGGGCTATGTAGTCACTAATGTAACGGAGGTTGATTCTCCATTGTGTTCAAATCATCACATCATCAAGTTTTTTTGTACATGAGTTTAGTTCATGATTAGGTCTATTTCACCAGAGTTACCTTTTAGCCTAACATTTGGCTTGGATTTCTAGTATAAACTCAACCCTGAAGAAATTATGAGGTGTATCATCCTAATAATAAAGTTGGCTTTTTTCATGGAGCACATTTTTACATGTCACAGTAGGAAAAGCACAGCTGTACACAGTAAAATTAACGACAACTGAATTCCATTAATCTTCTTTAGTTTCATGGTCCTGGTATGTGTGCATGGTGGCTCACTGTCACAATGTCATGGTTAAATGGGACACTTAAATATAACAGAGCCATTGTTAATATTATTAGTAACACTTTGCTTTTCATACTATGACAATTTAGAATGTCCGTTTAAAAGGCCTATTTATTTTGGGGATGTTTTATTGTTCCCTTTCTTGCTCTTATTCCCTTCCTTGCCAAGAGTTAGATGGGAATATGGAGATCAACTCACCCCCGTGGTGCCCTCATGTTCGAATAAACCCCACAAAAGTGCCCTCTTGGATGCTCCTATGGTACATAAAGCATATTTAATTAGTATCTTGTGTATATGCACCACTATGCACAGGTGAATGCACATGGGTGAAACAATACAAATTCCTGACAATGGTATCATACTATTCCACTGATTGACTGTTGGTTAGGTATCAAGACATTTTTCAGTTGCTTGTAAGCAAACATGGATGTTAACAATTTGCAGAAACAATTTTTGGAAGAATTTGGAACCAAACGTTTTACAAGGAAGGAAACGCATTCAAGATGAATTAAACATAACTAATGTTAATTAGTGAGCTTTAGGGGTGTTGGCTTTTAGTCTTCATGCATAGCTAATGGCCTCCTGACTATAGTGCCATAGTTAACACTAGTTAGTTAACCATAAAAAAGTGGTTAAGCTGATGGGGACCAGATGTTGGTCCCCAGATGGGAGGCTGGTTGAATCTCCACAAGTAACAATGTGCATTCCACAAACTGCTAAATACGCATTTACTTGTTTACTTGTGAGGACCCTCATTCACACAATGCATTTTCTAGCCCCTAACCCCAAATACTTACTCTAACTAACTGCCTAATCTAAACCTAATTCTAAATCCTAAAACCTGACAATAATCAGAATAACTAAACACCGTAAAGAGTCCGAGTTGGTCCTCACGATAGACATCTAAGATCACACACATACAGTGAACTGGTCTTGTGTGGAAACCAACACAAGTCACTACTGTCAGATCACCCTCTGTCTCTCAGTTAACACTGCTTCAAGGTCTCGGGAACAGGGTTTAATGCATACATAAAATATGAGCACTAATGACCAGTTTCACCATTACTGCAATGTGCAATTACCATCATAATGATTTGCCATTTATTTGCTTTCACAGCAATGTGAGGAATTGGGTTTAATTAATAATTTGCTAGTGAGGAATTAATTGGAGGATGCGGCTGTCGCAGCTGTGCGAGTGTGTCCCCTGCTTTGCATGGAGGGCACAATTAAGTGATGATTGCCAGGGTTGCCATGTTGAAATGTGACCTGCTTTGAAGACCAAAACGAGGGGGGAGGATAAGAGCCGGCGAGGCAAAAATGACACTGACAGACAAATGGAGGGTGTTTGGTTTAGCTACTGTCACTGTGTCATCTCCCACTGATGCTGTCTGCTGCTCTGGGACAGGGAGCTGCATAATAATATTGTTTAAACACATGCATTTACATGGTATTTTGCCTTGTTTGCATTAGAGGGAAGCTGTTAGTATTATGGTATCTGTGTAATTCATGAATGACCTCAGCCTCTACATTTTCAGAAACACATTAACACCAGAGAGTGAATGTCTCACCAGTGCCCTTTAGCATATTGCATTTTGTCACTTCATGTTTTGGTAAAGCAGACGTTGAGATTTATGCCCAAAAAACCAAAACCTCCCCTCCATTTTTCACAACAGGAAGAAGATTGGAAACGTGTTTCCAGGGGAACAAGGAACAGAAATTGCCCACTGAAAACGAACAACATCTGAAATGGTTTGATTTGCACAGGATTAACATTGTCAGGGGACGTCTGTCATTGCAGAAATATGGCAGATCATTTTCTGTGGATTTTTTTACAGATTCAGAAAGTATTAAAATCACTGTGCACAATTATCATAAATTAACGCACGTCCATAGGAAATGTTTGTGCTGTGCCGACAGGCCTCTTCTGTCACTCTTCTCACACTCACACACACACAGTCAATGTGTTTAAATGAAGACAATGTCAGGCTGCCAATATTATTTTTATTAACTTCCTGAATCCTGATTTCTACTTAAATTCATGTAAAGTTGAAAAAAATATTAATAAACTTTCAACACATACTCCCACAGCACTGAAACATCGACAGCAACTTACAGTATCTACACTATGTACTTTCTTGTCCTTACTGACTGCCCGTCACTCTCCCACATGACACACACGAGTGCTTTGAGGGTCCGTGTATGTTTTGGTCATTGGATTTTCCTTTCAGAAACGAGTATTAAAAAACAGAAAACGAGTGGTTATTTGATTTTCGTTTTAAAATACAAAAATTAAAATTGAAATACAAGGCGTTTTTCTTTTTCATGGTCAAAAAGGGATGAGCGAAATTAAAAAAATGATTCGATTTTCATTTTCTATTTCATATAACAAAAAATAAAATCACTAGAAAACAGAAACGGAGAAAAGACCTGTTTTTTCATATTCTGAGACCGGATGTTGTCATTTACAGGACGGTGCTGTGTAGAAGAAACAGTAGACTAGTAGACTGTGGTCAATCTGAGCAATGTGTTTTTACAGTACCTCAAATATGGTCAAATATGCAATCTCTGGAGGCATAAATATGAGGCTTTTATTTTGGCATTTCTCCACACTGGTGCAGTAAAGATACTTGATATAAAGTGTTTTTTTATTCATCAGGGGCGCATGAAACACTTTAATGTAACATATTTTAATTATAGCTTACTGTTCTAAATACCTTTATTTTGAAAACCGGAAGTAAATACTGCGTTTCTCCGCATTTACCATAATGCTGAGAATACTTGTACACTCTAAATTTAAGTGTGGCTGATTTGACCACGGAGATCGAACTCACGGCTGGATTGACCGCAGTCTACTAGTCTACTGTTTCTTCTACACAGCACCGTCCTGTAAATGACAACATCCGGTCTCAGAATATGAAAAAACAGGTCTTTTCTCCGTTTCTGTTTTCTAGTGATTTTATTTTTTGTTACATGAAATAGAAAATGAAAATCGAATAATTTTTTTAATTTCGCTCATCCCTTTCTGACCATGAAAAAGAAAAACGCCTTGTATTTCAATTTTAATTTTTGTATTTTAAAACGAATAATCAAATAACCACTCGTTTTCTGTTTTTTAATATCCGTTTCTGAAAGGAAAATCCAATGACCAAAACATACACGGACCCTACTTACTTAGTGGTAAGATTTTACAGACAAAACAAATAAATTAATAAATTAAATATGACTTTCTTTAAATTAAAGTACACAACAGAACAGAGTATCCATTTAAGGTCATGTTGCTTGCAAAATGTAAATCCAATATTCATGCAATTTTTTGCCCTGTTTGGGTGTCCACTAACTCGGTCCGTGTATGTTTCGGGAGAGTGTCGGAGGCTGGTGCCAGTTGCCTGAATTTCTGGAACGAGAAGCGAGAGAGTGCGTCAGCGATCATATTTTTATGGCCGGGGATGTGAGAGGCTCGGATGATGAAATGGTGTTGGGCCGAAACTAAGGTGAGCTTCCTTACAAACTGCATTATGTCTAGGCATTGTGAACGTCCCTTGTTTATGATGTTGACGACGGCGCTGTTGTCGGAGTGGATGGTGATGATTTTCTTTGACCATTTGTGGCCCCAAAGAATAGCTGCGATAATAACGGGGTACATTTCGTGAATTGTGGAGGAAGAGGAGAGAGATGAGAATTCGGGCGGCCATTTGGCTGAAAACCACTTGCCGCTGAAGTAGCCGCCGAAGCCGACGGAAGGAGCTGCATCTGTGAAAAGCTGGATATCTTGTGGTGAGGTGATGTGTGTGTCGTAGAAGAAAGAAATGCCGTTCCATGACGAGAGGAACTGGTGCCACAATTTTAGCTCCGTTTTACATGCTTCGTCCAGTGTGACGTCGTTGTGGAGAGATGGGACGGAGGATGCTATGGAAAGCAGGTGTGACAGGAAGGATCGGCCTTGGGGGATGATGCGGATGGCGTTGTTGAGGTGACCGAGCAACGAGAGAAGTTGACGCTTAGTGCATGAGGAGGCCAGGAGGAAATTTGAAATGAGTAGGGAAATCCGGTGTACTTTTTCAGTGGGCAAGGATGCTTGGAGTGAAACGGAATCGAGGGTAATGCCTAGAAATTCCAGGGATGTGCTGGGGCCCTCCGTTTTCTCGGGGGAGAGGGGGACTCCGAGTTCATTGAAAGTGGAGATCAAGGTGTGTAGACCGTGTGACGGGGGAGACGAGGATGGCGTGACTGTGAGGAAGTCGTCTAAGAGATGGATGACGTATGGGAGTTTGTGCTTGTTAAGCAGGATCCAACAGAGTGCTTCGGATAGTGAGTCGAATATTTTCGGACTGCTTCTGCACCCGAAGGTCAGGCGCACGGCGAAGTAGTATGCGCCCTTCCACTGAATGCCGAAGAGATGCCAGTAGTCTGGGTGGATGGGAAGGACTTTAAAAGCACTGGTGATGTCTGCTTTGGCCAACCAGGCTCCTTGACCGGCTACACTAATGAGGGAGATAGCGTGGTCAATCGTTGCGTAGTGCATGGAAAAATCTGGGCTAGGAATTAAGCTATTGATGCTTGGGACTGGGGAGCTGTGGGGGGATGAGAGGTCTATGATCATTCTCTGTTTCCCTGAATATTTCCTGGTGGCGATGCCGATGGGACTGATCCTGAATGTGGGGAATGGCGGATTGGGAAACGGACCGATCACGAATGAGTCTTTGATTTCTTTGTCCAATAGTTTGTCGACTATGTCAGGCTGGGAGGTGGCTGACTGCAAGTTTTGGCATGTGTAAGATGAATCTGGCATGACGTGTAGACCTGGGTGAAAACCGTGTGTGAATCCTTGAATGAGGTAGTGAACGAACTGACGATCTGGGTGATTGTTTAAGGCAGTGGTGAGGGCGTTGATGTTAACTGGTGTGTTGAGATACTTACATAAGCTGTGCTTGGTGGGGTTATGCGGACAGGTGGATCTTGCGTGGGCTCCGCCGCAAAAAGAGCAGGTATGTAGGAAGCGGCAGCTAGAGGCTTTGCAACCCAGGTCGTTGAAATTGTTACAGACCATCCTTCCGCCCTGGTAGAGGATTGGTCTGCCTCTCTTGTCAACGCCTTTTGGGAGAGGACCGAGGGCAGTGGGTTGGATGATGGCTGGTTTAGGGGTGATGGATGGAGGGGGGGCTGTTGATGGTATGCTGCGGAAACCGGCAGGGTTGTGATTATGGTAAGCTGAGGTGCGGGGCAGAGAAGCGATGAGGGTGCAAGTAGTGGCGGGGTGTGATGGGGCGCCGCACAGGTCGCAAGTTAGCGAGGAGCGGGCTGAAAAGACGCGGCAGTAAAGTTCTGTGTCCATGGTGCCCCAGTAAGTTCCCTGATTAAACTGTTGGAGGCGACCGGCAGCTTGGGAAGCGAACAGAATATGATAAGTGTAAAAACCGTTGCTGCCGAACCGCAAGGCCAGGTCGAGGATCAGAGACATGTAGTCGTCCAGCTCTGCCCTGCGGTCGGGGAAGGCTGAACATATTATGTCGCAGTACAGTGAAAATGCGAGGGTGAATTCTATGGCGGTGAGTTCTTTGGAGCGGGTGGACAGGGGTTGCTTGAGCTCGATTGGACCGAGTGCGGTTTGCAGTTCTCTGGGTATATGGGGGTTGAGGGTGGACGGATGTATTAGGTGTGCAAGATCGACATAGTTACCGGCGAGGATCTGTTGTCTGAGAGTGGGTGACACCGGCGATGGACGGGAGGATGCGACTGGACGTGCTGGAGGCAAAGCAGTGGCTAGAGTGGAGTTGCTATGTGTATTGGGATAGGTGGAAAAAGCCCAGGGTCCGGCTATGGGGGGAGCTGTGGAGAAAACAGATGCGTTAAGTAGGGGAAAAGGAACACCGGCTACATATGGATTATGGGGAGGGTAGGGGTGGGGGGGAAAGGAAGAGACAGGAGGAAGGTGGCTGATGGTATTGCTGTGTGCCGTTGTTATAGGCACACTCTGTGCGGCTGAGGCGGTTGGAGGAGGAATAGGAGGGGCGGAGGTAGCCAAGGAAGGTGGGACATGGCGATAAGGAAAGAAGGAGGAAGGGATGCTGGGATGGAGGGATGCATGTGCTCGGGTTGTTTGAGAAGTGTGGGGTGAGGGAGAAGATGTATGAGGAGCGGGAAAGGCAGGTGCTGGGTTCGATACAACCTGGCCCTCTGGGAGGGCTGATGAGGGAGGCTGGGCTGTGGGGGGCGTCATGACGTAATCGGCGCTGCCGCGGGCGCGACGCTGGGTACCCGGAAGTGGCGGTGGAGTACTGGGCGGTGGGATGGTTCTCTGCTCGGAGTCCGTGAGGAGTTGGAAAAGTTTCGCCTTGTTGTCGGTGCGGTGGAAGGTTATTTTTCGCTGGATGAGGGCGCGCTTCAGGCGGACAACCGTCCACTCGGATATGTTTGGTGCCGAGGGACGGTTGGCGAGGTGGCGAGGTGAGGCCATGTCGCGGCGGCTTCGCCCGGAGCGGCTGGAGGGAGGAGTGTCGGTCAGGCGCCGGACGCGAGGTCTCCCCCTGGAGCGGTTGTGGGGCGACGGCCCGATGATGTTGGAGCCGTCGGTGGAGGGAGGCTGAGAGCGCCTGACGGCGTGGATGGTTGAGCGGGGCCGGGATGGCTGACGAGGAGGGATCGTGGATGAAGGAGAGGACTCGGAGATTTCGTCAAATAGTTCGCTGTCTGACGGGTTAAGGATAAGTTCGTTATCCATGATTTCAGGTAATTAACGTTTAGTTTCGTTTTCGTATTGTTTCTGACTCGGGTCAATGTAGAATACGAGTCAAGGAGGGAATGAACGGAAAAGGTGTGCTTAAGTATGTTTTGAGCGGAAATGAGGAGAGTTCGGGGCGTGGTCTTTGTTCCCGAACTTAGTTATGAAACTCCATATTGTGTAGGATTTTGTGTTTAGTGTTTATATTATCAAGATGTTATTAAACATTTGTGTGAAATTTTGTCATCATTACTGCAGCATTATTGAAGTATAATGAAAATGCTTCACCCATAGCCAGGAAATATTGAGCAATATGTTTTTACAGTAGCTCAAAAATATAAGAAAATATGGAATCTGGAAGTATAAATATGGGACTTTTATTCTTCAATTTCTCCACATTGGTACAGTAAAAATGCTTGATATTAAGTATACTTGTAGTCTTAGATGTGTAGAAGTCAAATACACCATCCATAGCCAGGAATTATTGAGCAAAGTGTTTCTACTGTAGCTCAAATATATGAAAATATGCCACTTGGAGGTACAAATATGGACTTTTATTGTTGAATTTCTCCAAATTTGTACAGTAAAAATGCTTGATATTAAGTATGTTTGTAGTCTCATATGTGTAAAAGTCAAATATACCATCAGTAGCCAGGAGACACTGAGCAATATGTTTTTACAGTACCTCAAATATGGTCAAATATGCAATCTCTGGAGGCATAAATATGAGACTTTTATTTTGGCATTTCTCCACAATGTTGCAGTATACTTGATATAAAGTGTTTTTTTATTCATCAGGGGCGCATTAAACACTTTAATGTAACATATTTTAATTATAGCTTACTGTTCTAAATACCTTTATTTTGAAAACCGGAAGTAAATACGCTGTTTCTCCGCATTTACCATAATGCTGAGAATACTTGTACACTCTAAATTTAAGTGCGGCTGATTTGACCACGGAGATCGGACTCACGGCTGGATTGACCGCAGTCTACTGCTCTACTGTTTCTTCTCCACAGCACCGTCCTGTAAATGACAACATCCGGTCTCAGAATATGAAAAAACAGGCCTTTTTTCCGTTTCTGTTTTCTAGTGATTTTATTTTTTGTTATATGAAATAGAAAATGAAAATCGAATCATTTTTTAAATTTCGCTCATCCCTTTTTGACCATGAAAAAGAAAAACGCCTTGTATTTCAATTTTAATTTTTGTATTTTAAAACGAAAATCAAATAACCACTCGTTTTCTGTTTTTTAATACCCGTTTCTGAAAGGAAAATCCAATGACCAAAACATACACGGACCACGGACCCACTAGTGGTAAGATTTTACAAAAAAAAAAAAAAAAAAAAAAAATAAAAAAAAATTTTTTTTAAATTAAAAAAAAAAAAAAAAAAAAAAAAAAAATAAAAAATTTTTTTTTAAAAAAAAAAAAAAAAAAAAAAAAATAAATTTTTTCCCTAACTCCCTCACGAGGTAATTGCTAACTTCGTCAGCCATGCTAGGCAGGCAGCATGGAGATGGTTAATCAGAGTTTTTTCTCTAAAAACAGGTGCCCTCTGTGGCTGCAAACAGCACTAATAAAAGCTGTCAGGTTAAAGCCAAACTGTAAAATTACGCTGAGCTGAAAGATGGAAAAACATTGTACGGCTGAGGGGAACTGTGGGTTTGGATAATTTGTAGGTTTGTTGCTATGAGTGACCCCTTTCACATTAATTAGACTTAATATTCATATAAAAATATCAGCACAGCTTTGAGTTTGCTGATTTTTGTATTTTTTAACGCACAATGTTCAACTGGTTACTTTAGCTCTGATAAAGGATCTAGATACTCTCTGCACCACTGGTCAGCACTGGTTGAACTGAACATCAATATTGCAAAAGCCTTACATGACCTTGGTAACCTCTTGCTGCAATCAATGATAGCATGCACTAAAGGCAGCAGAATCATATAGTATTGTGTGTCATATGAAACAATCACGTTAAAAATAAACACAAATCCAATCAGATTTGTATTAAAAGCAAACAAAAACAGCCAGATTGTGTCCACCTGCTGCCAAGTGGCGGTCACTGACCTCAGCACAGCCAAACACAGAGGTAATAACCAGGCACGTTCCCTGGAGGTCTCCCCTCTGTCCTCTAATCCATGTGAGACGAACTGCACTGCTCCAGAGGAGATGAATAACCACAGCACTCAGTTTCAGCACTCTCACAGGGGTCGCATGTCAAGATCACACACCAGCAGCCTTCCTGTTTATTACATGAGCAACCCTGGACACAGCAAGAACAGGCAGGAAAAAGGGACAGGAAGAAAAAAAAATGTCAAGAAGTGGGATCAGCAGTTCAGAGGTGGACACGCTCTCCTAGACAGAGACGAGTTGGAATTTGTCATTGTGGTCAGGATGAGGGACAGGAGACGCCAGCGGTGTTGCTTGGGTAGATTGTTTATTTTTGCCGCTGGTCCGAGGCAGATAGAAACTTGAAAGGATTATGCACCTATCCAAACTCTCCTCTGTAATCCTCAAAGAGGACAACAAACACCTGAGGCACTACGCCTCCACAAAGTCCCCAAAGATGAGCGTATACAACGCTGACAGAATGTTTGTGACTTAAAAAGCTGATTTTTTCTCATTTACATTTCTTCCAAGTTTTTTTCACTCAAGGTCGGACATCTTCCCGTGGGGAAACTAGCAGTAGCACTGCAGATGAAAATGAGTCCAAGTTCTCTTCTCTGAACAAGCTGTCAGATATAAGGGCTAAGATTGGAGGAACAACATGTCATGTCTTTAGAAGAGATTTTCATGAAGTCATTGTTTGCTTCTCTGCTTTTAGAGCTCTTTTATGCGCTTGAGTGAATTAACACAAGCAGACGTTTGACGGGGAAATAATTCCTCTCCTCCATCCAACTACCACTTTTTCTGTAAACTTGAGTTTTCCTTATTTATTGGGAAGTGTTTGGTGGGAGCAGACACAATTGCGCTGCAGGATGAAACTGATGTGGTAATTTGTCTGACACTGACCTATAAAAACGTCTGCACTTCTACATTAGAAAGTTACACTGGTGTGGATACACCAGTCGCCCTTGTAATTTCTCTGATGTTTTCCTTCAAGCAGCTCAGTTTATGGATCACAGAGAGGTCGCCCACCCAAACGGCTTCAGATACAATCAAGGGAGTGCACTCAGCTTTTTTTTTTTCCCTGACGATTTGTTGGAGGTGAAGTAGCTGTCTCTGCACTCTACTCAGCATCAAATTAAGGTAAAAGTAAGCAGCCGGCGCCGTGATTCAATTCTGACAGAAAAAGTGGAGCCACATTCATTTCAAAATCTTCTTGACCTCTGAATGTCCCTGCTGGAACGCAATGTTCAATACAGTCTCACATTAGCGACCTGTTTCCACAGCGGCCAGCACTGTGCCAGCACCGGACAATAGCCTGCCAGAAACCACTGTCATTCTGCTGTAGGTGACAACATTCGGGGCTGTTTTCAGTTTAAAAAAAAGTATCATCAAAGGCACAAAACTGCGCAAAGCTCCAACCTGCTCACCAGACAAAAGTAGTGGACAACTCAATGACAACATTTTTGAATGTTTTAGATTGATTTAGATTCGAAACTCCCTGCAAATGGCAGTATGGTTAAAGGCAGAATTAGTAGGATTTTCCTAAAACAAACAATGTACAGACTTGCACAAAAATAATTGTTCTCAATCAGTGTGAAATGTTTTTTTTTTTATTCATGCGCCACCGAGCAGCTTTCATGGGAATGAATAGAGCTCCGCCTTCAACGCTGTATCCAGTTCTCTGCATACATCCACAGTCGGGGAGGAGGGGCAAGCACTGGATGGTCATTGTTCATTTTTTGCATCATCATCATCATCAGGTCAAATTTTATTTTGTCTAATACAAATACCTGCAAAACTAATGACAGTCCCGTCAGTCTCAGCTGTACTTGGTGATACAGACACTGACCATGACAAACATGTCAACATGCTGATGTTAGCAAGTATTAGCCAAAGCACTGTTGTGCCTAATTTCAGCCTCACAGTGTCATTAGCTAGCCCTGCTGTAGATTATCGTGTTTAACAGTGTTCAGCCCAGTTTGCACTGCAACAGAGGCAACCTATCTTGAAACTTGAGAATATACACCCAAAGCATTTATATATATATATATATTTCTTTTTTTACTCAAAATATCCACTGCTATCCTACAAAAATAGGATTGTTTTAATGTTAAAACCAGAACACAGCATGCATGTGAACTGCTAAATGGTACAGTATCTTCTTGTTTCCAAACATCTGCTCTCACTACAGGCAACCACCAATGCATTCAGGAAAAAGTCATCAGTTAGCAAGGAACCTGCCAACTTCTGGTACTCCTCCCATGATCATTAATGTCTTCCTCCTGCAGTGGTTTTGTCTACATTCTGTCCTCAAAACCTCCAAATGATTCACACATTTAAAGCATCCTGATAGTATGGTGAGACATGCGTTAATTGGCATTGTTAATTAGCAAGGGTATTATCCTGCTATATTTTCATTTCTCCTGTAGCACCACCCGAAGTGAATCCACTGTTGCAGTGACGCATTAAACTTGTAGTGTTATTATCGGTTACTATTGATTGCTAATATAATCAGGTTTTGGTAAAAGGCTACAAGGAATTTAAAGTGTCCACACCAGTCATTTACATCAGACATGTACAAATTGCATTTCAGCAGTTCACAAATAATATCATTTGTTTCAGTCTTCCTGTTGTTTCTCATTGGAGCACAGACAATGTCTCCATGAGAAAGAGTGAGATTTCTAATTAGACAAAGCAGATGGTGTTGTGGAAAATTGGTGTCGTATCACTGCTGACTCATGACAGCATGATATTTTTTAAAAACATGCACACATGTACATGGTAACAAGACAGTTCCAGCCATGCTAGTGCCCCCAAGAGGCAAAACTGCTCCTTACAAATGATCCAGGAAGCTTTAGTTTTACGTTTGTAGGTTTGTTAGTTTGTAAGTTAAAAGAATCAGTTGCAGTCCTTGTGATTGTACAAGTTAAGAATTTGCATAAAGAAATAGCTGACTAAGAGCTACAGTCTAAACCCCAGTGTGCCATTTGGTTCTCACCTGTGCCTTCATAACCAAAAACCCAAATATTGTGAGCTATTTTCTTGCACTTTGAACCCAGACCTCTTATTTGGTGCTTTATCTGTTTCAACTGTATTTTTCTGAATAAACCCCTTTCCATCCAGTAAAGGAAAAATGACAGACAATTCAGTATCCACTCAACTGATCAGCTTGTTCAAGCTCCTCACTGAAGATACATAAGATGTACGCTGAGTGAAATAATGAAACCAAGGACTCCATGTTTTCATAGCTTCAATGTCCCACTAAAAGGTCCAGTGTGTAACATTTAAGAGGATATATCAGCAGAAATGGAATACAAGGTATGCTTTCATTAATAATAGTTTTTTTTTCTTGCCTTCCTTTATGTTTAACCACCATGTTTCTACAGTAGCCCAGAACCAAAAACTGGCTCTGATAGGGCTATTCATGTTTTTCATGGCCATCGTACTTTCTCCTTTGTGCTTGGAAAGGAAGGGTGAAGCAAGTGAGTTGCAAATAAACAACTAAATCCAAACAAATATTCTACATGTCTTGTGCATAAGTTAGAACACATCTCTCCAAACTTCAGCCTGGCATATTTGGTATATTGGGATCTCCAAGTTCTGTGGGGTTGAACAATGTCTGGCTACACACAGCATAAGTTTGTCCCACCGCTGAGTCAGTGGGATTTAGGATCCTAAAGGACTGTAGAGCCAAATTAACCTGTGGCAGCTCCTGATGTAAACACGCCTGTTGCACTCACTGTGAGCTGCTCCTGGTAAAAGTGCAGGAAATGTAATTGGATGCATAGCAAATCTTATTACCTATGCTGAGAAAAGAAGCTTGTAGCAAGTATCCATTTGCAACAGCAGTCATGTAAGATTATTTCAGTGTGCACTGTCCTCTGTTAAGATGTTACTTTAAAGTACCACTACCACTCTTTAGCCCACACTCATAACTGACAGAAAGACAAATTATTAAAAAAAAAAAAGAGGCAGGTACGACTTAAAAGCAGCATTAAAGGGAGAAGTCAAGCATGTAAAGCAGGAAAAGAAAAGGTAAAATCAAGACCTCCAACTAAACGCCTGGAGAAATGAAGTGAGGCATACAGTGTATCTGCGCTGCTTCCCGTTTCCACAGGCCAGTGATGGATGGAAGTCAGCAGATTGTTGCAGCCCCAACCGATTTATCCAGGAATGTTGTGACATCTAATTCTAATGGCATCTGCGTTCCATGAGAATCAAACCTAACACCGTCTGACAGAAACATATGTCTCCGTTGTGCCTGTATGACTCCGGCTCTCCAGGCTCATCTCTACTGTAGGGATGAGAAGGGAAGCTTTATTTCACAGGTACTCGCTCAGACATTCAGTTGGTGCTCCTCTGATCCGCCTCCTGCTCACGTGTAGAACGGCTGACTCCTTACTACTGGTATAGAAAATGAATGACATGTTCTACATATACTTTACAGCAACCAGTGCAACAGCATGCAAGAGCAGAATGGAGTATTCTGTGGAAATAAATATTAAAAAAGAAAATTAATACATCAGTTTAACCCTTTCAGACATGAATGAACAATATGGCTCTTTTTCCAAAAAGAAAAACAAGGGGTAGTTATTAAAAATATAAAAAAAAAAACAATTCAGATGACATTATTATCAGATTAAAAACCTTTTTTTGGCATTTCAGCTTTCAATTGACAGTTAAGTTGAGAGGCAGATGGCATACATGGGGAGAGAGAGTGGGGATGAAATGCAAAAGGTCATTCAAATCAGGGACGTTGTAGTTTATGTTGCAGGCTGGGACGTGTTTTTAAATGTTTGCTTGATGGAAACAATTTTTTTTTCCTCAATCTTATTTTTCTATTATCACCTCCTCACCAAAGCACCCTGTTTAGGTCTGCAGAATGAATACATTTCTATTGTGTGAGTACATAAAATCAAGGTGAAAATCAGTTTAAATGAATTCACTCCTGAATACCCCTGCTGAAGTCAATAAAATGTTACCTTTAAAAATGTTTTGTGTGTTTGTGAAAAATCTGTAATAACAGGAAATGATGAGCCTTGGCGATGAGGCTACAGAGCAGTCATAGGCCAGTACAAATACAGACAAAGCTGTAATTTCTAGAAGTACATTTAAAAAAATACCTCAACAACTATTGGATGGATTGCTATGAAAGTTTGAACCAGTAATCATGGTCCTGACAGGATCTTGCACCTCCAGCAGGTTGACTTTATTGGCTTTTACTTACATACAGTATATCAACATCTAATAGATGGAATGGACCAACATTTGTACAAACATTCATGGTCCCAGATGTATCCTAATGATTTTGATGATCCCCTGACTTTTTCTCTTGCGCCACCGTGGGGTTGTGGTTTGTAATGAATGTGTCTCAACAACTATATATGTACATTTTGTAGATACGTTCATGGTCCCCTCAGGATGAATTGCATTATCGTTGGTCATCCTTGTTAGCCTAACAAACAATACCATGAACTGTATGCTACCAGTTGGTTTAAATTAATAGAAATAACTTACTTAAAATCTCAAGCACCACCTTAATTTGCCTTCAGACCTGTGGATTTCTGTTCAAATCGTAGTAACTATGGTTGGTAAAGTCATATAGCTCTGGGTATCAAGCAACAGTCAGCACAAGTTCATCCTCCATGACTGTTATTTACCAGCAGACTTACTTAAATGTGAGGCGTTAGCAGCGCGCAAACTGCTTACTGCCTATAGAAAGCAACTGGAAAAGACATCTCTCACTGCCAAAACTGCATCCCATCTGATCAGGGTCTTAGTCTTGATACTTTACTTCTATTCAAACAAAAATATTGTTTGTTTGGAATACTTGCAATGTGTTTTTAATGCAATGATATTTATTTTAATTAAAATAAATCAAGGAACAATCATTGCAGATTATCTTAGACCATAAATGGTATAATTCTGTATGTGGTAGTAGAATGCTATGTATGTATATGTCCCTTTAAAGTATATACAGTGCATAAAAAATAATTAATAATTTACAGCAAATAGGGTTGTTGGGGGGCAAACACACTGAAATGCCACATCAAAGGGATATACTTTTTTTCATATTAAGAATGAGTAAAATGGAAAAGTCACTTTTCTTTTCCATGTAGTTTTAAAATATAAAATGTCAGATTGGGGATTTAAGGTCATATTTGTTTTGCCACACACCTGAATTATTTCTGCAGTAGCAGGAAGTGACATTTGAAAAGCAGCAGAGAGGGGGAAGTAAGGCTAAAACCTACAGATCGAAGTCTGTCTGCTGTGAGGGACTGCAGAGGAAGAGCGTTACACCGGGTGTAAATGATCAATGCTTGGCTTTGAGCAACCGGCGTAAAGAATGTGTTTGGATGAGGTATCAGAATCATTCCTTAATCTCTTAGAAAAAATGACCAGCGATTTGTCTTTGAACAACACACTCGAGCCCCAATTCTGTCCAGTGGAATTATTCAGTAGGCTGACAGTTGAATACTGAGTTTGCTGCAGGCAAATCCCAGGTGTTAGTGTACAATAACTCTGTGTGTGTGTGTGTGTTTGAGAGAGAGAGAGAGAGAGAGAGAGAGAGAGAGAGAGAGATTGTGTGCGTATGTATTAATCATGCTCTGGGGACAAACATATGTTTATACAGTCACATTATGGGGGCTTGCCTGCCAACTGGGGACAGGTCCTCACAAGGTTATCCACTTATTTTTCGGTTTTAGACTTAGAGGTTTTGTGTAGATTTAGGGTTGTGGGTTGTGTGTGTATGTTTAATGCTTTTCTGTGATTTCCCCATCTAGTCTTCCGATTACAGAGTTAAAGTTGGGCTCAGTCATTCTGGAGAAAGATGATCGTTGAGTCTCATTCCTAGGCTTTGAAGTGATTGTTGGAAGCGCCTGAATTTTTTTAACTTTCCGAAACAGACAATTTGACAAGCTGCCCACTGAAGTGTGCTCATTTTACTGTTTGACAAGCTGTCTTTTTTCATTCTGCACACATGTCCCCATACGGCTTTGAGTGTGGCCATTCAGAACAGCTATAAAAACTTTTGAATTAACTAGTTTTTTTCGATCATACCTCTTCATTTGGACATGTAATGGCTACGCTTTAGGTTAGGTTCATCTTAATTAAAAGATTCTCAGACTTCCACAAAGTATCACAATTGATCCAAAAGAACCTGAGATATTGTCCCTTTAAAGGTGTCAAAACCTGGCACCTACTTTACCCACAATGCAAACTGACAGCTACTGGGGTAGGCGCTAGGTATGACACAGAGAGAAGACACTGGTCATCAAACAATGGCGGAGAGGTTAGTGTAGATCAGTCCTTCTCAAATAGTGGGGCGGACAGGTGTCGGGGGGCGACAGGCAGGGGTGACTGACGGAGGAGGAGTGATGGAGAAGTTTCTCACAGGAGTAAAAAGAAAAAAACGGAGGATACGTCAGAGGCAAGAACAGCAGGTGACGGTAACCGGCATAAACCTAATAAGACCAGGAAATACGATAAAGCCTACATAGCCTTTGGGTCATTTCATGAGCGTGGCATCAGTAAATAAAAACACACCGTTAGCCTCGTACAAACACCGCCACATCGCAAGGCGCAAAAAAAACTCACACGATAGCAGAGGAGCTAATACTTCGGCAGCATTGGACATGGTCACAATCATAGGTGAGAAAAGTGCTGAGACAGTGAATACTGTCTCTCTTTCCAATGACACAATCGGGAGACGTATATTTGACATTTCAGACGACCTCCAAGAACAACTCACAGAACATCTAACAGACAAACGTTAAATATAAGAAATATTATTGCAAATCTTGCACAAAAAAAACAAACTTTTTGAAGGAATATGCTGATGAAGTTGAAGGGTGACCAATGTTTACAGTTTTGAAAAGTTTTGAATGTTACTGTGTTAAGTCTATAAAAATGCACATCCCAGTGAATCATTTGCTTGTTGTTTTGAGAATCACACAGACTGAGCAGTCTTGTTTAAATGTTACACATTGAGTTAATAAACTGAACTTGGAAATTGTTGTTGCAGATGTTATCTCAGCTCATTTTATTAATCTATTGTGATAATCAGGTGATTGTATGCAGAATGCTGGTGCCAGCAACTCATACAGTGGTTTGTACGAATAAATATTATCAGATTCTCAATATTATTAAAATTCAGGGGGGCGTGAAAAAATTTCTGTCCCCTAGGGGGGGCATGACAGAAAATAATTGTGAACCACTGGTGTAGATGCTGCTAGCATCAGTTATATCCAAACTGTAGAGTATTTATTCATTAACAGAAGAGCAAAGAATGGCACTGAGCTCTCGCTCAGGTTATAAAATCATAAATACCAGTCAATACACTGTCCTCACAAAAACAATGGTATCTGTGTTTTTGGGTAGCTTCTGAAAAATTAATATAATGACGAACAATTGTAGAAATGTAAATGAACAAACTAAACAGATTTACAGATGTCGTACTGTTACTGCTGTCTGATTAGTTTTGTCTGTGAGCAGACAGCATGAGAAGCAAGCTGTCGCCCTGCATCTATTCTCCCACAATCCTCCACTCAGATGGGATTTTCAAAAGTACACACATACCATATACTGTTTAAAACAACTTTTTAATGTCTTTTGCTCTTCTGTGTTTCTTTTTGTTGTTTAATTGCATATTTCTTATGATGTCATGGATAACAAGCCAAAAACAGACAATGCGTGATGTGATTTTCATTAATGCACGATTGAGTTGCATATTCAAAATTCAAATTATAAACTTGTACATGTCAGGACCTCAAAAATGTTCATTAATAAACATATAGATACATACAGGCAGAAAAGCATTGCTAATTAAGTATTTTTTCAAATGTTCTATTTGTGCTAATCCCACAGAATATTTAACAACTGAATCGTAACAGTGAAGCTGTCAAATTCTTATTGTACTTTTTAAAAGGAACAGTGCGTAGGATTTAGTATGTAGTGGTGTGGTTGCAGATAGATAGACAGATACTTTATTTATCCCGAGGGAAATTCAAGATTACAACCTCCACACCACACCCTCCAGTTCAAAGTGTTTAGGGTAAAACTATGGTGGCCAAAAAACTTGTGAAAAAGCTCCTATCTAGAGCTAAAAAAAAAGGCCCAATCTAAGGTAATGAAGAAACAATAATTCTGATTAAATACTAATGAAAAAATACCTATGAATATCATATTCATTTTCTGCCAACAGATCCTCCTAAATGTTAAACACTGGACCGTTAATTAAAGAGAAGGAATTTAAATCTCCACAAAATGTCTGATGCAGAAAGCGTGACATGATTTCTATGACAGCTGCATCTGCATTCACAGAGATAAAACACTGGTAAGCACTGTCAGTGTAATTTGGTATCTTGACTGAAGTTTAACTAAAATACCCAACTGTTCAACTAACTCACAGTCATTTTTAATTACAGAATGTCATATTCAAGTTAAGTCTCAATTTTACAGCCCACTGCATTAACAAAAGGTCATTCTTGGTCACTGAATATTAGGATCCATCAAAGTGCTTGGTCTTATGGCATGGTTTGGATTTAGATTCAGAATTAGAAGCTTTAATCTGGTCGTTTTTCTTTTTCAAATCACCATCTATTCTTCAAAGCTTATATTTGATTTAGGTGTGGAAAACCATTTTATAAATGTTTGCCTGCAAGTCCCTTGGAAGGAAAAGAAAACATTTTGAGGGTCATATTTTCTCTAAGAGATTAAACGAAAGCGGAGCTGCTGTTCAAAACATTTTTAATCTAATTTTTCCCCTCTTCCCTTTACAATTCTCATTATTGTTCTATAATGTATTTGAGATCTGCCTCAACACCTTTCCCTCTGAAAAGCTCTTTATTCATTCAGAGAAGTGCCACCCCCTGCTCCCACTTTCCCACTGACTCAGCAAGGCAGCATGAAATAACACTGCTTCAATTTAGACTGCTCCTCCAATAACTAGATAGAGTTCAAAGGGTGCTTAATCTCACCTGTCACTCAAACGGCTGGGAAGGAAGGCCGACATGAATGAAGAACAAAACGGCAGCTGCAAGTGTGTGAGGGATAGCAGCGTGTTGAGGTTGAGCCGGAGGTCTTTGATTACTTTTCTCAGCTGATGTATGCCGTGGATTCATTGTCCTCTTTAGAGAGCACAGCTTGAGTTATCTGGTGATTTTTACCTCCCGAGTTATGCCTCCGTCCATCACTTCCTGTTATATTTAACAAAAATTTTTTTTGACTGTAATTAACATGTATTGGATTGAATTCATTGCAAAAACACAACAGTAAAAGCAGGGGTTGGCAGTTGTCAGTCTTAAACATGACAAAGAGTCTACAGCCACTCTGGCTCTCATGACCCCCAAATTACTTCAAATTCCCCCAGAAGCGTCTCTCCGGCTTGTCCATAGTTGATGAAGCTGTGACCCAAATCAAGCAGCAGAGAGCAGATCGTATGGGCAGGAAGTCAGAAATGGCACAGAGAATCTGGTAAATTTTCAAAATAAAATACCCCGTGCAGACTCCAGACACTAAACTGCTCATGATGGGAATTATGGCAGGTATTTGGTCATAAACAAATTAGTGGATACATTTAGATCTGATGCTAAAAAATTGTCCCGAGAGGAACATGAAAGTTCATACCAACTTAACCTATCCAATAGTTGTTGAGACATTTGACGTGTGACATTAATGTACTGCTTTTGTCTTCCATCTGTCTGTGACGGCGCTATGTTATAATTAATACTTAATACTTAATAATTACATTAATGTCGGCTAGCCTGCATTACTTACATCAAAAAATATAGATTCATGTTTTTATAATTTGTAATTTTGTAATTAGGTATGTACATCAGTTAATACAGTGAGATTGTAAAAGTAGGACTTTGCCCAGGAAAGAGGTTTATATTTTTTGTACTGCAATCAAATTTATATTTATATTTTACACATCTCGAGGACACCATACCATATTTTCATCTCAACCGCAATTTTTTGTCTCTCCAGTGAAGCAGAAGCTCACATGCTTCATGTACGTCATGATTCATTTGTGAAATTTCACTTGGTTGCATTTTGCTTTTATTGATAAAAGCTAAAGCAGCTTTTCCACCTCAGCCATGCATAAAAACATTTTTGTGATATTTTAATAATTTTTTTCAAGTTTTAGCACTTTTTTCCTTTAAAGCACAACTTAAAAATGTACACTTAAAGTCACACACTTTATTGACCCATCCTTCTTTGCTGACCTAATTTAACAACACTACAAAGTCACACTACGTCCACCGGCTGGCCCTGACACACAACAGTCATTATTTACACTGCAGGAGAACCATTTTATAAAAATGTTTTAAACATCTGAAGCGGGAGCTGATGATGATATTTTTCTACAGTCTGCAGTCAAGCACAAATTTCCAGTTTACAATACGGCTCTTTGTTTAGATTTATATTTCAGTGACTCTTTTCATCTATTTGTACATGTGCAAATATATACTCAAGTGAGTATAGTTTTTTTCTTTCTCTTTCTCTTATATTATGCACTTTACACCACCCGTGGCGCTACTATTGGGCCCGGGTGGGCCTGGGCCCCCCCATTTTAGGCCCGGGCCCACCTATTTTGACCCAGGCCTATAGTGAGTAGTGAGTGATTTTCATTCTAGCTGTTCATCCAATAAGCAGCCTGAGGAAAGCTTTGAGTGAAAGCTTCTCAGCCAATCAGCGGCTTCTACCCCACGTGTGGACTCTTAAGCCTGCCCACAGGCTGCATCGTCACAAGCAAGTGATCCAATGAAATGAATGACGTTGGCGCTTTTCAGACAAGCTCAATGAGACAGACACAGACGGTAGCTAGCTATTAGCTAATGTGAAAACGTCAACATGGCAAAGCAAAGCAGTTTGTTTTCATTTAAATTCACCAAGAAACACTCCGAGGAGCAGGAGGAGGAAACTTAAGTAATGTTACGAGTGACGAGTTACGATCCAGCTCGGCCGCCCTCTCCCCATCAAGTCCTCCCGTAGCCACCCCCTCACACCAGCAAGGCAAGTAACAGTTAGGCTAACGTTAACGTTAGTGTCTGGCTGTCTGTATGCACATTTTCTGGAGGGAAAAATAATATTGGCAGTAGGCAGAGGTGACTTATGATAGCGTTTTATGTATGTCTTTGTCTGCTTCAGCACTGAGCTGAGGACAGCGACACAAGAGCCACACAGGTGGCTACTGAGTCGCTGTCCTCAGTGCCGCAGAAAAGCGCTGAAACGGAGATGATTTTTGGCTTTAGCCCTATTCGCATGGGACTAGTATTACCTGGGACCTCTAGTAATTTGTAATAAATGCGGAGGTCGTCTGTGATCTTGATCCCGTGCGAATCTGCCATGTCCCTAATTTGTAAAGTAAAAATTCCACCGCAAATTACCTACCATATTTCGCCAAACACAGAGGTCATTTGATAATATTAGTCCCGTGTAAATTGCAATCTCTGTGATTTGGGGTAGTTTTTTGGTTTTTTTTAAGGTTTTTTGTGTTTTCCGCTCCTTTTTTTTTTGCCTTTTTCCCGGTCGAGAATTATGGAGGCTGCTTGGCAATTATAAATGAAAGTTTTGACAGCATTTTGGGTGCAAATTCAGGAGGCTCATCTAGGTACACAGCATGGAGACACAGACGTGGTGGGGTAATTATTACTAACATAAAGTCCCCAGGTAATAGGCTACTAGTCCCATGTGAATAGGGCTATATTTTAACTGGCCCATCCAGTTTTCTGGTGGCCCACCCGCAATCAAAATCCTGGTGCCGCTAGTGTTTTACACAAACTACACAGAGAGTTATTGAGATCCAGGGCTTAAAACCATAGTAGAGGAATTCAAACTGCTTAATAAATAGACATTTTTCAAAATAATATTTTAACAGAAAGGCAAATGACTGTGTAAACTGGTGAAAAAAACAAACCAACAGAGTAAGGGTGATGCTCTTTGGGTCATGGACAGATCAGGGAATACACAAGTAGCTGTTAGAAAGTAATGGAGAAAAACTATTAGACTCCAGATCCTACTTTTATGACAGTGGCTTATTCATTATATAAACAGGCAGCTTATTTAAAGAGGAATGTCTGTTCAGACGTGTTTTGTATGTTCATTTGTAAAATATGTCTTTCTTTACCCTCCAATTAAAAAAGTTCAAGGGTGGAGAGAGCACCATTAGTACAAAAAATATATATTTTTTAGCTCCTTTATTTTAAAATAATTCAAAGAAGTCAAAGTGACAAATTGCTGTCTCGAAAACCATAGATGGAAAGGTATTAAAGGAGCTCTTCTGAGAACAACCTTTAGTAATCATATAATTACCATCAAAGCTCCAATGGTGTTGCATCTTAGTGGTAACCATTTATACACTAACTAATGCGTCTCCAGTTTTTTTGTGGAAAAGAGGTTCAAACTATGAAAAAACATTATAATTATGTGGCAAATATTTTATTATAAATCTAGTGACAAAGAGAAGATGCCCTCCATCTCTTTCAATGGAGTCTCTTCCATTGGAGTCATGTTAAGACGTGATCTCTTCACAAAGAGACTAATTACTCTCTCAGCACATGTGCAACCCTCTGTCTGGTTACTTTAAATACTAATAGTTACAAATACACATAATACCATAAGCACTACCTGGATTATGTTCACTGGCAACACTTTTATCTAGTCCTACAGTCAGGATGGTGGGTGCAGGTTAGTTTGGCTGAGGTTAAAGAAAGATGGTTGATAAGCTTGAAAAAGGGAACAATGATTTTTTCCAAACCTTACCAAAGTTCTTTGCGCTGAATAAACAAAACCAATTGTCAGTCAATGTTTTTTGTTGTTGAACAACATCATTTGGCAGCATGATGTTCATTAAAAAACAATGTATCTGGAACAGATAATGTACTATTCACGGGTACGAGTCAGAGCCCTGTACCGGACTGTTTTCTTCATCCTGCTCCCACTCATTCCCACTGTGTGTGTCCTAGAGATGTCACAACAACTGATATTCCGGTACCAAGTTGATGCCAATGTTCTGAAAACGTGACGGTAGGCTACTTGTTTTCTACAGTACCGTATAAGTACTGTGGAATCAATTCTTCCCGACCTGACAGGACACCTCCTGTACAGTCTAATGACTGTCGCACACATTCTGCAGAGGAACACAGTGACAGACGCTCTATGGCGCAGGTACGCTGTTTATTTTACCAATGCAGACCAGTCAAAGCAACAGTGAACAGCAGCGAACACATCAGCTGGTGCCGATGTCATTCGGTACCACATTGGGTTCAATCGTTTTTATTGGCTACACGGCTCACCTGCTGTTGTTAATGCGGGTGAATGAATCTTTTACTGCCGAGGAAAGTCAACAGAGACACAAACACAGAGACAGAGAAGCAGAGAGGCGCGGCACTGGTACTGTTGTATGTGTGTGTGCGTGTGTGCGTGTGCATGTGTGTGTGAGACAGACAGAGAGTGGGTGTATATGTGTGCTTGTGTGTGGAAAAGAGTACTGAAGACAAAAGCAAGGTGAGCAGATTAAAGTAGTTTGTGAGTTAAATAGTGAAATAAGTAAATAAGAAAACATCTATTAGAAAAATGAGCCACTGTCTTCTGTCGTTTTGTCTTGTTTCTATGTTTCCTTTTCAATCTTTTATCCTGGTTTGTTTTTTAATGTTTTATCTAAAATGATGCATTGCATTTTTACATTTTTTTCAGATGATTTTAATAAAAGGAGTGTATATTTACCGTGGTATCGAATCAGTATCGTGAATCATGAAATTTCACTGCTATTGGTATCGACTACTAAATTTGCCTAGTATATGCTTTGCTTTGCTGTTGTTTTGTAAAACCCGCTTTAATCCTCCTCTCAACTTCAGTTGTTGACTCTGAATCCCAATTCCAATGCAGTCCTCTATTACTATCATAAAGTAATATGTGTCAATATCTGTACTCATAAATATAACTTGTTCTGTAAACGATTCCTCATACTCTTGTGAACAGGCTTGGGCTGTTCTGTGAAGAGTTTTCTAATAAATATAACTATTTCAGATCAACCACTGCAGTATCAATTAACAGGTTCTTGCTTGCTCCCCCTAAGCACCACCCATGTCCGGATTAAGCCCCCCCCCCTTCCAGAATACAAATACAGATAATTAACTTGGTTGTGAACCTATCGTGATGTCACCCATTGATTTGTGGAGTATCGTCTTGAAACCTGGAGTTTGGCCAAGTTTTTTGACAGTTTGTCGAAGCCAGCGGAGCTGACGTACTGTGAGTTGATCGGTAGTACACTAAAATATGTTTTTGAAACAATTTTAAATGAGAAATGGGCAAACAGTAATAGATTCTTACTTTCTATTTGATCAGAGCTGGACAGACTCACTGTGAGTGACCTGTCAATCATAAGGCAGTCCCTCCAGAAAACGACGCATACATTGCCGATTGCCACGCAAAATACGCAGGGCTTGCATGATTTCATAATCCCTGCATTTTCGTTGCAAAAAAAGTCACATATCTAAGCAGAAAGTTGGAAAATGTTGCGTTTACTTCACACAAGAGCAGCCATTTTCCCATGTCGCCCTGGGAACGTTATGAAGTGACGTAATTACGCGACGTGAACATCATCAAAAAGCTGCAAACCCCGGGATGAAGCCGCAGTTTTTGCAAGTTCCCGCAATTTCATCGCATAAAATTGCATAAATATCCCGCATATTCCATCGCATTTTTTAAGAAAACATGCCGCATAATCAAGGTTTTTTGCCCGCAACAATCACAAAAAAACTCTGCGTCTTTCTAGAAGGACTGATAAGGTAGCCCCACCCAAAAGCTTATGCGGCTTTATTGTCTATTTTACTCTAAATGGGAGCATAATTTACTAAATGAACATCATGCTGTATGGAAGAAGATGTGAAACTACTGATTGAGACCATAAACTCATTAGGAAACTGTTTACTAGTTCATAAATCAAGTGAGAAGTTGGCTCATTCTCTGTTAGAGTGAATGGTATGGGTGTGTTATTGCAGCCAATGGAGCTCCACCTGCTGGTCATTACATAGAATGCAGGTCTGTGTTGGCTTCAAAAAAAGCTCTGACCTTTATATATACTGTCAATGGATGGAACAGATCCAGATAATGGTATTCTCCCTCATCCCTATTGTACTATGACCGGTGAAAGCGGAACCTACTGTAAACCCACTCAGGTTACTTTGCAGGGAGACCAAACAGCAGACCTAAAGAGTTAGAGACAATACACTATGAAATCAGTCAAACAGGCAAAACAGCACTAAAACACTGCATAAGTCTAAAGACTACTTCTTCAACTAATTTTACATTGGGGGCCATAAGTGTGGTGTAAAAAATCCTACACTGGCTTTAAGCTGTCTTGACTCAAATAATGTAAGCTCTAAAGTGAAAATAATATAGTTCATTTCACTTGGCTTTAGTGCTTACAGCATTGTATTTCACTGCAATATTTACGATCACACAGCTCTTATATGTATTACTGTATCAATGAACTAAAACCCCCAAAATTGAAGTTGGAAGCTTTCTATGCATCCAACAGTCTTTACTAATGGACAGCCTATTATGTGGAGTGTAGGATCTGCATTAACAGAGCCATACCTTTGTCTCTGTGCGTGCTTCAACTCCTTAAGACCCATCATTCCTTTCTGTCGCAGCCTGATAAATCAGGCCACCTAATCAGTGTATAAATATTCATGAGTCCAGCTCAGAGTGCTTTTGAAGGTGTAACTCTTCACAATAGCTTGGCGCACAGCCTCCAGTGGGCCACAAATCCTGGAGAGCACAGTGGCAAAGTTGAGAGGTGAGGGAGAGGAGTGCGGCTGAATTCACCCTTTTAGCATTTAGAGTAAGTTTCTCACATGGGAGCACCCTCAACTCTTTTTTTTAAAAATCCCCCAAGCGTACTTTTCTCTCATTCATTTCCAAGATTGAAATATGAGGTGTCAAAACATGAACAATTATGGAAAATCATAAATTTGTGACCAATTTGGAAAAGGGAATGAGGTTGTCAGCTATCTGAGATGTATGCGTTTTCAATTTGGCATTTCTTAATGCCTGCCAGCTTCTCTTGCCGTACCGTTAAACTGCCATTTCTCCTTGTACTAATTGAACGCTCCCCCCGTTCTCTGCCCACGCCATCATGTATTGCTCATCTATCATTGTTTGTTGGGAGCCAGTGTGGTTGTCCTTTCCACTGACTTTGAGAGAACACTTCATCTTATTTGTTTGTTCCCTGACATGGGAATGATGCACTCGACCAGGCTGGCCATTTAGAAGCTGGGTACCGTTCAAGAACAGCCTCCTTTATCATCTTGTGTTACCAAGCGCAGTGGCTTTGTAAAGGACCTGCACAATGAGGTCATTTGTCATTTGTAAAGTAAAACTATTTACCACTGGCATCTAATTTACTTAATAGATAAGCTACGGAAAGCGGCACAGACCTGTTCTACGTAAAAGACTGGAAATGATTGCATTTCTCTCCAGCTATTTGTATTTTAGGGATTTTAAGGAACACAGACTAATTCATCTATACTGCAGACGTCAGTGAAGATGATGTTGTGCTACTGATGGAAGGTGACATGTTTCTTCTTATGTCCTGATGAACTGACCATTAACTGACTGTTATGTTTTCTATGTTCTCTGTAAGCAATACACATAATAATAATGCAATATAAATAATAAAAATGATGTAATAAAAAAAAACAATACTTAAAACATGCTTTACTGGATGGATAATAAAAGTGCAGGAAACAAGGTTATAACCCAATATGAATAGAAAAGAAAAGAACATAAGGGAAGTTTGAGATTCATGCTTTACAAGAATATAAACTAGTTTAAAAAAGTTAAAGTCAAAGACATAGAGTGCAGGTACTTACAAAGTAATGACTTGGCACTGGAATTTGACTTTTACCTAACCTTAAACCTTCTTTAACTGACTTTTTGGGCCGCTTAGGGGCTGTGGGAACAAGTTGTGAACACAACATTAATTATGACCTTTTAACTTGAAAGTGTTAGCAACAACAGTTACTTACTGACACATCCAGCAGAACAACAATATCATTCACTGGGAGTCTGGCAAATGTAAGTCCAATATTCATTCTCTTTTATTTCTGTTCCAGGGTAGCTACCAACTGTTGAGGGAAACGTCTGGTTGCTAAATGCTCCACTGTGTTCACCAGCTAGTCTCCAACTGTGTCAGTCTGCTGTTAGGTGCTGGCCAGGTTGTGAACAGTGGGTTTTTATGGTTTTATGTTTGTTTGTTTATCAGAAAACACCTGCTGCAGCTAGGAATCAATGCTATGAGACCGGTGAGAGTTAAAAAGTTAAAAGTTGTCTGGCAGATGAGACTCCCCTCTGCATCTACATCACCAGATGCAGATTCGGGTGATATTACTTTGTAGGTTCATCACCAGACCTTTCACATTGTCTTTTGATACATTGTCATTATAAAAACATTAATTATAGTTGCTTTAAACAAGTGCTTCCAGTTGCCTAAACATGCTTTAATTGCCAAGACACTGAGAGTGAATATTTTGCAGGTGTTCAGTATGATCATTTCACAATGGCAGTGAACAGTTTGCAGAAACCCATCTTTGTCATGTAGATGAAAAAAAAAAGGTAATTTATGCATTATGTTGTCTCCAAAATATATTTTCTAGCCCAGATTATTTGTATGTGTAATGTGATCTTTAGAAGACAGGGTTAGACCAGCAGCATTAACGTTTTCTTCCTGTTCCTGTACAGAAAGGGTTAGGCCAAACAGTAATAAAAGGTATGTAATAAAATCTGTATCAGTCCCAGTCTGATAACACCTCACCCAGGTAGAGATAAAGCCTGTGACCTTTAAAGTACAAGAGCACTCTGTACTCTTTCCACCTTGAGCATGAGGTTGTAAGGTTCGAACCTCATTTACGCTAACTGCTACAGTACAATAAAGGCTGCTGCCACTCTCTATGTAAACACTGGTAATTAAAGCTGGGTGATAATGATTTGTAGAGAGCAGAGTCTCCGACTGGTGCCTGTCTATTCCCTGCTGATTTGAAAACAGTAAAGCCTGCAGAACAGAAAGGTTTTACTGATCTTTTTCGACTTACTGTATTTCCAGCTCTCAGAAACGAAGAAAATATAGCAAAGCACCAGGTAATGTCAGCTCCTTATCCTCTACAAATAGCAATTCAGCTGATTTTCAAAGCTGCAAGTATGATTGGCACCTTTGCATGGCATTTAGAAATAGTCCTGCAGCTTAAAACCCGCCCACCGGGTTTCTCAGCATTATGAAGTGTCTGTGCATTAAGGTCACTGTTTCGATCAGGGTTGTGGCTCCAGGGCTGTAGTGAAAGAAAAAATCCACTCTCTTTTCTCAGTCTCTCTTTGTTTCTCTGATTATATTCATTCATTGTTGCCAGGACGGTGGTGTTTTTATTCTGACAGTTTGTCCTCTCCCCTCCAGGAGACAATGTGGAGGCGGGGCCAGCACTAATCAAAACTGCAGGGCAGTTCTTTGCAGGATCCAACGGTTCCTCTGAGGAACAGAAGCCTGGGATGGAGGCGAGGTGACCTCGGATGAAACTAGCTCAACCCCCGACCACTTAGACTCGCTCAGGGCAATGAAGCTGCAGCCAGGCAGAGATGGTATGAAGGAAAAAGGAACTAACTTCAAGGACAACACAGATAAAGTGAGCGAAAGTCAGGAAACATTGCTTTAGGAGTTAGACTGCATGTGGGGAAGTCATACAGCTCTGTTGTTGGATATTTTCTCATTAACATCCATGTATTGGGTCAGAACAGGCTGAAAGGGCCGGTGGCGATATCAACTTAACTCAGACATTTATTCCAAATAGACATTGTTAAACACTGAAAAACTGATATTCACAAGGTAGTTCAAATTTTTCAATAAAGTTGAAATTATATTACTATTAAATGAATCAGATTACATTAAACAGAGTAATTCTGAGATACACCTATAGGCAATGGAATATATAGGCAATGAAAGTGACTACTGTGCACAATGCAGACATCTGTCTTTGGCTCCACCACACAGCATTAATTAAAGGACCAGTGTGTCGGATTTAGTGGCATCTAGTGGTTAAGTTTCAGATTGCAACTCCCTCGCTTCATCCTCCCCTACCAGGCGCGAAGGAGAAACTATGGTGGCTGCCAGGCGTGGAGCTGATGGCACATTGCACAGGGGGTGAGCACCTGTAGTGGGCCCTTAAAAGTGCTCATGGAAAAGCCTTTAAGTTGGGAGGGTGGAACAGTGTGCTATTTCACCACCATGTACAGTGCCATGGATTTATCATTAAACAGCAAAATGCTGATATTTAAGCATCACAACTTCTGATTCTGGTTATTTTAAAACCATGATCAGATAAAGGATAAAAAAGTAACATTCGCTGATGTTGGATGCCCATACAGCCATATAGCCTGCACAATACAGACACATAGTCAACCCTACACATGACAACAAATTGGGCTACAAGTGTGCAAGCAATGTGTGTTCTGACATTAACACAATAACCATCAGACAACAGAAGCAGCAACAAACAACATTATGCTTTAAAAAGACCAGATAGTCAGCATCTACAACAAACCTGTCATCACAAATAATGGGTATGAAACAACTTAGCAACGATGTTTTCATCCAGCAGCTGTCAGTTTGAAACCAATCCAACAAAAATGACCCGAATCCACTGCAGCCTGTATGAAATGTCCAAATACTCCAACACGTTTCAACCTGACAAACCCGACATGTTCCACCACCAGCATCATTATCACGGTTGCTTTCAGCTACCTGCATGGAGCGAGCTTCTTGCTAACATTTTCACCCGCTTGCCTGTAGAGCTCACAGCAGGACTCTGTCAGACATGGAGGGTTGGGTTGTTGAGTGAGAAGAAGTTTGTGAACACGAAGCCACAAGATTCTTCTTCTGCAAGATAAAAAGAAATACAGCAGACGGCCTGCAAGCTTTTAAAACTCCCGGTGCTGAGCCTGCACACATCCAAGTCGCCTCAGAGTGGCTGGCGGGGGCCTATTAAGGGGGCACTAAGGGGGGGAAATCAGTGACAATACTAACAGGCCACAGTGTCCCCGCTGGTGTTGGCTGCTGCGTGCCGTCGAGGGCTCGCCTCTGCTCTGCAGCAGACAGACTGATCTGAGTCTGACTTGATCGTTTTTTGCTGCAATCAAGACACACAAACAAACAGTTTGTTAACAGTGATAACGGTGGTATATTTACTTCATTTCATAGTCATTTCTGAAACAATGGGTCCTTGATTTCAGACTGAGGTAGACAAAAGCATACTGATTTGCCGTTGGAAATCACTGTTGCTAATTAAGTTAAAGTTAGCTTTATAGATAGAATGCTGTCTTTGGCTTACTTTTTAATGTTTCCAGCTGACACATTTTAAGAGCAATGCAAAACCGGACTAATATATAATAGGTATGTGATTGCTACATATCGTGCTAATCTAAGGTAAAACTACATGTCCCATAAAGTCAGCATCCGTACCAGATGATAATCCATGTGGAGGACGTAAAGACACAGCACTATACGTATATCATAGTGTACAGCTGGCGAGTCCTAGTTTTATCAGTGTATTTAATACCAAAAATGTATCTAATTTTGAGCCTCTTAGGCGGCTTAGCTTACGTACTTGTTCGCATTTTTAAACAGTGTATTTCACGTGTAAAGTTACAAGAGTAAAAGCTCACTGGTGTGTTTGGCAAATGTAACGCTATCTCACTTAACATTCGAGGTTATTGGACTTATAAACTTCCCCAAATCTAATACTCTGATAGCATCCAGGACCAGCTTACAGTTATTTCAGAAGCACACCTTCCGAGCCCTTTCAACACCATCAACGCCATGAACAGTGCCGGGTACTTCATGAAGGATTAAGCCTTCTGGAGCCCTTTACAAAAGACAGACTTTCTCTTCTCTCTATTTTATTGTTTCAATTGTGGTGAAAACTGGGACAATTTGGTAGGTAAAACCCAGACATTTCAGTGTTATAAAGATATTTGTTGGTACTCTGGAACTTGAAACTGGAGACAATCCCAGACAAACTGGGACCTCTGGTCACCGTATAGCTACAAACTAATGTAACTAGTTTATGATGTGCTGCTTGGCGTTGAAAGTACAGCTCGGTAATTAATGGAGAATGTAAGCTAGTTAGCTGCACATGCCAATGACTGCACTCACATTAGAGCAATTAAACCTACCGTAATTTCCAGACTATAAACCGCTACTTTTTCCACACGCTTTGAGCCCTGCGGCTTAAACAATGATGCGGCTAATCTATAGATTTTTAAGGGGTAACGTCCTCCAGGGGGCGCTCTAGCAGGAAGCGCAAGGGCGAGACAGACAGATGGAAGAGATAATGCGCCGAGGAAGACGCTATTCATTCAGTTTGAATTCATTCAGTTCATTCAGTCATTTTGCGCATCATGCACACACCCTCATCATGGAAAACACAAGAAGAAATGCACATGATGCAGCTTTTAAGTTAAAGGCAATCGATCTGGCTGTCGAAGAAGAGCTGCTGCAATCAGGTGAGACGTTGGAGACGGCAGCATTTATTTAATTAAAAATTAAAAAAATCTTTCTGTGTAAATATCTGGACACCTGCAGCTTATAGACAAGTGCAGCCTATATATGTAACAAATTTTTTTTTTTTTTAATTTAGTTGGTGCGGCTTTTATTCAGGTGCGCTCAATAGTCCGGAAATTACGGTAGTTTAATCCATTCCTTACACTTGCTCTTGTGTGCATGCACCTTGCTTCATTATTTTGAGTAACCCAAAGCTCAACAGACCTGCTGTGCCAAGTTATGGAGGCTATGAAGAATCACTGACAGCAAACGGTCAATTGTACTAATTGATCCAAGGGGTCAAGTGAATTTAATTGTATTCCATCAAACACATTTCCCTTCCTTTCTAATACCTAAATACCTCTGTATGCGATTGCGTAATTACTGTCTTCTTTTCAACAAGGAAAAGCAGTGTGAAAGGGTTTTATGGTTACATTTACATACACAGGAGTAATGCTGGTATTTACGATGCTCCTGTTGAGGTCTTATTTGGATTAAGGTGATTATATGAGCCCTTCACACCATTAGATTCAGTGTCTTTGTTGCCATGAGTACAGCAGAAGAGAAGATATCTCTGTGCAGAGCACCGCTGTAGTTTCCCATCCACAGACAGAGGAGTCTGCCAGTAAAACAGCATGAAACAGACACATTCACCGCCCCCTGCCTCCTGGACTGAGCATTAGGCTACACCTTATACAAAGGATAGAAATGATCATCCTAAGAGAGGGCGGAGGACTGGGCCTCTACTTAAGTTCAAGGTGTTCAAAGCTTGGTATTTTTTATTGTGACCATGCATTCACCCTGCTAAAACCCTAATACTTAATGCAGCTGCAAACAGTTGTTTATCCTTTTCTACTCACTCCTCTTACTTGGTAGGTATTAAGTGGTAAAAATTGTGTTCTTATCTAAGGGCTTCATCCTCTAAAGTGCATATAAAGTGCCATCCTAATGGGTAGACAAAATCTGTCCCGTTTCAATGGCTCCTTAAAAGGCAGATAAGAGACATTCTACAGCCTTCCAGAATCTGGAGGACACAACTGGTGTGCTTGGCAATAAGAAAAAAGTACTTCTCATCAGTCAGTGGTAAATAAAGTACATCACGCAAGCCACGTGTCACCTCCACTGTTTTCTCTCCAGAGACCTGGGTATAGTTTTGTTTTCCAATAACATGGTAGTGCTATTTACCAGTTGTCCATCATTCCTTGAACTCCACCATCAGAACCTTTTCAAGAAACCCAGGTATCATGACACGTGTCCTACACACAAAAATGTCTTTTGGAATAATTATTGAGCCCCGAAAGTCTTTGAAACAAGTGAAAGAGCAGCATAATTATTTCAATGTTTCCAATACAAGTAACTCTTTTCTTACAAGATTTTTCAGAAATGAGTGTTGTAAAACAGGAAGGATTAATGTGGATTGCTGCACAAGCAACATTTTTTGAAACAGTTATTTATACTTAATAGAGGTTTAAAAACCACTTGAAGGCAACCTATTGGTGAAACTCTGAAATTAACTTTATAACTTGACATTGAGTATCTGAATGCAGAGTGTTCAGATGTGTTCCAGTGTCACACTACATACTAATTCTAAGCATGTTATGAGTCTGTATAAGTTGTTCATACCATAAAAGTGACACAATAATGTACACCAATCAGCCATATCTGGTTATCATGGCTCCTGTCAGTGGGTGGGATATATTAGGCAGTAAATATACATTTTGTCCTTAAATTGATGTGTTAGAAGCAAGAAAAATTGGCAGTGTGAGGATTTGAGTGACTTTGACAAGGGCTAGATTGTGATGGCTAGACGACTGGGTCAGAGAATCTCCAAAACTGCAGCTCTTGTGGGGTGTATCCGGTCTGCAGTGGTCAGTACCTATCAAAAGTGCTCCAAGGAAGGAGAAGAACCAGAGACAGGGTCATGGATCGGACCACATGGACAGCCATCGCTCCCCACAACAGATGAGCAACTATAGCTCAGAAAGGTGGCAGAACACACAGTGCATCCCAGTTTGTTGCATATGGGGCTGCATAACATTATGACCACCAGGGTGCCCAGGTGGTCATAATGTTATGGCTGATCGGTGTATTTTCAGTATGACTGTCAGTAAGCAGACAAAAACAGTATTTTTGAGCGTGCTGTTGATAAACACAATAACAATACTTGTCCCACATGCAATGCACAAAGGAAATGCAGAAGCTGCTATAGTTACAGCTGAAAACAATAAATTGTGAACAGAGGAGAGACAGCTTCAGAGAGATCTTGCAAAACAAAATTATAAGTATCTTTAAAAAAAAAACATTTTGTGTTCCTTTTTGTGAAGTGCAACTGGCAGTGGTATTCTAAAATTGCAGTTTGATAGCAGATTGACAGCATCAGTAATCTACTGTTAGTACAAAACTGTGAAGTATGTTGATTACGTATACCTACTGCAAAAACAGTATATTTTTAAAGATAAGTACAGAGCACATACAAGAAGTAGTGTGGCTTTGGGATATGGCATTTGTCTGTGTGAATGTTCAGACGAGATTTGAGGTCCTCTGGAGGACACACCTTTGTGGAACATGTAAATGGTAAATAGACAGTAATTATAAAGTGCTTTACAATTTTCCTCCCATTCACACACACACACAGATGACCTGATCGCCAGGACAAAATTTAGGTTCAGTGTCTTCCATTCCTTCAGAGCGCCTGAACTAGGTCGCAGCTTATTAGAAGTAAGAAGAAGAAGTTTGCAGAAAGGGCAGACCTGTGTGCGAGTCAACTAATATGAAAACTATTCTAAGGGAAAATTGAATTCCCTCTTCAGCACATTTACAATGCAGTGTTAGACACAAACAAAGCCTGTGTTTACAGGCAACCTGATCTTAGACTATACTGCGTGTTGGCAGAGGGAACACACTCAGAACAGAATATAAAAGAGAAGAAGAATCTAATTATTTTTCGCCTTTTGTCAAGGTCTCATTAAGTGTGTTCTTTTCTAGGCTTAGCTTTAAAGTGTAATATGTAAAATTTATGCATTAAATGTCTAAAAACAACTACACCTATGTTAGATGTTGTTGAGCTGCGTAACGATGTTCAAACCCAGAGAAATCACGTCACGTAAGTGCCTGTCAATGGCGTCATATTCCCTTCACCCCACCTGCTATAACTCTTGAGGAAACATAGGGAATACGTCAGAGTGAGTGACGAAGGTGCCTAAATGTAATGTGACTAAATCTTTAATACATTACCTCGTCTGTGAACATATCTGCTTGAGTCACAACTCCACGATTCCCACGTTACCTCATGAAATCATCAAACGACATCTTTTGCTATTGAGATCTGACATACTGTGTGTTTAAATCAGAGGCACCTGCTGTCAAGTGCCTCTGTGTGTGCATCGCTGTAACATTCACATAATTATTTAGAATTGTGCAGCTGACATAAAGCACTGTCTGCGGTTCCCTGTAGTTGCTCGTGGAGTCAGGCTGTGATCTACAGTATATAATATCAATATGATACGCTTCATAGCCCACCGTTTGAGAATGGCATTTCTGAAAGCTGCAGTTGTAAGATGTTGTTGTCACACCATAATATGATATGAAATGCTGCTTAATGTCTAATGTCAACATGCCAGTCCCTCCGGCTCGGGGACGCAGCTCTCTGGGACTCCATGGAATCTGGTGACATTTCAATGGATTGTTTATCCCAGAAATGCCTTTCCCAGTGCAGGAGGGAAAAAAAGCCAAGATATTTCACGGTGAGTTCAGCCCTTGTGAAAGGAGAGTGCGGAGCAAGTTTGAAAATCTCGAGCTCCTTCTGCAAACCACGGGGGGTCGTCTCAGGAACATATTAACATATGAATCAGTATGATAGGACTGAGTCACCCCTGAATGAAATATGTGATGAACCATATGAGGTCTGCTAACGAGGTAGAAAGATAGAGGTGTGATGAAAATACGAAAATTCAGTTTGGAAAGAAGGAAGCGTTGCTGTCACTTATTGAAAAGACTTAAAAAGGATGCAGAAATGTTTTAAAGTCACTGTAGTAAGACATAAAATGCAACGGTGACATTATAATGAACAATACTCATCATGTTTTAGAAGATAGTAGTTTGCTCTGCACCAAAATGTAGCTTTTTGTGAAGCATTATGGAATATGATTTGAAATAGACATTTCCCAACATTGTGTGGTAGTTGTATAAGTGTGCTTTTTCGTGATAAAACCAGTTTGTACACCTCAGTCATGCCAGAAAAAACTGCAAATTGTCCTTCTACCAGATGAGAACTTCCTACATCCCTCTGCCAATTTGCCTAAATCATTATTATTATCATTATATATTTTGGTATCAGTTAATGGTTACTAGCAGCTTGTATTCAGAACTGCTCAGGGAAGTGTGGAGCCTCTGGTCATTAGTGTGATTATCAGCAGGTGTGCAGATTCCAATTAGTGCGCACTACCTGAGAACATGCAAAGACTCCACAGACTGCTTTGTAGCCTATCCAAAAGAAATGACTCCGAAAAGGCAGCAAGACATTTTCCAGGCCTCTCATTACAACGTGTAAAAAGGAAAACACACACTTCTGCATTTTAGCACTTCAAATCAAAATTACACCACAATGGAAAAGTGTAAATGTGTTTCACTTCCTCTTTTAATTCTTAATCCGTGTGCAGACTCCTTGTCTGTTTGTTGTCTCTTTCTCTCTATTTTCACACAGAGCATCAAACTGAAAGTCAAGGAAAAATTGCCTCAAAAAACAGAATGCTGGCCAAATAAGACTCGCCAACAATGGCTGAAGCACTTCATTAATTCACAAAGAGAAATTTACATGAGAAAAATGTAAAGACATTTACATTTAGAATTTGTTAAGTGTGTATGCAATGGTGTCGTGCTTCAATACAAAATAACCTTCTCAGTGCATGAAAACAATCTACCATTTTCAGTATGTTTCCAGGCAAAATGATTATTTTATGATCCCTGTGTCTCTATTATTGATTTCTGGACGTCTACAGCATATTCAATATTATAGTCACTTCAGAGGAACTGATAGTA
Source organism: Dicentrarchus labrax (assembly GCF_905237075.1). Taxonomy (NCBI): domain Eukaryota; kingdom Metazoa; phylum Chordata; class Actinopteri; family Moronidae; genus Dicentrarchus; species Dicentrarchus labrax. Next base: position 1,900,064 of record NW_026136707.1, on the reverse strand, counting down.
ATCACTAATTCAAGTACACACTGCAGTAAACTACTCCTTCATTGATACCAAATTACGAGTATGTCTGAAATAATGATTAAATATATTGTAGCATTCATTTTCAAATACTGGTGTTAATGTTCAGCTTTGTCCGGGGGAGCCTGAGTGTAAATGACCTAACCTGAACGTTTTTGTCTAACAGTGGAAGACTATTGAATTTGCAGGTGAAAGCAATAAAATAAACTAAAATGTTATAGTCAAATGGCTACAGAGGGGGAGTTTTACTACTAAACAACTGAAGTGCTTTTTTCTTGTTGTGGGAGATCATGTTTCATGTGCATTTGGTTGTTCAAACTGGACCTCAGTGGTACAGTGCGTCACTGGGAGATCAAGTGGTGCCACATAAGCCTAATGTTTTGTATATTTAATCACATGAATTAACATTAAAAAGTATTTGGGGAATATCTGGAAACAAAGTATATTTAATATTTAATCCAGTTTGAAAGAGACTAGCAAATGAAGAGTAATAAAATAATGTATTTCAAACTGGCCAAACACAGTAATCATAATTTTGAGCAGCATCAATTAGTTTACGTATATTTTTACACCAGAACCGATGTTTTCTTTATGATGGGGGGAGTGTCTCAGAGCTGTAAAACTATTTATTTCTACATGTAAACCTTTATTATAAGATGTTATATTGGTCAGATGCACAGACCAAACAGGTGACTAGTGTGAAATCCGCACTTGTACCTCTGATGGTTTTTACTTGTTTTCCCAAAGGATATGTAGCACTCTGCTCTGTATGTTGTGATTCGTAGCTGTGTGCCGCCATGCATATATGAGAGAGACAGAATTTGCACATTGCCGCAAGTGTTACTTTCCCTTTGCCAGTTACAACCGAAGGTGCAAGACACTTTGGTTTGAAGTTAGGTGCTAAATATATGACAGCAGAGCAGATACTCCAGAGAGGGCAGAGAACCTACTGCTTCTACAGAAAGTAAAAACACAGTTTTCTTGGGACTAGCTCCATTTCCTGCAACACATCCTAATTAAGGTTAAGTTTGGGTTACAGTAGTACAGGCATTTTCTGGTACAGATAACAGTGTACGTACTTGAAGAAAGTGGATATCATTATGAATAAAATTTAACACATAAGACAAAAAACCAACCGTGTGAGTTGTGAAGGATGTGGTGTTTATATTTACACACAGAAAGTCCAGAATTCTACACGATCTGCTGTGTGTGCTGGTAAAAAGGAAAGTATGACTCCTGATTTTGCCTACTCCTTGCCTGCCTTTGTTTGTATGTATAAGACTAGGTATGACTGCCTGGCTCTTCAGTAAAGACTTTTACATTGTGTACTATGTATTTCTCTGCGCCTCAGTTCAACCCAGAATCGTTACAGCAAGAGGAAGTCCATATGTGAAGAAATATGATAGCTTTGCTGTTGTCAGATCAGCAGAAAGATCAGTGATTGAATAACTTTTGGTGAAACTTTAAAACTTTCTCTAAATGGTTAAAAAAAAAAATTATATAACGGCCTACTTAATACGTATCACTAGCTGCTTCAATCATGTCACACTGGCCTGGATCTGCTTTCAGTCATTAAAAGTGAGGAAAAATGTTCAGTATCAACAGTCAGAAACTTGTAGAAGACAAACATTGCCCAAGTTGAGCACTCACAGTCCTTGCCGTCTCCATGTGTCATCCCTGTTGTGTGGATGTGTATTTTGAAGATGTGCAACTCCTGTGGAGGACACACATAATCTTCACCCCATAGACTCTTCCCGAGCAGATTATATACACAGGTAGCTCAAATGGCCATACCAGTGTATGTATTAGCCCATTCACTACAAACCATGTATCCTTTGCATCACTGCAAACCATACTACTCTGCTCTAGAAAGTGCTTTTTCTGCCACTCTACTGTTTCCACTCAATCCATTAAAGAATTGTAAAAAATAAATACAGTAAATTTACAGCATGTCTGAGGTAATGCAGAGTTTTTGTCATTCTGAACTCAAACTACACTACCAGACAATGATATGTTACAACAACAAAGAACAAATGCAGGCTTCATGTTCACTGTAATGGATGACACAACACTAGAGTCTGACTACCATATACACAGAAAGGAAAGCAAATGGTTGCCTAGAATGATTGGAAAAAATATAGCCGAAAACCTAAAACAGTACACAGTGCATTTTTAAAAGTCACCAAACATGTAAAATATATTTGCATCTAAAACACTTTGTTTGGTTTATATGCTGCTTCAGACCTCACATTAAAAAAAAACTATTTGTTGTAAATGGATTACCAGTGTTGCAAATACTGACATTGGACATGCAAAATCCATAAATCTCATACTGTCATATACGTTTGTGGCATCGCATCAGTTGTTATTTCCTGCTGACGGCCTGGCCACACAGTGCTAAATCAAGGCAGTGCCATCATCTTAGTAGGTGCAAGAAACCATTGTAAGGAAACAAGTAGTGGCAGGTGAAAGCCTCCATTCACAGCCTGACATTCTCCCACTCTGGCAGCAGGGTGACCTTGACGAGAAAGCAAGGCGGCGAGTTAGGGGAAGAAGGGACGGGAGTGAGGAGCCGACGCCAGCCCTCCACTGTGGCCTGTCAGACTGTTATCAATGCTGCTGAGCTACATTTGTGGGCGCGACGGGGAGGGCAGTGGAGAGAGGCAGAGACAGTGATAGAATAACCACAGAGAAGAAGAAAGAAAGGAAAGCGAAGGGGGGGAATTGAGGATAGATGGCGGCAGGAAAGGTGGCTCCAGGAGATGGTGACCATGCAGGGTCGAAGGATGCTGTTTGTCCCCCTTGCCGCCTGGCTGTCAGCCCCACAGTAATGAAGTTAAATGAGGGCAGCAGGCTCGGCAGAGAACGTTCTAGAAATGGGTGATCACTGGTGGCCAGAAGAAAAGAGAGCAACGAAGAAAAGGGTCTGCAGGTGATTGACAGAGTGCAGGAGACGCAGTGCTGCCTCAGTCAATCAATAACTCCTTTCCTCCCAGGTCGAAACCCCCTCACCGGCCTCATCAGCAGGCCCCATCTCTGACCTGACAGGGGCCTCTCTCCATGTGTCATCGCACTGAAAGGAAAAGTCACCTTCTTCTGTCGTTTAATGGGATTCTTTAATAATGGGGAGATCTGGGAGCAACAAAAGAGACCTGCCTTTTCATTCTTTAATGGAGTCGCTCCTTGTTGCTGCCAGAGAGCCAGCAAGACCTGGAGATCGGTGCTTTCATTATTCATACTGTACGGCTCCGGCTTCGAGACAAGGTGACAGGGGCGAAGAGGGAATGATAGCAAAATGTAGTTTTTGTCAGTCCAAATATTTGAATAGTCAGCTAAATTAACGAGCAGAGGAGGTTTGTCGCAGCCAGTTTATAAAACAAATCAGCGGTCAAATTTCAGGTCATACATTTTCTCATACTAATATGTAATTTAGGTGATTTTTACATCCTACCTTCCAAGTCTCAACACCAAATCTGAATTACACAAGATGCAAATCTGAGCATGTGCAACCATGCCCTTACTGAGGAATTGGCCGAGGTTTTATGTCAAAAGCAGATTTGGCATACCTGGTTATTTCTCTCAAGTATGCCTTGTACAAGTTGCAGTAAAGGATCTGCAATTTGTAGGCTACATTATATGATACTTTGGTAACTCTTTTATAGCACTGTATGATCTCAGTAAGCATTGATTAGGTGATTTTCAGCACAAAAGATGAAGACAAAATAAGACCATATTGTAGCAGTTTGTTAGGATCTGCGTTATGTGCTATTGAAATAAAAATAATAATAATAAATAAAAAAGCTTGCTTTGGAGGTAAGGAAATGTTTCAAAACTGCAATTGCTGCGGAGTTGTTATTCTAATCAGAATACATGGAAGGTGGATATCAGCAGTGGTTTAAATTTCTAAAATGATAAGTCATAGCCGATTTTAAACATATTTAAATTGTTCTCAAATGTTTCCCCAACAAACTCGATGATCAGTTCATCAGTCAAAACAACCACCTCATCACCACACAGGAACACCAACCAAGTAAAATCACTAAATTACTGAAGAAACTATTTAATTCAACAAAAAACGTGATGATTTTCACCATACTACATACTGCCCAGCACATGCTCACACATACAGTACAAGCCAACATATCCCCACCACATAAACAGATGCTATTTAAACAAGTGACAAAGTAATGCAACTGATAATAAAGCACATTTGATCGAAGCATTACTGTAAAACAGCTAATGTAAGGAAAGGTTTTTAATGAACAGAATGTGACCCCAGTTAATACGGCAGCCAACTGAGGTTGCCCAGTTGAGAAACCCCCACAATCGGTGCATATGATTGGTATGAACAATAAACTTTTCAACCGGATATAAGTACTACTTACTGTTCTGCACAGACGTGTTAACCAATACATTTTGCGTAGGAGACGTCAAATAATGACCATAATGTCATGTAAAGATGCAATTCTCTTTAAAGTTGTGTTTCTTACCCCCTCCCAAATATTTGTCTTGAGATGTCCTATGTGGACTTCCATGCAGTGTTGCTTTGAACCAATCTACTCTTATTTTCTCTTCTTACGGTCAATGTCTCTGATACAAGTACGTAACTGGACTGTTAAAAGGGTACTAGCCCAAAGGCTTTGACTTTAACATCTACACATCAAAGACAGGTTCTTCTTACTATGTGTCCAGCTTGGTCTCAGAGGTCAGCAGATCCTCTGCAGCTTGGATTCTTCCTGTCCAATTAGTCTGGTACGGCATGAACTTCGAGGGAAAAAAATACAGTTTAATGCTTCTCAGACTGTTTCAAAAGATGAAAAATGTTAGTAAACCTCATGTAAGTCATGTTGAGCATCCATACTGGCCAGTGAATTCATAATGACATATAATGAAAATCAGCTGTTCTGCGTCAAGTTTAACTTTTCCATGATGTTTTAATGTTAAAGTTAGTTAAATTATGAACACCTGCTAAACGCTGCCACCCCAGAGGCTGGTTGGACAGTTTCCTTCATCCTATGATTTAGCTCTATGTTCATCAGATCAAAGAAATGTTTCTTTTGGAAGATGTTCTCTCTTTGATTAGCTAAATCACTGTAAAAGGAGCACATCACAAAAACAATCAAACCACAAATGAGAATTTCCAAGTGAATGCCAGACGCTGCACGGTCCAGCTAAATATTTTTAATTACATTCAAGCGTCTTGAGTTCAGTCGGGCCTGTCAAAACATCCAGCTCTGTCTTTTAGCCCTATGATTACATTTTCATTGAGAACAAGGTCCAATTTGCAATAACGACAAGGGGAAAAAGGTTCTCTTTAGGCCTTGGAGTGACAGGTGGACAATGTAAACGCTATTATAAATCAGAATGATACAACCGAAGTGTGGCTCAAAGCACACATCCCATAGACGTTTCATAAAAATCTTAAACAATACTTTACAGGAGCTATTTTCCTGAGTCTGTGTTCTTTGTTTGTTCCCTTTATTATCCTTAATTTGCCATCCATCCAGCGGTGATGAGGAGTCTCACATCACTTGTTCCATTAACTTTATTGCTAATAATATATTTCATTATGGCCTGTTATTGGAAAGAATATTGCAATCTGCTCATGATAGCTCACGTCCAAAATTGTTAATTAAGTAAATGAATGGTGAAGCACAAATAAATAAAGAAATAAAGAACACAAATTAGCATACCGTAATTGAATGTCACTCTTGGTTATTCTGCTCTTTGAACTGATGGATGGGTACCATCCACACCACAGGCTGTAATGGAAAAGGGAACAACTCCTCAGCACACATACACAAACACAACACTCAGACACAGAGTCACACACACTGGTTATCTCCATGCATTAATCTACAGTATTGACAACAACACTCAACATAACATGAGGACTCTGCAGGCAAACAGCCTGTATCTGATGTGTTTTACACACTTAATCGCATCTCAACAGGCTGCTCTGCTATCAATCAATGGAACGTCCGAAAGATTTATTCCAAAAGCCCAACGGTCACAACTAAAGGAAAATACAATATGAATGAATTGTTTCCACTCAGTGACAATGACACCTTGACCTTTCACTTTTGATATGTTGCCAATCTCCACCATATCAGGGTCACTGTGAATATAAGTAGTAGGGCTGTATATACAAAGCTGACACATTGACACAAGCATTACGGTAAAATAGTCAGGTTTTCGACATTTTCCAGTGTAAACTGTAATTCTTTAGATCGCCTAAAGTCATTTCATATTCTGAGTCCATTTAATTATAGTGGAAAAAAGGAAAAAGTAGAAAAGTGTCTGAAATCCTTTGATTACTTAAAGGTGCATTAATACATTTTGTCCTCTAGGGGGTCGTACATGCTCAACACCATATCACCGGATTATAAAGTTGTTATGGCTAATGTGTTAGCAAACAGTAGCCTCATCAGCAGACGTTTGGAATCTTGTTTCTGTCCACCTCATGAATGTAAGTCCAATATTACAAGTTGATTTCCACCAACTTCTGTCTGCTATTGTTGACTGCTTATTTTGTCCGTCTGCCATTTGGTGTTGGGCAGGTAGCACACAGTGGGTTTATAAAGCGTGTTTGGGCAAAACTGCTACACTAAGGATATTAATAAGCCTTGTAAGAGCAGCAGAGGTTTATGATAATTCTATAGGATTTCAGCACTACAATTTACCCTTGAACATTGTTTTTCTATAAAAATATTGGTTAATGCAGGTTTAAGTGAAGCACTCCCACAAGGGAATGCGACTCCATTAATAAAGGGGCTGCACAATTTAAGAACCTGCAGTAAAAATTTAAAGTTGATAAATGTTCTCATTTTGACCAATGTTCTTTTCATAGTGCAAGCCCATTACTATTGCAGAGTACTATACAGAGCTCCCTCTGCTCTTTAAAGTCTCTCTGCTTCCTCACACCTTGCACCTTGAATCTGAGTAGGAAAAAGTGTTTTATGTGGACAATCCTAAACCTGTGAAGATTATTTTTACACCGTAGCTGGTAAAACTACTCCATGTATTGCTGGCTAGTTTAAACTCTTAACAATGGATCACAGTTTATGAACTTGCATGTAAAGCCTTAATCTGTACAGTAACAATTACAGCTCTCAGAAAAGGATGGTTGGAAGGAAAGTACAATATTTCTCTTTGAAATGTGGTTAAGAGTCTCACAAGAAAAAGTGCTGCATCTAAAAATAATTTAGGCTGATTGCATGGAATACATTATTTTCTATTCGAAAACCTTACCTACTGCAGCTAAATCATGATAAACACCTCAATTTTTCACCTTTGTTATGTTGCCAAACTCTGTTGCCTCCAGATGGCTGTGACTGCACAATAGCCAAACTAAATACAGCCATTTTTAAATGAGAAAAGAATTGTAACTACCCTTGCAGAATTTATAGGTATGTTAGGTACTAAAATGAGCTTCAAAATGTGAAATGACGCCTTCACTACTTGATTAGTAGCCATTCCTGCTGAAATTAAGTTGGCTGTGCCTGTGAATACCAAGCCGCAGGACGTGTGAGCTCAAAAAAGCACATTCGTTTCCCATCCTTCCGCTGAAGTACCTTTTTCAGAGCATCAGTATCGCCGGAGAAGATCACACCCTGTATGGCACCAGCTCCATCACGACTCCCGTTGCCTGGCCTGGAGACAGATTTAAGAGACAAAGGCAGGCGGGATGGCCACAAGGAAAAAAAGGGGCTCTTTGCTAGCGCCTAATGAGGATAAGAAAAAATATGGAGTCTTTTCTTTTCCTTCTTAACTCCTTGAGATGCCTGGGCAGGGGTGATAAAGACAGCGAGAAAAAAATGGAGTTCATTTTATGGAGCAGAGACGAAAGCTTCCAGAAATAGAAAAGTTTAAAGGTGCTGTCGCCTGCACTGATGGACAAATGTGTCAGAACAACCTTCAGCTGCTTCTCTGCTGTTATTGATCCAGGAAAACTGTCTACCTAACTTTATTAAAGAGCTTGCTGCTTCATTTTCTCACAGTGATTTGCCTCTCAGCCCTCTGCTAGTTTTCTCATTTATTTTGCCATCATTTATGTTTTATTGTAGATGAATGCTGTACCAGCTGCCCTGCTCTAAATATTAAAAATTCACCAAAACAAATAAACACTTCAGGAATTCATCATGGGAGCATGTCAACAAACTTAAGAGTTTGAGGACATTTTGACCTTACTTTTAGTAAAGTGGACACTAATACTAACTATTAAACAGATTAATTAAATTAAAGTATGAATGGCAATTCCTCTATAGAGTAGGCCACCCTGTTATTTCACTGTGCAACATTGGGAAATCTGAGTATGTGAAAAAAAAAAATAGAACAACTTCACTTCTCTTTGGCATAGATTGTCCAAGTCTCAGTCCAACCTTTCTGTAGGGATGAACACCATTCTTCCAAAAATATTCTCTTGTTTGGTTTTTCGGTGACAGTTTTAAAATCTCCCATAGGTGTTCATTTGGGCTGAGATCCTCGTGACCTGTATCAAAGCGTGTGTATTCCCCACTCATTTATTCATTTCCTTTAATCTGACATCCATCTGTATACACCCTCAGCTCTGCCAGCGTTTTCTGGCAGCTCAGACTTGAGTTTCTGCTTCTTAGTCTGACTTTTCCAGACAACAGTTATCCTCTCGTGCTATTTGGTGTTTTCAGTGCCATCGACTGATGGATGCCAAGTTAGTGTCGCTGACCTTGTTGGCTGTAGTATTTTTTCTTTTGCAGAGATAAGAGTACAATCTTCTATCTCGAACTACACTCAACTGCACTTTTACAGGTGTGACTGCCAGTAATCCCACCTAACCTTATCCATCTAAGTTACAGTGCATCATGGCCAACAGTTAACCTCAGCTTCAAGTTCCAGCATGATTTCTTTGAGAGCTAGTGCGGTTTATAAGTCTATTAACCTGTATCCATTTCCTCCTGATCTGTCCTGTTTTTCTCTGACTCTGAGCCAAAGCTAGCTGCTCATGCATGTCTTGTGAGTGAAATATTAACCCCTATCATTCCACTCAAGTTGCTCGGTGGTTGACAGTGATGAGCTGAGCTGTACTACGTTATACGCAAGTATGAATGAATGGGTTAAACAGTGTGAGTGCAAGAGAGAAGAAAGAACCGCAAGAGAAGTGTAGTACAGATTCCCCAACACGTCATTTTAGTCTTCTTCCCCACACAGTCACCCCTAACATCCTCCTGGTAAACACTGTGCAGAGAGAGCTACAGGTGCTGTCCTGTCACTTCCAATTAGATGCCAGCTATCCAAATGTAGAGCTCCGTTAAGCAAGTGTCAGGACATCATTAGCAACGGGTCAAACTGCATTATGCTCAGACACCCCAATCGTTATGGCCAAACAGGCTGGCTCGTACACAGCACACAGAGAATAGGTGTCAGGGAGAGGTAAATAAGACTTCACTCAAACATGCATAACATTCCAGGAAGAATTCCCCTCTCAGATAATCGTACAGTGAGCTGTATTCTCCCCTCAGACAACAGCTCAAATGTCCGGCTTCAAGTACAGCAGCGAGCGCTTGAGCAAACACGGTGTCTGGTGAAACTAAAGAACAGGTTTGATGTCCTGCCAAGCCTCGAGGACACAAGGAGTGCTTCACCAGCCGTTTTGCACACAAGTCTCCAAATGTTTACAGGTAAACCTGCTTACTTAACACAGAATAAAGCAAGATGTACATATGCAGTGTAAGATAATTTCTGCACGGCTGCCAGAGCTGCAACAAGCAAACAACAAAGAAAGTTGCAAACTGTCTTTATACATAATATATGGCTTTCAAAGAATCCACATCCGAAGCAGTACTTCTTTGTGTTTTTGAAATGACTTTGTTTAAACAGACAAAACATAAATGATACCTACAAATAATGCACACACAAAAAAAGACATACATTAAAAAAACACAAATTCTTGGATACTAACCTCATTTATTCTTTCATTCTAGAGTTTAGGTGTATTTTTTAGGTTTATTACAGGTATTTCTGTTCCGCAGACAGTATAAATTAGATATATGCATTTACATGTGTAGATTCCTGTTGGTGCATTTGTGCATGCATGTCAGTGTATGTATTTAAATTTTCTGTATAGGTATGGACCTACAGTATAGTGTTGGGAAGAAACTTATGTATGTGTTTTTGTTAACAAAAAAAAAACAGGATCCTTTTGGTAGGGGTGTTTTTCGAGATTTGGGTAGGTAGATTGTGGAAATAGGTGGGATGATCTGATAATTGGGTATTTCATGTATACTGTGTAGTTGGTTATCAAGATAATTTTATTGCATCTATATGTTTATATATACATAAGCAGGGGCCATCACAGTGTGAATATATTAATGGAAATAGAAACTAAGAGTCTACAGTCATGTTAGCAGCTCTGTACTGTACTCCAACGTCAGCATGCTAACTAATGCTCATAATGACAGTGCTAACATGTTGATGTTAAAGGTCCAGTGTGTAACATTAATGAGGATCTATTGACCGAAATAGAATAGAAATATTGTGTGTTTTCATTAGTGTATAATCACCTAAAAATAAGAATAGTTGTGTTTTGGTTGCATTAGAATGAGCAGTTTCTGTCAACAGAGGGAGCGATCCTCTTCAACTGTCTGCCGTGTTTCTAAAGTAGCCCAGAACACACAAACCAAAAACTGGCTGGCTCTTAAAAGGCCTTTCACATTTTTGGTGAGTTCTAAACTTACAAAAAACCGGGAAAGCCCTATCTGCTTGGAACGAAACTAATGAAGCAACTACAAGGCTTGATGCCACTATCCTACACACTGGTTATTATCATAATGTTTTCCATGTTTACCATCTTAGATCAGTGTATTAGCATGCAGTCATATTAGTGAATTCAAAGTGCTTCTTAGAGTATTGTGTAGTACACAGTCAGTGTATAGTACAGAAAGTTCGGTCATAAACCAAAGTATTCGACAAATAGCTAAGTCTGGGGATCATCAAAGTTATTACATGTTATCCTATGGTTAATATGAATCTATGTCAGTACCAAATTCCATGGGAATCCATCCCTACAAAGTTGTCAAACAGTTAGGGCAGTGGCCCATTGCGTAGGGGACAGAGCGAGAAAGTCTGCATATGGAAGGGGTGGATGGCTCCAACAAACACAGGACTTTAATCCAGCAGAGCGCTGTTTGTGTCCTATGAATTTAAAAAGTAAGTCATGTTTTTCCAGTGACGTATGTTAGTTATCAGGTACTTAATGTAACTTAACAGCACCTAACAGGACCTAACCAAGTACTTGTGTCTAAACCTAACCAAAGTGTGACCATTTCAGGTTAACCATGCAAGCTTTATTTTGAAAGTTTAACCAGACATTGCATATTTATTCTTGCTAACCTGACTGCAGAGCCCTGCATGTCCAGAAATAATGCTAAAGGGGTACCTACAGGGTTATATTTAGAAACGGTGGGCCACACAGCGGCAGTACTTGATAAGTTGGGAGTGAGAACGTGTTGGAGGGATACTGGCTACGTTGGCTGAATGACTCAACTTCAAATGCAGCAGATAAAAAAATATATCAAAATGTATTAAACTACATTGATTTCAATCTCCTGTAACAAACATACACTGTGTAATTATCAGATATGCTGAAGTCTTCAAATCCCACAGTTCACATCTGGTCATCGTGTCGTCATCCTGTTGACTTTCCATTGACTTTAGTTTAATTAGAAATAGTTACATCAGATTCTGTGTTTTGCAACGTGGCACACACCTATAATGACATACAATAATCTCAAAGCAGCTATCAGTCACAGAATTCATTAGTAACCATCCCTCGATGTTAAGCGATCCTGTGTTTTGCCTTAAGGCACTTTCCATTAACCTTCAGCTCTTTTTAAAACACACCCATTAATGATAAAATTCCCTCAGTGAAACTTCTTATAACAAATCTATTAGGGCCCAATCCTGTGCATTTCTTCAGGCACGCCTCAAGCTAAACGGTTTTTAGAGCTACCGTCTCTCATTACAGTAGTAAACATTTGAAACTGGATGACCTGTTAACTCAAAAAGCCTGTAAACCGCTTTAGGGCTAAATAATTCTCTCTATTAAATGTGTAACCAGTATAAAGCTGCAGACAGACTTTAACAAATCCAATTTTCTGTATTGTAGAGAAACAGTCCTGTTTCTTTTCTTTGACTGATTACAATGCATGTCTGAAAGTTTGTCAGGACTTTTGATTGTATTTCATAAAACCACTAACACTTTGCATTCCAGGAAAAATAAAAAGGGAGTTACGAGGGAGACAGGAGTCGTTTAGTACTGTCCTTCCTCTGTGTGCCTGCCCAGGAGAAATCGAGCAGAGCAAAGCGAAAAGCAGCGGGATGTTTTGAAATGGATTAATGCTCCCTCCGTTTGAGGTTAACAGCCTGTCGCTGGGCTACCTTATCAGATGGCCAAGATCAATGGCACAAACACATCCGCTCCCCGAACAATCTGCAGTGTTGCTGGACACTGCACTGAGAATGAAATAAAATCATTATCCAGCAGCTCCTGAAGCTATTTTATACCCATTTGTCTTCTGAATCTCACACAGCGTAAAGAGCAACATCTATTGACCTGTTTAGTAAGACTGATATTCTCGTTGGAAGACAGTTTCAAAACCTGAAAACACGATGACACCTGACACAAAAAAGAACTGAATCATTTTTAGATATGCGATCGGAAAGGTTCTGGCTGATCAAATATTGGCTATGTGGACTGTGATGTTTATGGGCATATTACATTTCCTGGCAACAGGTACCGGACTTTAGTCTGTACAAAGTAGATTTTCATCAGTGAATTCTTCCAGTTCTCATGCACCAGCATGTTAAAACTCTATCCAACCAAGCATTTATAAATAAGTACTGGAACATTATAAGAAACGCAGGTATCATGGTCTCTGATAAAATAGGCCATTTCCTGCTTGAACACAAAATGAGGAAAAAATGAGTCTCTGTTTGAGGTACAAAATGTGTTGTATGCAAAGCCTGTGCATGAGAGCTTATAATTCTGGTCATTTCTCCAAAACACTCTGTACATAAATAATCTGTACAGAGCCCAGCAGGTCTTTTTTTGATCATCTGTACAAATGGATTACTATTAGTATTTCTTTCTATTACAAATGAGGAATTTGTACCCATAAATTTATATTACTAGCATGATTTCTGCCCCCCAGATGTTGCATATGCATGCTATGTCTAATGTTAGTTAAAGTTTTATTCCAATTCAGGCCTGGGTTTTTAGCCAAATATCAGGAAATGTTATTGCTGGGAAGTTTGAGTGTTATCTTTGTATATACTTGGGTCAAGAGGTTTTTTTTTTTGTTGTTGGTTTTTTTTTTTTATATTTAAATAAAAGCTATTGCACACCTCTTAGGCTACCAGAGTGCAAGACTCACTAACAGGTTGTGCTGGTATCGAGTGGAAGCAAATTAAAGCTTTATGTTTCCAAAATATGAAGTTTCAGGCTGATTACATAGGAAACAGTGGAGTGATTTACCCTATATCCCGCGATAATTCTGTTCATTGATTGTAATTATGTATTATTTTCCCAGTAAATAAAAAAAGACCAAGAGTCTGCAGCCATCTGTGATTACTCACAGTGGTGCTTTGAGCTAATGCCTCCACTTACATAGTGTAGGGTGTTAGCATGCAAACTAAACATGAACTACAGCTGAGGATTATGGGGGTGTCATCACTTTTGCAGGTATTTGTATTGTTGTTTTATAAAGTATTGCACAAGTTCTAAAACTGACCTGATGATGGCGCTACTTGAAAAGGACCAGTGTGTAAGATTTAGTGGCATCCAGCGGTGGTGAAGCTGCAGACTGCAAATCCCCCTGAGGGAAAAACGTACGAGTCAGTCAGTCACCACCTGCACTTCTTAAAGCAAGATAAACTTTGTCACACATTAATTAGTGAGTTTGTAACACTGCTTAAGGTTAATGCTTCCAGTGAGAGGCTATTTCTTGGAAGAAGAATGTGACAGAGCAAACCTCATAGGGAACTTAGTAGAAAAGATTTGTTTGTTTATTTTCTGCCAGCACTAGTGATTATCAGATTCATCTTGATTTTTTCCCAATCGTTTCTTTTGTCCTGTTGATTCTGGAAAATGTGAGCACATAGAAAGACCTCAGTTTGGATTTAAAAGAACAAAGAAAAGTGGGTAAACTCTGCATACAAATGTACAACCCGTACATGCTGCATCATTTTGGTTACTCTAAGGTAAGAATGAGACAATTATCCCTTCAGGCTGTGTAATAGGAAAGCAATGCAACAAGGAACACCTATTGGGGGGCACGCAAATAGATGAATATTATTACTTTTGAAGAAATAATTTACATGCAAATATATTCAACCCCTGTGTTTTTGTCATTATCATAAGTTTTAGTAGTTCTCTTATTTTTGATAATAGAGTAATAAAGATTTCAGGGTAGGTCTGTGCAAGTCTTTTGTATGTGTCATACCAACTTACTGTGACAACTAAGCTCAGCTGTGGAAGGCCTCAACACCCTTGTTTCTCTCCGCTTACAATGAAAGACAATTCTTCATCACAAGAAAAGAACCTCAAGACAATTCTGTGTCTGACAAGGATGCTTCAGCAGGAATCAACAGGATCATCCAGCTGGTGATAAAAAGTTCATCTGGAGTGTTGTGCAGCTGCTGAGCTCTGCATTTGATTTCTGAAGGACTTACTGTAGAGTCTGCAGCCAATGTGAAACAGCAGCCAAACTGCTCTGTATGTAGTGTCGCTCTAACATTTCATTCAATGTTGATCTAAAAATGTTAATAAATGGAGCTTTAAATTGTGTTTTTGACGTCATGTTGCATTGTGCCGCTGTACATATATCAAAATTAAGCACACCATCATCCTCAGTCCAACCATACAAATACCAGTGCCTTTTCAGCATTGCAGGCCAGCCAGATGTCTGGTATCATATCAGTTGAGTGCTGTGATCACATCTTTGTTTTCTTGACGTTAATCTTGAAGTAATTGTGTTCACATCAGTTGGTAAGGCGGTGAGCGTCTCTCGGGAAATCAAACAGGGACTCTGCTGAAGCAGAGAGTGCTATGTTGTTGAAGTGGGACTTGTAGATGAAAAAAGAAAACTTTGGGAAACCTCGGTAATATAGCGCCAGTCAAGAAATGTCTCAAATGTTGATTATTTCAAAACAAACCTTTCACAGTCTCACAATATATGTACAGTGAAGCACATTTTGCTGTCGCAGTCAACAAATAGAGTAAGAAAGGTATCAGTCCAATGAATATCAATGTAAACAGAGTCAGCACTTGACTTGCCAAGATGGGGAACCTATACGCATTTTATGTGTTGGTTTTTATGAACAACTTTCAATGAACCTGTCCTATCAGGAAGAACGACTGCCCCAAAATGGCATATGTTCAAGTGACAAAGAAAATTACATAACAGTGAACCAACCAGTTTCAACCAATAATAGTCAAATCCATCCATCAGTCAATCTTCAACTTTTAGCAAAGCAGGAGCAAAATACATTAGCTAGGTTTCTGGAGGCTGTGCAAAAACCCAACTTTATCAGTGATTTGGATGTAACTGGATCATATTCTACGGATAAAATATTGTCTGGTTTTCCTTCTGACGTCCTCTGGCTGCCCTGCTTCAACTCTGCTAACTGCTGCTATAGTTGCCATTAGCATGCAACGTTGCAGAACACAGCAACCTCCCAGTGAACGGCCGGACCGGGATTGAACACAGCCTCCCAGACATATGGAGGGCAGTTTGAGGACAGCGGTACGAAGGTAAACGGTAGGCACAAAAGCGTTGGTAAAACTGAGTTACTTTCAACAGTGATGTTTGAAAAGGCACATACAAATGTTCTGTCAATACGAGCATCAGATCAGCACTTTCACGTGTTCTAGAGTGCATGGACAAATTACTTTTTGGTTTCATTTGGAGATCTTGTTGCTGTCATCACCAACATCATAGTTGCTGAAAGTGCACTGGCCAGACAAAGGGGCTCAAGGTCACCTGCAACCCTGTCTCAGGTGTGCTATCGATGCCTTGTGCATGTCATAGAACTGGTGTAAGATAAGAAGAAAATAAATTCAGTGTGGTCAGGGAAAGGTCAGTCAAACCTTACCAGCAATTTTTCATTTTGCTGGAGAGTTTTCATTTTTAGCGCAGCAGCTTCAAAATGCAAAACACCTACATTGTTGCTGACCATTTTTGACAGGGTTTTAGATAGATTTAAAAAAAATATAAATAGATTTTTTGATTGATTTTAGATTTTGATTTGTTTGTTTTCATTACTTTCTAAACTGGAGATAGGTAATCCGTCACAGTAAACCATTTCTCACCTCTCACCTATTTATTTATTGTCAAAGTTACACCACCATCATGTGGTACTGCTGCTGCTAGCAGAGATCATTTTCAGTACTCTCTTTGGTGATGCATTCAAGAACACTCCTGTATGGGAAAATTGCCAAATATCAAAAGAAAAAAGATTTCTGTTCTGTTCGACGAGAGGTTGGAACACCTATAAACACTGCTACAGGGGCAGTTTCAAAACAGTTATGAGAAAATCATGAAATCTTTTTTGTGATGCAACTGTATCTCAAGTCATTGCAAGTTATGTTCACTTTGTAATGAAATAAATGGATATCAGTGACTGCCTGGAAAGCCATTACTAGAAGCCTATGGTGATTTGGAAATTGGATGGCAGCAATGTGAATATGGTATGGAAAACCTCCATCTGTATGGCGCTTATAAGGTTGGAAAAATCAACTGTAATCATACTGCAGCACAGCAGATGTTGTTCTTTCTGTGGCTTTATTATATCACTGTGATTTTAGCTTCATTTAATTATGTATAGTATTTGCCATACATACAATATATGTATTCTCCAGCACTGTTACAAAGCAAAGTTCCCTCATGTACTATGTAAATACTTTCTCTTAGTGTGCACACCTTGTCCAGCCAGCATCAGGACAAGTTAGTTATTGAGGGAAGGAGTCCAGCTAAAAAGAAAAGGTCATCTGGGAGTGTACAGCAGTGGGATGCCTTAAAGGTTACCTCCATCAAGCTCTATCAAATATTAATGACATCGGAGCCCCTGACAGGACCCCCCGGCAGACAAACAAGTCCATTTAGAAAAAGGAGGTGCTTTAAGAAGCCACAAGCACCATGATGCAACACTTTGTTATTGTTCTGCTCCGACCTGATCCTTTCTGTTAGATTCTCACGTTGTTCGCCTCTATTGTAGTACTTCAGTAAAGCCTCGGCTATCCTGTACTGTAGCATTGTGAGGCAGCACAGGGTGTTTTCAGACGCAGCATTCCTGAATTTCTTTTAAAAAGGTCACAGGCAGGTGGACTGTGACTTCTTGCCCTTATATTTCCTGTATTTTGTGTTAACTTATCGATCCAGTTACGTCAACGGGGGAAGAATAAAGGTTATGGCCGAGCGTGCTATCACTGCACCCCTGTCTTATTAACTATGCAGCTGGTCTGGAACACTATGCGTAGCAGTAAAAGGAGCCAAAACTAATATTTAACAGGGAAAATATGCCCATAAATAAGCCCTATGTTGTCCTTTCTATAATGGAATATTGGCAGTACTCCTAACATAAATCATCTGAAACGGTGTAACTATTTCTTCGATTCCTTCCAGAAACGGATATTTTACCTCAGAGCGGGCAAGAATGGTAAACATTGCAATAAAAGATGAAAATGAGGCTCAATCGTTTTCCTGGCAAGTCACAAAACAGGTTACTGTTGTTTACCTCTTTCCAAAGTTGCTTTTGACTTAGTGTAACCTGAGATGAAGACTTTTGCCTGTGGAGTATTACAATAAAGAGATGCAGCGAGGCAGTTACAGGTGTTGGCCAGATGTTCATGCGTGTTGGGAGATGCATAGTGTTTCAGCTGCACATTTGTAATTTCTGTCATTGTTTCTGGCAATGGAAATCTGTTTTTTAAGGATTCATGTGCATAAAGGACATAAGTCAATGACAAACTCCCCACATTTTCATTTTCTGCTGATATTAGATGTATCCTCTATTTTGGCGCTTCATTTCTATCTATCTTTCTATCATTGCACAGTAGGATCTCATAGTGGAATAATATCCTGTAGCTTCCTTGCTTTAAGTGTGGGTAACAGTAGATAATCTAGCATTCAAACCAAATGCAAATCAGAAGAAGCTCAATTTGTTGCTGGAGGCTCTCCATAGCGTTGCTTGCTGCACTCTCAACCAGTACTCACATTTGGAGCTGAGCTGCATCTTGTTAGGTTGTTAAATTTATGAAACATCTTAATATTGAACAGGTTGCAGAACTATTGCACTGGTATGTACGTATTCTTATTTGAAGGTAGGTGTACAGCACAGATCAACATTTTTTTGAATAAAACATTTTTGTACAATAACCTGCTGCTGCAATTCAACAGGGCCACTTCACAAAGCAAACAAGCACATACATATAGGGTGGGGTTTTCTGATGTAGTCCGAAGTTTTAAGAAAAAAAACAGAAACATGGTGACTTTTTCAGTCACTGGAACCACTGCAACTTTATAAAAGCCTTTTTCTGCCTCATGCTCTTTTGACCGAGTCAAAAGGTCAAAAAAGTTTTTTCTCACAACAAAATACCACACAATCCTAAACAACTAGAGTTCAACATCACATATGTTGAGGATGTAAAATGAATGAATTCCCTGCTTCTTGCTATTATATCCTCAAAACCTTCAAATCATGGAGATGAACCCTGTCGACCCCAACAGTCCTGCAAATGCCCTGATCTTCCCTAAGCTTTGATCCGGTGCTTAATAATTTATTATGGTCAGCTAGTCAAGTCTTCCTCTTGCTTTGGGGGGGCCTCCAAGGCTTCCAGTTACAAGGCTACTGTACTGCACATCTCTTTAGACAGCCCACGTGGACCGGCTTCCCTGCCCATGGCTACTCGCTCTGCTTTCCTGTTTATAATAGTTTCTGCTGCGGCTCGGCAGGCGAGTCGGAGGTTCATGCAGTCAACCTGGGGGACTCGGAGAGGAGAAATTCTGCAGTTAATTTCCATGTGAGGAAAATGAACCGAGAAAAATAACCACAAGGAATGGCTTTATGTAATCTTTTATGTCTGAGTCTGCATCCTCAATTTATGAGGCTGTAAACAGTATGCGCATATTTCTTCACTGCGAGGCAAGAGTATGTGTGTGGGTGTATATGGATGTGTATGCATGTGGCAGAGTGGTGGGGGGGGGGGACTGTAATGGCACCACAATATTAGAATGTGAATAATGCATATAATCCACCTTTTCAGTGCGAAATAAGACTGGGGCATTAAAAAGCTCCAAACTGAAATTGATGATAAGCATCAGAATTGCCAAGCAATCCACTATAGCAGAGCAGCCGCAGTGTGAGTGGTCTGCGTAGTTAGATAAATCTATTTGACTTTCGTCGAACATGCAGTGATTGACTTACAGTTAACAGGTAACAATCTCTGTCTGGGACAGATACTACTTAAGTGTGGTATGGAAAGACATCTCAGACTTTGTGTAATAAACATGATGCGTCTTACTGTAAATTTAAAAACATTCACCATGTGAAGAAAAGAAGAGGTTTTATCATCATCAAGAAGAAGATGCAACCAAAAAAAGGCTGAAATAGTGTTAAGTCCATCGTTACCAATACTTAGACAGAGATCTAATTTAGACATTTCTTTAGGAAATAACAGGGATTAGAGGAGAACACAAATCTGCAGATGTAGTAGCCCAGAATGGACAGAGCAAACACTGACTCTAGCTGGTTGTGTGGCCACCAAATTTTCGGTGAAGTGAGCTGGTTGCCATCTGCAATTTCACTGCTAGATGACACAAATTCTTACACACTGGTCCTTTAATGCTGCAAAAATATAATATATACTTATCTGACTATCATTCAAGATATTTTGATTTGAAAGTTTATTTGAAGCGAATATGTGGCTTCTGCGGTCTGAGTTAACAAAGTAAGACAAAATAAGTGGATGTCTCCCAAAGTTACAGTCTTCTTAGTATAACGTTTCCTCTTTGTGTTTCCCTGAACAAGGTTTCCCTCTTGAGCTGCAGTGGAAGGATACTGTAGTAACAGAGAGAGGGAATTTTGTACTAAAAAGGCCAACTTTGGAAGGAATCCTCTTGATTTGTCAAAGTCAGATTGCTGAAGCCTCATATTACCTTCACATAAACTTTTGAATGCATTTTTAACGAGGACTGTGGATTGTGTCCCCCATCAAATACACTGGGAGCACAGGATGATCTCTTAACGGCCAGTATGAACAGGCCAATGATTACAGCGAGCAAAACCTGTTTCTGTGTTCATGTGGGCATCTGACTATTGTTTTTAGACAGACATGAAAAACTGTGAACCTATCCACACTGTACTGCATTTGACATACACGTAACTAAATTTAACTTTTTTTCCTCCTTTTATTTAACTCTGCACACTAATAGCTAATTCTTTGATTTTCACATAGTTTGTGAAACAACCACTAGTAACTGCATCAGCAGTGAAACTCTATATTGCCGCCATAGAGAGGAACAAAGGAGATACACAGACCAGTTATGCTTGAGTTTGTGCACATGTACGCGCCATGTGTGCATTTATTTTGATAAGTGTTAATTTAGCACATGCTGGATATCAGTTTCTCTGTGTGTACTGTTGAAGTCGGGTAAGAGAACATTGACGTATTGATGTATGAGTTAAGGTGAGACTGCACCATGGGAAAATGAGGGCCACATCCTGTTTACATGTGAATCAATACTGTTACAAGTCTAAATGGTGAGAAATGTCCAGGTCGCACTGGGGAGGAGGAATCCTGGATGAGGCTGGATAAAGCAGGAGAGAGGAGGCGAGAATGTGTGTAAGTACACAGTGTTATATATACATAAATAGATACTGATGGAAAGAGAGGGAACATTGTGCTCTTTGCCATTCTGAGCTCTCAGTGATGTGATGTAAGATAACTTTAAAGTCATAAAACAACGCTGTGTCTGGTGTGCTGACAGACCAGAGTGGGGAGAGGTAAATTATTGCAATATATACAGGCTTGTGAGAGCGCTTTATGCGAATAAAACACATCAACTTTTTATCATCAAATTTCAGAGGCGACATCAACTTCTCTAATTAAGTGCCAAAAACATCAAGAACAACCTTTGCAGGTCTCAGAAAATGGTTCAATGACTGTAAGTAACTGTGGCTTTTCAGTGTGCTGTCATCTAGGTAGAAAAACTAAGATGTTCTCACTTTTATATTCTTTCAAAGAATGCTTTGCTGAGCATTCTTCATCCCTGTTTCACATTATGCACACCTGGGAGCCAGTACATTGACAGATTTCTGCTTTTGCCCAATGAGCAACTGAATCTGAGGAGTTGAGATTAAAGTGCCTTGCTTAGAGGGTACCCTGTTGAGTCTCCATTAACATGTTTTGTTTGCATTCAATCTTTCTCATCAAAATTCACTTTGTGTCATCATTAAGAACTAACAAACATTATGAATACTCTATCCCTTAACTGGCCTTCACTCGCACTGTAAAAAGCCACTGCAGCTTTTTCAAATGCTGCAAATTGAACCAATCAGATATATTCAACATCAGAACACTCTCGACTCTCAATTAAGTCTTCTATCTAGAGTACAAATGTAAAACCTTGATGTAGTTCACTAGGGTTTCACACATTAGCTTTTCTGTTTAATTGGTTATTGCTGACACTACAAATGCAACAAGTATTCATACCTAATCAGTGAAAGCTGTTTTTAAAAATTCAAGGTTTGGCACTCCTGGTAGTTCAAAGCTAATAAGGCACTGCACTGCTAACTAGCTACTTATTGGCTAAAGTAGTTAACCACTAAAAGCAGGTAGACTATATTTCCATCAGGAAACTGCATAAAATCCCTGACAGTTTAGGCAGAGCAGCCAGAGGACATCAGAGGGAATAAATTAGTATGTTTTTGAAGAGTGAATAATGAAAGAGCTTATGAGTAATACAGTGACCCTTATGGTACAGACACACTGGATCCGTTGACTGATGTCAAGTAGACGGATCTTACTAATCCCCCTAAGTTGTCCTAAGGTGAGCAGGAGATCCAGCCGCGTGGTGCATGATGGATATGCCACAGCGAGTTGACTAGCCGTTCTTTGTATCTAAATTTGCATAAACACAACTCAACTTCAACTTTATGCAAATGAAGTCCATCCAGCACAATGCAACAGGCTCACGAAGCTCAGCTCAAACCGTAAAACTGGGTAATGCTGATGAAATATGAATCAAGATTACTTTACAACATTGTCTATTTTTTGCTTAAAATGTTTTCAGAAACATATTTTAGTTTACTGTTTAATAATAGTTTACTGTCGGCTATGTTGAAAGCACCTCGCAGAGTGATCCGTGGTTCAGTGCATCTAGATGCGTCCTCGTTGGATTCTTCGTGTCTGTGCCATTAGAAGAAATATGTACAATAAACTCCAGTATACTAAATCAAGTAAAATCCTACTACATAGGAAGCATACATACCCTCAATCTTCATTTAAATAGCTGCCTGAAACAACTGACAATGTATCCCCTTCGACTATTTAGTTACTGTGTATCCCCTGGCTAATACCACTGTTCTAAATTTGTATGATTCTGATCCCTATATCAGCATGGATTAGCGCTTTCCATCACTTGTGTGCTTTCGAAAGAACAAGCCGGGATGGTACCATAGCATCAATTAGTCATGTAAATGTCATCATCGTTATTTAGACTGGGTTTCGATACCTCTATTCTGAGCAGTGGGGTTTAAATGAAAGCTTAAAATGAAATGAGAGGAATGGGGAATCTCTTACGATATCCACACAGCTGCAGATGAAATATTAAACGGAGACCTCCGGGGCACGACGGCTATCTGATTGGCAATAAAAACCACTTGAACAATTTGAAACAGCACTAATTGGTATGAGAAAGAGAATGAGGCATGGCAGGAGGGGAGACACAATGAGAAAGTTAAGAGAAGGCAGATAGCATGTGATCACAGATCAGTTGGTATTATATTTCCTTTATTACCTCTGATTTCATCTTACACAAAAACAATATGCCGTATCTCCCCTCCTGCTCCGCACACCTCACCATCTGTTGTTTTTCTGACTGAATTGTTCTCTCGTGTTGCACTTCGCTCTTACAGTCGCCAAGATTGTCTAACTGTACCTCAATTTCTACAGAGATGAAAAAATGAAATGAACAAAAGGCCTATTTCTACACAGATACATTTTCTCCTGGCCCAGAATGGAATGAGTCTATCTGTGGCCCTTTACAGAAAATGTAATCACACTTTAAGAAGAAAAAAAGCGGCCAACTTTGGCCCCCGGGTGATGTCGAAGTTAGGATGAAGGTAGATAGATAGAGCTGCATACCTCCTAAAATCTGAGCACTGTCAGTACACGACATCAACAAAATACTTTTCTCAGTGCTTCCTCTCAGGCCTTTGATATGCTTTAATAAATGTTAATAGAATACAGAGTGCTCAGGGTAGAGTTTAGGAATTACAAATTGCTGAGCTCATTCTTAGGCATCCTCAAGGGACTTCTTGGACTCCAACACCTTGACACATTCCCTTGAGGGCTCAAACGGGAAGGAATGAGAATCATGCAAGAATGTAAATTGACTGGAGGGAGAGGCTGCCAAGCGAACACGCAGATGGTTGTGTCAAGCTGGCAAAGGACGTGGGGACGGGGATGTGGGGGGTGGTGGCACGTGGCTGTTTTTGGCACACTGCAAGCATCTGGCACTGGTGGCACAGGAAAAACGTGCATTCCCACAACAGCACTACCACCCTCATCACTGACAATCCCCCCCCTCCTCTATATTCGGTTTATCTCACCGCCCAGCATCCAGGAAGACAATAGCGCTGTGAAAATCAAGCCTCTGTGTCCTCTCGCTGCAGGGGCCTCTCTGTTTGTGCTATGAATGTGGATGGCTGAAGGTTTATGGTAATCTCATCCCAGGAACGACAGTGTTATGCAGGACTGGGTGGTCACAGGCAAGTGAAGCATAAAGGAGAGTTGTAGCTGCAGTAAATGAGAGGTTTTGTTAAAGATGGAAGCCTTGCTCCTGCAGCGCAGCCTTCTCTTGAATGAACTGATGAAGTTGTACACAGCGAGCTCCCCAGTGGCAGCCTCTTACACACTTAATGGCTCATCTTGGTCTGGCAGGCCTTGTTCAGAGTAATGACAGAACTGTCTTCCTGGTCTTCAATTGTAGACCTTTAAAGGATGGTTGTAATGTATTTTATTGCCCAATCTCAAATACACAAAAGGCAGGAAACAAATTAGCAGTGCTTGCCCTCTGTATGAGCAATGGACACAGAATTTTAGATCTTGAGATAGAGCTAAAATGCTCCAGACAACTGATCCACACAGTGGAAAGTATGTTTAGTACTGTTCCCAAACACAATTTAAAAGTACTTGTATTTTAATTTTATGCTACTTTATACTTGTACTCCACAAATGTTGTAGAAGTCATTGTGACACATTTACAGCTATAAGATTTTATATTGAAAAAAAAAAGTTTTTTAAAATATTATGCTTTGCTAGATGTTAAACCTCCCAAATGCATATTAAGCAGGGCCCTTTTTGTTTGAAATTCAAATTATGGTTCCAACCAGAACAGAAAAAAGTAAATATTTGATCTGAAATGATCAAATTCAAAATTCTCAGTCAAGCGCACCAGGTCGTGCCCTGTACTCCTCAGAAATACTGTCTAACTGACCCAACCGAAGAAAGTACTTGACAATCCTAATATTACATAGTTTAAATTAGCGCCACCCTGAACATCTACTGCTTATTACTGCAGTACTAATAACATAATAATAAGCACTCTGTTTGGGGAATTATACTGCAGAAGGACAACTTTTTGCTTTTAATACATTTGCTGCTAATAATTCTATGGCTACTTTTTACTTTCTTAGTAAAAAAAATTAAGGACTGCCACTGGCTTGGTTCCAGGAAACCAACATCTCTGATTGTTTCAGCGACCGAAGTGATAAGAAAATGGACATAATAATCAGGCTAGACTTCCACTCATATTTTTTTACACTGCAGTAGGCCTATTTGTACTTTTACTAAAGAGACGGCGGAGATAAAGACAATAGTATCTATTTTCTCTGTATACCATTATAACACTTACAGCTATGTACTTGATTGGAAGATATGCAAACAGCCAGTGGGCATGAGTCATACTCTATCTTGTGTTTTACACACAGAAACACACAGAGAAAACACTGCTCAGCGCTCTCATCCCCTGCATCTGCTCTATTCTTTTCCCATTGCAACAAAACTCATTACGGTGCAAGCTCAGTGCAAGGGAAGATCTACCGACCTGAAATGTTTCATACCGGCAAACTGCCTAACGTAGCATGTTATTAAACTCCAACATTTTAGGAAATACAGTTGTTCTCTGGCTTAGCAGCATTGGTATAAGTTGCATATCACTTTCATTTTTCGGTTCGAGGTAGTTCTGCAACATGTTTAACTTAGCTTAGCACAAAGCCTGGAAGCAGGGGGAAACTGCTAGCTTTGCCCTTTTGAAAGGTACCTTTCAACTACTTCAAAACTGTCCAATCTAGGGGTTGTCACACGCTTGCTCATTGCAGCTATTTACTGACAAACAACTGCTGGACTCACACACCTCAGAAATCCTGTCCTCATGCTGTCTTTTCCTACATCCGAGCAGAGCCCAGGTGATTCTTGAATGTACTGGTGACCAGTATGCTAAGATACAACATGGAAATAAGACACATTTTAATTAATGTTTGTTCACTTTTGGTCGAGGCTAACTGTATCTGCTTTCAGTTCAGGCTGATGATGTGCTAGGCAAGGCTATCTCTCTATTACACAGAGAGATACAATCTATCTGCTCATGAAACTCCAACAGTTGGGACAACAGACAACAGTTGTTCCCAAAATGTTGGAGTAATCTCACATGTTCTGTGTGATATGACAGGGCTTAGTTTAAATGTGCTACAGCCACTGTACGCAGGGAACGAATGAAAATGTTATGCTATATAGTATCTACTGTACAAGTGTGTAAAAAAGTCAAAAATGTACATGTTAACATCACATTTTATATAGAGCCTGTACCCAGACAAGCACATCGGCACTTTGGCAGGCATCTCATTAATGAGTTTAACGTATGAGACCAGCAATCTGGTATCTATTTACCCCCTATGTGGAGATTCCTGCTAAGACCCAATCACTTGGCAGAGACCTGGCTTCACAGCATCCAAAACCAGCCACACAGTGATACATCGAACACACTGGCAAAACACACAGCAGTGTCTTATCTACACTGGCATGCACACAAATCCACACATTACAAGGGCAAAACAAGCTGGCTGACATACTCTGGTTGACAGTGTATCACAAGATTCTGATGACTTCTACACCAAAACATTGTGCACTGTCTTCACACCCCTTGAACTCATCTATTGCAGTCACTTGCTATCTTTAAAGTGAGCACATATGCAGAAAGGGAAATGTTAAAACAACAGACCTCTGCACAGACAGATAACATGGATAGCTGGAGCACTGTGAGTATCAGTATCACACCCAATCTTCCAAAAAAGTTCAAAGCAGTTTCATTTTCTTGATGGACAGAAGGTTACATCATTCACAGACGGTGACATTTTTACAAACTGCTTCAAAGGCTCCAGCCTACCTAGTTTTAATAATTTTGATGTCAAATTGTACCATGTCAATAATTAAAGTTAGCTATTATCCCTTAAAAACATTCCAGTTGAAGTTTTAATCCCAGTTTCTCTACCATGCCTTCATGAGCTATTGCTCTTCTCCACATCTTCTCACAATAAAATCAATCTTAATCATATTTTACACATAAAATGTATACATTATTTCATAAATGCACATAGCTTTATCGTAGCAGCACTGGTATGTAAACAAATGAATCAAGATACTGTATGTTTTCCTTCTCTTACTCATTCTATCTTTAGCTGCTTTGCCCTCAAACATCAAACTTCTTAAATAAGAGTGACATTGCTGCAGAGATGTGTTGCCAACTGACAGTTGCCAGCAGATGCTGATACACACTGTCATGAATGATAAAAAAGACCTCCCACTGCAGAGGGACAGTGTGAGTCAAGTTCAAATTTTTCGTATCGTCTGTTCTCCAGAAGAGTCTTCTGAGACACAGAGGATTATGGATCCTGTCCACACACGTGCTGCTGGGCCTCACCACCAGCCGCTGTGCTAGGGAGGGGGTCTGCAGAGACTCAGACCATTTCAAGAGCTTTCAGACAGAAGCACTGCAGTGGTTTATCCAGCAGGGGGTGTTTAACCAGCTCATCACGCTTTAAAGTGCTACTGGGACTCATCGGCTGCCAGATGACCTGTCCTGTGCTGCAGGCTGCCAGGATTTAAGGACAATTCCCACTCCAGATTCTTTTTTCTCTGTGATATTCAATGCATTCCGGTTGTTCTGTGATCAATGGCTGTGATTTACCTGTTTTTGCTGACCTCAACTGCACTCCTACATTTGATACTTACATTTCCCATAACAGCTTTTTACTGTACATAGAGAAAGTGACCAGAATTACCTGCATTAGCTGTTGGTAGAGTGAGATTTAATAATAACTATAGCTGCTGTAACAAAAGAACACACTTTTCCAAGAAAAGTAAGAATTTCCTGTTTCTTAGAACCAAACTGCCTTATGGCTGCATTGTATTCTGGTCTACTGAGACTACTGTGACTGTAGCAATTGGTCTTTTTGCTTTTTTTCCAAAAGACTTCTCTCTGTATCATAGTTGAACACTGAAGGAGAATTGTGAAAGAGGCTCTTGCTCTTTTATTGTGGGGGACTACCGTCAAAATCATTTATTGCTGAAGTTTCTGTTGATGTTTTGGATCACTGAAAATTCCCCCTCAAACTTGGGACCTGGAAATATCTGGTAATGTAGCATATCCATGTTATCTACAGCAGTACGGAAAACAAAAACAACATGAGCTCAGAAAAACAAGAGACAGTATATCACCAACCGATGATGTTTCCTCTGAGCTCCTAATGTGTGACGGGATGGCTTGGTTTAAAAACCTTACACTGCAGACACAAGAAAACTCCTGAAATCCATTTGCTCAGGCCAGTAAATTTAAACTGGACAGCCTACACTCAGCAGGTTTACGTCAGTGAGAGGAGCTGGTGTATTGCGACATTTATATCTGTGAGGACTTAAAGGTCCAGTATGTAACATTTAGGAGGATCTTTTGTCAGAAATGTAATATAATATTTATTGGCATTTTTTCAATAGTGTGTAATCGCCTGAAAATAAGAATTGTTGTGTTTTTGTTACCTTACAATGAGCCATTTTTATCTACATGGCGGAGTATCCTCTTCTGTGGAGTTTGGCATGTTGAACCACCATGAATTAGTAACCCAGAACAGACACCACTGGCTCTAGATGGGGCTCTTTCACGTTTGCCGTGAGTTTCTCGGCCACCGTAGCCTCTCCTACATGCTTGAAGGGCGAGCAGTTTCAGTTCACCACTAGATGCACCTAAATCCTACAAACTGGTCCTTTAAAAGTCTTAAAGACTCTTTAAATACAAAGTGTATTGACAGGTAACAGTGAGGAGAATGAGAACTACAAAAACTCAATGCCTCGGAGTGTGTAAAGGATTGTTTCTATCTATTTGGAGAAACTGAGTTTTGATGGCTTCAGAAAAGTTCCAGTAGTGCTATTTTCTTTCAACAAAACAAACCTATTGAATCATACTAGATGTTGTAATACTTTTCTGATGCTATCTCTCAAATAATAATAGAGCAGCTAAGGACTGAGCAGAGCCCATTATTACCCACGAAGCATTTCATTACCACCATCATCGATCCGCTAGTAAGAATTCTTAGGTTTCAGGCTGTGCTGGATGACAGTTTGTGACGAATGTGGTTAAAACTGAGAGTGAAGTTCATCCATTATTTCAGTGTAAACAATACTTCAGCCATGATCTCCAAGACTCTGCCGCACTGTTGTGTGAATGATTTACGACAGACAACGCTGACTGAACGGCTTCACCATTGGAGACTTGTATTTTTGAAACAATATACTACACAACCACACACACACTCACGATCTGGCCTACCACAGCCCGGCCACGACCCTGTTTTGAATTACCACTTTCTGATGCAATTACCTCCCTTGCTGCGGAGGGTGATGTTGGCTTTTTGTTTCACCATCATTTGTTTTCTCTGTGCTTTCTCTCCGGAGCATCCTGACAAAGACTCCATGACCTTGCCTCCCATTTAGACATTGCTACCCGAGTGAGCAAAAGCCTACTCTGAGGGGGAAGGGGAAAAAATCACAATTGAAGAACGATTCCCAGCGGAAACTCAGGAATAAGACCGGGAAATGGGATGTTCACTGATGTGCTGAAGGGTGCGTGTGCATGCATGCGGGTTGAGTGTATGTGTACATAGGCATTTTTTGTGCCTCTGTGTAAGTGTGTGCATGTGTGTGTGGCAGTAACAAACTGCAAGAGAAGTCGAGGCAGAAGATTCAACATCTTTTTGTTGTCGTCTTCTCGGCTTACTGTGTTGCGTGGACACTGTAAAATCACACGTTGGGAGAAGAAGCCGCTGGAGAACTGCTTCCCTCAGCACTTGTTCAAGTTACTAAAATAAAATGCAAAACTTTTCTTCACTTCACAGAGACTCTCTGAGCGCATACTCTTTTCTTGCCACTTCACAGAAGCAGAAATACCTCCATGACTGGAACTAGGTCTGTTGCCACTTTTGGAGCCTACAAGATGGGAATTTGCAAATCAAGGTTGTGAACTGATTTATAAGAATCATCTCATGTAAGGTGCCAAATGGTTGTCATTTATGAAATTACATGCAAAGTAACATCCTGAGTTTAGCATAAAATCAAAACAGAGTTGTTGCCAGCATTACTAACAATGGGCACAATTATCTGCTGTTTGGTTTCATTCAGTCCAGTGTGGGCTGTTTGGCCCATAAAAATCAGTGTGGGCAGATGGCAGATCAGTAAATTACATATAAAAAGCCAGTTATTGCCAAAACCCACAGACAGAAAACAGATAAAAGGAACAAATGAATAAAGTACTGATAGCCATTATTACAATTCATTTATCACTTATGCGATCGCCCTCAGTGTCCTCAGTTCACCCACCCGACTGCAGTGACGCAATGTCTCCTGCTTGCTAATAACACGATCAAGGTGTGAAATCAACACAGAGCTGTAGCATCTGTTAGCAGCCTTGAGTTACGCTGGCAATAAACACATTTAACTAATGCCTTGGTTGGAAAGAAAATGCTTTCTTGGCAACTTTAATTTAGGTGATATAGTGCCTGAAAACATTGTTCATCAGGTAGCCATCAATGCATTGTTTCAAAAATCCACTGAAAAACCTTGTTAAAGGCACAATCTGTCACTCTTTGAATATGTAAAACAACAGGTATATGCACCATTCCCTCCAGACTAAATTACAAAAACAGCACTGCTTAGTTGGACAGTTTGATCTGACTCACTGAGAATGACTTGTCCATCACAAGGTAGCCACGCCACAAAGAATGCTTTATAGTTTATTTTACTTTAAATGGGATCCTAATTTATAAATTGAACATAATGCTGTATGGAAGAAGACTTTTGAGACCATAAACTCATTAGGAAATTGTTTACTAAGGTAATAAATCAAGTGAGAATAGGGACTTCTTTTTTGCAGCCCATGGAGCTGCCCCCTGCTGGCCATTAGAAATAATGCATAATCATAAACTGATGGCTTAAGTGTGCCTTTATAGGTTGAGAAACTTTTCCTGTTTCCTTAAGGTTAGATAAGAATGCACTTCAGCTGACCAGACTCCATTGACAAAACCAGTCATTTTACCTTGCAGGTCATTGTAAAACACACTTAAAATTGGGTAGAAACTAAATAACCAAAACTGTCTTTGTTGGTCTTTCCACAGTCTTCAACTCAATCATCAACTCTGGTTTGGTCGACAGGCTCAAACTGTTATTAAGTGACAACATTATGAAAATGATCCCAACAGAGGTTGTTTGTTTAACCAGAACCAGGCCTAATATCGCTATTGCTCACGGCCAGCCACCACAGACAAAAGCCGTAATATTACCTCACAAATCTTAACATTGTAACTTCACTTAAGGTGGATAGAAAAAAATAAACCTCACCAAGTCTAGTGTTTCTTTAAGTTAAACTATGCAACAATATGTAGTTAAAATTAGCACAATCTTAAACATCTACAGAAGTAAAATGTAACATACACATTAATGCAGCAGTAATATTAATCAAAAACATCATATATGATAGTAAAACACTGACTTTTGATGCTTTAAATAAATGTTGATTAAATTCTGTACTTTTAGAGGTTTAGAATGTGGAACTTACTTGTAATGGAGTAGTCACAGTGTGGTATTAGTACTTTTATTTATATGTAAAGGATACCTCCTTCACCACTGGTGGGAGTTAAAACAACAATAAGCGATTCAATGAGAAATGAATAGCAGTCTTCTATGCTCAAGTCACATGCTTTGTTGACTAATCCATCCATTCTGACTTCCTCCCAACAAGGCTTAGCGGCTCTATAACACCGTCACGCTGCTTACGCTTTTGTCACTGACAAACAAGAGTCATAATTCACACAGTCACTAGAGGTCCTTGTCACATTAACTTGAACATAGGTCTTTGAACATAGGTTTTAGGCATCTGTATAAACAGCAGACAGTGTCATCAGGCTTGAATTGTAGATGGAAAATAAGCATTTCTGTGGTTTTCAGCATTAAAGATATTAGCCTGTTTTACTTTTAATGTGTAAAAGAACTGTAAAAGCAACAAAAAAATTGTGCCTTTGAAACCAGTGAATTTGGGAGTGACAATATTGTTTAATGCTATGTTTTGAACTTTGATCATGAGGCCTGATTGAACTATTTTTGGTTATACCTTCCATTTCTGGCCAGTTTTGTTGTTTGGTGCTGTGTTTTTCTCATTTCCAGCCGCTACAATAGAATTTCTAAAACATCAATGGCAAACGTCAGGCTTTGGTGTGAGTCACTCAGAATCAAAGAGCCAAGGGTTTATTTCTAATCTCACAATTCTACAGCGCCATTCAATAATCAAACAGGAAGAAATCCATCACAGAAGGTGCACAGAGACTAATTTCACCACCAACGGCAAGAGACTGAATGCAATACAGCCATGTGATGTGTTGGGAGTAAAAGAACAGACTCGTGCATCCAGAGGTCCGGTCATCTTAATATAAAAATATCTTGAATTTTAGGTTCAATAAATTGTTGGTAAAGGCAGATTAAGGCAGATACTGAAGGTACACAAACAAACACATTCATAATGGGAAAGTTCACAAAATTCAACTAAGGTATTATACTTAATGCTACGATACGGTACAATAATGTCATCATGGAGGTTCATTCTTGACCTTGACCCCGCATGTATGGGGATAAAAATTCTCTAAACTCAAGGTTCACTTACTAAGCTATTTCCAAAGCTTTCAGCTGTAAGTAAACATTTAGTTTACATACAATACAATAATGGAGTTTGAAGGGTTAGTCCACACAGAATTAAACTGTTTCCCATTTACCCCTAGCAGTATGTAGCCATTCAGATGGTTTGAGTATATTTACTGATGTTATGAGCATTGATAAATTACATGAAGTCTGTGGATTACACTGGAAAGATACGTTGCTTTAAAAAAAAAAAGCCTTTCCATTGTGTTGGGGTGTTGGCTGAGGTTTGAGTGATGAAGATATCAAAACCTGAGCAAAGAAAACCCCAAAGTATCTGCATGGCTGGATAGAGTTTTTTTTTTGGTTTCTTTTGGCTGAACTGACCTTTTAGGTTCTGAGCTCCCTAGAATCTGGATCCCCTCGGCGCAGAGCAGATCTATTGAATCCGTTTGGATTCAGATGAGGTTTGACTTTAAAGTCACGGATCATAGAGCTAATGTATTATTTGTCAGCTGGTGTTGGGAAATAACAGGAAGAATGTTTGTATAATAATTGTATTGTGTGCATGGATAGGTGCAGGCGCCGTGCATGTTTGGACAAATGAACATGCGTGGGCGCACGTGTGAACATTCTGTATCTGTCTGGATACTGTATGTGACCTTTTTGGAGTATCCGTGCATCACTTGTGCGTTTGTGTGTGTGGGTCCACACGGGGGGTGGAATCGGTACACAAAACCACGTTAGAGCTGTCACAAGCAGAGCTGAAATTGGATTAGTGTCACCCGTGATAAGGCGAAGGGGCGAAAGAGGGAAGAGGAGAAAATTGGAAGAAAGGAAACGGCTATTTCACCACCACTACCTCCCTCTCCACCTCAACCATAATTTCATTTCAAATTCCAGGCACTGAATGCATAACCGCACTGCCATGCCGTTATGGAGCCGGCTGAAGTTAATGGAATATTTATATTCAGACTGTGGAACCCTGAATTTCCTTTCTTTTCCAAACAGCGTGCAACCCCCCCTTCTACCTTTTTCCTATCTCTCGTTCTAGAATTGCCTTTGTTAGGATTTGACACTATTTTTACACCTCCAAGAGCACTGTATTTCCATCTGCTGCAGTTGAGAGGGCCTGTAGAGAGACAGAGTGAATGTGAGCAGCTTTTGGTCAGGTGCTATTAGCTCCACCGCACTAAGCCACATAGAAATCAATGCAAAAGGAGTAACAGAGGACGACCCCATATCACATCATTTTTAAACGGTGGTGGAAGATTCAATTAATGCTAATGCAGAGAGAGACAGGGAGGGAGGACACAGCTGTACGGGCATGTGACGAACCATAACAATAATCCGGACTGATATCGCCAAAATGGTGCATTGAATAATGATGGAAGGCTGGAGAGAGCCGACATTACGGGAGATTGAGAGCAGGTCTGCGTAAAGAGAAAAGTAGCAGGTGGAGTAAAGAATACAGTGGGGAAAGATGTGGATGCTGACAGGTGAAACTGAGAAGAAACAGAGAGGGAGGAAGCAGGGGGAGGCAGGGGAAGGGGAAGAACTCACAAAGGAGCTATAAATACAATGAGAGAGAGAGGCCCTCGGTTGCTGCATAAACCCACAATAAGATGCCCCGACATCGTTAGCATTCAGCTAGCGTAGCATTATAGCCCAGCTCCTGCTGTGTCTATAGTAAAACCAATAAGAGGGTGGTATCATGGGATTGTGCTTGAGAAATATAGCACATTCTTTTGCAGTGGGCGGGGGGGATTGAGAGATAGGAGGCTAGGATACAGATAGATTCCTATTAGGTATTCAACCAAGGGGTCACAACAGTTACCGCTCCTCCGCAGAGGCACATTTCCATTTTGCCACATCCTACATTTCATCCCTGTAGCTTTTGTGCAGTCACAGTCCTGCTACACCGAAGGGATTTACAATTTTATCTGGAGGGGCCGCTGGTTGTAAACAATAAGAAGCAGTTTATGGTGTAAGTTTGTCACCCAATAACATTGCGGTCTGACTCAGTGGAAATGCTCCAATAACCTGTTTGTGCTTCGTGCTGATGCTTTAATCAATGTCCCACGTTTGAATGGTGAGCTCTCTTCCTGCTTTGACAATATAAAAATGATATCAACCCTTCACTTCTTGCCGGAGCTGCTGAATAGGTCTGACTATGCATGGTTTCCTTCGCTGACCCTGATACTCCCCAGAGATTGGATCATCCTTCCGTTAGGCTGGCTGAGCCTGATAACTCCTTTAACAGATAACAAGCAGGGACAGAAAGGAAACATACGAGTAAGAGAGAAAAAGACATGTAGACTGTATGTGTGGTGGAAGAATACAGGGCTGTGTGTCGGTTTGTGTGTACCTGTGTGTGTTTGTGTTGTTCACATCAAACAATGGGAGGGAGGTGTTCCTTGGCTCCCTGTTAGCGTTTGAAAAATGACATGAATGGACACCTTTTGAAACAGCGGCACCTCTCTCCTTGTGGGAAGGAAGGAAAGCAGGGTGTAATATTGGCGGAGCGAAAGAAGATGAGTCATGTCGTCTTTAATGAAAGCACCAGCGGCATCTGTGTGGAGTTGCGGTTGGCACCATCAGCACATTGTTATCTCCCTCTGTTCCCTGGCTAAGAGGCAGCGACGGACCTCCCAGGGCCGACGTGTGGCACAGTCACACCGGAGGCCATTAAAGACAGCAGCACCTGGCAAATAGGGGAACGCTGGAAATAGAGGGGGAAAAAGAAGCCAAAAGCCACACAAGAAATGGAACAGAGAACGGCTCATTATCACTCAGAGCGGGTACTACAGGCTAGCTGTCAGCACACCTTTGGTTTCCTAGTGGAGTGGAGGAAAGTGGTAGCTGGAAAAAAATGTATTCTGGCTCTGAGTGTTTTCTTAATTAGACCTCTACATGATAGGTGTGAGCCTCCTAACCTTCCAGGTCAGAATTTAAATATGAAAAAAAGTCAAAGTCGAGTTATTATATGACCAAATGTGGTCTGTTTATGGAGGAAAATTATGTTTTGAAACAGGCTTGTATATTTTGCAACAGCACAGATATAAAAGGCCACAAATGTCATAAAATAACAGAATGCCTGCCTCGTCTGGACTTATCAAAAGGCCAGAGTCACACATTTCTTCTAATTTTCAAGCTGATTTCCTCCAGCGGAAGAACTGGATAAAGCAGTAATAACTCAAGGCTGTTGTAACAGTGCCCCCTAGTGGACATGGTGAGAAGAATGGTGAGACTTGAATCTGCAGATGCTCTGTATGTGTCACCTCACTTAGACGCCGCGAAGCAGCCGCACTGCTTGACAGTTGTTTAATAAAGCTTCAGCTCTATCATATACGCCTCATTTTATGATGAGAAAAGGTTCTTTTCAAATGCAAAAGTCGTTTCTGCAGGTCAAAACAGACATCATGATAGGAGTCAACACACAAATGTTTGTCACATTTCAACCTTCATCAGATAAAAGCAGCCTTAACAGGAGGCCTGGATGTTTTGAAATGACTTATTCAGCTTCATTACACAAAGCAACAAACAATACAAAACCTTTCAAACGCCAATCTCAACACAATGCCCGTCAGTTTAATGTGCACCTGACTGTAATTATGCAAATTTGGAGTAATTAGCCAAGAAACCTGGTAGCCCTAATGAGTTGTTGGAAAGTACAGGCTAAATTTGGATAATGAGCCTCACATTGTGCGCTCCGGTTTACATAACAGAAACTAAATGTCTTTTTTTAAAGGATTCCCGTATACAATAACAGCCACCCACAGACTTCATCTCCATACAAATACCTTACAAATTAGACCCAGTGTGTTTGCCAATGCACGCAGCCGAGAGTCTGAAAAACGCAGAATTCAGCCTTTTCTTTGCTACCTGCCACAAACATGCCTTGGTGCTGCTATTTTGGCCAGGTCACCTATTGACCTGACAGGCAAGTGTCAGGGGAGAGCCACATGTCAGCTGCAGGTGGAAACTCTCAGCAGGGAGCGATGCTGTGGCGTTGGCTGGCACAGTTGGAGCTCAGGATTATACAGTATTGAGGGACTGCAGGTAAGGGGGCTTCTCTTTTCACCTTTACATCCTTTGCTTGTTTTTTGTTTTTGTTTTACCTTTTTGGTTTTATTTTATGTGTTTCAGTGTAGTCAGCCGGTGAGATAGGAGCATTACGCATCACTCGATTTCCTTGAGATATCTTTTCAGTAGCTTGTATTTGCCACAGTGGTCTAATTTCACAGTAAGTGTAGAACCAAGCAGCTTATTGAGAATATTTTCTCTTTTCTTAGATGTAGCTGGTGTCTGAGGAAGTTATCTGAGGTTTCATGAGGTTTTTTTGTGAGACAGGTAATAGCATTTTTCCTCATTTCCTTCGATGCATGTAGGTGAACAGAATAGTATATGCGATAAACAGCTAATGTCTTATTTTGATCTCACGAGGAGACAGATCCAAAGGTCTCTCCTTTCAAGGAAGAACAGATTTTAAGATATTTTCTCAACAGTGCCATTATAAACTGCGGACCCTAATAAAGATGACTTCAACCTTTCATTTGTTTGGATATGCAATTTCTTCCCCTTGTCTCTTCTCAGCTAAGCAGTTAATTCGGCTTCAGTCTGGAGGTTTCCAACCCCCTGAAGATGTACGGCCTGTATTTGGAAGCAGTGAACGATTACATTAATGAATCCTATGGAGAGGATGTGTGGAGGCTGATCGAGAACCGAGCAGAGATACCCCACCTCAAGTTTGTCAGACATCAAATGTACAAGTAGGTTGTTGTTTTGGTAAATCACGTTTCCCCATTTTACTGTGGTGACTGCACAGTTCTGGGACCAACCTGTGCAATGTCTTGGTTTTCAGCAAACAACATTCTGACAAGACTCACATTTTTAGAACTGTCACAGCACACAAGTATAATATTACAGGAACCTCACAATGCTTAGACCAATGCTCAATTCAAGGGCAGCACTTTGAGACCTTAAAAAAGAATTCCTGCCATTCGCATCCAGGAAATATTTATTATTTGGTTAGACAAACTTGTGTTCAACTATAACGATGCACTTAAACAAGATGGACACACTGTCATAAACAGCTGTACAGAGAAGAGCAATTTAATTATGTAAAGCTTTACTTTATCAATTACTGTTCTGACTGTTTAGAGACCCTATGCTGTTGTCT
The DNA here is from genome assembly GCF_905237075.1 of Dicentrarchus labrax. Lineage (NCBI taxonomy): Eukaryota > Metazoa > Chordata > Actinopteri > Moronidae > Dicentrarchus > Dicentrarchus labrax. The sequence continues at coordinate 1,862,385 of NW_026136707.1, read as the reverse complement.
CACCCCTGGATTTGATTTTGATTGACTGAAATTATTCAGGTTTTTTACATGGTTGCTTCTTTTTGGTAATGTCTCTAATGAAAAGCTGATTTTAAAATCTCATTGGGACTAATAGCAGCAAAGCAAAAATAACTCAAAACAAACATGAATTAATAACTTTCCTCCGTCTTTACAGTGACAACCTGATCCTGCGGTTGGCAAAGGCTGCAGGCGAGGTTCTGGGAAAGACCCATGATGAGCTGATGTACGCCTTCGGGGTCTATATGGTCAAGAGGATTGGAAACTACGGATATGAGCGGATCCTTAAGGTGATATAGTAAACCCTCCACAACCTCCCCTTGGTTGTCTTTTAGCTTACAGCAGCAATAAAGAAATGTCTTCCTTTCTACTCTCCATCACTGACTGATGTACTTTAGGGTTTTTCCAAGAATAAATCACCCAACACACACACATTAACACACAGTATTTTTCACATTTCCAAATAAATGGAATAAGAATGGGGTAGTTATCGTGGTGATACCTAAATATAGCTGAACAGAGAAGGTAAAAAGCATCACCTTGAAAACATTTATCCCAATGAAATTCCCTAATGGTCAACAAAGGTCTTATCCATTAAACATAAAACAAGAAGATAAAATTCAAATGGAAATACATTACTGTATATACAGTACAGTATCTGTATCTGTAGTGGGGCTGAAAGTGACATTAAAATACATTATAACTACCCAGTATTCTGACAATATGAAAAATACCTTTATAACACCATATTATTCATTATATAAACCACAGTTTTTGTTTGAATTTGAATATCTTCATTTTCCATGTTTCCTAGGTGTTGGGGCGAAATGTGCGCGACTTCATCAATGAGCTGGACAACCTGCACGAGTACTTTCGCTTCTCCTTCCCCAAGGTGCAGCCACCAAGCTTCTGCGTGGAGGAGGAGTGCGAGACAAGTCTCACCCTGCACTACCGCAGCACCCGCAAGGGCTTCACTCAGTTTGTCAAAGGTAACGAGAAGCACAGCGGGGGAAACACTGGGGGTTACACAGTTTACCACAGTGACAGGAAACTGGGTTTGATCCCCAACCCCAGACCTCAGAGTGTCAGAGCACAGAAGAGTAGAATTATTTGGAATAATTTGTCACATATTTGGCTAGCGTTTTGGATGTTTTAATATATTTTCCTACCTTCCAGGGAGCCACAGATGTACATTTATTTCAATGCAAAAGTCAAACTTTTCCTGCAAAACGTAATGCACTATGGATAAACCGATCTGCACTTTCAGCTGCATTACCATAAAAGGATCATTTAACTTTAATGTTCACTGTGATGGATAATATGTATCCAAGTCTTGGCACATTAATTTTCATCCTGTAGTGAACTGAACTGAAACCAGTTGGAAGGTTGGAAAAGTCATTTGGAGCACTGGAGAGTGCTTTCCAAAATGGTAATGCAAATTAAATGTAAATTGTGGTAAACAGACTAAAACCTACAAGACCTTAATAAACTGTAGGTTTTGAGTAGCTGATCATATTTGGATTCAATTGTTTTAAATGAGAATATTAAATAACAGGTCAACTTCAGATCCAAAACATCAATAATGCAAGAGTTTGCTAATATTTTTTTATGGGGGGGGGGTCATCGTATTCCTCCCAATTTTCTCTTAAATTTATTTCCTCTTTAGTAAAGATTGATAACTGAAAGTGTTTGCTTTATGTACAGTATGCTGTGTTGAAAAGTAAAATAAATGACTTGGTTCACGGGGACAAAGCAGTCGTCACGCCATCAGGCAATGTTCATCTATCCAGGCAAAGTCATTGATAAATGTGACTCTTACTCTTCAGTTTGTTCTGAAATTCCGTTTACACAAGCACATTTTCACTAAATCACTTCTAAGCAAAAAATGGACCTCTACTACCTACACATCCATGACCAACCAGTGTGTGTAATTGGCTCCTGCAGGACAGCTCTCTCAAGTGGGACGGCAATTCTACAACACCGATATCGAGGTGGAAATCCTGTCTAAAGAGGAAACCGAGAAAATGACGTATGTGGTACGTAACCGGGCTTAGGTCAGGTATCAGTCGAACTGTCGAGCGTTTGACCTTGACCCTGTGGCAGTTCTATCAGTATGGAAATGATTCCATCACCTTCAATGAGACGGCAGGCACAGTTGTTGTTTACACTCAGACAGCAAGTGTTTATTGGATGGAGATAAGTGTTTATTGGGATGGGACTCTGGGTAAACTCATAATTCACAGCAGAACAAATCTGAAATGTGCAACCTTGTATACCTGTTCTCATGCTATCCAGCATCAGGTAACATCAATGTCACCTCTGTTGTATTAGAGTTGGTCCCATAAGCAGAAAGTTGCTGTTTTGATTCCTGAAACAGCCAACAAGTCCTTCACTTCCCAGTGAACCCCAAGTTGCACTTATTATCATACAGTAACTGATAACGCCCAGTGGTATCCATTTATTTCTGTTGGCATCACTTTTTAATAAGGCTTAGTTAATAAGATGTAGCTAATAACCTAATTGATGTTAATAACCATTTGATAATGTTTTATATATTGGAAATAAGGTGACAAATTATGGCACATTAAATCTGAAGGCTTAGAGAAGGTGAGAAAGTCACTGATTAGGGGTTCTTCCATTATAATCCATCAGTTCTGGAACTCTATTAAATCTTTGAAAGAAGTTAGTGTAAATATTTTTGTGATAGTTTGGGATATTTTTTCCTTAGCAGCAGTTAAATAAACCAAAATCAATAATTTTATGAAGTATTTTCATAAATTTGAGCTTTTGAAATCTCTTAAAAGTCCAAATGCATAATTACATCCATTACATCCTTTTTCTTCTTTCTTTCTTTCTTTCTTTCTTTCTTTCTGGAAAAAGTCATTTTCAATTTGCCCATAAGGGCAGAACATGACTTTGACTGTCTCATTTATCTTCTCTATGCACTTGTTACATTATGTTTAAAGGAAACTTTTGACAGTACATTATCATTAAAATGGATTGTTACAGCTAACTTTTCTCACAAGAAAAAGTTATACTGCTACTTTGGCACCTCTTTAAAACGGTTTCAACAAAGAAAATGCATTATAACCTATATGAGGGTAGGTTTTATTTCAGGACTGTTGTATTAGATTGCATTAGTTTTAGCTAGGCTGACCTAATAAACTGACAACTGTATAGAAAATAAAAGGTGACATTGTCTAATAAGGCATACTTTTTTGAAGAACGTATTAACTTCTCTCTGCTCGTTCAGGTTTATAAGATGAACTTTGACAACGCCGCCTTCAAACACCGCATGCCCCAGCAGAAAACAGCACCGAGCTACGAGAAGCTGCCAATGAAGCGAGGTATCTTTTTTGACATGTTCCCCTTCAGCGTCATCTTCCGCCGGGACATGACCATGTACCGCATCGGCGACGGCCTCAAAGAGGTCTTCTCCGATCTCCAGGGCAAGAAGGTCAACGAGGAGTTCACTCTGGTCAGACCCATGCTGGAGTTCAGTTGGGATAATGTGAGTTTGGAAAGTCCAATTTTTATATTAGTAAATATTACATTTCTCATGTCACTTAAGTCGCTGCCTTGCTGACATACTAAGCCACAAAAATCTTTCTGCTGACTCGTCAGATCTACACCCATTTGAACAATGTGTTTGAGCTGTTGTCTAAAGCGGTGGTGGAGAGCAAGCAAAAGGTCAACATCCCCAAACTGAGCAAAGAGGAGCCAGAGGAAAAGGAAGAGAGTGAGAAAGCCAAGAGGGAAGAAGAAAGAGGTACCAGTCTTTCCATTTCAATCATTTAATTCATTTCAAATGTATAATGTATAAAAAAGGTTCATTTCAAATGGATGGGATCACAAAATGTCCATCCCCTCATTTCACGCCCTCATTTTCTGCCAAGGTGATTGTATCTGGCCAGAGTAAAATATTTATAATATATTCAGGCAGAAATGAATATCAAAGTGATTGAAGGGCCAAACCACTATTGTTCATTTAACTACAAAGTTAAGTGCACTTTATCGTCAAAGCACACATAACTATATTTAAAAATATACTGTAAAGAGTAATATGTTTTGCATGTCAATGAAACAAGGATGCAAACTAAGTAGCGAGCAGCCTGGTGAATACTACTCAAAAATATCTTGTCAGAATAAAAGAGGATGAAAAGAAATAAAACAAAGAGATTCATTTGTTGCAAAACATAATGGGCATAAATGAGAACATAACCGTCAACGACGCACTAGAACCAAACTTATAACAAGGTGATGAATTTGTAATATATCCCTTTTGTTGAGCACTGCCATTTCGCTACTGCCTGACAGTGTGATTGGAATTCATCGCACACACTTCACACACTTATGCCCTCGTTAACTCAGTTGCTTCACTCACACCCTGGTTCAGTCAGTCATCCATCCTCTCACTGTTTCTGCTGCTCTCCCTCCATCAGAGCCGAAGGCAGTGGAGGAGATGAAGGGCACAGACCAAGAGTACAGCAGCGCTCTCACCCAGTACAACAGCTCTGCCAACTCTGGAGGGGAAGATATTGAACTGCTGGCCTTCCAGACTGTCACCGGTCAGAACATTTTACTAACTGACTTATTAACTGACTGTTAACTGTTTGTTTGCTCTTCTGAAAACATTCATCTTACTGTTCTATCTTGTGTCTGTTCAGGCAGTTCTCATTCCATCAAATACCAATGTTTTGGCGTCTCATACAGATGCATAAGGTACCTTTTTGTGTCTGTGTGAGACACACTAGGTTTTCATGTAATTCCAATGTAACCCATCCTGGTCAGGTCATGTACTGTAATAAGCAAGTCCGAGCACAGTGGTGGTCGGGACGGCTGGATGGGTCGAACAAACAGAGGCAATCCAGGAACTTAAAAAAATAGCAATGAGGAAGGAATATATTAAAAGAGCCTTTATTGTGATAGCCAATTCATTAAAAAAGCCAACATGTTTTGACCACTAGAGCTTTGTCAGGGCTTTAAACAAACACAGGACTTGTCCCATGTCCCATGTGAAACCAAAAGTCAACATTGATTTAGGCTTATTTAAAGTTTTAATTACATAACGTAACATAGGTGTCTTGAGTCATGTAATTTGCTGCCACAGTTATGGCAACGTGACTTGCAAGTCATGTAACTTAGTTCTATATATCTTCTTTCTTTCTTTTCCTAAACCTAACTAAGTACTATTGTTGCCTAAACCTCACTGAACGGCAACCATTTTACAACGTTGAATTATAAATGAAAAGGTGTCTCATACAAATGCTGAAGGAGTGTCGGTATGTGACAACCTGGGATGAGAACGTGTTGGACATTTAACCACTAACAACATTTAATATTTCAATCCTAAAAATCTATTTTCACCTCTTGCTGGTATATTTTAATAGCCACAATCCTGTTGACCTGTCTCTCGTGGTTCTTCTCAGGAAAGTGTAGTGAGACCATCTTTGAGGACATGCGGGAACCTCCAAAGAAACCTCTCCACCTGAAGGGCCAGATGAAGTATGTCCCCCAGTGGGACTCCCTCATCTTCCTGGGGACACCCATGTAAGACCACAACCTACAGACTGACTTTGTTGACTCAGAAGAGGTCTTCACAGGTGTACTTGGTTCCTAGAAACCGGGACCCGACTCCAGGCCAGGGCCATACTTATATACTTATAGTATATTCACGCTAATAAGGTTGGGTATGGTCCAGTTTTATTGCTGCAAGTATTGGGTCTGTATGTTAATGTGTATAAGAGTAAAAGCTTATCTTGTGTTGCGTGATAGTCAGCCAGTGCCAGTGTTGGTATTCTCTCTCTGTTTGGATCAGTGGGGGTGAACTGCTTTTTGGATTTGGTCTAATTATCCACAGGTCTATTTCAGACTGGGTCTGACTGTGAGTCCCTTTTGTGTCCTTTTTTTGATGTATTAATTTATACACAGAAAACAGTATGTATGTTATTGTACTGATGAAATAGAAATAGATTGGTGGATTATGCTGAATCTACCATGTGAGCCACTACAGTACAGGTCAGCCTTCAGTTGTTTTGTACAGATAACAACCCAGAACTATTCCAGATTTTTTTAATACTGGCCTTTATTTATTTAGAATTTAAGGAAATTCAAAACAAATTTCAAGACATCACAGTGCTCTATAGAAGTAGATCAGTGTGTTAGCCTCTCTGTATGTAGCACTGAAAACTCAGGTCACTTTTTTCCATTTATTCCCATTGCAGAAAAATACATTCTGTCACTGCCTTCATATCTGACGTCTGCCTTGACTCCATATTTATACAATACTATTGTTCCACTTCAATTTCCCCTAAATAATAATAACACATTTTGGAGATTGGATTTATTTACAGGTATGCTAATTTAGTGAATTAAGTAAGATTCCCTTGCTTTTCTTTCCTTTTACACTATATTTACTTGATTTCTTCTCTTTATTCTTGCAGTATAGAGACAGTGGAGGACATGATAAAGATGGGTGTGTACGTGAATGATCTGAACCTGCATGACTCCAGCAGAGAGCTGATTTTGGCCGGTACACAACAATCGGCTGAGCTGCAGCTGGCCCTTGATCAGGTGAAGACTGACTCCTTAGTCTGCAGAGATAGAGTATTGTGCTAACAAAGCAGAGTTGTGTTCAACTGGGGGAATTACATTTTACAAAATCACAGACCAAAGGGGCAGTTTAAGGTGGTTCATGTCGCTCTACAAAATGTACAGTTATAAGACTTCTATGACTAAAACCAGAAGTCATCCTATATGATGTACTTAGCGCATAAAATGTAAGAACTGCCAGTTCTCTCCATGAAACAGCCTGACCAGGTGAGCCCAGGTGAAAGCTGTGCCCCCCTATTGATTTCATCCATTAAATCCTCTTCAGTCATGCAGGAGAGATGTGGATTAAGAGGATTAGAGAAGGCAAAGAGGGATTTTTGAGCTTTAAGAGAGGTGAGACTGTAACTGTAGACTCTTGTGTCCCGTTTCTGATCCTCTAGGAGCAACAAAAATATGCGCAGCTGCAGGAAATCATCAAGAAGCTGGACGAAGAGAAGAAGAGAGGGGATTCTTTGCTGTACGCCATGATCCCTAAAGCTGTGGCCGACCGCCTCAGGAAGGGGATCACTGCACTGGAGACGTGCCAGGTACAAGACAGTGCTGTTAGCAAGGATAGTGATACTCCAAAACCACAAAATATGAGAGCATCAGGTTCGGAAAAATTGAAAAAAAACCTGCAAAATTGAGGCCGTAGATGTTTTTTGCTTTTCTGCTATCGTAGTAATGTGTTGCTGTGACCATAACACCACATTTTCTCCAAGGAAGAACATCTTTCATTTCAAGCGTTATTTGCCCTTTTGACCCACTCCACATGGAGGTCAGGCGTCAGCTATGCAACAGTGCCCTTAGCTTGGCAGTGAACTCCACATGAAATCGAATGCCATTTTCTCACAAGCAAAATGACAAGTTTGCTCCCAACAAAAGAACTACTTTTGGCTTCAACTGCAGCAGTTGAGCAAGTCAGGACAAGAAGAGTGAGAACACTGTTGAGCAATAACAATGTAGTGAGTTTTGATTTATTTATGCAACAAAAATATCAAATAAATTCAACAAATACCAAGTCAAAGTGAGAACGTGCATTTCCAACATGGCCCAAAGATGTTAAAGATAGAACCTTATTTTCATTCAAGACCGTACATGAGAGATGCACAACAGAACAAAATGGCATTTACTCCACAGATAAAACATGGATACAAACATAGATAAAAGCAGCAGACTGATTATTGTGCAAATGTACAGCAGAACAAATAGCAGCAGTTACAGTGCAGGCTACAAAACATCCATGTTGGATGTAATCTCAAAAAACAGATTACCATAAACTAAGAATGAATATCCATCCACACAAACAATAACAATCTAATTGATGACTAAAGTAACCTATGACTGAGGAACCCTGAGCTACTGTGAAGTATCTCTTCCTGGTATAGGCACCCAGTGAGTATACCGGTGTTTGCTCACACTGTGAGCTTATCCTAACTTTATCTTTGTTTGTATCTCAGGTCTTCCCAGATGTGACCATCCTGTTCAGCGACGTGGTCAAGTTCAATGAGATCTGCATCCACATCACACCCATGCAGGTGGTGGACATGCTCAATGAAATCTACATCGTCTTTGACACACTCAGTGAGAAGCACAACGTCTACAAGGTCAGTCCAAGAGAGAAGCACAGACTGACGTGTCTGCGTGTGATTCGGGTACTTTCCAATGTCTTGTGATTTTTTTGATGTATCTTTTTTAAGTGGTGTTTTTTTTCCTGAATGTGAAATGATAGCTTATGATTTTCTTTACATTTTCCAACTGAGTTTATTATCAAGGTAGGAAAACATCTGAAACAGCATTTTGAACACCATGGGGAATGCTGCAACAGCTCAGATTTTTTACCGTTAACATTCTGGTGTGTGTCAGTCTGAAGACGGCGCGCGCACACACACACACACACACACACACACAAACACACACCTGGAAAATACACTGTGAAATAAAGTAAAATTCCTACTGATTTGGGTTGTGGAGTGACACTTGTCCCAATTAAAACAAGTCAAAAAGTTCCACCCACTCTCTTATCACAACATAAATTCCTCACTCTCCTTTCTATCCAGGTGGAGACAATTCGCGATGCCTACATGGTGGTGGCAGGCGTGCCCAACAAGACCACCTTTCACGCGCACCATATCTGCGACATGGCCCTGGACATGCTGAGTTCCATCGACCACCTTAAAGATCCGTCCACAGGAGATAACATCCAGATCAGAGTCGGTGAGCAGTACAACTGTCAGCCATGATAAGGCCATGATATTTGCTGATTTGGGTTTTGGCTGTTGCTGGCCATCAGGAGGTCACGGCTCAGGGTCAGCCACCCATCACTGACTCTCAACTGGTAGGGATTCAGTTTTTTTGATCCTTGTATTTCAGACATTTCCAGGTTGGGTTTTTTTTATCCACTCATCCACTCTGTCATATTTAAGTGACCCGAATAAATATAATCTTGGACAAAAGAAAGATTTTTCCTCAACCGGAGCACCGAGGTAAAGACAGACCAAGACACTGATTCCTTATTGTCACAAGGGGTCACTGTTTGACCCTAACCACTGATACCTTTGGAGAAAAACAAGCTTTTCCCAATATACCTCATGTTTTGTCATTTCTATATTAAGATTTAGTCAAATGAATTCATCTGTAAACTTCAGACAAGCCGCTGGAACTGAGGTGCATGAATTGTGACTAAACATTTTGAAGGAAAGAAGAAATAAATAATATACTGACTTATGCACCACTTATCATCCACCACTGGTAACTGGCATTATCTGTGGCACAAACTATGATTTTATGGTCTGTAACTGATAAAATATAAGTCATAACGTTGCAGTCTAGGTAAATACTGTACTTAACATCCATTCATCCATCAATTCTGTAAACAATTCATTCTGTCAGGGTCATGCATTGGGCTAAAAGGTAGTCCTTGACAGACAGATCTCCACTACAAACGCAAACCTACAATTTCAGTCAGAATTGAGTTAAGTCATTTTTTAAATTTTGACCCCTCGATGCTGTTGGGTGCTTATAAATCACAACCTTGGAATAATGTCTGGATAAATGTTGAGTGATGAGTGCAAGCTAAGTAACTACTGGAAATGTACATCAGTTTTTTGTCCATGAGGAAAATGTGAGAATAGCTGCAATAAAACATGGATTCAGGCAGTTTATAAATAAATCAGCTTGTTTGATTCTGTAAACTGTTTCCTCTTTCAGGTATTCACTCAGGTATGGTGGTGGCTGGTGTGGTGGGTCTGAAGATGCCTCGCTACTGTCTGTTCGGTGACACTGTGAACACAGCCTCAAGGATGGAGAGCAATGGAGTGGTGACTACACTAACATATTTAACAACCCATCGCCCAGCAAAATGTGCTAAATAACCCATGGCAATAGTATAAATAACTGCAATGACGCTCCTGATTTCCCTCAGTCAAATTCATGTAGATTAGTATAGAAAACCATTTTCTGTCTAATGATGGCATTGTGCACGCTGCTTTTTAGTTAATGGAATGGGCTAATCACTTCATTTGCTTTTCATTACGTACAGTAATATAAGTTAATGTCATGTTTTGTGGGAAATCTGTTCTGTGATGAAAAGAAAATTAAAAAGGAGGTAGTTTGCAGGCCTAATTTCCTCCCTATGCACGCCCATAAAGGAAGAAAACCCTGAATGAACTCCCATATTAGAGTCCAGTAAGCTAAATGTTTTCACTTCCCTGTGATGATTTAAAAAGGTTTCAGTACAGATGGAGCTTGTATTTCAATACTCAGCTTTAGCAGTAGTTTTCTGTATGTGCGTCTGTCTGAGCAGGGCATGCAGATACACATCAGTCAGACAACCAAAGATCACCTGGAACATGAGCCCTATATCATTGAGGAAAGGGGCAAAATCTTTGTAAAGGTGAGCCATAACACATACTTTTTGCTAAATTCTTATATACCATCCACTGATTGAGATGGACATTATGACTAATACTTTACGTCTTATAGCTGTAATACTTGAATGTCTTTATTCCAAAATGAGGTGTTTATTAGTATTGATGAAAATACTATCTTGTACCAATAGCTGAGATATTTGGGGCCTCCCAGTTTAAATATTGATTAATAAATTTTAGATTACATGTTCATACCACATCTGTGATCAGAACACTACTTCCCTAACATCTTCCAGGGTAAAGGCTACATGAAGACTTACTGGCTGAAAGGAAAGAAAGATCTATCGTTCAAGACCCCGGCAGAGCTGCGCTACAGCAGTGAACAGAAAGACTCTGAGGACAAGAGCTCTAATGGGTGAGTAGACAAAAGCAGAGCAGTCAGCACCAAAGAATCACTTTTCTTCTGTACACAGAGTGGACTCAGGATGCCCCCTGTTGATTCAGTCAGAGCTGTGCTCGTTGCCCCCTGCAGCACCAGACAGCAAGCAAACTAAAAGGCAGTTTTACGTGCTTTTGTTTGGCGGAAGGACTCATGCTGACCGCCGTAAACAAAAATTTCACTCAGAAGGGGCAGTGCAACTCCTTGGTTTACTGAGGCACAAAAATAAAAACCATAAAAAAAAAAAAAAAAAAAAAACGGTGTGACAAAACAGGCGACACAGTACTGCAGAAACCACCAATTTTAACAGTTGCTATAGTCTGATATCAAGCCTTTTGAAACTTATGTTTCATTAAACACTTGTACCCAGTGCAGTGTATCTTGAAACCAAACAGAAAAGGGCCAGTAAGTGCTGTTCTGGAAAATGATTATAAAATGTATTGATTTCACTGAAAATAACAAATAATGACTCACTTCTAGGGCAGATTTATTTGCTTGTTTGAAGAAAATGGGATTAAAGGACCTAATACTAGGCTGAATGATTTGTTACGGATATTTTTGCATTGTGAGAGAAGCCACTGGCAGGAATAAACCCCTATCAGATCCAAGAGACTAGTCTTCAAACAACTATCATCCCTGGAGCCAAACGGAAAACTGTTTAATTTCTGACAGCATGATTACAGTAATACTTAAGACAATGTTTTTTATGTCTTTTGTGAATGACAAATTTGTAACTGCACTAGTTCCACAAGCACCAATGCCAAGCGCATGGCCTCCAACCTCCACATCACCGGCAGTGATGAGCAAGCTGAAGGGAAGCCAAGCCCTAGCGACCTCCCCCTGGACACCCTGCCCCCACCAGAGGCCGCTAACGAACCCCCCGCCATTTCGACCGAGCCACAGGAGAAGGAGAAACCCAAAAAGACTAAGAACAACAAGGGGGCCAAGTTGGATGTGCCCCAGGGAAACGCAATGCCTGAGTCTTTGCCGCCCGCTGACGGGCTGGAGAACCCGGGTCCTTTACTCAACAACAAGAGAAACAGCTTCAGGCAGCAGTACGCCAAGCTGCCCACCAACCTGCCCATGCGCAGCGCCGCCTGCTCCATCCTGTGAGCAGACGATTGTAGTGTGAGATTACAATACGACTCCAACATGTGATGAGGGTGTGATGCTGAAAATATCATTGAAGTTTAATCAGAGGCAACACAAAGCAGACAGTTCAACGTTATCAGCGATCTGCATACTAACGCATTCTGAATGTCATGTCATCCCAACCGGACTTTTGTGACATTTTGAGTAAAACAAGAGTTATACGGCAACTTAAATAAAATGTTATAAGGAGTACAGTCTAGACCTGCTCTATTTTATGATTTGGCGCTATACATATAAAACTGAATTGAATTGAATTGAATTAAACCGAAGACCAACACTTTTCCCACCGAAGTCCATTTGTATTGTACTCATGCATCAAAGTATTTGCCTAGACCTTCTTTAAGATCACTTATATCAACACCCTGCATACTTACACAACATGCCAACTGCTTCCTTATGTCGACTGTTTCATAAAAAAGGAAGTATGTCCTCTACACAAGAACAGCACATGCACAGAGAAACAGAGAACTTCAGAATTGTACGACATGTAACGACAGCCATGACAATGAGTCTTTATGCTCTACAAGCCATTCATGAAGTCACTGCTATTACTGCTGCAGGAATTATGTTCAAATGTATAATGACAACAAATTACAGGAAAATTAAAGTAAGCCATTTTGTGACAGGGCTTACATGGTTTTTAACCGAGGCGGGAGCTTCCACAGAAACAGAAATAAATAATTCTATGGATGCTTCATTTAATTCACTGAGACTAGACATCATCAGAGGTTGTATTTTATTTTGTTTAAACTAGGTGTATGGTAATTCAGTAGGTATTTGGCTAGACCTTCACAACATTGTCTTAAAGAGTTCTGGTTCTACTTTCTGTATGTAACTGACTGCATTTGTTCCACTGTATGATAGCATTTATTTATATAAAACTGTATGTACAGCCACTAAAACTGTCATGTTTTCATTGTTTTGTAGTTGGGTCATGACACTCATACTCATCTGGTTACAGTGGTTGAAAAAACATCAGCCTTACAGTTATAGGTGTAACCAAATGCACCCGTTTTTGGCTTGTAGCTTGGGTGGACCTCCACATAGAGCTATATAGACAGCATCCCCAGAAACGTCTCAACATTTTGACACTTCAACCATTGTCACTTGATGTATTGATATCTTCAATTTATCTATTTATTGTTTCGTTAACAAAATGTCAGTAAATAGTGAAAAGAATCACAATTTCCAAGAGCGTGAAATCTTCAGATGTCTTGTGTTGGGCAACAAACAGTCCAAAACCCAAAGTTATTCAACTAAACAGAGAAAAGTAGCATATCCTCACATTTAAAAGACTGAAACAGAAAAATATTTGGCATATATTCAACAAATCGTCAAACTGTTAAATGACTAATTAACTCAATCATTTCAGCACAAAACAAAACAGAATCACACACAGTGAATTATCTGTAGGCACTGCCATACCTTGAAATACCCACTAGGAGGTGATAGGGTAACCACAAGTTAATGAATAAGTGAACTAGCTAATAAACCAGGGGCTGGGAACAGTGAGTGAGTTATTTTCTGGTTCCCTGAGGTTCTTCATATCTTAAAAAAACAAAACAACCCAAAAACAAGTGAGATAGAAGGGTTCTGTATCTGCTCATGCTGTGGGGGGAAAGTGAATCCCTGTTAGCAGAAGACTGATCAAATTAAATCTCTGGCCTCCCCTGAACCAGCATCTGTTCATCTGGATCGGTGCTCACCATCTATCTTATAACGCTGCGAGTGGAAAGACAGCGCGTAGAAACACACCTAAGCTCACCAAATCCTCCATCCAATTCAGGCTCCGAATCTTCAGGCGCAATTCCCTGACCTCAGTGGTTATGAGGTCAGTTATTCCTGTCTTAGTCATCTGGTGATAACACACTGCCATTATGCGGCTGACTGTATGTGTGTGTGTAAGGTTGGTGGCTGAAGGTCCATGTGATCTTTTAATGAAAGATAAGTGACATAATTGAAGTTCCTCTTATTATCTCATAACCAAAAGAGGCAATGTGTGTAAGCTGTGTACAGTGCGGAGGTGAGACAGGTAAGAGCTCATTTCAGGACAACTGCGCTCCTTCACCCGCACTACTCTCACTTATACACACAAACACATGCAAGCCTGCACTCACACACACACACAGATATTCAGCTGAGTGCTCCTCGCTGATGTTTCCTTGTGAGATGTCATTACACGATAAAGAGGAAGCTATCAGGAAACCGCTTAAGCACTACTTCCTGTCTGTTGCCACGGTGACAGACCTCATTCTGCAGTTGCAAAGTTTACCATGACTTCTCTCTGAGTTAATTTCTTGCAGAAGGACAGAGTGGGAGGCAAAACAAAGAGGCAGGTGTGTTTCAGCCTACACCGCACACTGGTGGGCTCGTATCCTGTCCAGGCACTCCTCGTAGTCCAGCTGGGTCTCTGCGTCACCTTTAACCCCTGGCATCTGACAACAATTAACATTTGCGAGAGTTCATTGGACGGCTCCTTTTGAATGGCCTGTGCTTCAGCCAACAGCACTTCAGCACAGCTGGTTGCCATTCAGATAAACCTACAGATAAACAAGCAGCTCCAGAATCAGGGGACACTTCCTGATTCTAAATGAATCGTTGAATTCATGTCGGACATGTTTGCTGTAGCTGCCAAGACTGGCTGCTCTGTTGTGAACAATGGCAGGCTCAATATTGGTTACTCCTGATTATATCTTATATTAACTTCATATTTATATTTCACTCACTCAAATAAGACTTTGACAAGGCAGACAAGTTTTATGGCAACCAGCTCAAACAAAGATTCATTCATCAGAGTGATATTGGACTTCAGATTTTATTAGCCTATGCTGTGACTACAAGGAAACTCACCGCTCTAGGGGGGAATTACTTTCTAAAGTGTACTTGTCACCAGGATTAATTATCAGGGACAAAGTGCACTCCTATCAATCAATCAATGTGCCAGATTTAGCCAGTTGGCTAGTCTTATCTGCAGTTAGTTCAAATCCAAGTTTAGTTTGTAACTTCAACTTCGAAAAAAAACACATGGATAACATATTATTGCTTCAGGACAAAATTTAAATCAATACACACAATCGAAAGTGCTAAAAAGAAACACAAAAGGCAGACAACATTGAAGTACTTTTAGAAATGATAAATGAAAGCTAGTCTTGAACACAAAAATGTGATTAAGCGCATTCAATTGTTCTGTAACTTTAAACAACAGAGGACAATAAAAGGACAACAAAATATAGTGTTACAAGCAGATAACACACAGGCAAACAGACTTTAGAGACACTAATGCAGAGAGCAGGATTAAAGAATTGCATCATGTTGCGTTTTGTCCATAAACTCAATCAAAGGAGTGTCAGTGAGCTGTGAGTGTGCGCACGTGTGTGTCAGTCTGTGACACGCTGCTCACTATTCGTTGTTTTGATTCTACCTTGAACAAGAGACACAGAGGGAGGGACAGTGCTTGGCAGCACTGACAGGAGCTGCATTCCAGCAAAGGTGAACACAAAAAAAGGTTTAAGCCACTCCCTTTTCAACTGGCTGCATCACTGGATTATTGCTCAATTCTTTCTGGGGTTTTCACTTGTCAGAACAAGCAGAGGCACAACGTCAGCAACACAGAGAAGAGCAGAGAGAGAGCGAGAGACAGGCAGAATCAGAGAAAACACCAAGGTGTGATGAGCAAGGGGAAGAGAGAACTACAGTAGTTTCGAAGAGTTTGAATTTGAATTTAAGAGGGAAACAAGACAGAGAGAGAGAGCGAGGCTAGAGAGAGAGAGGGGGAGAGAGAGAGAGAGAGAGACACACACGCTGAGGGGTGTGTCATAGCAATTTAGTTCCTCAAGGAAGTGCAACTCAACATTATCTTAAGATAGGGTGGCAGCAGTGACAGAAGCGCTGCAGGAGGGCTGGTTTTTTTGGGTTTTGGTTCTGCTCGTGGTGAAGATGAAGGGATCTCATTAAATCAACTGGCCTGTGCTGTCAACCTGAGACACAGAGTAGAGGGAGAGAGAGATATCTGACACAGACCAGGAGGGAGGGGGACTCAGCACACGCAGGTAAGACACTTCTGCCGTGTTCATGTGCCAGTAAAAAAGAAAGAAAAAGACAAATTCTTTGGGCCCAGATTAGTGTTATGTCTCCTTTTTTGTCTGGGAAAAATTAGTAATCATTGTTGGCACCCAGACAGACTGAGTAGAGGGATGATTGGAACAAATTTGTGACCTCTCTCCACTTCCCCATCTTGAGTGTGAGTTGGGAGATATGCATATACACAGTCTTGCTGGAACACGTACGGTGACATGCACAGATGTAGAGCTCCCGCTTCTGTTTGCACACGCCAGGTGTTGCTCAACTCAAATCTCGAGGCAGTGGACTTTCCCTCCTTCACTGGCCTACTTTGATTTGAAGCTCATTAAGAAAAAGAGAAAGACAAGGGAAGGCTGCCATGTCACTCACATTGTGGTGGTCACAACCTGTGGGCCTCTGTTGATAACTACCCGCCGTTTAGCCAACTGCTGCCTGTTTCGCTTCCCTTTTGAGGCATGTAGATGGGTGCTAGGGTTGAGCAACTCAGACGAGTTGAGCAATGTTGAAAGAGAAACTGCAATATGAGCCTTTTGAGGATTTCAAAATGCTTTCTCGTCTATTACTAAAAGAACGTTTGTGGAGGAATTTCTGTATAAACAAAAGATTTATCAAATGCAGAAGGCAATTAGCAAACTGAATGTAAATCCAACGCAATCCTTACAAACTTAAAGAATTGAATGTGCCACTGAAGTAAGAGTTACAAGTTACACAAGAAGTTCAAGTTAAAAACAAGATCTACACATGCAACTTTGAGTGCAGCTGCCCACAGTTAAAAACACACAGCGGAAGTGATACTTCATCCGGGCATAACGCTCATCTTGCACAGAAAGCCGCTGTCTAAGGACACAGAGATCGTGTATTGTCACTGTTATCTTTTAATCCTCTTTGGTTGTCCAGCAGGAGAAAATAAAGGTTTCTACCAGCTCAATACAACCACCCTTGTAGCTCAGGGATGACCTTTCAACAATAGCCTCCTTGTTTTCATCTGATTGAGTGGTATGGCTTTTCTATGTTTTTTTTTCTGGAACATTCTCATTGTTCAATCTGATCAAAGGCCGCGGCCAGCTAAAATAGACCCAACCCCCCTCCTATCGGTCTCATCAGCTACAACTCAGTCTACCAAGCACCAAGCCTGGTACTGAAATTCAGTGAGGATGTCTATCTGTCAGTTCATAGTAGCGAGGCCCTGCTGCACTCTAATAACAGTACAAGGCACATTTTGACTGTCTGAGTCAAAGGGGGCTTCAGGAATCCCCCCCTGAGTCCTGTGAGGGGACATAGGACAGAGGTCATACTTACACACACACATATATATATGCAGGACACAGGAACACAAATTCAGACAGAAAATCCAACACATTCTTTAATTATCAAAAATACCTGAACGCAAAAACAACCGGAAACCACTTTTACTGAAAAATCCACATCCACGTGCAAACAAGTTTTTACATGTACACTAACACCGGGGCTCATTGCTGGAGTCATCTGAGGAATGCTAAATATTTACCTCTCCTGCCTGCCTGGATGGCTCCACCAATCAGCACTTTCTGTTTGACCGTCCATCAACCTAAAGATTCCTCAAAGTACAACTGTCTCTACTGGGATAGTTCTACCTCTGCTCTCTTGTTTTTTTATTTTGTTCTTCCGGCATTATCAGGTGTCACACAGTCGTATGTAGGTGCTTGTCAATTCAGGCAGGCATTTGGGAGGGAAACAAACACTTGAACGTGTAATACAGTCACTCCCTGGTGGATGTCAACAACGAACCGATGCTTAAAAGCCCTCTTCAATCCATCTGTACCAGAAAATTGATGCTCAACATTGAAAGCGTCCTCGATGTGACCGAGTGAATGACGTCCATTACAGAAAAGTGTTTTCATGGCAATGTGCTGCTGTACCACAGAAATGTTTCAACACTCTCCAAACGGCCTCAACCCCCTGACAGATCTGCATAAAATAAACAATGTAGATGCACAAAAAGCCAAGCAGCGAGCTGTCTCCAGCTGAGGAGTTACATTTCACTATGTGGAATACTGGTTGATGACTACACACTGTGCATGTCCCTCAAATCCCTGTAGTCTTTTTAGCAAATAAATGAGATTGAAGCATGAATCTGAAATAGCTATCACGCTGCTCCACTTCCATTATCACCGTTAAGGGAAATTAATCTAATGAATGTTTTTTAATTCCCCACAGGGAACCCAAAGCTTTTGTAACAAAGCGAGCTATTAGAAATGTGACACTTGTTCAAAATGAATGGTTGTGCATGTAAAATGGAACCTAGTGAGATATGCTATAAAAGTGACTGTTTGCTTATTATGGATTTTGCAGCTGGGATTGGGGTGCACACCAGGGATGGGGAGAGTCAGAGCGAATGCTGCCTATTTGCATGATATGATCGTTACTGGATCACTTTTTCATTTATTAGTGAGCTGTGGAAGCGGTTTGCAGACAGTGCTGACTGTGCATCACTGGAGTCGGACAATGAGAATATCATCATTCGAATAACGCTGTCTACTAAGCACAAACAGGCATGAAAGAAACACATTAAAGCAGCCATAAGGCAGTCATTTAACTGGCAGCTTATGGACAATATGCTGTTGCTAATGTACAGAATGTTTCAATAACAGATCAGCTGTTGTTTTACCCAAAGGCAGACTCAAGGCCAGTAATTACTGTAGCCACTGCGTTCAGGGCTGGAAACAGCACGCATGGACCTGCCTCAGCTATGCAGACTACCTGTTCCTCTCAAATACTTGTCCACACAGGCCAGAGGTGGGATTTAGTGGGGAAAATTACACTGAAACATATTCAGTAACTGTTCTTTGAATTTCAGGCCTGTTTGCACTCTCCGTGCCAATAAATGAGTGAATATACGGCCAAATGGAACACAGGAAGTAGGAGAGGATACAGAGCAGTTTCAGTAGCACTGATGCATGCAACAGATACTGTATGTCTTTGTTGATTCTGTCTTACTCATCGCAAATACTAAGATTAAGGTGAAGTGGGAGTTAAGCAAGACTTTAATTGTTCTTTGTGTGTGTGTTTGTAGGATTGGAGATATAAGTAGGACTTATGTATCAAGCATAAGTATTCTACAAGGACACATAATTGCTCCAAAAATTGTAAGAGTTATGTTACTCTAATCCTTTAAATCCTTGTTATTTTGTTGATGTGGGAATTGAACCTTATTTTGTTTGCCCAGTCTGTGTACACTTCCCTAATAAGAGCATCAGTTAGATACAATGTAGTTTTTTTCTCTGTGAATGACTCACTTCAAATCTGCCTGTTTTCATAGAGATTATGGGAAAAATTAAATGTAATTAAAAGGGAATTAATTCAAACTGTGTTGACAATCAAAGGTAAACAGTGGATTTTTCAGTTGTGTCATTGTGTGCTGTATGCATGTTGATGACCTCCCCAGGGGTGGGGGAGGGGGTTCTCTGTGGTGGATGCTAGGTGTGGTTAAAATCTCAGTGGAGAAATTAAAAGCCTCTGTTGAGTCTCTTCCATGGTACTTTTCCCCTGTTGGCATCATACGTGCATGTCAGATACAAAAACAAACACTGGAACGAACATTTCAAATTGGACATTGTATTTTCAGGGTCTGTTAAATTAGCACTGTGGGGATATCAGTTTACTGCTTATTTTAATGAACGTCCAAATATTTGAGCTTGAATTGAACAGTTGTGTCACTGAAATGTACTTCAATGATGTGTGTGAACAAGTGTTTGGATCTGTGGCAATTTGAAGGTTAGAGAGTCAAATTAATGGCTGGAGGGTCGCCAGTTTAAATCCCCACATGATCTGGGAAATTTGGATGAGGAGAAGTGAACATGTGTTGCCCTCGCCAGCCTCCATAACAACAAACAGTTGGCCCTTGAACATGGCACTTAACCTCCAACTACTTCACTAAAGATGCTCATTGTCTGGCAGTACAGACTCAAGTTGAGCCGAGCAGCAACCAGGGGTGAAATTGTTGGTCTTCCTCTTTATTTAAAGCTGCGTCTATATGTATTGGTACAATAGGCTTTCCTATTGTTAAAGGTAGGTATACAGTGTACATCTGATATATTTTGACTCCTTGGCTAAGGCTAAGTGTGTCAGAGTTTGTTTTTAGGCCTAACTTGCCTAATTAACCCCATGCTGTGACAATAAGGCATTTTAATAGTTTAAGAGTGCCTTGGAGTTTTCTTGTGATTTTTACTCCCATTCTTTATTGACTGAGGCTCTGGATTAGCTGTGATCTGGTGTAAGGTATGGACAGTGGGAGAGAATATTTTCCAACTGCAGTAAAAGACATATCCAAATTTTGGTTCAAAAACAGTCTCATACACACCAATGAGAAATCTATTCACTCAGAGAAAGCTGTACTTGATGTGTTTCATCTTTTTGCCTCTATGATTAGCAGTATTATGTGCAGTTAACTGATTTTGGATGAAGTCCTAATGAAATAGTTCGCACCAATGTTGGAAACTACTAGTTTGCAACATTTACTACTGCTACTACTACTACTGACACAAATCTGTCATCAACATTATTAATAAAAATGCAAAACACTTTTTCCTTCTCCATGACCATTCAGGCAAACATGGACGCCTTCAGCTCAAAGGACATGGCCATGAGGGCGCAGAAGAAGATCCTCAGCACCATGGCCACCAAAAGCTCCGTCCAAATGTTCATTGACGACACCACCAGCGAGATCCTGGATGAACTCTACCAGGTCTCCAAAGAGTATTCGGGTAATAAATCTGAGGCCCAGAAGGTGATCAAAAACCTGATCAAGATTGCAGTAAAGGTCGGCGTGCTGTTCAGGAACAACCGTTTTAGCACAGAAGAGCTGGGAATAGCTGAAGATTTTAAGAAGAAGCTGCACCAAGGGACCATGACGGCTATCAGCTTCTATGAGGTACATTTCTACATATTAACCTTTTAATGTACAGGATATATGGAGGCTTTAGAAAGCCGGAACTTGTTGTTTATCTAAAAAAAAAGAAACAGTACGCAATTATCATATCGTTTTTCTGTTCTGTATTCAAGAGTCAATGTGTTATGTGGCCTAAAAATGCTACGACGAGTTTGTTTTTATTTAGGTGCAACTACACGCTCAGTGACCTTAATTTGATGTGTTTGCATCTCTGCTTTCATAACATGTGACAGAACATAAATAGACTCGTACCACATAGATTTTATATTTACAACACTTGCAAGAACATTGCTCTCATTACTAGCTACACGTGTTTGCAGCAATATACTGCTTATATATTGCTCGCAGTTAGATTATATCTTTTTTCATTCCAAATATTAGAGATAAAGAAACACATGAAACCCTCACAGTAATAACTTTCTGACATTATGTTTCCCTTGACTGGTGCAGGTGGACTTTACCTTTGACAAGTCAGTGATGGAGGAGCTCCTGAGCAGCTGCAGGGATCTGCTGCTGAAGCTGGTCAACAACCATCTCACCCCTAAATCTCATGGTCGCATCAAGCACGTCTTCAACCATTACTCCGACCCCGAGCTACTGACCAAACTGTATGACCCCAGTGGCCCCCTCCGACCCCACCTCACCAAGATCTGCAAAGGACTCAACAAACTGGTGGAGGAGGGGACAATATGACATAGAAACAATAAAAATGTCAGTCAGACACTGGGAGATCTACAGGCAGACTCACTTAAGACTGTCCGAATTGTTCTTACTGCTGCAGAGGACTGGCAACGTAAGACAAGTGATTTGAGACCAAAACCGCTGCCCCATCGTTGTTAACATGTGGGATAAAAAATAAAGTCGGTTGAGTCACTCCTCAAGTTTTTAATGTTTAGAGGTTATATATATATATATATATACACACACTGTAAAATTGTGATATATACTTTTCTAGTCAGAGTTCACAGAAACCAAACTTGAATAGAAACTGGTTTCTACTATATCAGCCGTTTTATTCGATTACGAAACGTCATCCGATGTTTAATATTTGAGACCTTGAAATGTTTCATTCAGAACTACTGATGTTGTGTATTCAGGAGAGGAGGAGTCAAAACAGCTGGACAGCTTGCATAAAGAGTGAAGGCAGGGAATGATGCCACTGTAATACAGCACTGCCATCTGGTGGTCAAAGATGATACTCCAACAACACAATGTACTGTATTTACTGAGGCGTTCGGAAGACAATGCAGCCAATAATAAAGCAAATAACCCCACAGTGGACAATTACTTACACCAACACTTTGCAGTCTTGGCTTCAAAACATGTTTAGGAGCATCAACAAAAAGACTGACTCTTAAAAATGCTGTTGACTGCATGAGCTTGAATGTTAATCCGATAATTCATGTTTTTCTGAAGATTGAATCACAGGTGTTATTCTTTGGTTTTACATTACAAAGACACTGAATCTTAACGGGCAAGGGAAAAATCAGGCTCACCCTATATAATAGTCAAATATGGTAATTTAGCATTTAACTGCTAAAATATGATCTTCTTTGTGCAAAGTGGAGAAAAGTCAGTTGAACTGTGAAATTACAGAAATGTAAAGATCAAGTGCTAATGACAGTCAACTGTTTCTGGAGGTGCTTTTATAAGATGAGTCCAGCCCTGGAAGACGAAGTGTGGACAAACATATGAACCTGATGAAATAAATCATTTTTTTTATTCTAAAATGTATTACATAAAAATATGCCCATAACAAAATAATAAAA
Organism: Dicentrarchus labrax; assembly: GCF_905237075.1. Lineage (NCBI taxonomy): Eukaryota > Metazoa > Chordata > Actinopteri > Moronidae > Dicentrarchus > Dicentrarchus labrax. The sequence continues at coordinate 1,839,540 of NW_026136707.1, read as the reverse complement.
AGATTGCTGTCAAAATATTCTAAAAGGCATGTCTCTTTTTTAAACGTTGGCTACATTAAAGTTTAAATACTTCAGCAGTAACAGACAGAGTAACAGAATTCGTGGGCAATTTTGAGCTCTAAATATTACAATGAACATGATTTATATACCTTACATACCACGGCTAAAACGTTTGGTCAGAAAACTTGGCCTACTTTGCATTAGCAGGCTGTGAGGTAGCATGACACACAAACCACTCGTTGAGTTCACCATACGAAGAGTCATGTGACTAAACCAGCATGTGACTGCGAATTCTCATTTTTAACATTTCACGCTCTTATCTCCTGTGTGTGAAAACAAACCGAAGATTGCTATGGGAGAATATGAAGCTCTTCATGGTCTACATTATGTCTCAACAAATAAATAAGAAGGCTACACAAGTGCAATATTCCTTTTAAAAACCTGTTAAAAGACTGTAACTTCCCATTATAAAGTCTATATTAAATGTGAAACGACTTTTAAGCTCCAAGTCGAAGCAGCAGCAGGGGGATCACTGGAGATCTGTTGCTTTATCTGTAATGCTCTATTAATCCTGGAGGCCAAACCCTGCGATCTGGCTTTCTGGTAAAGTTTGTTTAATGATCAGAGTGAGGCAGCAGAATCAACATGTCACAGCTGGAAGATCTCATCTTCCCGGTCTCTCAGTTTCTTGGTGAGTTTGGTGATAGTTAGGGGTACTGCTCCGTGTGCTGCCTGCTGCTGTTGCATTCTGGAAGATGAAGTGACACTCTGCGACCTCGTGAGCGGACGCCAGTCTGATGTCCTGCTGGTGCACGCTGCTTCTAGCGCGGCAACCCTGTGAATAATAAACAGATAAAAAAGATACAGTAAGTCTGCACTGATATTCCCACAATTAGCCTGCATTCCTCTTTGACAGCTTTCAGGGACATTTAGATCTCTTGCAATGAGAGTATATGTCATTCATTCATTACATTCATGTGCAGCTGGTATCTATTGACCATGTTATGTTCAACTGGGAGGTCAGGGAGATGGACAGGTGTATTAAGTGTAAGGGTCATGTAGCACCTCATTCCATAAAGCAGCACCAAAATGAATAGATTTGGCCATGACTGCAGTATTTGCATGCATTATCGGTGGACATTTTAAATATACAATGTTCAATATGAACTTGAACCTGGGTCATTACACTCCCCCAAAACATTTATTTTTGTAATGCAAACTGCATGAGAACATAATTTGTAGGAGATAAGAAGGTATGTATAGGCATATGTAGTGATAGCAGGATGTGTATATATGAAATATGTTAACAATTTCAAACTGTAGCACAGAGGCTACTAACGTGGCCAGACTTGAGGCGTCGGTCACACCACAAACATGGAGCATGACTGTGACCAGTGTATACAAGCAAACAGCGAGAGCTATGCAGACATACCTTTTCTCTGCTTCCTGGCATCCTTTAACAGCAGCCTGCTTGGACTGGTTTATCAAGCCATCCAACCTTTTCAAAAAATCTACTGGAGTGAGGTCTGACGCCCGTTCTTTGCCACCATCTTGTGTCTTCTCAGAGGAGTTCCCTGTGTGCCCATTCTGGTCAGTAGCAAAGCCTGCATTGTCTTCTTCACTGTCCTCTAAAACCAGATCCACCCCGTTACTGCAGTGGTCCGAGTCTGATATCACAGGGATTGACAGGGACTTCTTCAGGAATATCGAGTCGTTGGTGTACATCCTGTTTGCTCTTTTGATTTGTTCCATCTGAAAGAAAAAATGACCTCATCAGGCTTTTTTTTTTTCCAAACTGAGCTTAAACTAAAGTTAGTCTCAATTAATTCTGGAAAAACTGCTTGATAATGGTTCCTTTCTTTCACTAAAATCATGAGCACTCTAATTAAATTGTTCATTCATGCATGGATGTTTCAGGCAGATGACTTTCAGCATGCAAATTGGTAACAACTGAATAAATGATTTAATTAAAGCGCTGTCCTACTTGTGATTTATGCTTTTGAAGATTCAGCACATCATTATATCTTCATTGTTTTTATTTTTTGTTAAATTTTGGGGGGGGGTCTCTGATAATACTAATACTAAAATACTGACAATATGCTCCTTTTGCCATGCTTTCTATTTATCATCATGGATCATGTGTAAAATTAGACAATTATTCATGTATGTGTGTCATTAACTGATTATTAACTATAAAGCAAGCAGACCTCCAGGGTTGCAGCTATGAATGTTTCTTTGCAACTCAAGCTAAATAATATACAATAGTACAGTTCAACAACTATGTGACTGCAGTACAATAGAAAATAACATTTAAAAACACTGGTGCACAAACAAATAAACATACAACAAGAAGGCAACAAGAAGAAAATGTATATACATGTAGGCTTTGGGTTTAAAACTGAATATATAATAAATTACAGGCTGGTAATGTATAGTTTGAGGAGTAATTAATACTTACAGACACTCCATATTTCAGGGCCAGGCCTTGAAGAGTTTCTCCTGGCTGTATTTTGTGTTCAATGCGTCTCTGGCGGACCGGAGAGAGAGGAGACCGGACCAAGCTGCCGTATGACCTCGTACGGCCCCCGCGGAGAAGGCCCTTCCCCCCGGCTGGCCAAGGGGCTCGCTCCCCGGACATACCCGCGACTGGCGTTGAGTTGGCCAACCGAGCAACACGGCGGTAAATCCCGTTTTTTTTCCCACCAGATAACTTTAAAACGTCGTTCACATCATGAGACTACAACTCCCGAAGCCCTGGCGTCAAACACACGTTTAAAGTGACTAGCAGCTTAGTTAGCAGAACAGCTAACTCGGCTGATTAACGCTGACCCGTCCCTCCTGGTGTCTTTACCTCAGGACAACGACACACTGGCCGGTAGTTTAACCTACCTTGTCTCTCAAACAAGCGGCAGAAACGTTGCTGACAGAGTTGTTATTGTGTTCATGCTTCCGGTCGTCAGCTGCCGCTCGTTGCCATGACTGCCGCGCTTGCGGGTCACAAGCGCTGCGTTCACTACGATTGGGGAAAACAGGAGTGAGGAATTGAAGCCGCGGATGCCGTCTAGGGTTTTAAACAGCGTGAATCCACTTGCAGATGCATAGTCACGGTGTTGTCGTGGTTATGTGAAGTCTCCAATTTAAGAGAAACGAGGAGTAGTTAGAGGTTATGGTGAGACTCTCGGTTCAAAGCAATTTACCGCGTGAAAACTGAGCTGAGCGTTATTTCCACATATGAAACTCGTATTTCCGATTTTACCGTATGAGCGGGAACGTAGCACCGCTACCAGGACGTTGTGAAGTAGCTAGTTAACGTTAGCTAACCGGTTACCGACAGCTGTTTCCAGATTAATAACGAAATAAACATGTCTTTTAAAAGGGAAGGTGACGACAGGAGTCAGTTGAACATCCTGAAGGTAACGCGTTAATATTTAGTTTGTTCTAGAAGAGATTTATGAGCTCACGTCGTTGTGTCGGAAGATGAACGAACCCACTCTTCTTGTTTCAGAAACGGCGTGTGGCGGATCTTCTGTCTCACTTTATCCCAGAGGATGAAGCGACTCTCGTGAAAAACGGAAGGTGAAAGAAGATCTCGGTGCTCGATGTAATAGTTAAAGACTGTTAAACACACACACACACACACACACAGGGAGGTGTAACCTGTTGTTCGTGCTGTTTCTAGGTACGCTTGCCTTGTGTGCTCCTACTGTCCGATGTTTGACACAGTGGATACACTGACAGTCCACAGGAATGGGAAAAGGCATCTGGAAGGTGAGACTCTTATTTAGGATGTTTAGTTATTCTGTATTCTGGGATACTTACAAAAGGGTAATATTTGTATCTGTATGTCTTGTATACATCTCTGGTTAGACAGTTATGGATAAAGGCTTCTATCACAGGAGTCTATCACAAACTGAATCAATTAAGAGGCTAATTATGTATAAAATAACCAGACAGGAATGTTTGTTTTTGCCTCATTTAGCAAATAAGTTCCTGAAAAGTTCAATAATTTTATTACAATGATGCAAAAAAATCATATAAAAGTCCAATATTGTCGTAAAGCTGTCCACTTTCCCACAGTGGTGTAATATAACATCTTAAAGTAATTGTAATGGCTTATACAATAAACATTATTTTGTTGTGTTTCTCCAGGATTGAAAGCATTCTATGGCAAGAAAGCAAGGTTGAGGAATGAAATAACAAAAAGAAAACATGAAAATTACGTCCAGGCTGAAGACACAAGACAGGTTTGTATTTATAACGGCTGTGAGCGTACGGTGTGTGTGTTCGCTCTGTCAAGTTGCTGTTCAGTCGACTCCAAAACAAACTTTTCAGAATATCTTGGTACGTGTCGTCGAGTCAGCCGATCATTCAACATGCAGAATGTCCGTGAATCATCGCTGGAGAATAACAATATGAGCTGAACAATCTTTCTTTGTCTGGTTGGAGTGTTAATCCATGTTTTTGTCTCGTGTCTTGTGACTAACATATGACCCTTGCAAATGAATCCTGCCAACCAATTTATTTACAAGTTGTCGTCGGATGTGGAAAAGACAAACGACACTTCTGAGCTCGCTCTGTGGCATTTAACACACACTTTGTTTCATCTTTAGGAACCCTCCTGTTCAGCCCCTTTACTGGCACAAACACGGATGCTTACACATCACGCTTTATTAAAGACTGTGCCATACAACAGCTGCCACAGAAAAACCAGGTGTGTGAGATGGTTATTTAATATACACTGTCCCACATATATATATATATATATTAAATCACAGAAAAGGAATACATGAAAACATAAATCCGTGATTATTCTTTTAGTACAAAATCTGAAAAAGGACCACAGAGCATCGGCTCAGATCCCAGTGACAACACTTCCAGCTGCACAGCATCAGAACAAGAAGAAGCAAGTCAGAAAACTGAAGGTTCTCACAGTTCATTACAAAGCTCTAGTGGCTGCACAACAGGTAAAGTCTGTCAGAGGAAATCCTTTATTTGCAGATATTGTGTTGAAGAAAACCTGGCCTGAATGTGCTTTAATCGTAGACATGTTTTGTCTTGTGTAGCTAAAGGGTCCCATCCATCAGAGGACATAAAAGGAGCTCAGGCTGCAGTGACACAGGAGGCGGAGCCTATAACAGCCCAGAGGAGGAGAGAGCTGGAGCACTACCTCAAACTCAAAAGGTAGAGAACCATGTTTAATCTGAGGCTGAACATTTAGTGCCTGAAGTTGCACATTCTTACTGCTGGATGTCAGTTCAGGGTATCTGTGCCAGCCTCCGTGCATTTCATCCTGCTTTTGTCTGTTTCTCAGTGAGGGGTGGTTGCAAGACCGGAGCGGCAAGTGGGTTAAAGACGAGAACGTGGAGTTTGATTCAGATGACGAGGAGCCTCCTTCGCCTCCCCCTCTACCTACAAGTCACTGAGAGGACTAAGAACTGTGGGAAAACACAGATTAAAAGTGGTACATTTAGCCGGAGCGCTTTGTGCACTTTTATTGAATCCCATGGTTTTCTGTGCTGATTCTACAGCGCCCGTGTAATCCTCGGACTCACCGGTGACCATCAGCTGCAACTTTTAATGCTTTTATCTCATCACATATGATTCACAGAATCAGACTTAACAATAAATGTCACTTCCTGTTTGTTACTGTTTCTGTTGCTACATGGAACATCAAGCAGACTTTAAAACCTAAGGAATTTAATAGACAATACCAGGTTTGACCAAGGCTCTTGTGGCGGGGTATTTTTCTTAGGGGCCCCTCAGAAAAGCTCCAACCATGGTTGTGTCCTAATGTCGGAAAGACATTAAAACATAAATCAGGTTTATTACTAATTGGGCCTTATTTTCAGTGTTTTGGCCATAAATTGGGATAAAAATGTCAGTAATGATCACTCATAGTACAGGAAAACTGTGCAAGCATAAGTATGGAAAGTACAAAAGGTCATAATTGAATCAGTCAGTCTGTAAACTGTGAATGGGTGTCATAATTTAAATACGTTTAGCTAAGCTGTTTACAGTCTGACTGCACGTGTTTCTTGTCGTCACTTCTTTTAAAGATACTACCATGTTCTCAGCTCTTAATATTAACTTGGTGAGTACTTTACAAACTGACTGGACCGTGTTATCCTCATAAACATCAGTCTTAGGGCGTTCATGGACCCTTCAGGATCAGAAGAACGGCCCTGAGCAGTTGATTTTTCAGCTGAAGGTTTCTGGTAACCTACACAATGAGTGAGACTATTTCACCATCATCTGTTTTACTCTTTCAACAGAGTTACGTCTCCTCTCTGGTAGGACTAATCCTCAGGCAGCTTCGCTCCAAATCAGCAGCAGATAGGCTGCATTGGTGCTAATCTGGGTAGAGAAGCCACCGGTTAGCGTTCTTCGCTGGGTGTTCGTTCAGCACTGTTGCTATAAATTGGATAACACCATCAGGGTCAGCGGGGGGGCGGCAGAGGGACTTAACATGGGTTAGTTTCTGATGACACCGATAATATGTGTGGAAAGCACACTCGCTTCATTAATTGTGAGCACAGAGCATCACCACCACATGGAGAGGCACTTAATATGTTCTCAGTTGTTGTGGAGACTTGGCAGTGTGACATGTAAACGCTTGTGAAAATGCTTTGGAGACAAATGCATCAATATTTAAATTCTGACCTTTAATATCATGTTTGACCTTTCAGCATTACAACTTACACTGTCGTCTGACGCAAATATAACCCAGAAAAAAAAACCAACAAATGAAACACAATATGCTAAATACGTTTGTCACAGCATTCATGGCACCCAGCATTGCAATCCAAAAATACACCACCTGTGTTTTACTGTGAAACAGCGATCAAAGGGAGGAGAAACCCTCAGAATAGACTGTGTCGAGGCAAATCTGACTTTAAATCATTTTAAGATGACAAATGTCACAGACGCCTGTATGACTTCAAAAAATGTGACCTTTGAGAAGTCTAAAAATCAGATTACTGCTTATTTCTTGATGATTATGTCAGACTTGACATTAAGTCAGAGCCCTTTTAAGAAATGAGGAAACTGGTTAAAGAAATGGGGGGTGGTGTAGGAACCCCAGCAATGTTGTCAAAATCCTCAGAGGTTAGCAGCTGTTTCTGTTCATAAATCTCTGTGGGTGCACACGGGTGCAACCCTCTTAAAGTTGGTTCTTATATTTGGAACAAGGTAACTCAAGCCCAGTGGACTAGGTTATGTTTCCCACCAGGGTTCGGGGGGTAAAAATAGCTCAGGTGCCTGAGGGAAGTCAGAGGATCAGGGGAGACTTTAAGGGATTAAAGCACAGTGATTCTTCACACGAAGGACCCATCTGTAAAATTCTGCAGTATATGTCAGTCTTGCGGGTAGATTTTCACTTAATGTTCACCGTCTTGCTGCAGAAATGCTGACGTTTGTTAGAACATCTCTTTTTGGGTTGAAATCCGGTATATGCACTGTCCCTGGATCCAATACGGATTAATATGACACAATTAAAGGTTCATTTGAGCTTTTACAAAACAATTCTGTCCAGTTTCATCTGTAGATACTTGAAATGTAGCAAACGATGTGCGTTTAAACCAATATTTGTTGAGAATAATATTCATATATCCAATATAAAATACTCCATATGTCCAGATACAGTGTAGAAACAATACAATTAAACTTGCCAAACATTTACAAAAAATAGTTGAATATATATTTTTATTTAAAGTATTTACAGTTTGTTTTCTTCCCACAGATAGCACCACATTGAAAATGTTTTCATGAATGAAATTTTGTGTGGGATGATGTTGGCGATGCACAAACTAAAAGCACAAAAAAAAAAGACACTTCACATTTTGCTTGTGACCTATACATGCCTTTATGATGAATTCAGCAGTCTACAAAAGGCTGGCTGCGGTAAATGAAATGAAATGATTGGGTGGGTTGCACAGTGCAAGCTTAATTTGGGAGGGTTTGAGCTCTGGCGCATCGCATCGAGAAAGCAGGCACTAGGCTGTCGGTGGCCGTCTGTTTGCAGGCTCCAAGGGGCTGAAGTGGTTGTTCTTCTGTTTGCTCCTTGTTGCTTTCATCTTAATCTCTGCTGGCGAACTGCAGAGGGAAGAAAGAAAGATGTGATTATTAAAAATATGGCACACCATTAGAGTAATCAGTCACAAAGACGGTGGATAAAGATACGTTTATTAGCCCTCAAAATTAAGCCCAAATGAGTCTTCGCACATCGGTGGCTCAAAGTGGCAGCCACTCTTCTACACATTTTGATTTCAGCTGGATATTACACACTAATCGTGCCTAATGCGGCTTAAATATTTCCTCCAATCTTAACACATGGACATTTAAAAGGATTTTCTGAGCGTGCAGTCAGAGCGTTTCTCACTCATGTCGTTGTTTCGCGTGATGGCCATGGCAGCTCTGGCGCGCGGGCCCTGCTGGGTGAAGTGGTAGCCGAACTTGAGGATGCTGGAGTTGTTCTCCAACATGGAGGCGATCTCCATCTCAACTGAGTCTCCCAACTTCTGCCTCTGTATGGTACGGGATTACAAGTGTTACAACTCAAATCACACAATCCGATTCCTCGTGTTTATTGCTTATGTGTTGCCCATCAGTCACTCGGGTTCAGCGACGTGTTTCAGACCTGGTTGTCAATCTTGAGCTCCACCAGCGTGGCATTATTGGCCATAGCTTTGATGATCGCCATCATGCCGTCTGAAGTGATGAAGTTTGACTCGATATTAAGACTCTGCAAGCTGGTGTTCTCCTGCAGCATCTCAGCACATGCCTGGTGCACACAAACACATGGATGCACTAACTAGGATTGTTCAATGCACAGTCCTCCTTTGTAGAGAACTCTGGAATCTTTTAATTTAGGTTAAATTAGGATCAATTGTCATAGAATCAAACATTACACACTGCTTATTCAATACAAAAAAACTATTTTAAATTGTATGTCATCAATAAACAATGCTTAAGTGGAAACAGAGGCCATAAAAAAGCTGCTGACTTGGTGATATCCTTGATGTAAAATATGACATCACCTTGTGTGGATGGCGTGGAAAATTAATAAAACAAAGAAAATCGTTTTAAAGTGCTTTTATCAGAAACATTACATCCTGATACTATGACACCACAAGTCAGTCTTTTTTTTTTAGGATGGATAGGATTCAATACCCAAAATATACTAAATATGAAATCAGATTCTTACTTAAACTTCACTATTGGCAATGGCATACTTATTTAAGGGAACTAAATAAATGGCAGAGAAAGTATCAGCTCTATGTATGACTATGACCATGTATCGCTATGTATCAGCGACTCTGTCATTTGTCATCTGTCCTGTTGCACTGAAAAATCTTTGTCGTTTCATATTGTACTCACATAGGCCACAGGGTCGTTGCTACGGGTCGCAGCAATGCTCAGAAACTCCACGTGAGAGTTTCCCTTCATCGCCTCAAAGATCTCTTTCAGTGTTGGGATGGGAATGTCCTGCAGCACAGACAGAGGGACGTCACATTTATGTGCCTGGGTTATTAACCGAGCACGGCTGAGGCTTACAGATGTGGAAGATTTACACTCTCAACTGATCAATACAGCAGATAATAGAGCTGATCAACCCCCACTGTGAATATTAGGATGGTGTAGTGTTGTCGCTGCAGATGGTGAGAGCCACTTTCAGAGAGATTGTGAGCAGCAAAAAGTGAAACTATGTAGGCTGGGAATTGGGGAAATGTTTGGCTGCAGGTTCACTTTAATGCAGAAGCTGATATTTGTATTCTGATGAACTGAAGCAACACTTTGTTAACTTGAAGCTTTCCAGAAACCTGTTAACATGACAGTGTTTCCTGTCCAGCTGACCTTGATGTTGTTGAGGTTGACTTCAGTCAGGCCGCTGTCGTTGTTGTGGATTCTCTCGAGGGTTTCCTCCACGTTGGTGGGGTTGGGCAGCTCGTCAGGGAAGATCTTGAATGGATCTGGTTTTACTACACCTGTAAGAGGCACAACATCACAGCTTAGTGACATACACTATATTGTATTCACAAGGAAATATCTTAACATGGATTGAAATGGGTCTGTAATTGAGTTGAACACTTAAAAGGCTTCATTTCAAATTCTACACTGGTGTTGAGCAATGAAGAATTATCCTATTTCAATCTTTGACTTGTCAAAAATAACATAGTTTACAAAGCAACTTCCAATCAGTTCCTGTTCAGCACATTTAAGGCACAATAATTTGAAATGTTTGATACCAATATCTTACTTATAAATGACTAATAATATAAATAACTTCTCAGATGTATCAGTAGTAAATTAGTACATTTTGTTTTAACACAAAACAGCTGTACAAGAATAAAATACAGTCTAAAATAAGCAAAATAATGATTGAAATAAGGAAATAATGAATCAAACGAATATGTAAACAAGATAAAAAATCTGATTACCAACTAAAAAACGCTATAAGTGTCATTGTAATGATGTCATACGTACTGTTGATGCCCTCTGTGTTGGCGATGGTGCCCGTGCATCCCAGAGCATCGTAGTACTGCTTGTTGCTCATCAGCGTGTACATTCCAAGGATAGCTGCAAGTACAGGAAAACAATCATTATGACTAGAAGATAAAAATAACTCTGATATTTGAATAAGATCATATTATATGTCCTGGACTGTGCTTTTGTCACGTTCGCTGTAGCAGCCTGTGCTGTTGCTGTGTCCCTGCACTGGACACATTCATGAACATCTGCAGATAAAATGTTTCTGATTCTGACCCAGTTTGGAGTCCAAAACAAAAAGAGGCTCAGTTTTGTGTTCCCCCCGTCTCATTTGTGGCTCTGCTCTGTGTGTCTGTTTGACGAGATAAAGATTGTTGTCTTGAGTTCAGCAGCAAAGTCGGCCCCTGGTTGTAATCTCAGTGTTTCCAGGGGCCCTATTGAAGTAATGATACCACACATTTATACACAAGTTTCTGGGTGAGGGGGTGTTCTCTGTGTTATTCTAGCTGATACCGAGTCAGTGTTGAAAGACCACACGCAATTAAAGAAAGGCGGATACTTCTAGTGTTGTCCAACTTCCTTCTAAAGGCCGAAATCAGTGAGCTAAGAGTCAATGTTGTGATGTAATGAGATATAATGTTTGGTCCATGAGTGAACTGGGAAAAACAGAATTTACCCTCAAAGCCTGGAGAGTTTCTGTACATTTTCAGTGTGTTTTCATTCCATACAGTACAGAACTATTCATGTATAGGTAGAATATAATCTTTGTGGACTCTTACTTTATAATTATCCCTAGAAATACATAGTAGATGCTGACCTAATGCTGATCTAATCTAATCTAAAAAAGCTGATAGTAAGTAAAAGAAGCTCCATTGCAAGTAAAAGTTCTGCATTTCAAATTGCATGCAAGTAACAGTACAGTATTATCAACACAAAATGTATTATTTTTGGCCACCTAGCTGCAGTGCTGTGGTAAAAATAATGACATATTGTCACCCTATAAAGTTGATGTGGTGAACTTGTCTAATTACACATCCAGCAGATTTGGAACAACTTTAACATTAATCTGGAGTTGTGTTTTTGACCACCTTGCCAGTGTAAGTCAAATATCCACTCCGGTTTTAGCTCTGTTTTTGGTTTCCACCAACTGGGGGAAATATGTGTCTCTTTAGCTGCTAAAAACTCCTCTATGTTCACCAGCTTGTCGCTACCTGCTATTAAACTGCTATTTGTTGCTGAGCTGATCATGTACAGCGGGTTTTATCATGGCTTGTTTTAATCTATTGCATCTGGAAAAGTCACTGAGTATATATAATGTAATGTAGTAGAAGAGCACAGATTAAAAATACTCAAGTAAGTTACAAGCACATCTAAATTGTACCTGGAAAAATGTAGGTATATATTTGAACTTGTATGCACTGTAGTTTCATTGGTTTGGACATTAAGTGACAACGTGTTGAAAGAAAACAGAATAAATTCTTTCAAATTCTTAAAATGAGCTCTACAGCAAGGTTATGATCATATACATAGAATATAACCTCCACCTCCATCTTCACCTTCACTGAACATATAATAGTGACAGTTTTCTCTTATTCTCCTGTTGTTACTGTTTGTGACCAGGAGGAGGCAGACCTGCTGGGTCATTTCTTCCTCTTGTTGTAACCTGTTAAACTGTCACAGGCCAACTGCCATGACAGCAACCCACCCCCCACTTCTCCCCTCCTCACTCCACCTTCCTACCCACCAGGCTCCTGACACAGTGTGGGGAACCATGGGAAGGGCCTTGTGAGGAGAGGGAGACCAGGGAGACAGCTGCTCAGGGTGGGCGGGCGTTACCGACAATAAACACCCCCGCGTCATCCCGTTTGGCCCTGAGAATAACCCACAGTAGCTTTACAGCACAAACTAGGCTGCAGATAACTAAAAAGCTCAATATAGCAACGTGTTAATATGAATGAAACGTGAAAATTAAGTCACCAGGGTGACTTGTTGGACCGTTCTCCCTCTCAGCTCATAAAGCGGGTCGGTCAATCTATTCATCCCCTTTTAGTCTGTTTGCCAAAAAGCCCACACAAAGGACTTGACAGAGGCTAACTGAGGTTTAATCCTCATCTGGACTCCATCCAGGGTTAAAACGGCGGCCTCTCTGATGGAGCCGGACAAACAAGCTCCCCTGCTCTGCCTTTCCGGATGCCTGCCTGTTTGGCTTGTCAGAGAGCGTGTGGCACACTCAATAAAGAAAACACCTTTTATTATTCAATTTCACCCAATTTCTAAAGTCATCTAACAGTTATTCTGCATATCAAGCATGTAGTTGGAGACTTTGATGAAATGTGAACATATTTGGGGGGAAGTTCAGGGGTCCTTTAAGCTTTTTGAAGTATGCATTAATATAAGATTATTTTGTTAAAGCTAGTTATGTCCCTTTGCAGCTCTTCTCTGTTGTACCTGTCCTACTTCTTTATTCAATTATTCATCAGGGACAATGCGCTGGAGGCAGGCTTGTCAAGAGTTGGATTTTTCTGTATGCCAAACTGCGTCTGTAGTAAGAGCAATGAGTAAGAGCAATACTCAGTTTAGAGCCCTGGTCCCCCAACCCGGTGGTCGGGACCCCTACTGGGGGACGCCAAAGCTTCACCGAGGGTCGCAAGGCTTTCTTGATTTTAAGGCGTGGTTAAAAGGTTTTATATGCACATAAGGCCTATATCTCAGCATCTGCTTCACTTCTGTGAAGAAAAGTAAATGTAACTTGTATAACAGAATAATGGCCAAGCGTCACCGACAATAAAACATTGAATTGGTCAAGAAAGAAGCCTATTAAGTCTGTATAATTGTTAAAACATTATAAAAAAAATTCACAATAAAGACAGAGAATTGTATAAAAAGTTCCCTAAACAGCAAATAAAATGCTCAAAATTCATCCAAATCACTTATTTTAAACAAAATTCTGAGTTGAATATTTGGGCTAATTGTACAGTTTTGAATATAGTATTAAAATATGTCACTTAAACCTGGGTCGTCAGTTTACTAAATGATAGAAAAGGGGTCCCTTGAGGGAAAACGTTTGAACATCAGTGCATTTTTTCTGCTCCAGTGTAAGCTTCGTTAACATATCCAAACTAGCACCTACAGTAAAAGAGCGTTTCTTTCATTAAGGACCAGGAGCAGCATTACCTAACTATGTTACATTCATTTGTGGGGTTACAAGTTAAACAAAGCTCAGTTAACCGTGTAACATTTCCCGACTGTGTGAAACCCAGCTCTCGATGCTATCAGAGTTTAGGTTAACGCTATCAGCTCTGCCCTTCTCTTTGTTGGATTCTGGGAAGTTTACACTCCAGCAACCCCGATGAATGTTACCCGAGATAGTGTTACATTTGGCAAACGCGTTAGTCCTCATTATAAAAGCTTTTTCTAACAAAACATCACACGTAGCTGTAGCGCAGTCTTTTTAGCCTGATGTAGTTACATTCACATTTACAATTAGCTCTCTACAACTGCTAACATCTCCCAACAACAGTAATCTTATGTTGACCAGTCTTAAAAATCAACGATCCATTGTTTCCAAAATGACTAAGACTCTTGAGTGTTAAATACGTGTTAGGCATAGCAACAGTAACTAATAGGGAAAGGGCTTGGTACACTTAGTTACCCTTTCTATTGTCTGCTTGTCATGTTGGTGATGGAGGAATAATACCAGGCCTATAGCGACGACTTTAAGACGTCTTTAATCATCTACAGCAAAAATGTCAAATGTAGCCTACAAATCCTAAATTAGGTCATATCTAAATAAAGAACGATCTCCCACACGACTGTCTAACATTACACTGTTGATTCTAAGCTTAAGGAAACCTAAAAAACTGTCAGGCCTGTCTATCTGTGAACACAGTAGTTTCCCACTGGTCTGGTTTAACAGATACAGTATCTTTGCCCCCACCATCCCCACGTCCACTCCACCCTTCCTTTGGTGGCCTGGGGCCAGGCTTATTTATTTCTGTGTTGCTGAGCATGGGGAATTGGACCCCATCGCATGTCTGGCCATGTCTGTTTGCATGCGACCGAGCTGAGCTGTCTCAGTTTTGAGGGAAACAATATGAAGCAGAGAGATAACTGGGTCTGTGTGATAGAAGAATGTGGGTCAGAGCCGCTGTGATGACACACTGAGGTCACTCTGTGTTGTGTATGTCTTAATAAGCATGAGGACAAACAGATGACGTCATAAGAGGAACAGACATTTTTCACAGCCGGCATTTTTGCGTGCGATAGCAGGAAGAGGTGTAATTCATAACATTATGTGAATGCAGTCCATTTAGATGAGCTATAGTTCCAGCGTCATGGTATTGTGTAAGCTGTTCACAATTGCCCCTGGTGCCCCCAAGTTCAAGGAAACGCCGCAAAAGTGCCCTCTAAGGTGCCCTTCCAGTGGTGATGAAGTGCTCTCTCAATATACAGCTCATTCTCACGGACACCATCACGTGTGTGTCTTTAGGAAATAAATAGTTATAGTTAATGGTTCCTGTGTGTTTTATTACAAAGGTTCAGTAGTTATACTCACTTAATAAAACTATTGTAATCTCATCTATCAGGACTTTCTGCACGCTGGTGCCCCACCACACAGAGCTGGTGCTGTTATTATGTTATTTATATAGTCTGCCACTGATAGTTTGTCTATGGTGTATGTGTGTTTCTGATATTGGCTCAAGACATCACGACCTGGACAGGATAATCTGTACAGAGTGGATGGATGGAGAGCTGCTGCTACTATTAACAGTAGTAATACTTATAGTGTCTGTCTAACCTGCAATATCACACATCTCTGCATCAGTGGCGTTTTTCAGAGCCTCCTCCAGCTCCGGCTCCAGGATCACCTGCTCGTTTTCAGGGATATCCGCTGCTTTCTTGGCCACGAAAGCCTTTCCTGGAGATAAAAAGACAGAATAGATTTGATGAAACCAGAGACAAATGGCAGGGAGGGAAACATTAGTTCTATCTGATATTTGTATGTATGTTTCTTCAGTCTGAATGCTTTTAAATTTGCTCTCTACTCTGGTTCTGTTCGGATCGTGTTTCCCAAAACACGAGAAAGAAAGGCTTATCAGGGATTTGTGGTCCATGCTCCAATAAATTCAAATTTCCACTGGAGCCAAGGTTGTGCTTTTCTTATCTTTTTTTCTTTGTGATTTCCACATTCATCTTTACAATTTCAGCTGCGAATCACAAAAAAAAAAGCAAACTAATTTTAGACAGGACATAGATATGCCTGTTGCATTATTGGTTTTACTCGATGAGTTGCACAGGAACTACAGTACAAATATTCTCAGCCAGATCATTTCCTGGTGTAGGCTTGGACATGTCAGCCTGTGGGACTATGATGGAAATGGCCCCAAAAGTCAGTGAGCTGCAAAAAACCACACACAGACCTGAAACTAAGAGCCTGAGCTGCTGTGCAGTGGTGCATCACAGAGTACAATACTGTACAGCTGTCTGAGGGAGAAGGGAAAAAAGCATATGGAGAATTTAATCTTGTTACTGATACTGTTACTGTAACCTTGCTGTATATATTAAAAAAAATCAATTTCCTCTATTTTGCTTCCATGTATTCCGATGTACAGTTTATTTAATTGCTTAATTTAAATTAATCTTTAACTTCTCTTATAATTACAAGAGAACTATTTCTGTGTTGTTCCATAAATATTTGATGAGTTAAGCTTAATGTTTAGTGGCAGTGTATCCAGCCGCGTTCCTCAGACAGGACGCCTGCTCCCCCACCTTTCTTCTCCCCAGTGAAGGGCACCAGGTCCTCCCTGTCCTCGTGCTCCAGGGCCTGCTTCTCCAAGTGCTGCTGCAGGGCGTCGCGGTCAAATGGACCCGTTGGGCCCTTCTTCGTCTGGTCACGCTGCCGGTAGCCAGCAGGCAGCATGGCATTCTGGGAGAACAATAGGTCAAATGTTATGTTGATGTCGGTGAACACAGGAGAATGGATTCACTGTTGTTTCAGAGGCTGGGTGGACTGAGAGAGTAGAAATCCTCATGTATCCTCAAAGTTTTAGACCTATCAAATAATCTGCTACTGCCAAAATGTGTGTACAACATTTTTATTCTTTGATTACTGCCTGCAACTTTACTTCACTTAACGCACCAACCCCCACAATGCATGGATGAAAGTGAAATTCTTCCCTGATTTTCCTCCCTACCAGTATTAAATGTGCCTCACAGTACAGAGCATTGTGACCTTGCTTAAGTCAGGTGCATGAACCCTGGCTACAAACGTTATTCTTTTAATTTAAAATGAATAAGACGGCTTGATGTGTGCAAGAACATTCAAATCTAAAATGTAATGATCTTTCGATCTGTTCATTTACTCGGTGCACTGTAGAAAGGTTGCTTTCAGAAGAAATAAAGGCCTGAAGCATTTCCTATTACTATTTTAATTTGGGAAAGTTTATTGTGGCAACACTTTAAATGTAGTGTTTGAGAGGGATGTTTGATTAATACTTCAATTGATCTTTTGCCCTCGTTCTCTGGCTGCCCTTTTCTTGTACGCGACAAACTGAGTCTTGGTGTGCTCACGGAAGGGAAGACATTGCAATAAAGTGAAACTGAATGCAGGTTTTGGTTAAGCCGACAGGCAACAAGCTGCACCTGGTGTCAGGTAGATCCAGACCAGGCTAAATTAACCACCCAGGGGAACAAATATCTGCTTTGTGGACTTGGGGTCCTCAGGAGAAAGTTATCAGAAGCTGCCCACCTGGCACGTTAAGACAAATCAAGCGCCCCTCCCCCCCTTACCTCGGGGTCCATCTCCTGCAGCTCATACTCCAGCTGATCCAGCTCCTCGGCACTGAGGCCTTTGAGGATGGCATCCTCATCGATGTCCCTGGGGTCTGACATGGCTCCGGCTCACATACACACACACTCACTCATACACACCGCTGCACACCCCTGGGCGAGAGGGCACTGTGAGAGAAGGGAAGAGAGGGGGGAGACATTAGAGGTGAATTATGGGGGTTTATGCCATTAAAATGATTAGTGTAAATAAAGTTATATTTGTACAAATAACTTCATCACAACTTTAGCTTGTGACCCTGTACTGTTTTCATTTTATACAGTATAACACAATTTTATATAAATGATGAAAAAATGAGACGAGATATCCTATTGTATTGCATTGTATTGTACAGTATTGTTTTGTCTCATTTCATATTGTATCTGACCCTGTTGTACATTATCAAACTGTCTTATTGTACAGTACTGTATCGTATCATACCGAAATCTACAGTATTGTATGATATGTTTCATATTTTGTATAACATACAGTATTTTATCGTATAATGTATTAGTACCCAGTATCATATTGTACTATATCGTACGGTATTGCATAGTATCATCACTGTGTTTATATCATATTGTATTGCATTATCATATCTTTTCTACTCGCATTGCATGCTTTTTGGTGATACTTTTCTAGTACATAGTTAAGACAACAAATGAATATCCTGAAACCTCTGATCAGAATATTCATGAATCAAATGTTTTTTATAGTTTCATAACTTTTTTATGATTAAAATGATTATGTCTGGCATTTTAGGCTTTTATTGGATAGCCGTCATTAGAGAGAAACAACAAAGGTCCCCGGACATTATAGCTCATGGTCTGTCCACACCTTAACCTCTATAGGACAACAGGGCTCACCAAAGTGTTTGAAATATTTGACAAAGCTATAAATCACTCTGTCCTTATTTTACCTGGGGACCCCCAGGGGCCCTGTCAAGGACAGTAGGGCAGGGGTGCCCAAACTTTTTCCCTTGGAGGACCAAAGCTAAAAATGAAGGGTAGACCGCAGGCCAAAAAATAAACAGTGTATTATAATATTGTTTTCCATAATTCCTTTGCCCCACTTTGGGCAGCCCTGCCCTATGGGGGTCCCCTGCTCTGCATTTTGGGAGCCACTGTCCTTGCCAAATGGTTTCATGATCTTCATCGAGATTATCGGCTGCCCTGTCTGATAATAATAGATCCAATTCCAATAATACATCTCCAATACTCAGGAGGGCAGAGTCTGTACATACGCTGCAGCAGCCTCCAAGTTCACGCACTTGTAAGCTTCATTTTCACCTTAAAACACACAAGAGGTGAATAATCACCCACTGATGCACTGCAGTTTGAAAGGCGAAGTGGTAGAGTGGGGTAGAGAAGTAAAGAAAGAGAGAGAGCAATGTCTTTGTAACTCTAAACCCTTAGCTCACCACACGGCAACTAAGAATAGCAGAATGCAGAGAGGAGAGGGTGGAAAGTGCAATCCCTTATTTATCATTGACGGACACTCGCTCATACAGTAGTGGACACGCCCGAAAAAATATCTACACCCGGTGATGAAAAGGCAGACAAACTCATACCAACAAAGAGTCTCTGATACAGCAAAGAGCAGCAAACTACACACCAGGGCTCTCAAATAGCACAACCATAACTCTGGGTCAAAGTATGAGTAATGCAGATATCAGGTTTGTGTTTTCATTTTCAGTCCAAATTACATCCCAACTTGGCCAGAGAAGAAAACCCATCACAGTTCAGGTCACACAATGTGGTTTCATTCATGTCAGCAACCATTAACATCTGTGATCTGTGATGGCAACAAGAGCATTTTACAGCAGGTATATAATCATGTTTATGCTCAGGGATTAATTAAAGGGCTATTTCGTAACATAGGCCATTGTGAACTTGTGCTTTTAGCAGCAGGAATTACATCAATGCAACTTTTTTACCAAATAGCAGGACAAAAAACGTCTCGAAAGGAGGTGATACATTGCTGAGTTCTACAGTTCTCCCACTGACTAGCTAACCATCAACCATCAAACTGATGCTATCAGTGGATGTTTGTTTAGTAGCTCGTCCAGAGTGCCAACGAGGACCAGAAGGGTCGGAAGATGTTTGCCAGTAAGCTATGTTGGCTACAGTAAACCTGTGGGTCTTTATGTGCTGTGTCTGCTAATGATGAAAATGGTGATGGCGACTACTTTAGAAACATCAGCTTCGTGACCGTTCAATGCAGACAGGGCATGCAATTTATGCTATGAACTTTAAAGAGAAACACTTTGTGCTCCTTGATTTTACATGGTAAAGTTAATATTATAGAAATATAAATAAATTCAATCTAAGCTTGATATGAGAGAATCAAGACTTGAATACCATTCCAAGGTGATACACTGACACTGAATGCGAGTCCTGCTATATGAGACAGAGGTTTTGTTTAAATTTAAAATTCAATTTGAATTTAAGGCTTCCAGATGTTAGTCAGGGCTGCTCTGCTGTACAGTAGAGATAACCTATTATATGCCTTGAGTTCTGCTTTATCTTCTTTTGAAGCTGTATATGTGTCCTAAAAGCAGAGTAGAGGTTGAATTGTCAGTGTTTATAAGTGTCAGTGAGTTACTGGGACTGACTACAGCAACCCTCCCTGCACATACAGTCTACGAATGGTAACATTTCTGCCAGGGTCAATTACACTCCTCTCTTACCTGAACATAATGTTGAACGTGTTTGTTGGTATCATTTTGTGTCAAATGTTCAAGTTCCTATACAAAGTCAAATGATCAGGTTTCCTTGACAACAGTACAAAGCATGGCTTGGTCACCATGGACACACTGCTGTCCATATTTACTCCAGGTGGTGTAATGGCCTTGCAGTGAAGATGTCCATTCTGTTCTGTGCTGTGTAGCATTGCTTTGCTCCAGTGACACACAAACTATGTGACCATAACCCTTGTTCTCCTGAAGGTAATGCCTGTTTGGTCGGAGTCGCTGATCAGATTACACTATAGAGAGAACACACACTCAGAATACACACTTCTGTACACTGACACATGGCTGATCAAAGGATACCTGCTATGTGTGTGTGTGTGTGTGTGTGTGTGTGTGTGTGTGTGTGTGTGTGTGTGTGTGTGTGTGTGTGTGTGTGTGTGTGTGTGAATCAGCATGTGGAGACTTTTTATTGTGAATTCATATCTGAGAAACACTTAAACAGTTTCTAAATTAAACACCTACGGTCACATTAGCAGAACAATCTGAATTACTGCGTCCTGTACCCGGCGTTGCTCCTATGCAGGTCAAAGAGTAGACTAATATAACTAAACCATAGAAATGCAATGCTTGTTATGGATATGAACAATCTTTTTATAACTAAAATGATAAAAAGCACTTGCTCCTGTACGCCTGCAGCTCCTCGTCGACGCTGTGTGGCTCTAATGCGTAAAGCCAAAGACACAAACACCGGATCTCACAGCTGAGTGTCGAGGAAGATGGAGGAGATTTAGAGGATGACGGGAAGGAGGCTGCAGTTCAAAGGACCAGGTGGAGGATAAATCTACCTAGACTCCCTCTTTATCTGGGATCAAAGGTTTTACTAGCCTTTACCACCTTCAAGCTAAGAAACAGCCCCTAAGTCTCAACAGTCAGATTCAGCTTCAGCTCTTTACTTCATTATAAAATTACCAAAGAGCCAATTTGATATGATTTCTAAATTATGCAACAGAAGACTGAGAATGTGGGTCATAATACTGTGGGTATGTACTGCTGATCTTATCAAATCACTATTAGCCTATTATAATTTATTATATGTCAACCAGTCAATATTGTTCACTGTCAGTATGAAGGAGTTTTGGAAAGCCTGACATGAGATTTTATTGTTTTTGCACCTTTGAGTTATTAATTCAATAATTGTATTCCGCTTCATGTAAATTATGAAAATCTAAATTTTCAGGCAGTATTCTCTCTCAAAAATCAGACATTTTGGCACGAAAGTGTTAAAAGTATAATGTTAAGGTTTCCAAATTCTCATTTTGACAGTTTATCAGTGTTTTTTGCACGTTTGTCTTCTACTGTATTTAACGTAGAGAGCAGTGACTTAAGAAGCGAATGCGACCCAGCGCTCCATCCAAACAAGGCTCATGTGATTTGCCTGTAGTCAAGCCTTTGAGCCTCGCTTATTGTTGAGCTAAATACATGGCTCTTTTCTGACACTTGAGCTAAGAGTGAGGGCTCAGACAACTGCGTACCAGCAGCCTGCCAGTTAAGGAACTGAAGAACACACTACTTCCACAGACACAGTTTAAAAAGAGATCATGATTTTGTGGGTTTTGTATTTACTCTCATACTGAGAGCAACAAATCCAGATTAGATCAATACGCTTTAATTCTGAGGGTATATTGATGTCAGCAGTAAAATATAAAACAGTTAAAATATCCAAAAACATGCATGGACTTTGGCAGATAACAGAAATTGTTAGACAGCCAGATCCCACATTGTGTTTTCATTTGTTTGGACATTTAATTTGGCACGTTCCACATGCCAGGAAGCCTCCGACCACACTGGAAACAGGCTGGAGGTTTGTGAATGTGCATCTGTCCCCAGCAGTCCCAGTAGGCTTCTATTATGAACCAAAACAAACTGGGAGTGGTGGCTGTCACCTGCCACTGCCAGCTGACTGGGGACGTTTCTTTTTCCAGTTTAAATTTCTCTCCTGCACCTGCAGTTGCTGTCTTTATGAGAGTCGTGGCATGAGTTGAGCCTTGTTATAAATGTATTTCTATCTATCTTTCTTTCTGGTTTTAATGACAGCTACTATATATTATCCTCATATATTTATCTGAAAGTGGGCCAGGTATGACTTTTCCCTCATATGTGACACAGGTCTAACGGTGTGAACAGAAAAAGCTCATGGAGTCACATTTCTTCAGTTCTGACCTGGAACAAGTTGTACACATTCAGATCTGGAGACATGTTACCTAGGTGTGACTCTTCTTAACAAGTCAGGGCAGAATTTGTCATCATTACCACAACAGTAATTCAATTATTTTGGCATTCTCCTAAGATTAATATCATAATTAGAACTACTGAGGACAACAAGACACAAGAAGGGACAGAGAGCCAAACAGCTCAATTCAGATTGAATGAGAAGCCTCAAGTCATAGAAAGCCTTGGGCTCATTCTGTGGCTAAAATGTTGGGCAAAATGAATACTGAATTAATCCTGAGAGGTGTGTATTTCAGTCAGTGGTTAGTTTGTTTGTACAGAATTAGATACTCTTTCATATCATTGTCAGTTCATATTGGGGTAAAATGAAGAAAATTAAGTCCTCTGGTGTGTCCATGGCCTTTGGAGTGAAGCAAATAAAATTCCCATTGAGCCACTTGGTTGGTATCTTTGACTGCTAACTTTTACAAATGAGGCCAGAGTTAGTTGGCAGGCCAACAAATCTGAATTTTGTATCAAAATCCCCCTTTTACTAGATCAGTCTACGGTAATTATCCATTCAACAGTGACAAATTGCCCAGCACTGATGTGGGCATTAATGAATTAATCCCAAATTGATCCCAAAGAGATCCCAGATTGTGAGTGCGATGCTACAGTTTTTTGTACTAAACGTTGTGATGAACATTAGAAAAGATAACTCTATTTCTAAACATAGTGCACAAACTGAGCACATCCTTTTGCTCAAGGCGAACTCTGACCTGCCAGTCTGTGGAGATCACACCAAAACAGGAAACACATGCTTGAATTTGTCTGTCATGCAGGTTTCTGTAGAAGTTAATGAGACTGTGCCATTTAACAGGGCTCCATCATCAGAAATAACAGCTAACGTCAGAAATCCTGTGGATCTAAAGCAACAGCCCTGATTATTGCGGCCAATTTTGTCCTTCCATCTCCGACCGTCTGTAGGTTTCTGCACAAGCACTTTGGACACAGCAGTTAAAGCGTTCAGAGATTTCACTGGAACACACTGTAGCTTCTGGATTTCGTGATGGGTGGAAGTCTGGGGAAAACAGGCACTAATGCAGTAAAACCATGATTCACTGCATGTGAGCTTGTACAATTTCTCATTGTCCTCGTCCATTAAGGAGCTCCAGAATCTCCATGTCAAAAAGCACTGCCCTGAGACCTGCAGCAGTGAGGAGTGAGTGTGTGTTTTATAAAGCAAAGACCATTACAAGGGTTTAGATTTCACAGTGACAAAGGTTATACACTCATAAATGCTCCAAAATGATTTACACTCCACTTCAGGGAGCAGAAAATAAACTTTGAAGTCACTGCTCTCAGTTTCATTGCGGTTTGTTTTATGTTTGGTAGAGCCATTTTTTGTGTGTGTGTGCAATGGAAACAGAAGTGGAAAGGTGTATTTCTTTGTTTTTTTTTGTTTTTTTTAAGTGACCAGGTTGCAAGTTGCTGCCACCGACAGCTCAGAAGATTTGTCACCATCGGCGGGTCGCCTTCTCCACGTCTTACCGCCCAAGTGTAACATTCCAAATCTGCCCTCAGCTTAATTTTAGCTTCACAAGTCAGCTACTTCCAGCCGTGTGAATCCTCCCCGGCTTGGGTTGCTCCTTGAGACTCAATCGGAGCACCATTTTGAGGCCCAGAGAACAACTTGGCTGCGTAGATTTTGCTCCAAAAGGGACGTTTAAAATTAGAATTTCATATTTTTTTTAACAAAAAGTCAGCCAATCTAAAACTGCAGAGCACGGATACAGATACTGTTAATGAAGCAACAAGTGGATCTGTTTTCAAAGACACACATTGTTTGAATGTGGTGTATGTCAGTTAGAAAAAAAAAGACATCTGTCACTGAAACAACTTTTTCACACATTAACTGAGCTGAATCTGCGTTAAGGTCATGAAGATAAAGACTCCCATTTGATCTTTTACAGCTATTGCCACATGTGTCCCCAAAAGACAATTTAATCTAGTGACAGATACACAAATGTCAGACACTAATGGGTCTTATCTGGAGGGGATGTGCAGGCGGAGGGCAATCTTAAACCTCCTTGCCAGTTTCCAAACTCTACAACCCCCTGAGACAACATCTCCAAATCCCCTGTGACGAATTAACTGCACAGCGATGGACAGCTATTGGATGGCTTAACCCCTCCACATACCATACTGATAGCTTCATTTGAGCAACAGTATTTCAGTTTTCTGCTGACCCTCTGCAGAAGCCTCCCACAGAAAAGTTGAGCATTTCAGCCTGATGTCAGCATCAAATAAAATTAAATCCAGTCGAGCATTAAGTCACCAAACGTCTGCACAGAAACCTCAGAATTTCAGGCAACAATTCCCCCATGTTCCCCATTCATCCCGCAGCTTTTTTCCCATCTCAGACACAAATCCACAGTCTCACACAAACGGCTCTGGCTTAAGGATGTGGGAACCCCGCAAACAGGCAACCCAGAGAGAAAGATTAAAGTGTGGATCACCTCAGCATGCCAGCAGGATCCCCCCCAAAAAAACACACAGAGACACAGACAGAGACAGAAGGAAGCAGCCTCACACCTACCTTCACAGAAGCACAGTGCTGAAGCCACTCGGCAAGTTAGAAACCAGAGAAAGTTGTTTCTCTTTTTCTCCCCCCCCCTCCTCTCTATCTCTCTCTTTCTCTGTCTCTCTCACTCACTCTACCCCCCCACCCCTCCTCTCTCCTGTGTGTCAGGCCTCTGGGCGGCTATGCTGAGACAGGCATACTGACTGATGGCACTTTGAGAAGTCAGCATTTTATTATTTTGGCTGTGAGAGAGGAGGGGGTGACAGAGAGTCATATAGAGAGAGGGGGGAGAGAGAGAGAGAGAGAAGTGGGGCATGAACTCATGATTCAATTAAAACTGAGTGCAGTCAGACGGAAAGAGAAGGGCTGACATCTAGTGGTTAAAGCTGAGATACCTCGGAAATGAGACGACCTCTCTGCACCTCTGTTTCTTTCTCTTTATGGGATTTTACCATTACTTTGTATTGTAAATTTCATGATCATTTGCTGCTATGTAAAGCACTTTGTAATGCTTTTTGTGTATGCTTTGTGCTATAGAAACCAAGTTTAACATAATTATTTTTGCATTATTATAGCATTATTTTGCTTTATTATACATTATTGTATAGTTTCAGGTTCTTTTAGTCTTACATAATGCAAGCAGGCATCTGTTAGCATTATGTCAGGGTTCACGTTTGTCATTTTGCTCCATTAAAGGACCAAACAATGCTACTATGTGTTAATATCCAAGAAATATGCAGACAAAAGTATTGGAATTTTATCTTGAACTGGTGTTTTACTGGATATTGTAAATAAGTGCCGTGCTAAGTGGAGATTTACACGTCACTTAATTAAAACAAGTCGCATCATACAAGAGATACTGTAGAGATTAGTTATTACTAAATATTTAGTCCCAATAATAAGCTAACTAAGCAAACTGAACCAATAGCCAAAACTAACATTAGTTTAATTGTGCTCGACATGTCTAACCTGCAGTGTTGGGAAGTAACTGATTACTAGTAATAATATTACTTTTCCCAATAACTAGTAGTGTAACTAATTACTAATAGCTACATTTCAGTAATATAATAATAATAATAATAATAATATAACAGTTACAACCTTACTTTCGTTCCAACAATCCAATCACATCCTTGGATTCATTTTCGTAATTATGGAGGAAACTAGTTTAAAAGATGGAAACATTCAGCAACTGGAAATATTCCATTACTTGATCTTAACAAACAAAACTGGATTTTAATAGTCGTTGGTGTTAACTAATTACGGTTGGCAGGGAGTAATAAGTGAAGTAATTATGTTACTTTTTAAAAGAGTCATATGTATTGAGTAATATATTTCATTGCTTGAGTAACAAGATGTGCAGGTGTGGCAGTGGAGTGTGGCAAAACTAGCTGTGTCAAAAGTCTGTCACACTTTAGTAAAACCATTAATAATCTAGCACTTTACAAAATCCCAGTATATCAGAGTGGTTAGTTTTTAAGTTTTAAGGCTTTGGTTGCCTTTAACTACACTTTTAAGTGTAATTGGTCTTTTTGTACACTTTTGGTTACAGACTCTCTCTCCACCTCCCTACACCCAAAGTCTGAATGCAGTTCATTTGCTGAAAAAGAGACAAAACACACTGTAAAAGTTAAAGATGCATTTGATAGATTCATTTTTATTCTCTATTGCGATAATATCGTTATCATGAGTTCTTTTGCCCCCACGCAGTGAAAATCTGATTTCCCATCAAGGTTTGTATTTCAGGAAGCACACAATAATAAATTCTCCCCTGGAGGGAAAAATAATTGCTTTCACTTTACCAGAACCTCCACTGTAATTCCCCTCCTTCAATGAGCCTTTGGTAAGTACACAAAGAGCGAAACTTATGCTTATACTGCTTATTCGAGGTTTTAGGATACTGTTCCTTTTTTTAAACTTCCAAAAAATGTTCATTATACGTCATCTTAAATTTCCAAACCACAAATGTATCAGTCATTTCCTTCACTAATAATAAACAGACTGACACAAATCACTCCTCCTGTACGCCACTAGATGGCAGCAGATAGACACTGGGAATGTAAACACAGCTGCTCTGAAGTTCTTATGAAATCGTTGCATTGAAATAGGCAACTGTTTTGACTGTACAATGCCCTCAAGTGTTTGGCACTTGGGCTATAAATGAGTTGCATGAGAAAAACAAGACATGCAAAGAGCAATACTCAGCCCATTATTGGAGGAATAAATGCATTACTTTGTTCTATTGATATTTTCCAATGTGGTAAACTTCTTTTGATTCTATTCAACAAAATTATTTTAAAAAATGTTATTAGTATAATAGTGACAGACGTCTATGAGGGCCTCGGCTTCAGGCAGGTTTGTTTACATCCTGACCAAACCCTCAACCTTTTTACACAATACAAAATGCCATTCATCTCTTTTATCTGTGACAGTTTCACATACATGTTAGTTGGACTGCATTGCATGAATACCTACTGCATTCATACCTCTATAGAGTCACAGAGATACTCATTGACAACAAACAAAGGTGTGTTAGGCATTCATTTTCATCCTCTGGTAAGAGTGTGAAAGAAAAAGCACCTGAGTTCTCACACTGTTTGCACCTTATATTTGGTCATAAATATGCAAGTCTGCACATTTCTTCCCAACGTCCAGATGCAATCTATCGCACCTGCAGCCTTTGCATGTGAAGGATGGATACTTTCTTAAATGGTTAGTTCACCCAAAACATGACGAGAGATGGGTTTCGAATTACAGTTGAGAAAAAGACAAAGGAGGCAGATATATCAAAAGTAGTCTCTAAAAACAACGTCCCATTGATAATCCCCTGGAGATTTATTGTTGTTGTAAACGATTTTCTACCAAAGAAATAGTCCCTATGAAGACTGTTAACAGTGAAGTCTGGGGACTGTCCAAAGTAAACACAATGTTTCTGGGAAGATATGTTTTTTAAACTTTCCCTTGCTCTGAGCAACACAAAATGAACCTCTGTTCGCCTCAGCTGCATTGATTCGGCGGCACAAGTTCCAGAAAAATGTATCTCCAAATATCTGAGAATAAAACCAAAACATGACATTTCTTGACACCAGTGGGCGAATGTGAAAAACATTGTTTTTGTGTGTGTGTGTCATTTGGGGATACTGACCTTTTAAACTCTAAATTTCTTCTGAAGTTTTATGAAACGGTATAATGACAACATTGTCTTCCAAATCTGCTTGACAAACACCTCACTGGACCAAAATGATACAGTCAAACCCATAAAATGCTACATTTTCATAAATTTTTCACCATTACATCAAATAACACCACATGCATCATTTTATATAAATTCACCTTTAAAATACACACTTTGGATCCTTGACTGCAATTTAAAAGAAAGCTGTGTAGGTTTGAACAATGCTCGATATAAAGATGCACGAGGAGATCAATGAAACCTTTATGGTCAATAAAATCTACATTGTTTTCATATCATGTAATAAAAGTAATATTGTAATGTCCCTCTCAAGGTCAGCTCCCTCTTTCAGTTTGTTCTTATAGTATTTAAAACAATCTGGAATTGAATATGTTTATTTTTTTTAACTGGTTTAAAGTTTTTTTTTGTTTGTTTGTTTGTTTTATCATAATTGAACACTTCCCCATCAAGTCATTTTTAGATCACTGGAGTTTCTTTGTCATGGAGAAAATATGTGTGTGCGTGTGTGTGTGTGTGTGTGTGTGTGTGTGTGTGTGTGTGCGTGTGTGTGTGTGTGCGTGCTTGTGTGTGTACGTGTGGGATGTGCGTAGGTACTTCCAGTTAATGACTCAACCACAACTGGGAGGGGGAAGTGTGAAGCTCGCTGATCTGAGACAGAAGAATTGAGTAAGATCGAGAAAAAAAGAGCGACACTGAGAGAGAGAGAGAGAGGTGGACAGACACACGTACACGGGGGTCAGAACAATCCTCACACAGTCTGGACACACCAAACTATTGGAAAAGAAAAGAAGAAAAGTAAAAAAGCATTGAGCATAGACTAGCACTGTAGAGACGAGACGACCAGCAACTGCTTAGCCTGTGTGACCACAGTTATGACGGGGCAAAGAATGTGGCAGACCAGAAAAAAACCAGACTGAGTCAGTTCTTCTGATGTAGAGACACTCCAGCTTGTAAAACGTTTGTTTTAACCAAAATGCAACTCAAATACCAAAAGTTTAACCAGCCAAGAGCGTGTAATACCCTCGCCGATCCACTAGGGATACGGTGTCAGTGTCAAGTTTTTGCCTAGGTGGGAAGAGTGCACGCATGTATAAAGGTGCACTATTAGCAGGGAATAGATTAGAGTGGATGAATTGGTCAAACACAGCGGTTCTGCACACAAGAGGGGGGTTCGGTTCCTGTGTGAAACAAAGTCAAAACAGGAAGTAGTTTAAACCAAATATGATCTTTTTCCTAAAACTAACCAAAAAGTTTTGGTTCCCAAACCTAACCAACCTGCGACTGTCACCAGAGATGTTTCTCAGCAAGCTTTTTTTTTAGTCTTACCGGATATTCATTGTTGCTAACCAGACCGCAGTGTCACACCAAAGTGCGTAAAGGATACCGATACCGTGGCTACACTTTTCCTCGCTTAGGCGTGAAACGTACACTATGGACCAGGTTGGCCTGACAACAACCGCAGTTCTTTCTCATCTTTCCACCTTTACGTTCAACTGTACAACTCTTTCTTGTGTAGTTCTGCGGTAAATATGCGAAACAGCTTAAAAATAATTAAATAACAATTTATATCTTTTATCTGTCTGTTTGGTTTGTACAAAAACAACAATTTGCCGTTTTATTTGGTTGTGTGCCAGACATTAGCCGGGATCAGCCTCTCTCCCCTGCCAAGAAACAGAGAGAGAGATATAATGTGCTGATCAGTGAGTTCACTTCGTTGAGACAGTAGTTTGTATTCTTTACGCTAACTTACACTAACCTGACGGAGTGATATTGATCTTCTCATCTAAATCTCAGAAAGAAAGCTAGTAAGTGTATTTCCTAAAATGTCAAACTATTCATTTAAACTATGTCTCATTTTATCGGATTCATTCCTTTATTTATCTTGTTTTGAATTAATTATGCAATGTTGTGGTGTAACAATGAGTAAAACTTTATTCATCCAGCACCTTTCTAGAGCAGATGTCACAAAGTAGCCTACGTCACCGTTCTGAATTATTATGTATATTTATATTTAACCTGATTTGGAAATACTGCGTTTTACAGTCATGAAGCAAATGTAAATACGAGGCGGGGTTCTCCCAGTTTGACAGGAAGTCTGCGGGGCTCTCCCCTCATATTCAAACACAAGAGTCTCTGGGGACGAGACGAGATCAACAACAATGACTTTCTTCTCTTTTCTTCTTCTTGTGACAACTGATCTAAAATCTGTACAGTGCTATACACCTGCACTTTTCTCAGTCACAAATAATTTCCTCCCACAGACACCCCGAATGACGACTGACCTGTACCCACTTCCTCTTTACAACGAAAATGACCACTAGAGGGGGTACGAAGATGTTTCGAGTGGCATTTTCCAAACCAGCAGACAAAAGACCTTTGTCTCATAAAGAATGCAGGCCATTATCCTGCTTCTTCTTTGTGTGTGTGTGTGTGTGTGTGTGTGTGTGTGTGTGTGTGTGTGTGTGTGTGTATGTTTGTGTGTGTGTGTGTGTGTGTGTGTGTGTGTGTGTGTGTGTGTCTTTGTTATGTGTGCTGTGTGATCACAGCAGTACATTTTCCTCTGTTGATAGCGTACACAAGCCCTGTCCTTTGCTGACTTCACTTTGTGTTTGTGATGTTCCCAGTGAAGAAGTTTTCATGACACTTGGCACACTGGCAGACACTGAGTGAATATCAAACAAACCACATGAGAGACATTCCACTGGGTCAGACTGTCCTAAAGGTAATTCAACCTCAAAGCCAGCCCAAACCTGTCTGTCGGAGCAATGAATTCCCTGTGGTAGGTCTCACATGGTGTTGGCTCATTCTGTCTGGCACACAGACAAAAAGTTATATACAATACATAATGTACAATCAGGCTGCACAGTCATCTATATGAGGAAGTTGCCTAACAATTAAAATCCATAAAAATGTGGGAATTAAATGGTATTATAAACCGATCAGGTTACCTTTAAACATGGCAACTGTCAATCTTAATTATAGGTTAGGCAATGATAAGATAGGGATAGGTGGGGCTCAGAGTCAAAGGTCTTTTTAAGACGGAATTGTACTTGTATGGTCATCACGGGGCAAGATCCAACTGCAGGGGAGGGAGAAAGCCTTTTATTTAAAGGTCCAGAGTTTAACATTTAAGAGGATCTATTGGCAGAAATGGAATATACATTCATAAGTATGTTTTCATTAGTGTACAATCACCTGAATATAGGAATCATTATGTTTCTCCTGCACTCTTGGTTGAGGCTGCAACTAAATACTACAATACAAATACCACCAAATACTACAAACTGGTCCTTCAAAGCTCCTCCCAGAGACAATTATTACTTTTACTTTACAGTCAGCAACTTTAAACGCTCTAGTCCACTGTACACTACCTACTACCAAAGTTAGTGGTAAACATAGTGGAACATATAGCAACTAAATAGCTAGATATTTCCCTTTGGAGTTGGTGGAGAGGAAAACAGAGCTCAAAGGAGAGTAAACATTGGTCTTACGTTGATCAGGTGGGCACAAAAACCAACTCCATAAGCTTACTTTATACGTCGCTCCACTACATTTCAGAGGGAAATATTGTTATATTTTTACTCCACTACATGTATTAGGTAGCTGCAGTTAATAATTACTTTGTAAAAACCTATAATGAGCATAACAATACAATGCATTGCCACAGAGTAAATGAAACCACCCAACAGTATAAGAAATGTATAAAATTAGCTCTCTGCAGTCAGCTACAACGTACTTAATGCATCTTACATGTTGCCCAAGAATGGTAATGTCTATGAACAGATATCTGTATAAGAACGCTCTCCACATGGATTGATAACCTGCATGCAACCAAAGCCTGCTGAAACTTGGTTAGTCAGTACTACTTGGACAAAAATGGAAACCAGAATGCTTCTAATACCAAAATATTGACCCTTGCCTACAGTTTATGCCTTCATATGCAGATATCTGTTCATAGAGCTTATGGTTGGATTAACCTCTCTGGCTACACGTAGACTCACTCACTGATATGTATATCTTCAAAGACTTCCTGAGCATTCAACCTAAGAATTTATTATCCCAAATGAAGCTGATAACTACATTTTATGCCCCTGTAACTTCTACATAGGTCCACACTGAGCTATAAGGAAAAGAGCTAACACCCTCTGACTGGAACATGTCTTAGTACAAGGACATAAAATGGCAACTTATCTCAAACCCTTTGTGGTTTGGAGGCTTGCTGTCAGTTTTCCAGAGCAGATTTTAACTAACTAACTTTTGTTATTTGATACATTTTATATTATCCTTCTGGTCACCTTTTACTTGGTTGGTCCTTGATTATGTTATGGATTGTTACATTTTTACTCATAACAAAAAAATATCTTTGTGACACACATGATGAAACACCCACTAAATGTCACAGGGTCAGTATTAACCAAGAAAAATAATGAACAACTTTATATACTGTTGGGTAATTAAATGAATCATATGCTTTGAGGTGTGGCAGTCTTGAACAATATGTTTCCGCTAACGCAATCAGGATGTCCTTTATTGCCCTCTGATGATAATAAAATGAAAAACCACACTAAAAGTGACGTGGGCCTCTAGAACAGCGCCCTCACCTTAAATTCTACATCCCTGAACTCTACTGAAGGGATAAAACACCATTCTTCCAAAGTTATTCCCTAATTATAAAGGTTTAATGATGGTGGTGGAGACAGTGTTTAACAGATCTCTGCAAAATCCCCCATAGGCAACCCGGTATTCTAGAAATTATAGTAAGAATTAAAATATACTAAATTGTTTTCATAATTACGTTGTGGTGATAACGTAATACCTGCCAGGATTATGTTCCAAGACATTTTTTGAAACACTACATTTATGTATTGTGGTGAAGTTGCAAGAAAGTGGTTGGGCTGGATGGCGGGATTCATGTCTTCTGCAACAAGAGTCCTCTGGGTAAGGTTAGGGACTGATCAGGACTTTGGTAAATGTTAATAAAAAATCTTACATCTCAAGTCACTGCTGACTTTTGAATAATGCTGTATCTCTATGAGTG
Organism: Dicentrarchus labrax; assembly: GCF_905237075.1. Lineage (NCBI taxonomy): Eukaryota > Metazoa > Chordata > Actinopteri > Moronidae > Dicentrarchus > Dicentrarchus labrax. The sequence continues at coordinate 1,806,514 of NW_026136707.1, read as the reverse complement.
GATTGTATTGCCATTTCAGTGTCAGTGAACATTTTACTAATACTTTGCGACATGACAAGTTCATTAATTACCAACATTTCCTCAACATGCTAATAGAAAACTTTATTCGGTCAGCATTACATTTCCTTCAAAATGCATTTCCTGCTGCAGACTGGTTGTACATAAACATAGTTGCTACGTGACAGGGCTGCCAGGTTTTAATCTTGGTTTAAATCGGGTGACTGTGAAAGCCAGGCTATGATTCAGAGAAGTGAATGACACCTACGCAAAACTTTATACCCTGAAACAAAAACACGAACAGAATGGGACACACTGTTCATACAGACCATGGTGGACAGTGGAGAAGTGAATTATGCTGCTGGGCTGGTTTGAGTTTCTCAGGAGAAATTCTAGAAACTGATAAAAAAGAATGTCATGAATTCCAGCTGAAGACAGTCGCTGTCGAAGGTCGACATTCCTCTTTTTGCAGCCACCTTTGAGATATTTTTGGTGCCAGGAAAGGGCATTAATAGGAACAAAAATGGGGGGAAGTAAATACATTAGGATTGCTAACCCAGTAGCTGTTTGGGATGCACCCGCAGCCGGAGCCTCCAGACACTTTGTGATGGGGAAAAAATGCTTGCATTACTCAAGCACCTGTAAACACATTAATAAGTCCTTCTGGTAAGGGCGTGAGCCGGAAATGTAATGGCGATAAGTATCATGAAAGAACACACTCAGCTGGATAAGGACATCTCAGACATGTTGAGGCAAATAATGTTTTTAATGACGTTTCACTCCCCTTTACCTGTGTTACTGCATTACTGAGAGGCCTGAGTGATGTAAAGGCTCGCTGTGGTACATGATGTCACTGTAAGAAGGACTGTTTCATGGATAAATCACGTGTTTAAACAAACTCCCTGTTTGATAAAGGCTTCAGACATATGAAGTTTGACATGTAGAGTTCCATTTCGCGAAATCCACCTTAAAGAAAACTTAAAGGAGCAGTGTGTAGAATTTAGTGGCATCTAGTGGTCAATAGTGCATAGTGCTCAACACAAATGGAGAAAAAGCCAGTGCACACCAGAAAACATGGTAGTTAATGGGTCCTCGTAAAATATCGGCAGTGCAGAAGGCTTGGTGATGTAATGACTGCTCGCAGGGTTGGTAAACTGTAGCTGGCGAGCAAATGTTCAACATGATAGGCTAATGCTCGTCAGTCACAATAGCTTGCAGATTATTCCTGTTTTCTCTGTACTCACATCATTTCATTCAATAAAGAGTTATTGGGGGGGGGGGGGGTCACTAGCATGCATCTTTTATCATTAGCTTCTCTCTACTAATTGTCTACAATCCATGCCTTTTTTGTGGAGCAGTTTCATACAGAGAAGGGTTAAATATAACTGCAACACAGCTAGTATGATAGCTTCCTCCTCCTTTAAAGGTCAACATTGCTGAGACTGTTTGCTGTTGGTCATCAGCACAAATTTGTGTGTCAAAGTTCACCAAAGTTAAGTTGTAATGAACTCACTAAACACTCTACAACACAAAATATTCACGTGAATTCACCCCACCCCCATGAACAAATCCACCAGTGAGTCTATTGAAATGAATTGATCTCACCATGAAATTTCACCGTTTGAAAATGCTGGTGTGAACAGATCTTACAGCTGTCTTGTCAATTTCGCAGATTGGTGGAACCAGCTGGGTGCAAGTGGGAACTGTTTCAAATTTAAGGACTCCAATGCTCAGAAATCACGTGATATGGCTTTGATGGCTAACCAGCATAAAGCAAGCATAAACATGTTTACCAACTCAGCTAGTTTTTGATGTTTTCTGCCAAACAAAGATGTATTTGTCATTTCAGCTTTAACAGAGACATCCAGTGAGAACTGTTCAATCCACTAAAGCTGTTCACCAACAAGAGCTGTGTGTTTTCCTAACAGGTGCTACTAATGTGTGTAATATACATATGTAATCCTTTGGAGCTAAAGACAGCCGGGAACTGAGCAATGTATTAAGAAACAGAGTTAATTGTTGTTTTCGTTTACACAGTAGGAGGATTTACATAAAAATAAAAAGTTGTTAATGCTCGATTGACAGCAATGTTAAATATTTATCAGTAATTAAATATATAAATCTGGTGGTAAATATAGTACTAAAAAATGCTGCTTCTGAATTTCCTAGTTGTAGACACACAGACAAATACTCACACACACACACACACACACCACACACACTCACAAGTTTGTGCATCTATCCTTGTTAGGACTGACTTTATTCATTGTGGACAGCCCAATCCAGCCCCTCCCCGAAATCTTCACGTAACCTCAATTCAGACTTTACCCCTAACCCTAACCAGGACCACAGAAAGATGTTTTGCTGCAGTAGGTCTGGTCACTGGTCCCCCATGAGGACTACTGGTCCTGACAAGGCCAGTGGTTGTGCAAAAAAAAAGGTCCCCAATAGGTTACAAAAATGAGTATCTACACACAAACACAAAGAGAGAAATTATTTTCTTTATATGTTTCTTTCTTAATGTTTTTAACACTGTTTATCAGCATTATAACAATGTGACGTTTGGCTCTGCATTATCCCTCTTTATACCAGTGTTATCATGAACATCTAAAGGTGACTTTTATGGGACTTTTCTGCTGTGTGATCTGCTTTCGCTCTCTAGTTGTTAACGATTGTACTATAAGACAATTTAAAAGAAAACAGATAGGTGACAAAGAGAGGGTGGTTTTCCCGCAAGCAACAACTAAAAACAAAAACCTCAAACTCCACCACCATATTAAAAATATCATAACTCTAAAAAGAACAAACCACCCTCAACCCACTTCCATAACAAACTTAACCACACAAAATAATCTAAGATAGAAAAAAAAAAACACCAAACACTCTAAAGGCAAACGCACAAACCACAACATACTCTTTTAATTAAAGTGGACAATTTCAGTTGGGTACAATTGCTTGTCTTGGCACTGGGGCCTGATAAAGTTGAATGAGTGAAAAGCTGAATGGAGCCAGACAGGGGAGGCATGCGTGGCGTTCACGGTCACGTGGTGGATCCCGTTTCCTTTGTCTCTGAACCCCACGGCCTGCTTTGTCTGAACGAGGGGATCCGATTTCCCCTTGTCTTTGATGTCTCCTCCTCCCACGCTTCCATGCCTCCTCTCTTCAGCCCTTATCCGCCCGCCTCCCAACCGACTCGCCCTCCCACACAGTCACACACACACACACACACACACACACACAAGCATTTGGTCTTGCCTTCTGCTTACGGGAAACCCGACACAAGGCTGCATCTGGAGGTGAATGCATGGCCATGAGCCTGAATACCTCATCGAATGACTGCATGTGGAAAACATTCAGGATAAAATACACAGCAGGCTAGAAACAAAACCTGAAGGCGCCATCTGCTTCAAAAACAGAACAGATATTATTAAAAAGCAGAAAGAGAACTGAAAATATTCAACTTTAACTTAAGTGACATTACTTGTGTTAAAGAAAAAAGTACAATGCTGAATGTCATCATGAAACAGCCCATATCGCATTTTGACCATGACTTTGTTGCATGCTCATTGGAGCTGGAGTCAGTAATGTTTTGTTCTCAGTGCACAATAAACAATCTTGACTTCCCAACCAGGCCTTCTCCAATTTTGGCAATGCTGAACTGAAGGTCATTCTGAGTGTCGTGCACTCAGATTGCCTTATGAGGGAAAAGAAGTTCAAATCAAAATGTGCTGTGTATCCTTTTTACATGAGGATAAATACTGATTTTAGAAACATAATCCATGGACATATTTCTATAAACAAATGCTTGTAATTAGTTGCAACTAAGTTGAACTACCTCTGCTTTAACACCATCATTGTATCAATCAACCATCATTTGTTTTAATTTAGGTGGACCAACCACAAGCTTTTGTGTCCTTTTCTAATGTGTCTTATTTTTAGCCAAGCTAGTGGCGTGGATTTATAGATGGAAATGGTCTGTTGGTCCACCACTTTGGTTCAGACAGAAAAATCTCCATAACTCGTTAATGATGCATGACATTTTGAACAAACATTTATTGTTACCAGAAGATGAATCCCAGGGATTTTTATTAATCGCCTGACTTTTGTCTGAACACTGCCATGTGTTTTACATTTGTGGTTTTGAGTGAAATATTTCACCAACTATTGGATGGATTGCTGTGAAATCTTGTGGCCTTCAGACATTCATGTTCCAAACAGGGTGAATTGTAATAACTTTGGTAATCCCTTAACTTCACTAACTTAACCTAACCTCTGCAAAACTAATGTCACTCCCATCATGCAAACAATGACATCAGGCAACCACCTTTAGTTAACCCTTAGTGAGGGTGTTAGCAGGATGTCATTCCAATCATGCTAAAGCCTTTACTAAGCAAGCTAACTAAGATGGTGAACATGATAAGCATTATATCTGCTAAACATCAGCATGTGAGTATTGTAATCATAAGCATGTTAGCATGCAGGTGAAATGAGAACATTTAGCTCAAATCCATGGTTAAGTGCCTTACAGAGTTGTTAGCATAGCTGTAGATGCTTATGTTTAACATCTTGTAGACATGTTGGAAATATTGTCTAAAATAGTAGACAGACAGATCAGATATAAAATATTGAGCTTAATGAATATAGAATGATATTAGCATACATATTCTGCCAGGCCCTCAACATATGCTCCATGACGAATACAAAGTCTATCCAGGGCAGAAATTCTACAGACTTTAAAACTAAACAAGCCATCACTCTTCAGCCTTCAGGCTGCAATTTTGCAAAGCAAAATATTTACATTCAGCATGTGACCTAAATTTCCATATGGCCTGTCTATGGGGGGATAATCCATCTTAACGATTGCTGGGCATCTCCATCTAATTTATGCCGCAAAACAACATGTGGTATGTAAAGCATTCCTTTGATAGCATTGTTGTGGGGCTTGTGCTGTCAGAGATGGCGGGGGCCCCCGCCCTGCCAGGGTCCGCCAGCCAGACTGCCGGGTCAGGGGGGCCTCTTCCCGCACACAGCCATTTCGCTATTGAGGCAGCGTCCTTCCTACAGCCGGGCTGATGTCAGGGCTGAGGAATGTGAAAAACAGAGCACACTGGGGGGCCTTGTTCTCCCACAGTCCTTGGACAGGAATCCAAACCACATGCCACACACACAGCCTGAGAAGGAGCGAGGGGGCAGAGGGGGAGGACAGTGATAATACAGACGTAGTTTAATGGATGATTTAAGGTGATAAGGTCTGAAATATGCAAGAGGTTAAATGTAATGCCAGGAAGTTGCAGTGGTTGTAAAAGTATAACTGAATGTAAATTTTAATTGCACTTGTAAAATAAATTCTAAGAGGTGGAAGAAAAAATAATAGTTATATTATAGTATTTTAGTTAAATCTCAGGAGGTAGAACTTAGCTTTTTCTTTTTTCAATTTAATGATGTTGACGGAACTAAAGGCTCAATCATTACCAGAGTTTAACCACATTGAACAGGTAAATAGGAACAGGTGCAATCAAAACAAATAAAGCATTGTCATAGGAATGGAGTACATAGAGCAGATTTTAAAGGGTGTGGCAATGCAAACACTTGGATATAATTTTTATTCAATATTTGTTTTATTTTTCCTGGATTATTGGCTTTATTGTACTTGATCTAAAGTCCAAGTATGGCCACCGGTTTTCTTTAGAAATTTGCTCCGTGCCGACCTTCTGTGACAGTGTTTGATATGTCTTAAATGTTTGCACCTGACCTACGTTTAATAGCAGTTGGACAGTGACGTCATTGAGCCTGCATGTGAGGAAGGTGTAAACTGAAATGTTTGTGTAGTCTCATGTACTTTAAGGTGATTATTTCTAGCCTCTATTATTGCTCTAGCACTGGGTTAAACTTGGGGGTGAATTTGCTAGGCTAAGTTATTTTGATTTATTTGGTAAAAATAATAGTTTGGAAATAGACTATTATATATACAAACAATGCCTTCTTACTTAGAGCCACTCTCATCATTAAACAAACATGTTAATTGTTGGTAGGCATATTTTTGAATTTTGGCCAGAACTAGGCTAGCTAATCTAGTCTATGCTAAACTAGGGGACATTTTTCCTGGTTCCAGCTACATACTTCTCCCACAGACAAACATATTCATGGTCTGTTAGATAAATATGTTTAAAGCTGAACGGAGACCAGTTAACATCCATTGTCTTGCTTCAAAGCCCGTCAAGTTTTGCACTTGGTACCACTCTCGTCTCCATTCATATACTCCTCATTATCCTAAAATACAATATCTCTCTTTACTTGTATGCTGATGACATCATGATATATACCTTTGAAGCCAAATAACTGAAGAAAAGACTGGACTGGAAAGATCCTTTTCCCACTGAAAGAGCAACTTAACACCAGCTGAAACTTAAATTTTTCCAGATCTCCAGTGGACATCCCTTACTACAGGGACAACAAGTACAACAAATCACACTACTGACCAAACCCAACCACAACCAGCAGGGACGTATGGTTGATGCACCTCTGATGTATCACTGCTGATGCTGGGTGTGGTCAGAGGTGAAACAAACTTTTATTGCCATGAGACAAAGCTTTTCAGCCTCAAAGAACAACTCGCAACGTCTTGAAATCTGTTTTTGGTGACCTCCAGTGGTTGAATTTCTCAGCTTGTTGCAGCAATGTAGACGTGTCCTTCTGGATGTGTCAGTACTCAGTGACATCATCACTATTTGCTATGGTTACGGATACAATAGAGCAGAGTTGAAACAGACTTGAAACTTTTCATCAGAGAGGACAGTGGAACAATTTGGTGATTCAGTTTTTTAAAAAAAAGATTTTCAGTTCAGTTTCACACTTATGACTCTTATTACTTTGATGGTGACCTGTCCAGGATGTACCCATAGACTAACCAAGTCAAGCTAAACAAGTGAATGAAAAGCGGTGACTAAGTGTGTGATTAAGAACCAGGCTTCCTAAAATAACAGAAAACAGGACAAAAAGTGTTTATGTACTTTTTCTTACTTAGTTTAGTTTACTTTAGTTTGGCCCATGCCTATGTCCCATCTGATAACTTGGAGTGGGCGGGGTTTATGACCTGTTCTGCATGTGTTTGCATATGTGTTTTGGTTTCACTTTTGGGGTGAAGCCATGGTTAGCAGTATTTTTAATATGTCAGCTTTGTCTTATGTAATTTCTTTGTACATTAGAAACAGAAAATGCCACCAACAAAAAACAAAACAAATAAATGGATTTATTAAAACCTCTGACTTCCAAAATGATGATCTCATTATCTGTCTGCAGAGAATGTTAATGATACAGTAAATAAAGGAAAGGGGACATTTCCCAGTGCACAAAGCATGGTACATGCCAGATTAAATAATGCACTGACTGAGTGATTCAGAACGAGAAGCGAAAGTCAGGATGAAAGTGAAAGGAGGGGACTGTAAAAAAAACAACTAAGAACAGCCTCTAGAAAACCAAGCAGACTTGATCCCAGTGAAAATAATGCAAATATAAGAAAATGCTTAACAAAGCCCTGCAGGCTGTACCAAACCAGAAGTCAAACATGTCTTGTTATGATCCTTACAATAAAGAAAGATGAAAGTAAGAAAAGATTAAAAAAAATTTAGATAAGGGATGTAGTTAGATTGAGGTCGTCAAAACAGACATTACAGACCTTGTTGAGCTTACATCAAAGAGAAGTAGAAACATGATAATATCACATAATGAAAAAGGTATCATACAAATGACATACAAGTATGACTAAAGCTAAGGGAGCGTCTCTTTTAGTGATGCCTGACAACCAGACTAATCAAAATAAAAGCATGATGTCTTGCTTCACAAATAGAAAGATCTTCAGGGGTGTTGTCTTTTCCTCCAGCCCCACATACACATCATTCTGTCTGAGACACAATGTTCCCACTGATGAGACACAATGTCCTCACCCAGTCTTGTCGTGTCCTATGAATGGCCGCTGCATTCCTGAGAAAGAATGTGTCACCACACATCCTTCGTGTTTCTTAACCTCTGATACACCAACAAGGATTTCGGAGGACTTCTAAGACTGTTACACTGTTATTTGATTTATTTATAATTAAGAAAAATGGTTCCTGTTAGTGCTCTGGAAAACAGTACAGATCTTAATAGGTCCAGTGAATAGGGAGGAGGCGAAATTTGCCAAAAAAACATGAAAGCACCCTTTCGACAGTGTTTGGTTTGTCCCTCCTGTGTTACTGTAGAAACATGTTCAACACGACATTCATGGCATTCAGTGTGAAATGACGCTGATTTCATTGAGACAAAACAAGCTCTGGAGACTTATTGATGAACAGTAGTAATACATTTGTCGTTATTATTTTCAGCAAGTTCTGAATTTCTAGGATAATCCACCACACGATACGATAGAGTCGGCACACACCTGTCCCTTCCATAGTTGCCTTATGAATGAATTCATTAATTTATTATTTTTGTGTCATACCATTACAGTGTCATCTCACATGAGATTGCATAACATAGTGCACACACCAAATACCACATAAATAAGGACTTCCGGCAGTTGCATTCATTTTCGAAAGAGAGCCGAATCATTGCTCAACCAAATGTTTCCTCAAAGAAAAGAACATAAATGACTATACATCGTCCCAATACTCAAACAATTTCATATTGTCTTGTCATCATTAGCGTAAAAGCTCAGTACACTACCTGCCTAGCACCAAAAACTACAAATATACATTTTGAGAATTTTGCATTACATAAATAGGGACCCATATGTGGTAATATACAGACATTATAGACACATGTGACTGAATGTGACTTTGCTGAGACATGTTAAAACCTATTACACATACAGTACGCCTGTATGTCTGTGTGTGTGTGTGTATGTTTGTGTCGTGAAAATGCCCAGCAGCACTTCTTCAGGTCTCCTTGCCCTGTTCTTGCTGTGGTGTGTCATCAGTAAAGCTAGGAGTTGTAAGGCTCAGTCACGTCTGATGAGATTACATCCATCTCTTATGTAATGCTCAGCAAGTCCAGACATGCAGTTTTAGCCAGTTACTTCAACCCACAGCAGGAATCTGCCTCACAACTCCAGTTAAGAAGAACAAGATGTCCTAACTACTGATGCAGCATTAATGTGGAATGCCAGGCAGAATCAAAACAACATGCAGTTCTGCACGTCTTCTGTTTCACTTCCAACGGCAATCCCTTAACTAAGATTGCTGTATGTATGTATGTCCAATAGTTTGGTTAATAAAATACTATGACATTCGCATCAGCCTGTACTTTAAGTTTACCATTAATTAGCAAATGCTACAATGGAAAAACCTTCACTTTGTGTTGATTCTAGTGGCCCCTGTGGACAAAAACAGGACTGTTTCGACCGCCTTGGTTCATTGATTTCAAGGGGAATCCCACCATATCTGAACCTGAGGCAGGCATTAACAGTAACTCCTTCTCACTGACGGTGTTGTTTGTTTATGAAGGTCATATAGAGGCATCGCTATTAAACTGAGACTGTTCCATAAAATCTTCGTTATACTTTTATCTAAGATGGAGATCTTGGCAAACTAGTACAGTCTCACTGAGCCACCGTAGTTGTAGACTCTTCGTAACCGTTTGTTGCACCTATAAAATCCTCCAATTGCGGTGTTTTACTTCCTCAGCTGACTTACTTTTTATTTTTACCATGCTGTTAACAGATGTCATTGTATCACTTTGTGGCAGTTATCACAAAGTTCATCTTGTCATGTCTTCATCAGCTGGTGGCACCATCTGCCTCCTATAGGAGACCTCATCACAGACAATAGAGCCCCATAGGTTGTGTAACATGGTTCATTTAGATAACAAAGTAGGCCACTGCTGTTTTAAAAGGCTTATAGCCTCACAGACATTCTCTTTAAATGATGCAATACTCTATTATACACAGCTTACAGTCTGAGATGTCTACTGTTAAAAATGCACATAAACACCACTTAGGGGTACGTCAGGTCTGCAGGCTTTGTGATTGGTTGATGCTACAGGAGAGCTCTTCAGTGGTTAAAAAACAGTCTTCTTTATTTCACTGAAATCCAACAGAAATCCCCTCCATAATCCAGCAGACTCCCCAGAGACATCCAACAACTGTAGAGAGAGGGGGAAAAAAACACGCCCGCCCACAGTCTTCTCAATTCTATTGAAAGCATTTGAAGCAATAGAAAAATCTTTTGGGCAACATGTCTGATTCCAAAATCATAGCTTGAGGATGTATAGGGAGGGATTTAAAAGAGGTGAGTGTTTGTAAGAAGTGAACAACATGGTGGATGCTGTAAAAGTCAGGATAAAACCTCATTTGCATTTGTATAGATACATTCATGAGAACAAAGAGCTGAAGAGTTTTATTCCAAAGATGAGACACCCTCCTACATGGATGTGAAATTCAATGCACAAAATGTTGGAAGCCATTCTACAAAAAAAAAAGTTCCTCAGTAGGGAAACCTAAAATAAACATTTGCCATCTGCAACTTAAATTCTGCAGTAGTCTACTGTATACAAAAATAATGTCAATCTTTATGGTCACCAAATGTACTGTTTGGGTCCATAAGTCAGTGGTTTTAATTAGTGAACATCAGGTAGATTTCTCTGTCAAAACATTAGGTGCAGGAGAATAATAATACAACCATAAAAGACTTTGTAAAGTGCAAATGGAAAAGCATTTCCATATAGTGATAGAATTGTCTAAAAGCTTTCTGTCTGTAAAAAAGACAAGTCAGTAAATATTTTCAATGAAGAACAGATGGTCTTTTTGAAAACTACTAACAAGGTTTGACCATGTGCTCAGTGTGACACACTAATTTAAGAATACTGTGACATTTGAGCAATTATTCAAGTGCAATAACATTCTATAACACAAAGGAACAAAGTATAGAGGATCAGTAGGGCCAAATGAAAAAATAAATAAATAAAATAAAAAATTAGCTTACTTTCAAAATTCTGAATCTCAGGAATACATTGAGAATTGAGAATAAATTAAAACTCCGATTTCAGATAATAAAATAGTAACTTATCCTAAGAAAATAATTCTAAATTCATAGGAAAAGTAGGATGAATTCTAAAGTAAGTTTTTCTGAAAAGTAGTTCTGAATTTTAAGAGAAAAGTAAAATTCAAGTCAGGTCAACAAAATAAGAAAATCAAGATTATCAAGATTAAACACACTTAACACTTACAATGAAAAAAAAAAATTTCACGTGGCCTTAATCATCATTCGTGCACAACACATTAAAATATTATATATTATATACATGTACATGTGTTCAGGGCGGGACTGTTATCAAGCATTTGAAGTGTGGAGCCGATTGGACAATGTACACTCAAGTTATAGCGAATTCGTGTTTTGTGGCGGCCCATCAAAATTTCCCGCCACCCCACAGACACGCCCCCTCACCACAGTCAACACATATCATCAACAATGTGTTTTTCATTTTATAAGTAAATTTCAGGTGGATCTGATCATCCTGCGAGGAGTAGAACATGAAAGTATAAAACGTGATACTTCCTTTTACCAGTATGTGGCGCTATCACTATGTCTGAATATTGTCATGTAGACGTGTTCAGGGTGGCATTGTTATCAAACACGTGAAGTTTCATTGAGACTGGATCATGTACGCTGAAGTTATGAGGACGTGTTCAGGGTGGGACTGTACACTGAAGATGTGAGTACTATTTGTTTGATGGCCAATCGGTGGAATTCGACACATCGTCACGGGCACACGGTTAAACATACAGTCACAAATAGCACAACTTTTGATAACCAATGTGTGTAGATTGAAGTGATCGAATTTGAAGTCAATCTGATAACATCTGTAGGAGGAGTTAGTTAAAACAGAAGCCCTTAAATGCCAGAAATAGCATCACAGTTTGACATTTGATTCAACCTTGCCAACTTTGAGGGAACGCCATGGACACGCCCTTTAACGTACAGTCACAAATAGCACAACTTTTAATCAGCACCATTTTTTGACTGTACTGACAAATTTTGAAGCAGATCTGAAAAATTTTCTAGGAGGACTTCGTTAAAATACAATGCAAAAAAACTCTGAAAATCATTGCAAAATGCCGGAAATGGCATCACAGTTTGACATTCGATTCAACGTGGCCAACTTTGAGGTCACGCCACGGACACGCCCTTCAACGTACATGCATAAATAGCACAACTTTTAATCAGCACCATTTTCTGACTGTACTCACAAATTTTGAAGCATATTTGATAAATTCCCTAGGAGGAGTTCGTTCAAATACAACGCGAAAAGTTCGCCGAAAGTGAAACTTTAAATCAAAATGGCCGACGTGTGCACAAACACTGTGTAAGTAGATCAACGGTGAGATTTAGAGATTAACAAACTACCTCATTGATTTGAATGTCTAAATTCACCATGGAAACTCTTGTAGGGAAAGCAAATGAAAAACATAGTTTCTCTCCTTTCTACCTACTATTCAATTCAATTAAATTTTATTTGCATAGCGCCAATTCATAACAGAAGTTATCTCAGGACACTTTTCAAATAGAGCAGGTCTAGACCAAACTCCTTATAACATTATTTACAGAGACCCAACAGTACCACCATGAGCAAGCACTTGGCGACAAGGGCAAGGAAAAACTGCCTGTTAAAAGGCAGAAACCTAGGACAGATCCTTCGGCTCTAGGTGGGTGGTGGTCTGTCTCGACCAGTTGGGGTGAGAGAGAGAGAGAGAAAGAGAGAGAGAGAGAGAGAGAGAAAGAGAGCGAGACAGAGAGAGAGAGAGAGAGAGAGAGAAACAAACAGCAGACAGGTACTACTAGTCAGATTGAGTCACAAAAAGAGTTTCAGTCTTATCTTTTTGAATCTGCAGGTGTTTTGACTTGCTGCCACTCAAATACAACAGAGGTTATTAGAGTCCATTTATGAAGCTCAAAGCATCCTAAAATGATCATGAAAATGTTGTTGCTGTTGAATGTTTTTAAATGTCATTTTCAAGGGTTCTGTTGTATCGGGGTTGAGGCAGATATCTCAAAACCTGTGACAATAACACCAAAACCTTTGCATGGTTAGATTGACCCTGCAACCACATATTATCCATTATTTTGGATAATGATACTAAAGTGCACGCTAAAAAAAAAGTGCAATGTGTGTGTTGCAGTGAGCGACACAGAATCACAGTGTTCAGTCCAACTGGGATGGAAGATGCAGTAGATGAAGGTGCTGAACATGATTGTCTTTGTTCATTTGCAGTTTTTTGGGCTGATGAACTTCCTTCTATGTCGAGATTTCATTCCAGTGGCGAGTGCCGAAGATCACTGGTTGTCACATTACATCCCAGCATCTGCAAAAGTCAGAAAACAGACGTTATTTGTAACCTGACTGAAACAGGAAGTTGGTTACACAGAACTATCAGGGAAGTCGTCATTGGAAACAGTTTGGAAAAGGAAATACTTGGCAGGTGATTGGATGAACCATCTGTGTGTCACCGACCAATCAGATCAACGAAGTCAAACTCTTACTGAAGTTCTGATAGAACTGATTCTAGCAGCACCTACACCAACCTCTTCAGCAGCCGCCATTGTTGTTTTCAAGCAGTGTCACACGCGTCTCACACACTTCTAGCATTAAACCACACCCGTAGCTTGCAGCTGCCAGTAACTCCTCAAAGGACGCTGATTGGTTGGACAAACGTGCATAGCGTTGGTCTGGCAAGATGGATTCTCGTCCAGCTGCCTCACAAGGTTAGGCTATTACATAATTCCTCAGCTAATATAGTAAACCCAACAATCCTCCTCCATCATCCAGAGCACCTGCAGAACTCTGGTTTCATTGTTTAAATTTGCTGAATGGAACATTAGATTCAAACACAGATTAAGGTACAGTTAAAAATAAGTTGCCTGTTGACAAATGCTCTGAAACTTCGGCTGTGTCTGATCATTTAATTACTTTAGTGAGCTATATTGGTAAGAAATCATCATGCTTTATAGGCTTTATTCCATCTTTAAGATAAGGTTTGTTTTCAAACAATAAAAGATAAATGATTCACCAACCACAGTAACCAGAATGATAAGACCATAGTTGTGTTTTCATTTAAGATATTGGCACCTATTTGGAGCAACCATTTCTCAAAAGAAACTCCCACAGCACCGCTGCCAATCAGTTATCAAACTGATCAAGCCTGTAAACATCCGGGTTTGAAGCACCAACCCCTTACCGCTGCCGCTGCTTACAGTATGTAAAGCACATTTTTGTTTTGTCAGTTTGCGTGGGTGTGCTGCACACATGACTGTAAATCAACACAGTGATCACTGCTTCGCTGTTTAATCTGTTCTTCAGTATTAACTTGTCGCACAGCCAAATTGCACTTGGCGTGGCCGTGTTTGAGATGTTCTTCCAATGATTTCACTAAGGGTGTGTGCAAATAGGTGTGAGTGCAGCAATCTGGTTGGTAAGAAGAATTGATCCAAACAATATGCTCATAAAAGCTGAAATACAAGCAGGCAAAACAAACACAGACATACAAACACTGCATTTCCTAAAAACACCTAGAGTTTACATTTCTAAGCATGCACAAACATGTTCATTTACAGTGTTTACACACTTCAGTTTACATCAATCAATGCAGCTGACACTGTCTCATTGCGGCCGGAGGAAACCATGCCATGCACGCTCAAAGACTACAAGGGGTTAATGCTGGAGACACGTAAAGGCTGAGCAAAGTCCCTGCAACAAATAGTCTGCAACAATCAATGTGTGCAGGCTCACGCTCCCGTCATGGCGAGAGCTGCTATTGCTCTCCAACACTGTAGTGGGCGATGTGGACAAATCTACAGCAGCGCTAGGCGAGCCTGTTGAAGGAACCACCAACAATGGCCATATGTGCAGTTGTAGAGCGTGCATGCCATCTTCCACTTGCTTCCTCCTTTTTCTCATCTTTACATCAGCTCCCCGATTGCCAGTGTGGATACAGAAGCCACGTGCATTCGCTGTGGCTGCCGACAGCGATGTTTCAGATTTTGAGAGGCATGTGCAAGGTCCGCTCACCAGTTGCAATTACGTAATTGTGAGTAATGAACCAGAAAGTCCACCAAACTAGGAGATATGATGTTTGTCATTGCAATTTCCGGTATGGCACAAAATCTGTGTTTAACACTAGAAAGAGATCATGGTCATTGTTGAGACAACGTGCCCCCATTCACCTCACCTCACCTCACCTTTTGCCCTAAGAGGTTTTTCCGGTACCATAATAACATCATGCTTCCCCTGCTTCTGACATCCATAATTTGAATGCCAAAGAGAGAGATGGCTTATCATTCTATTCCCTGATCAGACTATAATGCCAGTCTGATAATGCCCCTTCCTGGCAGATGTGACATGTTGGGAACAAGTTTTCCTGTGTAATATTAACTCAGCGCCTGGGAAGCCTTGGGATTTCCAAAGAAAATCATTAGCATGAAGGTGTTTTGGTTTCTCTGTGACAACTTCTGCAATCAATGACAATGAAACATGTCAGCACAGAATGCTCTTCAAAGCACAAATGAAAGAGGAATAATATTGGTGGCGTCAGCTGGAACAGTCGAGTCTTCTCCAGTAACGTACGTCATGGAGGTTGTGAAAGACGACAAGCTATGATTGGTCAGGCTCAAACATGCAGTTGAACTGAAAGACTTGATGACTTTCTGATGACCTACTGACCGTCATGGAAGGCAGAGGTATCATGCAGTGTGATCGCGGCATTAGGCATTTGAACAAACAGCCATTGCCATTGGTTCTTAATGCTAGCGGCATGGCTCTAGGCCTTTCTGCCACTTTGGTTTAAACTAAAATATCGCAACAAAACTGCCTTTGCATTTTGTAGAGATTAATGGTGCCCAGAGAATTAATCCTAATGACTTTTCAATTAGAGCCATTAACAGTTCAAAATGTCAATTTTGCCGATACCTTTAAGACCAAATACCTGCAAACGGATATTCCCATCAGTCTCAGCTGTGTTTAGCGCTAATTAGCAACATGCTACACTAGGATGATGACTTATTAAACATCATTATGTTACAGTTTAATTGTCATTTCGAACATGTTGGCATTCTGTTGTTAGCTCAAAGCATTGCTGTGCCTAAGTAAAGCCACACAGAGTCACTCATGTGGTTATAGACTCTTGTTTAGTCTTGTGTGGTGTTTTCTCCCAAAAAATTTTGTTCTGCCGCTTTGCCCAATGTGGTCTATATAAAGCCATCAGATTGGTTGAGCTAGCAGAGAATTCATGTCTGTCTCTAAAAACCTCTGACCAGGTGCCACTGAGCAAGACACTTAATGCCCACCTCCTTACTGACTGCTCTGTGACCAAGCGTAGATGTATATCTGTTGTTTGGGCTAAATGTGAATCAAGAAAATGCCTGACAGAAGTAGAACTCAGCAAAACCCTTCCCCGTCTAAATATAGGTTAAAGGGATATAAGATGACAGCCAATAATTCACACAAATGGTCTTTAACTTGTTGTGCAATCTCAATTACTCATGATGTGAGCCTTTTATTTAGAGTGCATGTTGTCATCCCGCCTTGATCCTCTCTCAGCTGTTGGGCTCTGCTGCAGAGACAGCTGCAGTGACACAACACGAGAGTTAAAAAATAAACCGCTTCTTACAAACTTAGATATTAATCATAGTGAGTAAGGACTGTAATCATTATTATTTTCTTTGGACAGACTTGTGTCTACAGGTCCTTATAAGAACTTAAAATCATTACATACACAAATGAGATGTTTCAGGACATGAAGTTACACATTAAATTATGATTAACTTAGATTGGTTAGTTTTAAATTGAATTGTGAATGATCTTGAAGGTTTTAAATACAGATGAATGTTGGTGCATGCAGTACACTACATGAGCCTTTTTTGCTGTCTATGCTACAGCTCTTTCCCTGTGCACACATGGATTTGCAGATGCAAATAGAGAGAGAAATGGGACTGCAGTGGGGATTTTGGACTGTGGAATGATAGTGATGCAAAATGATGGTGGCTCTCTATCTTGGGGAAATCTTCTGCCACACAGGAAGTAAAAAAACTGTGGTAAGTTTAATATTTTGTCAGGCGCAATACTCATGAAACTCAGGTTTCCATCTGAAATAGGGCTGGGTATCGTTTAAAAAATTTCGATACCAGTACCGATACCAGTACCCTTAACACGATACCGATACCAATGGAGTACTTCATTCGATACTTTTTTTCCAACTTAAAAAAAAAAAAGCAATCGGTTGCATAAATGTCACCACTCCTCCCCATTCAAAAGATTTTTACACTGAAAGTGCTCAAATATTTATTTAATAACTGTACAAACATGTACAACGATATTACCTGAAGTTATCGACTGTTGCTCCGTGTTAGGGTGGCCATTTCCTTAACATCAAAAAGGAGGACACTCTGCATACACGGGGACACACAAGCAGATATTTGTTTGGTTTGATTCAGTTTTACATTTTAAAGTTTTTCCACCAGATTACATAAAGGTGCATACACCTACCACATAGCTAATAATAAATATACAAGATACAGCTCATGACAACGTGCCCTTCCAATTCAGATTGCATAGGTCTAATAAACATCATACAGAAACTGTTCTTAATGTTTTAATCTGGTTAGATAAAAGGTATAAAATGCAGCACCTTCTGTTTCAGATGTATAGGCTTTGCCTAGGCGCTGCTTATACATCTGAGTATGAGCATTTTCAGAATTTCAGTCCAACAAACAACGTTAGCTCACTTTACATTCACTGTCTGAGAGCTTGATTGACAGCCTGGTGGTAGCATGTTGTGGCAATCAACACATGGGTCATTTGAATATTAAAATTAGCCATGTGTTGATAGGTCACTACACGAAAATGTAACCAATGAAATTACTAAAAGTCGGACAAATGGCCACCCTACTCCGTGTCCTGTTGAGATGACGACGACGACGACGACGCTGGTGTTGTAGACGCCGGCTTCTTAAAAACAGTGCAGTTGTCCTCCCTGAAGTTTGTTCCATGCGTGATGAGGTGCTTCATCATGTTGCTAGTTTTCCCCGAAATAATCTTGCCACATTTGATGCATCTATTTGTACCCGGCGCCACAGGCAAGTAGTACAACCATACTTTTGAACGTTTTGCTGCCGGCATCTCGAAATGCTGACCAGCCAACTCCGCCACAGACTTACCGTGCACACTTTACCGCCATACAAAGCAAAACCATAGAAACAGTCATATTTTTCTTGATCTGGGTAGTGGGTACAAAAAGAACCGATTGCAGGTATCGTTTGACAGGCGCAGTTTCAATGCTACTTGGTACCGGGTTGTTTCGGTTGATACCTGAAAGGTATCCAGTACCGATACCCAGCCCTAATATGAAAACTCAAGCAGGTGGACCTCACAAGGTTCGATTGACAGTGGATCTTTTGAGACGTCAGCTGTGGAGACACCAAGCAACCAAGATGGAGAAAAAATCTAAACAAGCGCAATACAAAGATGCTTATTATAGCAGTTCATCATTATAATCACAACTCCTTTGCACCTCCCTTCCTTTCTTTTTCTTTTATTGAATATATTTTGACTTACAGGAAGCGACACACCTCTGATAATAACAAGCTCTGACACAGCCTCTATCAGGCCACAGCTGCAGCGTTCTCAGTTGCATTCAGTCAAATTTATCAGTTAAACGAGGTCAGAATAGGTCAACAAATTCATTTTGTAGCAGTTTTCTGTGCACAGACTTTTTTACTTGCGACAACACTTAGGTACTTTCCACTCCACCGAAAAACACCAGCTGATATGGGCCACTACCCAGCCAGGCGCTCCACCCCAACACTTTCTGTGGCGCTTAAATTGAAACAGTCCACTCAATGCACCTCGAAACTGACAGTGTTTCATTTTGAGTTTTAAAGAGTTATAAGATACAGCATGCTTTTCAGGTATGATTTTGTTGTTGTTGTTCTTTTATTTTGCATACTTTATTATTAATGTTATTATGAAATCATGCTTTTCTGCCTCATGGGATCATGCAGAAGATCAACACATAATAAATAGGCAAATGTTCAGCTGTGGATATCAACCTATTTGGAATTCTAGAGGATACTTTGGGTCTGAAGTCTCTGACCTGCACAAGCTCATAAAAAGATGGTCAGAAATTTGCACTGATCAAGTTGAAACAGGATGTTGGGGCAGGCCATGAGACAGTAAGGGATCAATATTAGGCAAAAACCAACGGGCTGTTAGAGGCAGTTTGGTTTCTCTGTCTGACGCAGAAATTGACGGGTTTGTTGGAATATTTGTGATGACTTTATTGATTAGATGATTACCCAGCCAGAAGTCACAGCTGAAGGTGTTTACTTAAGTGTCAGACAGACTAGTGTGAAGCCAGATCAGCAGTGATGCAGGTGTTGTTGCCAACTGTTGTGGTTAGGATGGAGTTAAACATAAAGGCGAAACTTTATACACGTTCTCAATAAAATGGAATAATTGAAGAAAACATATAAAACCGAGGCTGTAAAAGTTTAAAATGCCAGAGTACTTAAACTTTCAATCAGTTTCTTACTCTGCAATGGGATCCAACATGAAATTAAAATGTATTACCATCATGTACTGATGTAAATTTCTTAACCAGTTGCTTTAGGTTTGTGAGTCACTATCCCACAACCGTATCAAAAGTAAAAGTACTTTTCATACTGCAGAAAATGTCCCCTGAATACTCTGATATAATATTACATGAGATAATACGAATGGATCCGTGTGTAGTTCCTGTGAACTAATGTGGCTGTTCAAGGTGCAATTTTCATTATTTAATATGCAGTTAGCTAGATTAGTCCGGTGGTTCCCAAGCTACGTGCCGGGCCCCTCCAAAGGGTCACAAGATAAATCAGAGGGGTCATGAGATGATTAATGGGGTTGGGAAGACGTAAAAAAAACAAGTTCTGTTACACAAATTGTTGTATTCACATTTTCTCTTGACCTCTTTTGGCCTCAAACAGTGATTGAAATGAAACCATGTGAGAAGTTTACAGTTCAAATGTCTCTTTGGTGGAACTGATAACAACTCGTGTTGTCACAAGGAGCCCCAACTACACACTGCTGCACACAATTAATTGTATTCTTTAAGCTTACAATAAGTGTTTTTGTGTAAATTGTTAATGAGAAGTACCTAAATTTGTCAAATAAATGTATTGAGTAAAAAGTACAATATTAAGTACAATATTTCCCTAAATGTAAGTTAGTTAGTAAGTACTGTACTGAATTACAAATTAAAGGTATGTGAGTACTCTATGTGAGTATTTCCATTTAATGCAACTTTATACTTTTTTTACTCCATTACATTTGACTGACAGCTTTAGTTCCAAGTTACTTTTCAGAATCCAATTTTCCTTATAACTCCAAATATGGTGAAATTTCTCCTACTTCTTAAGATAAATAAACTTTTTAAAACCCCTCTTGGATTAGCTGGAAATGCATTGTCACAAAGCTGAAAACGGGGCTGTACTTCAGGGCTCATAAAAAAGTTTACTTTTTAGAGACAAATGGTTCTCACAGGACAGCGATGCTACAACCGTATGATGATCTTACAGAATATGATGCATTGCTGTAGATTAAACTACCCAGCAGTATGTAAAGTAATTCAAATGAGCTCAACCATAAACATCTACAGCAGTGAAAGCAAAACACTGACGGGGAACATTTCACTGCACAATGAGTACTTTTCATCCTTTGAGTTAATACTTTCACTTAAGCTAGGTTTTGAATGTGAGACTTGTACTTGTAGTGGAGTATTTTCAGAGCGTGGTATGAGTACTTTTAGTAAAGGATCTACTTCTTCCACCATTGGATCAGTTACATTCCAACACCACATATTAACATAGATGCAACCAACAAACCTGACCTCTTTAGAGCTTATTTGAAGGTGAAGTTGATCCTGGAATTAAACACCGCCTAAACCACTGGCAGTGTACTCTCTCTCTGAGCTGCAGTTTATCTCAGGGACGTTGAGAAATGCGTGGGAACATTATTGACTCGGGTTCCGCTATTGCTCAAGTTGCACACAAGTTACACATACAAACACACACACCTTCCTGTGTACTCAAAACAAAAGGAAAACTGGAAAAACCAAACTCTGGGTGACTCTAATGAGGAGAGCAGGTTGGATCTTGACTTGAGAGACGCTAACGGCAATTGCATTGCCAGCTGTTGGCTTTCAATTGTCTTTTTCAGGGCAGCACAAAGTCTACCTTGCTATTCAAAGCAGGGACAAAGGCCAAGGCTGAAAAGCTTTAAAGAATCGCAGCTGAAGTAAAGGCTCTTGCTATTCCTGTTTAACCATGGCCTCAAATAGCCTCCAAACAAACACACAATCCCCCTTTACGTTATAACCTCAAAATCCAGTCGCAGTCACACCCTTATTTGTGTATATAAGTTATATTAGTACTCAATGTTCCCAGGACTTTTTTTCCTTCACTGGCTCTCCTGACCGACGCCTGCCTGTATCATGATCCTCATTCCTCCCATTCCTCCCAAACACACAGCCACAAACTGCTCCACTCCCTGTACTTTATGTCAAAGTTTTGAAGCTCTCTTAGTGAAATACTGTGTCCCCCAAAAAGTCCAAAATAGTGCTGTTTTTAGAGATGAAACCGGGACAATGAAAGGGGAAGCTATGAGCTGACGTGCGTTTACAGGTTTATGACTTTGCCAAAGACAAGCCTGCTCTTGTGAGTTGGCTTTCAAATACCTCACAGAGTAAATTTGCTTTAAGAGGAAGCAAACACGGTCAGGTGATAGAGGAGTTGGGAAAAAAGGCAGAGAGAAAGCAAACAGCCGCTGTGGAGGGCAGCCTGCTGAAGGACTCTGTTAATGTTACTGACATCAAGATTTAACAGTTTATAGGGGAAAGGGGAGGAATACTTGTCAGCGTGACTGGTCCAAAGTTTGAGCTCATGACAAATAGGGAATAAAGGTCAGAACAGGAACAGGAAGCAGTTGAGAGATAATAATGGGAATTAAATTCATTCATTTTCTTCTAAATGAGAACAAAGCAGAAACAAGAAAGAGGAATTAAACTTATTCGGATGAGTCAGAATTCAGCAGGTCATCTTTTGCTGAAACAAACGGAACATGAAGACCAAAAAAGCTGAAAATGCAGACTGCACTGCGAGAATGTGTATGGTCATCCATTTCCTCTGTAAACTGTGTCCACCTGCTTGATTTGGCCGGATTTTTAAATAGCTGACTAACCGGATGCACTGAGGGGGGGAGGGACAGAAGTCTGGACAAAGTTCAGTGGCACCAGCATCAGAACAGTTCCAACCGGATAACCTGATCTCAGCACACAACTGAGGAATTTTAATTACTGTAAGTGGGTTTCATTTCACATGAACAGCACCTGACTCACCCTAAACCAGTTAGAGACGGTGAATCAGGAGCTCGAATTTAAAGTGATACTTTACCGAAAATACTATCCAATTTCTGTGGGCTCCAAAGATGGCTGCATAATGTTTGGTTCTTCTGAAAGGACTGTGTTAAAATAGAGATTCATGGCAATAAGAAGTAGAAGTTACTGGATGTAACTCCAGTTCTATGAGTATGTGCGACGCCCTCTAATGGCCCTTACTTTTGGTTTATTGCTCCATCTTTGCACCCAGTCAGGAGGTTGTAATCACGCAGTATAAAACTCCAGCAGATACACTGCTCAGTAACAGCAACAGAACAGGGACCAGCTGGGCCTGGAGTTGCATCCAAAAACTATTTCTATTTTGTATATGCCACGCCCTCTAACAGGCTTCGCTATTGGTTACCACCAGAGGCGTGATCCATTAGGGATGTGGTGGACTCTCAGCTGGGCCCAAAAACTAATCACAACACACCGGACCCAACCACTGATGGGTCTGCCCCCCAGTTTCCCACAACCATAACCATGCACTCCCAGCAAGGAGCTGACATGACCAAAAAATGTCATCCCTCATCTCAGGGCTTGGGGCGCCAGGGAGCCACTACTGCCTCCTCTACCGGCACCTGGCTAGCGAACTACTGCCACCGATCATGCTCCTCTCGGGTGAGTGTGAGACAGGTGGTTGTTTGTATACAGAGATAGTTTACAGTAAAAACTTAAAGTAGACCAATCAATGAGCCAGTGGTGGCTTTGTCAGGCTAGCCTATGAGCAAGTGAGGACAATCTAAAACAGACTCGTAATAAATAAATACATTTTCAGAAGAGAGACTTGAGGAGAGTCAGACACAATTCAAAACCTCCCTGAAGATAATTACCCAAACAAGGTGAGCGAACACCAACACTAGTAGTAAGATTTTCCAGGAATTAACAATTGTGTTTGAAAGCAGTAGCAGTACATGTGTCCTGTTTACACTGCCAATCTGCTTGAAATGATTATGACGCTCAATGTCATTTGAACTGATAGCTAGGCCAAGACTGAATGTGCGTCAGACGTGGTTGGTCTTGGTCACTAAGTAGACAGGTGAATTGGACTATTTGAGTATTTTCATACATACTTTGTGTTTTTGTGCCATTTTTTTTTTTTTATTCAGCTGACATTTGAGGAGATGACGCTGTTTTTCTGAAAGATTCAGGACAGAAGTTTTATTGAGCTCTTGTTGCTGCTGTAATAACACAACCAAAATATTCCTGATCACACCCTCTTTTCTACATAAACAGCCATTCTGGAGCCCAAGCAAGTTAATCATTTTTAAAAGGTAAAAAAGATTTGGTTTAATTTAACTTTAACACAGCCGCTCTTATCATTATAGGACTGAAACTCTGTGTAGGCTGCAATATGAAACTGCACTGTTTCTTTAAAAGCGTGGGCGAGAAAGAATGCGGAGAGAGACTGCTTCTGTATTTTCCTAGTCCAGAACCTGCATTCTCTGAGCCTTTAATTAAGTCAGATGTGCGTGGGAGGCAAAAGTTGGCCAGTATTTCAGTCAAAACATTGAAGGTGTAAGATTTTTTGCAGGTAAAGCAGGGAAATTTTTCTGTGGGGGCAGATAAAGCTCAATGTCTTACAGGAAAGCTGTCAGAAAAACATGCTTTTGTGGATATGACTTGAGGACATGATGAGGAAATGACTGAAACTTGAGAAAACCTGATATGATAGAGAAACAAGACACATTCAGTAAACAAATCATCTGAAATGGGTTGTATTTACAGTTAGCAGCCTGAGGCGTATGCCTTACTCTTGAGACACGGTTTGGATGCAGTCTCTGATATTTGATGGATGTTATCCATCCAGCCACAAAACTGATCTTCTAAAAACAAAACAGCCGATACCAGAGGGAGAAAATGTTCTTTCAGACAACAAAGATGATTCATTTGCATTCCTACCTTGGGTCATGCGCAAGACAATTATTGCTTTTTTCATAATTTTGGTACCAGATGCTGTGGTTAACAGACTGGGCCTGTACTTCAGGTTTATATCAGTTTAATGTGATCTGTTCAAAGCTAGTCTGCCTTTCTCTTTCTTACTCAGACTATCAGGTAGCTTCTATAATTCCTTAACAAAGCTGCAGTAGAAAACAAGTGTGTGAAATCACAATGATTGGGGAGGAGTGCATACTGAAACTCATCCAGAGAAACACAGCACTGTCCCTGCTCTCTTTATGTGAGCTGCGGAGCCCCTTCAGGTTCCAGTGAAGGGCTCTCTGCATTCCTTTGCGCTAAGCTCTTGTTTTTCTGGACTCACAGGGGCATGGCTGGACTTCAGTGAAGCCTGAAAACACGCCGGATCACTGAACTAATGCAGGGTAGTTCATGTGCACTTCAGGCCCCATGCATGTGACCACCTGAGCTTGCCAGGTGAAGTAAAGGACACAGACACCAGGGGCCTCATGTACTAACGTTGCGAACGCACAAAATTCGTGCATACGCCATTTTTCACGTTCACGTTCGGATGTACTAAAAGTGAAATGAACCTGAGAATGTGTGGTTCTCCACGGCAGCTTCAGTGCTGGCGTACGTACATATTTTTTGCTTATGTCAGTTGTCAGTTGGTGACACTCACAGGCGATGCATTGAAATTGGGGCAGGGACAGTTGCACTGCATGCGAAAGACATTATTATTTACAATCAATCAAGCAATTACACAATTTTTAAATCATTTGCAGATTATTTGTGTTAAGGGGTTATTTACTGCGGCGCGCAGTCCTCTACTGCGTATGGAGGAAGTAGAACACACTCAAATGATCTTTAGCCTCTTGGCATATTTATTTAACAGTTAACAATAAAGTGCGGACCGATGTGCCGCCGTCTCATCAGCATGGCTCACACACAACAACAACTAGCGCTCACTGGGAGCGTGGTGACGCCACATCTTGTACGTACCGTAAACCTTTCACAATACAGCAGTACAGTATATCAGTCTACCGTAATGCAGGGACTCCACCACCTGTGGCCTGAAGGCTCTGGTGATGGGCAGATATGTCTTCATATCTGACCACTCCTTTTTCAACTCCGCTGCGGTGCGGTTCTCCGACCCTACCGAGTTTACTACCTGTACCTGGCAAAATACAGATACACACATTTCTTTTTTTCCTGGCTTTTGCCATTTTCCTAAAGACAGCACTATCTAGGCCTATTTATACTAATTAGCATATTCAAATCAGTGTATTTCAGGGAGGGGACAGGGTGGAGCGTTGTGCTCGTGCATGTGCGCTCAATTTCACGTTGATTGCGATGTACAAAGACAATGTGCGTGGGATTCTGCGTACGCACGTTTTGTTACATCTGAATTTTTGTGTGCGTACGGAACTTTCACTCTTTCACTGTACGCCACATTCTAGTAGGAAATCCACGCAAGTCTTAGTGCATGAGGCCCCTGATGTTTGTCATCACACCTGCAGGGTGAGCAACCTACACAGCTGATTGGATTTCAGGCTTTCAGCAGAAGAAGAAAGTATCTGCTGAGACTACCTGCAAGAAATTTCTAGATGACGGATTAAAATGAAGGAATAAAGGTGAGAAGAAGTAGATTGCTTTAAATTAATAAGTGGTGTACGTAATTGCCCAAACATCAAGACCAATACACTGCTGTGTGAGGCAGTACAATAGACACAGTGATTAGTGATGTTTAGTAGGTCTAATATATACCATGTTCTCCATCTTATTTTAACGTGTTAGCATGCTAGAATTAGCTAATTAGAACTAGACATGACAGCTGAGGTTGACAGGAGTTTTGAAGATATTTTGAGCATAAACCAAAGTACAAAGGACATAATTTGACAAACAATTAAATGTTAAGTGAAAATTTAAGGGATCACCAAAAGTATTACAATTCATCCTGTGGGGAACACAAGTGTGTGTATCAAATATGATGGCAATCCATCGAATAGTTGTTGAGACATTTCCCACAAAACAATAAATGTAAACCTCATAGTGACGCTATAGAGGATGTTTGTTTGAGTCAAGGGGTTTCAGTTGTTTGTAAAAAAAAAAAAAAAAAAAAAAACAGTCGAAACCCCTTGACAAAGCTTATATTTGTGTGGTTTGAGGTAATGTACTGGTGCAGCAACAATATTATTATTGTTATAAAATTAAGCTGAAGTACTATTTATACAAGGAAGTCAGAAGAACGACTTCCCAACACGGGTAATGGGACCATCCAAGGTGCACAAGAATGCAGCAATCCTCGACCTCCAACATGAGAGTAAGAGTAAATCTACGTTTAAACTTTGCTGCACGTTTTTGTATTCATTTGGTTATTCAAATACAAGTAAATGAATTCTTGTCTTTTCCAGTTTCTCCCACTCCTGGAAATACAGGTGTGATGGTTTCAAGCTGTAAAGTGTTTTAACCCTTAAGACAACAACAAGTGTTCAATGATTGTTTAAATGTTTTTCTACAAGACAAAGTGAGGATTATAAGCCACAAAATATTAGCACTCTGCAGTTAAACAAATACAATATCTGCCAACACAAACCCAGCCTGTCACTTTAGCTGTTCTGTACATAATACACAAACACATGGAGGAAACTGGAAAAGGTTAGGGAACATAAAGACATCAGCTCTATGGAATGCTTCTTCTTGACCTTGAGTGGTTGTTTTTGATCACATGCTGTGGCCTGGGAACGGACATTTATCTCTATCACTAATCAGTTACACCATGTTGTCACGTGGGACTGGTCTCGGGAACACTCCTTCTTGTCCCTCTCACGCCTATCACATTTCATTTCTAGAACCTGATACAGTTGACACCTATTTCCTCAATGTGGATGTTTTGGTTGGACGCTCAAGGGGCTTGTTGACCTGCTGGATTCCAACCGACCAAAATCAATGAAGAATTGATCACAAAATACCTCACAAGATATCAAAGAAAGGCAATTCTCGTTGATAGGTTGGTGAACTTTGGACATTTGATTGGTCAAAGATCTTTGGTCCCGATCTGAAGATGTGGTTCAAATGCTACACCACGTCAGCTCATGTTGATAATATTTGCAGAGCAAAATGAGATGATGTCAACCTGACTGTAATGATGTAATTGATGACTCCATGAATGTGGGAAACAGGTTAAAAAAAAAAAAGTATGTATGGAGATATTGTCAAGTGATTGAACAAACTATTTAAAAACCTCTAATGACTGACAAAGAAACAAGCGCTCTGTGACTATGTGTCATTACTTGCAGTAAACCGTACATCACAACAATCACAGTCCAAAGAAATGTGAGTGGTTGAAAGGTTCTGAGTTGTCCATGGCAGCTTTTTTTGTTCGCTCAATTGAGCAACAAGAAATAACACAATGGACAAGACATTGCTTCACTGCACACAACAGATTTGCAAACACACTTGCTCATTAAAAGTTGACCTAACACACTAGCAAAGGTTGTAGGCATACAGTTTTCCTGTGCAGTTAGGGATTTTTGCCAAATGTGCGCTAATTTTCAGCATTACCTCAAAATACATTGGTTTAGTTAATCTGGACACAAACAGTTGGCTTGTTAACGATCTGTCTGATCATACAAACACTTGGTTCCTGTCCGGTCTTACTTCTTCTTGGCAATGTCCCAAAATTCCCAAATAACGTCAGTTGCTTTGGTAAGTACATAATGATCATAAATGATGTGCCATGTCACTGCTCCAACGGTCCATTATTCTGAAACCCCAATAGTCTGAAAAATGTCCCAGTACACCAACAGCCCATTTGTCCGACAGAATGTTATTCCAAAAACAGACACTCATTGCACCAAAATCCCATTGTTCTGAAAATACACACCCTGGTATCACCAACCAAACCTAACCATATTGCGACCATAGAAAAACGCTAACCACTTACTATAATTGTCATGACGAAAGTCACCTGTCTATGAGGACAATGATCACCTGACTTAACCCATTCCTGCAGGTCCAAATACACTAAGACATTAAGGGCAAAAAACTCCAGTGTAGTGTGTGTTTTTGGAAAATCAGGCCTTGTGGGACATGTTTTAGACTATTGGGTGTTTGGTATAACGGGTCTTACTGTGTTGTTTCAGCTTCCCATTAGCTCACACAGGATGCTTTTCAGCTGTAATTGGCTGTAATTGCTCATCCAAATGAAAGCAGGAAGACAAGCAAAGTATCAACAGTCCTTTTGCAGTGGGGCTTAGATGGGCTCGTAGGAAGTGTGGTGTTAGTTCAGAGAAAAATTCAGCATGCAGCACATTCAACATCAAACACACTCAGAACAGCAGTTTGTTCTCGCAGAGGTCAGATAACCTGTCAAAGATTTATAAGAGGAATCTGCTTTCAGTCAGCAGAAACTGAAGTCACAGGACAAAATGCATTATGAATGCTTTAAAATAACATGAAATAGATCAGATGTTGGATCAGAATAACTGTGGCAGCAGCTGGTTTGTAACTGCTTATCAACTAAATACGGCTTCGTAACAAAACATAAATTAAATAATTGTGAAATGTTGTGTGTTCTGAAATTCTATATGAATCATTTCCTACAATCCCATAGTTGGGTATCAACTTGCCAAATAGTTCTAGTGGTGGGATTAAGACACTCGTTTCCGGTCATTCATTTTTTAAATCGCTGTTTAGTGAGGTGTGAAATTCTCTTCCTATGCCCTTGAACTTTGGTATATGTCTTTCTGTGTGTGTGTGTGTGGGTGTGTGTGTGTGTGTGTGTTTGGAGGAGAGGTTTGGTATGAGGTGAACAGGACTGTTTACTCACGTGAAGTTATGAGTAGGAGGCTGTTGTTTATAGCCTGTTTCCGACACGCACTTTAACCTGTAAATACCTGTACATTTCCTGTGTCGGTGCTATGTAGGAGTTTATTTTCTTTGTAAGTAAAAAGAAAAAAAACAAAAAAGAATGTCTAGATTAAAGATAAAAAATGTGGCGGTATTAGTCATTAGTCAGAATCAGCAGGTTGCATTTGTACAGCATATCAACAGCGCTTTGAAGGCGCCTCTGTGATGTTTGCGGTGAAATTGTAGCTCTTGTTTCTGCCTTTTATGTAATCACTGTTGCAAATTTGAAGTCTGGAGATACAGAAGAACACTGATACCACTCTCATAGCTGTACAGTAAATATAGAGCTGGAGCCAGCTGTTATTTAGCTTAGCGTAGTATAAAGACTAGAAACAGGGTGAAGCAGTGACAAAATCCACCTCCCAGCACTTCTGAGGCTGACTATCACATTATACATCTGAGGGGTAAAAAAAAAACGGTTTTGTAAACCTAATGGACAAGAAAACTTCAAGTCACTGCACCCGGCCCAAAAATAGTCCGACATGAAACCTCGTAAAACACAATTTGTTGTTTTTACACTTTGGTTTTTGTAAAGATTAAACAAACAAAATATAACATGTTAATTAGTGAGCTATATAGGCATATTTTTCAACTTTGAACAGAGCCAGGCTAGCTGCCCCCCCCCACACTCTGTAAGCATAATTTCCAAAATGTTCCTTTAAACCACTGTTTCCGTTAAAACACAAAAAGAAAAACTGACACGTTACCACTGTTCTGAAGCCATTTCAGAAATCCTCAAAGGCTGCTCTATTGTGTCCCTTTGTTAAAAATATTATTATAACCTGTATTTATAACCTGTATCACATGTAGTGGCTCCATTTCATCATCCATCATCAGCTACTGGAGAGAACATGTACCGGGGGGAGAGACATTTTGAGGATTATGTATTTATCATTACATGAGAGGCACAAACTGGAGCCAGCACACGTAGGGGGTAAAACTAATTAAACTGCAAAACAAATTTTAAAGTCATTCATATAGTCTGAGACTGAATTTAGAACAATTTCCTGTGTTTTCCATTTCCCTGCTGTATCTCGTGATTGGTATATGGAAAACTAGTCTTCTGTTCGTCATGTGGAAACTGTAGGAAAATAAATCTATTTTTCTGTACAGAAAAATGTGTGCGTGTGTGTGTTTGCCAAATACCTGCAACCTCATCCGGGTAATTGGAATCTAATTTATTTTCTTGACTTCCTAGTTCCTCAAACAGGGAGATGTGAACTCAGGGAACATTAGTGCATCAGCGAGAATGCTAAATCAACTCAATATACAGAACAGAATGTACTTAGAATTACTAAATAGCAGTCCTCTGATCAGCAGATTAAGAAACATTTGTGGTCTGTCTCTTAAGACATGGATATGAAAAGCTTTTGTTCATACTGACTACATTAGTATAAAAGCACCCCAGCTCACTTTGAAAGTAAGCAAACAAGAAATGCAAACACCAGCTCCTGCACAAACGCACTGAGATCAGATGACACACACTGTATGGACCATGGCAAACAGGGACATGCATGTATATGCACATTTTATCCTGCAGTACACCGGATAGCACCTGGCAGCTGGCAGGGACATTCATTATTGTTCATTAAGCACACATATAAAATAAACTGATCAGGTGCTTCCTGGTGCTTTTGAAAACATAGAAAGCAGATCCTGTTATACAGGAGCAAAGTCTGCATGAACTTTTTTCTTGCCCATGCAACAAGACTTGATATCTTTTTTGCAGTGTTAAGGTGTGCTAGTGTTCTGCAGACAGCAGCACCACTTTTCATTGAAAAGGTTAATTAATATTCATTTCAGAGACTGGTTTTCCTATTAACAGAGGGTTTCATTAGAAAAAAAGACACGTTTTGGAAAGCTATAATAACCAAGGCAAAACACTAATCTAAGAAGCATGTCAATAATCTAATTAGTTAACTGATAGTGATGCATCATAATTGCTTTACCCTGAACAACATAATCCCACCCACGCAGTCCATTCTCAGGGAGTTTGATCCCACCCTCGCCCTTTTTATGATCATCAGCCTTGATAAGCTTCCGCTTTGTTTCGCAAAATATCCCTCTATCTGATTGAAGCCAACGGTTTCCTGTTAATACCTCACGTTTGGCCCCTAGGTTGGGCGGAGCAAGCATTTACACCTATTATGTAACAATGCAAATATAAATGGGCCTCAGGCCAATTTGTATGTTTTCACATCATTTGTCAAAAATGTCTAGTATCTCTCTCTGCCAGTGTTCATATAGTGTAGTTTGTGTTGCATCTATTGATCAGTCCCACTGAAACCTTTTAAGTGTGCTGAATTAGGATTATGAATGATTAACTCTCCTACGATTAACTAATAAAAACAATGTTATTTTTATTGTGAAGGTTAGAGTCCTTTAGTGTTTACTTGATCAGTTCAAATGATAAAATACTGATAACGTTTCAATACCTGCTTAAACACTGGTAATCATTTGAGTTCATTATATTTCCATTTTTAGATTTCAGACAGATTTTAGATTTTTTTTCCTTTTGTCAACAAATCCCATAAAAACAATGTGCTGGTTAGCTCATCTGTCAATACTTTCTTCCCACTGGTCATCAATCTTTCAAAAGAGTTCATAGTTCATAGTTCTTTTAGAAGTTTAATTTCCTTAAACAGCTGGGCATTATGGCTGGGCATTTGGATGTAAATACCAGCTATCATGATTGGCTGAGTTGATATCCATATCCGGTTTGGGGGGATTTTTCTCATTTTACTTTGCTAACTTAATGGTCTGCCTCCAAAAGAACGAGTTAGAGCCCCTGCTCAGCGACAGACACGATCGGCGGGGCAGTACACCCCCACTGAGCCGAATAACGAGTGAGGAAAAACAGCGAGTAGAGCCAGGGTAACCTTTTCAGATGTAACAGTGAATTTAGGGTGTGGTTTTTCTACCAAACTAGAGCTGGTGATTGTTGTAACAGTGGAAGGACTAACCAACCAGTTTTGGTGAGTATTATTTTGTTTCTGTGGAGTTGAAGCGTGGGGGTTGTTGGGCTGACGGTTGCTGGCAAATGTTACTCAAATGGTGCATTTGTTGGGGACTATTTTCAGCGGTGGATTAATACACATTTTCAGTAGCAAAATAAAGTGCAGTGTGTTTGTTCAACGCAGGAACACGTCACCCAGTGTGGCTCCCTGATGTGTTTTTAATAGTTTTTGGGCAACAGAGAGAGACGATATATCAGGCTTTGGCTACACAAGTGATACGTGTTGCAAAGGATCAGTTCATTGCTGGTTCTGTTGAAAGAAAGAAAAATAAAGGCTATCCACATCCTTATCCTTTAAGATGTTGCTCAAAAGAACTTAAAACAGGACACTGGCTCTTATGGACACGTGACCTTTTGCTAAACCTCTTTGCTGGTTTAAAGCAACTTTGATTGAATTCTAGTATAGTAGGATTTAAATACTAAAACACTGGATTAAGCCGATGGCCAAAAGCACCACATATCACAAATATTTATAATAATTCTAAAATCCATCTGATCAGCATTCATGGCAGAATTTAAGGGGATTATCTTTTCAAATACTGTTTTCTGAGCAACCTTTTCTTTTTCGCTGTGAAATGACAGACTACCAACACAGGGATCAACCCTTTACCACAGCTTTCTCTCTGGTAATATGAAGGCGACAGGCTGAAGCTGGCAGGTCTCTTTGTGTCTTTGGTTATCAGCTCAGCTCTTATTTTGTCTGTGCTGTAATCCTCCCCGTCGTCATCTATGGGGGAGGATGAAAGATTTCCGCCCTGACCCAAATTCAAAGCATTGAGAGACAAAACAATAGCAAAGATTATAGAAAAGCCCCTAATTAATGTTTTTATAGGTGGGTAGGTATGCTCTGTGGCATGCAACAGGGGAACCACGCACTGAAAACAGTAATTTCATTTGCTTAGTAAAACATTTATCAGAGCCAGGACAACACCTAACATTCTGACAACTTTGCACGGTCTGCAGATTACAGTGAAACTGAACGGGCTGACCTAGTATCAGTTGGGTAAAGTGTACTCTGTCCAGACCTGGAGCAGCATTAAATCAGAGCAGGGACATGAACGAGTACTGCTTTCACTTATGCTGAAGTGGCCATGGGTTACACACTTCCTTCAACAAACCGGGGAGCTCCTGGCTGTGTGTACAACGGTATGAGTGTGAAGCAGCATGTTGATTAAAATGACTGGTTAAAGAAAAAAAACGTTTTAAGAAAGTACCTAGAAGTTGGCCTGCTGCGGCTTTGGTCGGTCACGTTTCTTTGTGTTACTGTGTAACTTTTGTGTTTTAAAGGGTTTGATGTATACTACCATTGACGGTGCGCAATTGCCCGGTTTACACCGCCGGCTGAAATACACTTGCTCAATACTACAGACACAAACACATGAAAAATACCAAAGTTTCACTTGAAGTTACATTCGTTCAACTTCAGACGTTCCCAGGTTACGCATTAAAGGGGAACTCTGATGTCACTTGACTCAGCATGCGATGTCGGTGGAGTTGTGTTGTGTGCAAATCCAGCAGAGACATAGCAACGTGAAAATCCCACTGGGCTCCGATTCCCCAACACTCCTGAGAAAAACATCTCTTTGGCATGATAGGTATTTTCCTTCTCTCACCACTCTGTTTGCCAATTGTCATTTCAAAATGGGAAGTTAAGATACGAACTGTGAAATGACAGTCACAGACCTTGGTTTGATTCCAGCTTAAACTAAAAACACTGCTTGGTGAAGCTGTAATGCAAGCCCAGAAGTAAACAGGTGATTTTTTCAGATTGCCAAAACTAGACATTGAATTCATGTTGTAGTTGTGTAGTGTGACCACAGTTCACCCACAAACATATGCACAATACAAACAATGTAAAAAGACAGAGAGCAAGAAAACAACGCAGACAAAGGAATATTTCAAGATGTCAGTAAGAACGTGGCTGGCTATGGGATCCCAAGAAATGTAATCACATCTAAAAAAAACCCCAAAACAAAAACATGTTTAATCGGTTATACAACATTATTATTGTTATTATTAAGCCTTCTGTTTACGAAGATTTATATCCTTGCGGTTAGTAAGTGTGAATCTAAAAAACACAAATGGAAAAAAAGTTTTCTTCCTCTTCTTTTCTTCTCTGGTTCAGATCAAAGAAAACAAACCGTAGGTGTGATCACACCTGACAGAAAAAGTCATTTTCCATGTTGACTGCCTCTAATGCTCGTTAGCGAGTGGTGTATTGGAAATATAGCACTGGATCAACATTTTCTCTATCTATGCCGAAGAGAGGTCAAACAGTACAGATTGTGGCAAAAACAAGTGAAGCCTCACATAAAAATCCCCTCAGCATCTACATGTGACTGTGAGTGGGCCAGGTTAACGAGATCAACTTAATCTTTTAACGCAGTTTGTCCCACTTAGATGCGATGAATGAAGCACATGAATACACATTTTAATGACCAGACAGAGAAAACGGGTTTACGAGTTACGTGAAAAACTGTGGTTTGAGACTTTAACTAAATATTGTTCCGACTCCACTTGCGGGTAATTGAGGTGTGCTTTAAGATTTGTTTTTCCCCTTCCTGTTGAAGTTAACATACACTTCTGTGCATTTATACTAGGGATTTCCACACCTACACTATTTGCTGACAAACATTCGCTCCTGTAAATATCATTAGTCTACATTTGCTACATTACTCCTATAAATAATTTCCACGCGCAACAAGTTAGTCAAACAGGTCTATCAACTCTCCGCCATTTGTCTAGCGCAGTACAGTTTGCTTGTTTTGTTGCTCACGTTAATCTCAATGGCAACAACTGGTACAACTGGACTACATCAGGAAGAGAGATCCTAAAAATAAAAAAAATACAATAGCCAGGAACTATTGCCCAGAGAAGTACGGTACATTCAAGAACTAAAGGCACATTCCTGCTCTAGTGTTTCCACTTCGTTTGAAGAACCATGAATATAAGACAAATATACTAGCTTTGTTCTAGACTTCTGAATTGCTTTTCACACTCTTTCAGTGATTGGACAACAACAAGCATGGAGACGTCACCTTCCTGGGCCAGAACCAGAATCCTTTCCTTACAAATATGGCAGCAAGAAAAGTTCTTGCAGTGGAAAAGGCAGAAAACCGCCCTATGTTAAACAGTGCAGGGGGCTGTGCTGGTGGTGCTGTGTAGCTTCAGGTACTGGTAAGATGATCAAATACAGAATACAGGAAGTCCAATTCCACAGACCCTTGAATTTGAAACAGTTTAAAATGTTCAGAGACGGCATTTTACAACTCTGAAAAGTTAGTTAAAATTAGTTGAACAATAGAACAATACTGTGTTCACTTCAAGTGAAGCATGCATATCTGAATGCTCCCTTACCTCTCAACTTCTATAACTAGAGCCCAACCAACGTAGGATTTTACCAATTTTAAGAGGGGGAAAATTCACCAATTATCAACAACGAGGCTAAAATAGACCTTTTCTATGTGGACTGTGCACTGATAGGACTAATTTAATGCTTCCTTAAAGAAATAACTTCAGTAAAGAAAAACTATTGGCACATATCAGATGACATATACGCTAATACCAATATGTCTGTGATAAGTCAATATCGGCAGATATATCAGTCACGCTCTACTTTTAACTACCCAGAATAAAACTCAATCTCACTTGATCTGATTAGTCATGTTGTCCAAATTGTAAACATTATTAGAGTGAGTCATCATGTTTGCCCCCCCCCCAGTAGTTTTGCCTGACCACCGAAATTTATTTATATTTTTCTTCAATAGGATCCCAAACACTGGGAGTTTCCATGATTCATTTCCCAAGGGTCCGTGTCCATTTTTTTGCTGACCAAGTGCTGATCCCAGCTTCAGATTTGGGAAGAAGAGAGGGTAATTATCCTGCTGCCGATGAAGTCATCTCGTGAACTTCTCCTCGAGTCACCCTCCAGCTAAAACACCGATTTCAAAACACTCATCCATTCAGTGAGCGCTGTGGTGAAAACCATGTGATCCAAAGATGCATGACTCCACGTTGGCAATGGAGAAATGATAATCGGTCATATGAATTACGCACAGCCACATGCCGGGCTTCTCCAAATGACCGCATAAATGGATGACTATCAGCAGTACTGTTTTTTTTTTTTTTAAACACAATGTTCCCCATTCAGCTGAGTTCAATGGCTTCTGAACCCTGCACTCCACAGATTGCTGTGTGAAATGTTGGAGCCTGCAGACGTCAACAAACTAGCACCATT
This sequence comes from Dicentrarchus labrax, assembly GCF_905237075.1. Taxonomy (NCBI): domain Eukaryota; kingdom Metazoa; phylum Chordata; class Actinopteri; family Moronidae; genus Dicentrarchus; species Dicentrarchus labrax. The sequence continues at coordinate 1,770,025 of NW_026136707.1, read as the reverse complement.
GCTCGGCAAACATGTGGTTTCCGAACAAAAGGCGAAGGCTGGCGGGGTTGGGGGGGGGGCTTATGGGCTGTAACTGACACTGACCATCTGACCCTCCACTCACCTGATGGCTTATCCAGACATAACAACATCACACCTTGGAGCACTCGAGTCAAACAAGTCCGGGCCTGTCACAGTTTGACCCCAAAATACAGAAGTCAATGGATAGAGACGCCTTGCCTCTAAGTCACAATGCTTCTGCAAACACAACACAGAGGCTCCAGAGCAAATACTGTCACACTTCTGGGTTCAGTGACTAAAAAAGGAATGGGTGACCTACTTCTCACATGTTTGTCACCCAGTTTCACGGTTTCATATTTCCCTAACAACCATGTCGTCAACGAAAGGACGTAATGTGCCGAAAGGGTTAGAATTTGCATCCCCACATCGGTTGTCTCCCGGTTTTAGATTATTTTTTCCGACCTGTTTTGAAGATCGAATGAGTTAGTTGGTAGGAATACACGTGCAGAAGAAACCTGGTTATTGAGAGAAATTAGATTAAGGCGAGAAATCAGAACCTGTTTACTGGCACTGCAATAACCTGGTTACTGTAGATTACTGGATGCAGCTGGTCACGACCCAAATTTAAACCACCTATTCCAGATTTTTAAAGTAAAGCAGGCGTATTGTAAGTGTGATTGGGGTTTGGCATAAAAAGTCTGAGACTTTAACATCTTTATCTTTTGAAATGGAGCAGTAAGAGTGTAGTAAGAGAACAGGAGTAGGTAGAGAGTAAAGCTTGTTATATAGTGCAAATGTGTCTGAATATTACAAATAGTCAGCAGTTTAACTTTTGTAGACTTAAGTTTCAGCTTGATTCAGATATTGGACGTGATTATTTTGGATGGATTACGTTTCCTTTCACCCCACCATACTGTTGCCACTGTTTAACATGGCCAAGAAAACCGGTTTCTTCAGCAGACATCAAACTGCAAAAGGGATTATTTTATCCCCTTGCCAACACTGACTTGCCACCGTCAAGGCACCCCAAACACCAAGAATCAAATGCATGTCAGTTGGCTTTGGGAATTTGATTATTTGCAAGTATATTTGGGAATTTAACAATATAAACTAAGGCATTGTGCATTATTATGTCTGGAATTTCCCTTGGGATAAATAAAGTATCTACCTACTACCTACCTACCTACCTACCTACCTACCTACCGATCGTGTCCTGTAGAGGGGCCCCAATGTCAATGCAAAGTTTAAAGAGCATTATTATTTTATTTTAAATTGTGGTTCCTAAATAAAATGAAACACAAACTGAGTATCATTCCAGCGTAACAGTACTGTTTGCTTTGTGGCTACAGGGTACACACACACTGCACTGAGGGCTTCCTAACAAGGATCCAGCCGATGTCCAATACCGGTATTACTTGATTCAGGTCTTTTTCGGTCACATTTTAAAAAATCGAGTTATAAACCCAACAGTAAGCATTTTTGAGTTGTAAAACCATCATATCACAAACTGAAAGCTTAACTCAAGATCCACTTTATTTCTGGAGCATTCAGTTGCATTTTTATCAAACTACTATTTCCAAGTCAAGAATAAACTTTTACTCTCAACTTCAATCCCATTTGAACTGGATTACAGCCTGCAACCTTCTGGTAGATGGTGGATTACAATCTGTCACAACAAACCGAGGCAAATTCTCTCTTTTTGTCTGGAAATGAACAGATGGGTCATCTGTACTGTTGCACTTTTGAGTCAACCCAAAAGAGAGTCTGACTGAAGGAAAGTCTCAATTGCCCTTTGTTGTTGGGGGAGGGGGGGGGTTGCTCTTTCACTTTCATTCTTATCTGCAAACTGGAGAATGAAGAAGAAAAGCACTGGCATGTCGAGTCCTGAACGGCTGAGGAAATAGCTGAACGTGTGCCAGTTTAGGAGTGCCAGTCTGTATACACTGCTGCATTTAGTCCTGGAACAAAATATCCTGCCACTTCCTTCCTGTCTGTTACAAGCTGGGAATCTTGCTGGGAACGTCACTCCCCTTCTGGCCTGGAATGCTGGTCTTGTTACCAAACTGTTCTTTCCTCCGTTAAACAAAACATGGAAAGCCTCCAGTGACCTAATGCAGGGTCAACAACCGGCCTGAGAGTACACTGTGTGCCGAGAGAGAGAGCAACTTCTGCTTGAGCAATGAAAGCACACGTAGCAGGCGTCTCACAGCAGCAACAGTTATTTGACAGAGGAATACTGTGACACATTCATACATATTAATAAGAGTTCCCCACCTTACTTACTCCATAACATTAAAGCTGTCCAGGTGAAGTGAACTGAAAATATAAACAAGGTTTTATTCTAAAGTCTGGAATAATTTCCTCACAGCATCTGTGAATAAACATCCCCTCGTTGTTTCAGTAAAAATATTGTGAAACACATCTACAAAGATATGACGGATCTGTGGAGCCTGACTTTCGCAAATTCTAGGAGCTAGCATCGCAAAATGGACACTACAACAACCTTTTTTGTCAGAGGAACCCCCACATGTCTATCATCGATCCCCCCCCATCATGTTCCAAATGTTTTTGTTTCCGACTGTTAAAGTAATTAAGTAATAAAGTACTTTAAGGGGGATGTTAAAGTAGCTACAAGGAATTTTCATTTTGTGTTGATTCTGGCGCCCCCTGTGGACAAACGTGGTAGTGTTTCCACCACCTCGTTTCGTCTGATGTCGAGGGGACTCCGACTGAATTTGACCTAATGCAGCAAGTGCTTCTTGCTCGTGGTCTTCTTTGCTTATAGCGGCATCAAATTGTTTCCTAACCAGTTAAAAACTCCTTGTTATACGTCTAAGTAACAACATAAAAGTTCAAGTGACGCCTCCAAGTACGTGTTCTTTCAAGGAGAGCATTTCTCAGAAAGTATTATCACAATTTAAACATACAGACCGAACAATGTGAAGAGGTGGCAGCACAGACATGATAGTGGGTCCAGAATGTCCCAGCTGATAAGCTTTCTATGAATATTGCATTATGGCCATCAGTCACAGAATAAAGTTTCAAACGACGCAATGACAGCTCACAGGGAACAGGACACGTCACCCAGTGGATTAAATGTGATCTGTGATAAGAATCCACACGCCACAAAGAGCTCTAGTTCAGAGTTGACCCCTTTGACCTATGATCTGTGACCATTTTAAAACTCTGGTTTAAAGCTATTTTCATACTCTGCATCCCATAACTCAGTACTGTTCAATAAACCAGCTCAAACCTTTGAAATGCTTGCTAACCTACGGCAGACATTTGTATAAAGAACGAACCCATAAGCTGGGGCAATACACACCCATAATATACTTAATATGTGCACGTGTAGCACCAGGACACTCAATTATAATCAAGCTGCCACCCATGGAGGAAGGCGGCCTACGGGATCATGAACGAGCCCAATCACTCCAGCTCCAAACTGTCCTACCTGCTGCCGGCATACATTGCACAATACATACATATTTATTTTATTACAAGCTGTTAAACCATCACAGTATGTACAGTATGTGTATTACCTGTCTACGTCCTGCTCTTACCAGTCCATAACTAGTTCTCATTAGGCATATAAATATACCACTGCACGACACCCAGTTTATTTTTTGCCACTACTACATCATCTACCACAGCATTATATATATATATAGCACTATTCTATGTCCTAGATTGTCTTCTCATCTCATTTACTTGCATGGCTTTTATGTATTTGGTATGAGCATTGTTGGAGGGAGCATGACAACAAGAATTTGAACAACAAAGAGTAAGGTGAGTGTGATACTGCGAAAAGAAGGACGGAATGTGGGAAGAATTTGCATTCAGTAATTTTTATCAATTTCTTCATTAATTGTTTATAAAATGGCCGTAGAGCCCAGTGCAAATAAGTATATATACACCTTATTAGATCTGTAATTTCTTTAAATCAACATGATTTTTTCTGTCAAACAGCTAATCAGTTAGCATCAGTGGAGCCATAAAGTTGTTTTTTTTTAGAACATCGCAGGTCTCGGATGTAAATATCGACTTTCAGCCAGCCTGATTTCGATTCAGAGCATGAAAATAGGATTACATATCTTCATCCAGTGAGTAAAGTAGCCCAATGTGCGGATAATACACAGCGGATCATCAATTCCAACTCCCAATGCTTCATCAGTCAATAGGCTGTTAATGGGTCATCAATTCAAAAGCTGCTTTGGCTTTACGAACATTAGCAGGACCAATGAGAGTGTGTCCGCTTCACATCCAAGCTCAACAGGAGAATGTGATGACTTCCTTTTATAGATATTTGTAGGAATGAGTGGAAACCTTGTGCACAATTGAAAATAGCAAACATAACAAAGGCACGCGGTGTTTGCAGGCATTTTGACCAGAGAGATTGCATATGCAAATCCATGCTTTTTGCATAGTTTTATGAATGTGGCTCCTGTCACTGACAGGTGTTTCCAGGGAAAAACGTCTTGCACACAGGAGGTGATGCTTTTACGTTGTCAAAGATCAAATCTAACAAAATAATTGAGGATAGTTGAGAATTAAAGTGAGCCACCAACTCAAACTTAAAGGACAGAAGGCAAGTGAAGAGCTGCACTATGGGCTGCAGTACACAGCGATCTCTGGGAAGTATAGTGCAGAAGCACCACAAGAATAAGTGCTCGGCCTCAAACGGAGACATTACACTAAAAGCAGGAGTTGCATACTTATTTAGAGAAATGCTCTGAGACATATTTAGACATGTTATGCTTAAAGTCACGTTTGCCAGTAGAGGAAAGAGTTGAGCAGACAGCCTCAGGATATTCTGCACATGCATATAAACAAGCTCTGTATATGCAAATAGCAGAGCAAAGACTGTAGGCCAAGGTTTAATTAAAGACTTTCTGAAGCTCAAAAGGAGTACACGTCTCCAATTCTCAGTCAGTGAAGCAGCTCTGGAAACTTAAGCACTTGTTCTGTGTCTGCTTTTTGCTGGTAAGATCTACAAGCACTTACTCAACTTTTTAATTTAACAAACTGTTTCCTTTTTACCCAGTATTACTACTAAACGTCAAACACTTTTGCCTATCTCTGCATCTCAGGGTCTAAATTCTAAGTATTTGCAACTTCTAGCGAGTTACTGCAGCTGAGTACTCCTTTCAAAGATAAACTTGTGCGTCAGCTGACTTCTCAGAAACTGTTGCTTTTTTTAAAATGAATGGGCGGGCTGTTGCTACGGGGAAGTGGAGAGGCTCACAACCAATGCTCTGACAGGGCCGTTCCCCGAAGCTCCAATTACAAGTACAACTGCAACAGGCTGCTTCTGTATGAAGAAAACATGTTTGAGCAATGATATCCAACTCTGAAACTAAATTTACTTTAAGTTTTCTTTAGAAATTCTCAAATGTGTCAAAACAGACTTCCTTGTTTGAACTGCCAGAAAAATCCACACCCCCAAAAGGGAACCAAAAGAGAACCACTTAATTTCTTTGGAATCCAAGTTTGGTTGCATAATGAACAGGAACTGAATAGGTTATCTGAGCAGAGCTTTGCAGGTCTAAGTTCTGAATCACTCTTTTACTTGTGGGCTGGGCAGAATATAATGTGAAGTATGTGTGCAGACAATAGTTTGGAAAGCACTCCTTAAAAACTATCCCACAACAGGAATGTGTTCACCTGCTTATGTGTTTTCTCAAGGTGTACAAGCTGCACTACTCTGCAGAGGCTGCAACAGGTGATTTACACTTTTAAACAAAACAGCAGCTGGAAAATGTAAAAGAAATGTGCAATAAAGTGGAGAACAAAAACATTCTTGTGAGCTCTGTAGGTTTCTTGAAAGAACCATGTCTGACCACTTCCTCATAAAAAAAAAAAAAAAAAAAAAAAAAGTTTTTCTTTCGCTGTGAAAGACAACGGACAACCCAAACCGTGACCACAATGAGAATGTAGAAAATCTACCAACAGGCCGGTTGCCATAGCCAACCACAAGTTTCATTTTCAGTTTGATATACATTATTTAGCCCTGAAAGGATGAAGAAAATTTAAAGTGGTGTAAAAAATGTCTGGCATTTCCGTAGTTAAACATTACCCAAAATTCACTAGTTTCTCTATGTGTAGACCTGATGCCAACCAAAAACCAGCTAATATAACACACTCCTCCATACAGATACATTAAATGCAAACATTAAGGCTTTAAAACTCTAGGTAGAAGAGAAAGTAATACATGCATATGCACTTTAAATAATGTATTGCTCCAATGAACTAGTTACCAACATCAAGGTTGTTCAAAGACCAAGGGTGCTTTGCATATTCAGCCCCAAGACACTGCAGTGCAGTCTGTTTTCTGCACTCCCAATACACTTGTGTATGGTGCAAACCGCTCTAGAAAATTGCCTCAGCCTCAATTCCCCATTGTGTAGCAGCCTGTTCTTCACAATGAACTGTGCAGGGGTAACCAGGGTGGTGGCTAACATCATTAGCCACAGGAGAGGACACAGGGAGGTCTGCTGTGGATCATCACCATGGAGAGGCTCTACTCCATTTCCTCCTAAGACCTCGATGAGTGTTGTTTGTCCTGTAACCCGAGACAACGGGGAGGATCTGAACAAACAAGGGCGCAGCCACACATCACCACCAAGGATTCCCCTGCTAGAGGCTTCATGTGGTCTACATTAAGATTTGGAGGTATTAAAATGACATTCAGACAACTATTAAGTGCAAAAATATTTCTGTATTTCCAGATGTATGTTACAAGCAGTTACAGTACAGTGGAACAGGATTTAACTATGGTCTAGCAGAGTCTAGAAACCTTCCTTACAACCATTTTAGAAATGTAAGCATGTAAAGAGAAAATGGCTGTAATTTTGCATTAAAAAAAAAAAAAAAAAAAAAGAAGCAAAAACTCAGACAACGCTCAAGCGACACATTAAGACAAAGTACCCAGTCAAAATCAATGTATTTGTTTAAAGTCCCCAGTTTCTAGGTAGCCTTCCAACCCAGGAAATAGAGTGGTACACAATTTTGAACTCTTTAACCCCAGTTTCACAATATAGCTTGTGCTGGTGCATTCAGATGTTATGCACCAGCTTTGCAAAGAACTGTGCAACTCGGCGGATGCAGCTGAGCGCTTAGTGTGATGGAGGCGCTGCTGCAGTCTCATCAAATTTCGAGGAAACAGCAGCCTAGGCCGTCTTGGGTTGTGGCGTGAATAAACATAAAAAAAAAAAAAAAGGAGGTTGACAAGTGCAGAAGGCGTTAAGTTGAAAGCGAGGAAACATATCAGCATAACAGAACTGGGTTCGGGGTGTACATGTAAGCTCTGGCTTTAGCAAAGATTCCCTGAACCAATATCAAAAAGGTCAAACCATGTGAATTTTTTTTTTTTTGTTTTTCTTCAAGCTTACAAGCTGGATATGAACTTTTCTTTTTTTTTAATCATTGTCATTATATGGAGGTCTGACTACTTTCAGCTTTGGGGCACTCAATTGACACAATCTGCTTCTTCCATACTCAGTCCAGGTTCATTTCATCCAAAAACAGACTCCAAACATTTTCCAGGCGCCTGTTCAGTCAAAAGTCCTGCAACGTGGATTGCTCACGTCTCCTACTGCACATCCAACATTTTCATCGCAAGGAAGCAGAGCTACACTCATGCAAATCCACCCCCCTATCTCCTCTAACATGGTTGAGGTGTCCATACATAAGACCCAGGAGTTATGAATGAATGGGCTATTTGGAAATGGGCTTCATACATGGAAAAAAATGCAGCTTCCCCTTACTGTTTTGGCATGGGTGGGGCCAATACAGCCAGGGAATTCTATAATAACACAGAACCATAATCAAGGAAAATCAGGTCAACTGACTGCCCATTTTTGCATAGATACATACATTTTTACATTTATTTAGAAAAATAAATTTATTTAAAATTAAATAAAACCTAATTGTTTGAAAGGTGACGTATGCTGGTAATGTCCTTTCAGATCAACTTATTTTGTAGTTGTGTGCGTGGGCTGGGGGGGTGGATAGGAGGAGAAAAAGGACACGATGTGGTCCCCCTTGTCAGCCGTGATCTTCAATGCAATGTAAAAACTTGATGCTCATGACAAAGTCTCTGTCTCGAATGTCCATTAAATTCACCTGATCAACAGGGCCAGTGTCGCCCCGATACCGGCAAATCCAGCAAAGGCCATGAGTGTGTTCCTCACTGTGGACTCCGGGTCTGCTACTCGAAAGAACTCGACAAAGCCATCCTAGAATAAGAGGAATAATTAGAGGGGGAACCTGAGGGCAAGCTACAGGCATTCACTGAACACGTATGCTCTTGTTGCACAATGGAGAGCTGTTATGCAACCAATACTTTGTTTTTCTTTTTCTACATCCGGTCATTCAGCTTATTAGACATGGTTCCTCACCCAAGAGTTGTTCTTGACCAGCCAGTCCCGCTGGTGCGTCAGCAGGTACGAGGAGATCTCCTGTCCCACCAGCTCCACACAGTTGCCCCTGCCCTTCTCCGTCAGGTACTGAGACACCACCGCTCCAAAGGCAACCAGGCTGGCAACACGACCCCAGTTGGTGGTTCCATCTGCAAAGAGGCTCTTTGCTACCGCCCCGACAAAGCTTGCATCGTCCTCCCTTTCATCTAATGACAGTTTTCTGATCATACCTAGATATAAAAAAAATAAAAATAAAAAAAAAATCATTGTTTGTACATTTAAAGAAAAAATTTTTTGAGAAAAAAAAAAAAAAAAAAAACACACACAACTTATCCACTTAAACTTAATTTAACTATTAAAGTGGATGACTGCTGCCTTCTAGTTAACTTATGTAGTTTTAAAATGGCTCCCACAGGTCAGAGCAGCATTAAACCCCAGCCTGTAACATAAAGGCACACACACACACACACACACACACACACACACACACAGGCGTCAGTACATACCATTGTACGCGTATCTGTGTTTCTCCAAAACGCCATCCACAACTCTTTTCATCGTTGCTAGTGCTTTGCTTTCGTTCCACCGAGATTTAGAAAGTCCAGTAAAGTCTCTCAGGAAACAGTCAATGAGTTGCGTCGTTTCACTGTTCAACACTTCGTCCCCCGCTGGACACCCGGAGACGTCGATTTCAGTGTCCGAGAGGAGCTCCGGGGTGCACGGCAGAGAGCCGTCCTCGACGTCGTCGCTGACCCCGCGAATGGCTTTTGTTAAATACCCATTAGTCGGACTCACTCCCAGGTTCTTTGGCCGTTTCGGGGCGTCGCTGGAGCCGACACTCCCGTTGTGAGAGGCTAGAGAAGAGCCCATTGCGATCTGAGGGGATGAATCTCCTGGTCCGTAGTGCATGTGTCCGTCGACGCCTCCATTTTGAGTGAGAAATACGCTCATGTTTCCGTTCGTTAGGCTGTAGGCGGCCCGATTTGTCTGAATTATATTCATCTTAAATATTTAGCTTGGTAGTAAGGCGTTTGTTTACTGGTTGAGGGAGAAAAATAAGGCTCAAATAGAGAATGGCGGCTAGCCCCTATGAAACAAAAAGCTAGCGTTGGCCGTTAAATTTACACATCCTCCATTGCAGGGTGGCTACAGACGAATGAGGAAGTCTGCTCTCTTTATCGACTTTTGTCCTAACGTCTGGTACACACGTCATCGAGCGTCATTACGTTTCGTTACGTAAAAAAAAAAAAACCCACACAGAGGGGAACATCCGCTGTTTATGTTTGTTTATGTTGAAAAAAAAAAAAAGGGAAGCTCAAAATATACATTTGTGGGTCACTGGGTGTTTTTCCATGACATCAAATAATATTAGTGCCCAATGTAGACCAGGGGAGCACGAATTAGAATAATGTCTCAGATACTATTATTAACATTAATAATAAAGATAACATAACAATAATACACCCGTTTCTGGAGGAGTGTAATCTATTTTATTTTATTTTATTTTAATAAGTGCAGTTAAAACTAATAGATTTTTCCCTTTTACACCACAGTATATATATATATATATTTTTTTTTAAATTTGAAGTAGTGTCGGTTGGCTTAAGTAAAGTCATTTGATCAGTTTTTGATAAATGAGTGTAACTGATGTTCTTCTGACACTGATCCTGGACGGATGAAGAGAAAGCAGCCCTGTCTGTGGCCTGCTGGGATGTGTCCTTTATTTACTGCAGTAAATCACAAAAAGGTGCCATATGACTGAAAGGTTTAACCACTCCATACTGCACCAAAGCACACATAACCTTTATTTTAGCACATGAGGGCATAGCGACACATTTCCGAAAATGTAATAACAGCAGGGTTCCAGTCTGTGCGACATTACCCACGATGCCTTGTAACACAAGTAGAACTTTCCACTCTTTTTCAGGCCATGCTTGAAAAAACCAGAAATTTCTGTTCTCTACGAGAAGGCCACGTTAGACAAATGACTGTGCTTCCCCCTAGTGGCCAATGGGAGGTTGTACTTCCAGCACCTCGCCATTACAGTTTAACTTGGGTCTTTTTCTCATTAGAGTATGTGTGTGTGCAGGGCAGGGGGAGTACAGCAGAGACATCACTTAAAAACAACAAGGAGATATTATTAATGTAAAAGTTTATTTCAAATACTGACAAAAATCCTCTCACCTACTCCCACACAACTGAAACATTCCAAGTACTCCTGTACTTTCTGAAGTCTTAAAATCATTCCTGTGTTCTCCAGTCATCCTATTTATCATGTAAACCCTTTTTTTTATTTATTTTTTTTTCTTCTTGGAAGCAAGGGTGCCTCTGATTTCCCTGCAGTTACCTCGGGCCAGGATGAAATATACCAGTTATGAGAGAAGAGAACACAAGAAAAAAAAAAAAAAAAAAAAGAAAAAAGAAACATTTACTTGCAAAACAACAACAAAACAGATAAGGTAAAAGCAGCACAAAAGTACTTCAGAGCACACAGCCTGTCATTTCTTTATACATTCTGGCACGTGTTTATCATAGCTGAACGAGAGACACCCTGTGTGTTGGGTCCGAAACGTACCCTGCTATTTCCTCTCGCTGAACCGCTCCGTGCAAAGCCAAACATCAAGTAGCGTTCAAGAACTCCTGCCCACTGTTGTTTCATAGAACATGTTGTAGCTTATTCGCCCATTTCTTTTAACATTCTTTACTTCTTAAAGCAGGAAACTGTAGGCTTATAAACACAGTATGATGCTAAATGGTCAGTGCATGTCAATCAAAGTGACATAAAGCATTCCAGAAGTTTCTTTTAAGCTCTGGCCGGACCAAAAGTTGGATCAAATTCAACAATACACCATCACAATTTTGTGGTAGAAGTTACATTGAGGTTTACCACAGTCTCAACTGAATGGACTTTGCCACGAGAGCTATAGGACTCTGAAACATAGATACTTGGGGAGATGAGAGTCGGACTGGTAGAATCAAGAGGACTGGTGTTCTTTACAGGGTATCATCTCTTAGATTTGTCTTTGACTGAATCAGCAGCATTTACACATATTTTCATATGATACAGATTCACATAGCCTCTGCAATTCACTTAGATAAAGCAGAAGTAGTGTTACACTAAAAGGAGAGAGGAACCATTGAATCAGAAAATAGCTCAGGCTATGAAAGAGTGAAAAGCAGGTGGGAAACAACACAAAAATCCCTTCCTGTTGAAGTCTATTTACAATGGCTGGAACAGAGAAAAGCAGTGCATTCATACAAACACCATAACAAGCACATACGTACAGGTCAGTTCTCTTTCACCCACTGCAAATTTGACACTTTTTTTTAAAGTCAATGAAAAACAAGTGAGGTTGAGTAATGTAATGGTGCATGCACCCTATCACCTAGCCTACATGGTGGAGTGTGCGTTTGTGAAGGTTCCCTGAAGCAGTATTATACAAGGAGGCTGATTCTCAAGAGAGCGCCGGCATCCAGTTCAGATTCTTGAATGTGTGGACGCCACGCATTCAAAGTCTGCACATTTGTTGATCGCACCTTTTTCGCCTCTTTGAGAGGTGGAACCACATTAACGGGTGGGACTGGAGCACAGAGCACAGGCTCACACTTTGCTCCCCTCACCATGTGTTATAAAATCTCTCTCTGCTTTGCCAAGTGCTGGAGTGAGCGTATCTTGTAGGCACGCAGTGTCCCACTTTAGGCCTGCGATGACGATCTTGGGAGCTGGGCTGGGCACCTGTGGTTATCAGGTTGCCTGCTGTTTACCCTCTGACACCCCTGAGATCAAAGATCAGTCTGTGTAGTGTGTCAGTTTGGGAAGAAAAAAACGTTCTACGGGGCACTGGTAGTAGAAGTAGGTCTATACTCCAGCTAAGGTTGTAGGGAAGGAAAGTAGTACTATTCTTGTACTAAAGTTAGTGTTTCACAACGGCAAGGTGTGAAGGGAACTACTACATCGGACTGTGACACTGGGATATTCAGAAAGTGCTAAAACATTGAGAGAATGATCTCTCGTAACAAAATGAGAAATTCACTTTTTTTTTTTAGCTTTAACAAACAGCTAAATGAGAATAATTCTTCTGGCTGGTTCCAAATGTCTGAAAACAATTTTCACTGCACATGTGGCATTATGGGACACAGCTATGAAGGCTATGATTGTGGTTACTTTCGTCTTTTCGATGGGACTGTGATTGAATATGCTCATGTGTGACACTGAAATGCTAACTTTTAGCAGTGTCTGGATCTGTGATTCAGAGATGACAAGAAAGTCAGTAAATGTCTGTGATGGTGGATAAATAACATTTCATGCCTCCATGGAGACCCAAGCACAGTGTGAGCCAGATCAGCTTGGGCTAGTCTGCCTCATCACATCACAATGTGAGCCAGATGATTAGATGGTAACAGTCGCATTGGAAAGACAAGGGTACCCGCGGCCTCTGAGCCGGATCGCTGCAGTGTGACATTTGGCTCAGCTGGTAAAGCACAGAATTTCCAAGCCAGAAATCCCAGGATGTAATTCCAAGTGAGTCGATTTAGCACTACCATTTCTCTCAGGCATGTTAGCTGGTCTGGTCCTCAAAGCGCCAAGCTTATCACGAATTACGTGCTTGTCTGAGTATTATTTACAGAAGCATATACTCTATGCAGGGTGCTTCAATCCCCCCACAAATCTTTTAGGCTCATAGTAAACACACGTCTTGATGCAACTCAACAGCAACCAAACTAAGACTGAACTCGGAGACTGGCAGGGTTCCCAGCCATTTAAAATAATACAAGGATATAGTCAGCTGGCTCTTACGCTGGGCCCCTAACTGGAGCGTGTGTACATGGATTGTCAGGACAGCAAACAGGAAAGGAGGGAAGGAAGTGTGACTATGGACGTTTGAGGGCTTTGTGTGTTTGTTTTGATACTTCCTATCACTAAGCAGATGCCCCACTCCCGTTAAAAACATGTTAAATTCCTTTTTTTGTTACATGTTACAATCATGCAGCATATTTAGAGAGAACAGGAGCAAAGGGAGTCAAGAATTAAAGCAACATGAGCAGAGAGAGGGAAAAAAAAAAAAAAACAGGTGGCGGTTCAAATCCCTGTTTGGCTGAGCTGCAGCAGATGACCTCGGATTTTGTTCGACGAAAAGTGACCAAAGGATGAGACTAAAGGAAGCCTCCATTCACTTCCTCCATTTCCCAACATGGTGTCAGTGAATGCTAAAGAACTCTTAAACTAGGCAGCTTCCCCTCACAGATTTGGTACGCAAGCAATTGTTCACATACATCTTCTAACCCCTCCCGCCGACGCCAGCCACCAGCATAGATAGGGAACGTAAAAATCAACAAACGCGCTGCGATCATGGTTCCTAACTCCCTCACACGCATTTTGGTGTCATTTAGGATGCAAAAAAAAGAACAAAGCATACTATAGAGACTACAAAGTGCATTAACTCACCCCATCCAACCCCTGCCCGATGACACACACCTACTGTGATGCATCTTGGAACACCGAAAACCAAGACATAAGGGAGGCGGTAGAGCAGAGTGCGCAGAGTGGGCAGAGCTGTGCGTGGTGGGGAGGCAGAGAAGGCTGTGACCTTGAGGGCCGCCTAAACCTCCATCCCTCCCACCCCGCCCCACCCACATACAAGCAAATGGAGTTTTAACTTATACAACTCTGCCCGACATGTTAAAGCCTGTGGTGCCTGGGGATGAAAAGGGAAGAGAGGGGAGGGGATGGACATATTTGGGACATGGGTGAGGAGGAGGAGGAGGAGGAGGAGGAGGAGGGACATTTGCCGGGAGTCCCAGGGGGGTGAGGGTGCTTCTGGGATGGTGGAGGCTAGCCGGCTAGCTTGCTTGTCACCAAGGACGACTTCCTCTGGGGCAGGTCCTGCGGCGTGGGAATGTGGTCGCCAGTCACCAGGTTCTTGTCGGGCCCCGCCACAGGAAGCTGCTTGTTCTTCATCTTGGCCTTGGCCATGTTGTAGTCGCCCGAGTCGAAGTACTTTTGCTGTGTGAGAAAAGAGATAAGAGATGCTCACAGATGTTTACTGGTTCAAATAAGCAAAGAAAGACATGGGAAGACAACATGGATCTGACAGATGTATGTCTGTCATAAAACAATACTCACATTCCCATATGTACAGTTACAGATGTGAATTATCAGTCCCTGCAACTGAAGAACCCTTTCTAATGCAATCCCCATGTTTGAGATAGGGAGCACGAAATCCATGTTCTGTGCAAGAATGTATTCCAAAGTTCAACCAAAGCTTCAGCAGTCTGAGTTAGACGTGTTGCATGCCCCCGCCCGGGCTTGTTGGCCTGTACCACCTCCGACCCAATCACTTCCTATGCTGCTGCATTCCAAAACACACTGTCATTGAGATAACCCACATATTTACTCAGACATGCATAATTTCTGTAAACAGATTTTTATCAAAAAGGTTTTTTACATACCCTCTTAAATTACTTTACCTCTTTTAAATAGCTTCTATGATAAGCCTTCGTTTGGATTATGTATTATATACATATATAACACATATGCTGTGTGTTTTTTCTGTGTATCTTTTCCTTGTAAAACACTCTAATCTTTGGTTTTGATATGTGCTATATAAACTTTATTGTTATTTATTATTATAATAAAGATGAGAAGAACAAGGAGGCCAGTAGAAAACACCACACATACTGCACAGCAGCTACATAGAGCCACGATAAACGTCTTAACGAACAATCGTGATGCATACTGAAAGTGTTAAAACACAAAAAAATGATTTTTAGCTTTAACAAACAGCTAAATGAGAATAATTCTTCTGGTCGGTCCCTAATGTCTGAAAACAATTTACACTGCACATGTGCCATTATGGGACACAGCTATGAAGGCTAGGATTGTGGTTACTTTTGTCTGTTTTGATGGGACTTCTGTGATTGAATACAGTGGTTGTTTCAAAATACATGTGCTCATGTGTGACGCTGAAATGCTAACAAGAAAGTAAGTTGTTTTGAAGTTTTTTTTTTAGTATCAAATTCCCTGGAATGCATTTTTGCACAGAACTGGGAACGTGGAGTTTGTTTCTTCAGCGGGAATTTCATTCAGAAGGAATCTTTTTACAGCCAGTGTGGACAGGAGGTTTATTACAGTGAGAGCACTGTATAAAGACAGACTTACCTTTTAACACGAAAAGATAAGATTGTAAAGTGACCACGTTGAGTATTGCATTGTGCAGATTTTCTTGACAAAAAAATGAATGAATTAAATGGATCTCAGATGTTTTTGACATCATCTGCCTCTGATGATGTTCATTCTGGGAGAGATCCAATGATTAACTACTGCAATTTACTTTTTGGCTTTCCCCTCAGCCTGCCTCAGCTACTCCTACTCCTAGTCAGTGATTTCCCAGAGTGACTTTCAACAATCTCCAGAGGTGGAAGTTCTCTCGAACATATACATTATGTGTAGGTGGAGAGAGCAACAGTTTTTTCAGACTGAGAATGAAAGTGGGAGAAGAGAGAGAACGATGCCTCTGTGTTCTCTGCCCTGCTGTTCAAATTACACATAAAAATAATCCATCGAACAAGGCTGTTATATTTCACATGCCACCGATGTGGCTGCATTGCATTTTGGTCTACTGAGGTTCAAACAGTGGACAAATTATTTTTTCTCTCTCTGCTTCAATGGATTTAGCCCCGTAGGATTGTTGAATGGACAACAAAATGGCAGATAGAAGCTTTTGCTCTTTGGGACACATAACATTGATCAGTCGTGATTTAGATGACAGAAACATTTTGTACAATGAGGCTCCATTGCAGCCCCGCTAAAAACATCTCAATATGGTGTCTCTATGAGGTCAGTTTTCTGCAAGATTAAGAACTATATAAAACAATTTAGAGAAAATAGGAGAATGAATGCAAGGTATGTTGCAAGTATCTGCTTTTCAAACACTGCTTTCAAGGACAGTGATATGCTGGGGCTTGATTAATCACAGTGCAAAAATCAGCTGGACCAGACAGCTGGAAACTTTTTCAGTTCTGTTTTTTTTCCAACAAATGCAGCATGTTGTATACGAGCAGGGATTCAGGGGGTCGTTGACAGAAACATACCTACTGTGGGGATCAAATCTGTGACCACTTTTTGATCAGACACAATCCTGTCTCCTCACTTTTCTCCTCTCTGACCATGTTGTGGAGAAACCATGGTCACCTACCCCTTTCTGTAATCTCTTCATCAAGAAGTCTGAGCCACCGGGCTTCTGGCCCAGGCCAGGGTACTTGGCCTTCAGCTTGGCCTCCTCTGCCTTCACCGGGTTTGCATTCTTCTCCTGGGAGTCCTGTGGAGACAAGAACAAACAGACATAAACACGCCTCCTTTGCAAGAAAACACAGGGTGTCAGCTGATACATCTTCAGGGAAGTTTAAGCACAACTGGAACAACTGCTTATGTGACAGGCACTCATTTGTGGTTATGCTACAATTCAAAAAAATGCTGCTGCTCCTACAAAAACACCAAATTCCCGCAGTAAAGTCTACTGTGGTAATCAGGGCCCCTTCTCTCTTCAAAAACACTAAAACTGCACTTGAAAACCTGCTGTGAATAGGGCTAAAAACTATGACAATGACTAATGGGAACTGAAGATTATGATAGTATGAGTCACAGCATGAATGTTCTTATATTATGGTCTCTCATATCACCATCATGCCATAGAGGATATAACTCAGGAAAAAGGACAAGCTTGGTACAAACAGATCTTAAAAGAGGTCTACATTATTTTTAGAAGCTTACATTTACAACTAACAGCTAAAGCCATCTTTTGTAATCATGTTTAGAAAGATTTTATACGGCAGAGCCTCATGTATGCATCTGTTAAAGCTAAAAACTAGTCCATAAAAAATGAACTTCTATACAAGTCTATACAAGCCTAATGTACTTCTTTATGAACAATTCGTTCTTACGATAAATTCTGAAACGTCCCTTTAAGCATGATATGCTAAATTGTTAAATGACAAGTCCTTGCATGCTGTTATTTTCAGTTGATGTGGACATAACCCTCGTTATAACTCTGTGCCTGCCATAAATAATCCTTACACTAAATATAATGACTCATTAAGTGGTTATGTACTTTTTAGAAGAAATCTGGGAATTCACATAAAGAAACAACAACTTGACAACACCTTCTGGCTCTTACACCAGGAGGGGGATACAGAAGCCTGAGGTGGCGATTTGTAAAGACAGTGGAAGTATTTGTCCTGTTGCCACTGACTAACAGTGGCCAAACTGGTCAGATACCTGTCATTCAAGTCCCTGTCAGGTAGTTATTGAGGCCAGTCATTTGGGCCAACAGGACACACCTTGTTTGTGTACATAGTGTGAATCAAGTGTTGTGACTGCACGTTAAAACTATCTGAAGAAACAGTAGATGTAAAGTGCATGTAGGTCAAAACCGGACACACTCCAAAAAAGGACATTCGTGCACTCCCTGTATGTATACCTGAAGCAAGCAGCCCACAGCACAGACCTACTTCCACTATGCAGTCAAGATAGGGCACTCAGCCTGCAAAGCTTGCTGGGGCAGGGATAAAATGTGACTCAGGACACAGAAGCCGATGAACAGATTCCCTCAGGAGGAGGGGGGGGGGACGTGTGGCACCGAGTGTGCTGATTCACTTGGGTTCATGACGAGAAATTTATGAGCTACTATATTCGGCGCCAATGCAGGGAAACTGCAGAATCCAACAACACGTTCTTTGTGCACCCTCTAGAACACTTTTAAACTGGAAAAATCGCCTTAGGAAGCTTCAAAGTTTCACTGAACATTTCCTCCACGCTATTTGCCCGTATCGATATACAGTATCTGCTTTTTCCGGTGCCTCACTGAAGCTGTATCGCCTTTCAGAGGGTGAAAGATTATTCAATAGGACTGTTAAATTTAAAGTAAAAAAAGATTTATATATGGATATATAACGCATCGCAATTATTCTTGATACATTTGGTATCTTTACAAACATTGTGACATTGACAAATAAATAAAATAAAGTTATGTGGGTTTAAGCAGTGCTGTGATTTTGGGTCAGCAGGTTGAAGGAGGCCCTAATGTGTAGGAGGAGGTCTTTATTTTACACAGTTTGACTGATTTAAGTGCGACAGTTACTACATCAGTAAAGCTGTTTGTCAAAACATTTCACACTATTACCATTCACTGCAACTTAATGTCTTAAGGTATGTGCACACATCTAAGCTTAAGCACAAAAACCAACAGGTCTGTCAACAGAAGCCAACATTTGAAACTTCTAACCTGCTGCACAGCCAATCAGGTGCATGTATTTATCATTTATCAACTATTGCTATATTTCTCATATATTGGGGGTTGTTTTTTTAAAAAAAAAAAAAACATTAACAATTCATTTGCATTATCAAAACAAACAGCTAAATCACTTTTCTTCATAAATGTTGAAGTACTTAAGAATACCAGCAGAAAACAATAACCCCAGTTTGCTCTTGAATCACTGTGCATCCCAGAATAATGTCAATGAAACATCAGCACGTGTCTTTTTGTGTATATAAATGTATATAACATAAATTACGCTTTCTAGAATATCAAACATCAACAAACTTAACCAGTAGAAATAAACAGCAGGCCTTTAAAACTGAGCAAAACAAATGCCACTGGATGCATCTGCTGACCTCCTGATGTCAGCAGATGTTATATATATATATATATATATAAATATATAACGTTAGCACTGATCCAAACAACGTGCACATCACTGCCGTTGTTGTGCCACTGTATGCGGAAGCACTGTCACACTGCAGTTGTTGTCACTGTCAGGAGTAGACCATCACACATCTTCAGCCATAGGCCAGTCAGGATGAACAGGTCAGCTGGTTGCTTCCATGCATGTGTTTCCAAAAGTGTACAAACCACCGAGTTAGGTCTTTATCTGGGAGCCTGTCAGCCCTCCATGGCACGTTTTCAGACCCCCTCCAGGACAGACCAATGAGGCCCGAGCTGCTGTGGGCTTGCCAGCCAATGACACAAGGCAAGGGACACAACAAAGTGACACACAGGCAAGGTGCTACGTAAGGTGGGCCATCTACAATAAATAAAAAAAAAACAACCCCAAACATCCCCCCCACCTCCCTCCCTCCCTCCCTCCCCCCCCTCCTCGCCTTTGCTGCAGCGTTGCACACTTCTCCTGTGCTAGCTGATGTTAGCCACCTCCAGCTAGCACGCTCCGTGGTTAGCCAACAACACCAAGACGGCAGTCGGAAAAACAACACACCTGCTTTTCGTCCTCGTAGTCCACCTGAGTGTCCGAGTCCACGTTTTCTGTCGACATTGCGTGAGTGCGGTGAGACGAGCGAGTGTCACGTTCTCGCCGGACGACCCAAAGAGGTGAGTTTAACGCGGCACGGTTTGATGTACCTGTGCTAAATCTAATCCTCCTTCTCTGGACACGACTGCTCCCCAACAAAAATGGCGTAACGAGATGTGACGTCACCGCCGGGGAGGGTGTTTCTCGCCGCGGGTGAGTGGCATATACAGTAGCCAATAGACGAGCAGCATCGGTCCGCGATGAGCCAATAGGAGGCCGTTGCCAGCGCCGCTCGCTGTGATTGACAGCCCGTCGTCCAATGAGATTACGAAGCTCACTGGGGGCGACGCGGGGGCCGCACTGCATCAACACAAAGCACCTGAACAGCACAAAAGATGTATTATTCATGTAACATGTCGGTTTTTAAATTCGCTATATGTTATATTAATGCGTAAATACACCCAAAAATAGCCGTCTTTGTCATTATTACTTTTATTCCTTAGCAGAAAACCGCGGAGGAGCTCCTTGCTCTGTGATTGGCTACTTGTTGACTCCTTGCTCTGTGATTGGCTACCTGTTGACTCCTCGCTCTGTGATTGGCTACCTGTTCACCGCTGTTGGTGCCCGTCAATCAAACAATTAGCGGGAACGGTTGTTTGTTTTTGGTTTTTTTTAGCTAAACTAGCTTGCTTTAGATTAAAAATAAGATTGTACTGTTTTGTTCTGCTAAAATATTATTGTATTGTTGCCATGTAAGTACAAGTTAATTACCAGCAGACTATGTTAGTTACAATACACTGTTTAGCAGGTGATTAATTAAAATGAGCTAATTAAGCTAAAATGTGCTCGTTGTAGTTTACAGTGAAACTAGTTAAAGCACAGTTTGTCGGCCACTGGACGTAATTCCTCTCTGTTGTTTGCAGATTTTATGTTTGCAATGGCCTGTGCAACATTACAGCAAGTGAGAACTTCACAGGTAAAATAGACTAATTAACTAATTTAGCTGGTTAATGTAGATTGTGTATCAGAGAGCTAGTCAGCTACAAGGCAAGTACACAGTTGTTACAGTTTCAGATTGCCACGTTTTCTATTTTTTATCTATTTTTTAACAGTAACATTGATTGTTGTAAGTAGATTAAGTACATTTATTTATAAAACACTTTATTATTTCCATTTTATGCTTATTTACACACCTACTTCACTTAAATTCATTAGATTACATATAAAAGTCAGATTAGATACATAAAAAAAAAACCCCATTAAGTTGTAAAGTGAGGTTAATATTTGAAATATGTTGTAGGCTTTCTCGTTGAAGTGCTGCTGTTGGCTGATTTCTCGTTTCTGTGTTAACTGTAATCAATAATCAGTACTGGAGTCTGATTCGTTTATTTCACTCATGCAGGATAATCAGCTGTTGCCTAATCAGGTTCTGTCAGAGCAGCAGTCCTTGGTTGTTATAAAGAAGCTCCTGGCCATCGCAGTGTCTGGCATCACATACCTTCGGGGCCTTTTCCCAGAGAAAGCCTACGGGAGCAAATTTGTTGAAGGTTAGATTACACATGGAAACTTATTAGACTGCACGTCACAGTGGCATTCGAGGTCCATTTACCATTTCTAAATATTGACTGAGAAGATTCTTACCTCCTTTTTTTTTCCTTCCCACAGATCAGAAAGTGATGATCCTTAGAGAGGAGCGCAGCTGTCCTGGTGCAAGTCAGATTGTTCAATGGTAAATAACAACAACTTGACACTTGCCAGCCACAGTTATTGATCAGGGTCACTAGGAAAACAGCATTTTGATGGTGACATAATTAAACATAAATTCTGTTGAAATATGTTTGGACAAGCCTTGGGCTATAAAACAATAGTGAAATGTACATACGAAAGACACTTTATCAATAGCAATAAGAAGATTGTTTAATAGGCTATATAATGATTGCACCTGTCTGTCTTTCTGTCTCTCGCTCTCTCTCTCTCTCTCTCTCTCTCTCTCTCTCTCTCTCTCTCTCTCACCCCAACTGGTCGAGACAGACGACCACCCACCTAGAGCCGAAGGGTCTGTCCTAGGTTTCTGCCTTTTAACAGGCAGTGTTTCCTTGCCCTTGTCGCCAAGTGTCTTGCTCATGGTGGTACTGTTGGGTCTCTGTAAATAATGTTATAAAGAGTTCGGTCTAGACCTGCTCTATTTGAAAAGTGTCCTGAGATAACTTCTGTTATGAATTGGCGCTATACAAATAAAATTGAATTGAATTGAATTGAATTGAATAGTTTCACTTAAAGCATTAAATGCAAACCACCATGAAAACATATAACGAATACGCCCTGGTTCATTAACATGAAATCCCTTGATAATGGAGCGTGCTAGCAGCGAATCACCGTAGCCGTTTCCACACTTTGGATAAAGCAACAGGTCGTCAGTTATGACCTACATGTGTTACATCTACATTTTTAAATAAAATCAAAAATATATGTTGAGGAAGTGTTTTTATTTAAGTCAGATAAAACAATAAATAGATGCTCAGAGTTGTGATTCATATCTGACTCACAAGCTGTATATCGATGTTTTCCTGTGAGGGTATGATTTGTGGAACTCACCACTACACCATCAAGTAACACATTTTCAAGCACACAAAAATAAGCTGGATTTTTCTTCAACTAAGAATACAATTTAGCTGATATTTATCTTAAAATGTTTCAACAGTGGAAAAGATTGTGTAATTTTGTCCTCTCTATGCAGTATAGACGGAGCTGCGTTTTAGTGCTCTAACCTCTGATAATTAGATGTGTGTTTTGTTTTAATTCGGCCAGGATGCAGGGCTGCTTTGAGGCCATTCAGAAGAAGTATGTAAGTCATATTCAACTATTTTCCTTCAGTCAGAAGAGTTGTTATATACATCTGATTGAGTCATTATGAATTGCAACATAAATTAATATAACCAGCAAAGTAAGTCCATATTCACTTCTTTCCCAAGTATCCATAATAACTAATGTGCTAATGTTATTTTTCCCCCACCAGCTGCGGACAGTTATTATGTCTGTGAGTATTTTGTTAATCTTTTGTATGTGTGGTCTTTTTGTATGTTTAATTATGATAAAGACATCAGTGTGTGTGAGAAGCCTGCTTGGGAAAAGTCACAGTTGCAAAGAGATAAGCAAATACTAAGAACTGTAACTATACTCCCTTTTTAAGCTCATGTTGTGCAGCATTTAATCTTTTCTATAATGTCTGAAAGAAATATTCATGGTGCTCATGTTTTGTCCATTTGGCCCTTTTTTTATTAGATCTACACTGACCCAGAGAACCCCCAGGTAATGCGTAGTGTTTCTTCTTTTTGTTGTTGATGTTTAACAGTGCTAACCTATTGTACAGATAACTAGCTATTTATATGATTATTGCATCAATATATATACAGCCCCAGTCTTGTCCTGTCTTTCAGAAAGTGACTGAGTATTACCAGTTTAGGATCCAGTACACAGCAAAAGGAGCAGAGATGGACTTTGAAAGGTTGGATTTGTTTCACTTTACAGTTATGTTAAGTTCACAAGACATTGAATAGAAGTCATATCAATTCAGGAAAACAAACAAAAGGAAAATAGTATGAATCATCTCTAAGTTGGTTTTATACTCACGTACAAGGAAGTAACTTGATTTTTCGGTCTACTTGTGACTCCGCTGGTGAATTTAATTCCTTTAATTCACAAGTGTCTTTGGAGTTGAGAACAAAATGGATTTCATACTATAGAGAGAACGGAACAACTAGATTTAGAATAGATTTTTTAATTTCCATACCTTAAGTGAAGCTACATCAGACCTACACATGAGTGAAACATGCAGGTATTTTGATTGCTGCACTATTACATCAAATGAAATGTCATAAACAGCTGTACACTGTGACTGCACTTGCTAAATCATCACATACAGTGTGGCTGGGTCACCTCAGAACATACCAAAAATGTTAACATATTTGACCAGTTACCATAATGGTTACATTTAAGCTGCATTGAGCTGGTGGTTTCAGTTCGTTTCTCATCCTGCCCCCTTTCTTCTCCTCAGCGTCAACAATAACAACAAGGTTTCGATGTCATGTGGCAACACCAAGAAGGCCAGCATCTTGTTGGTGCGGAAGCTCTACACTCTGATGCAGAACCTGGGTCCTCTGCCTGACAATGTGTGCCTCAACATGAAGCTGGCTTACTATGAAAATGGTAACACACACATACACACCATAGTTATGATTTTCTACAAATGCAACATAAGACAAATTGAGCAAAAATTTTAAAGCTTTGCACACGTTTTCCAATGACTTAATGACCTAATGTCACGACCTGAGTCGACCTGACCTGCACTGAGTCTCTCTTTATCTTTGCTCAGAGCTTGTATGCATTTCAGTCACATTTTAGGCATTTTGCTGACGCTGTAATCTGACTTGAGTGTGTATCTAAAGGTTCAGTGTATTGCTGTAGGGCAGTCTGTCAGACCAGATTGGGAAACCAGAAGAGAGAGAAAAGTTGCACAATGCAGAAATACAATTCAGACACAAAATAAAAAAAAACACTTGCATTTGCACAATGTTGCAACTGCAGCCAACTTTAAAAAGGAAAAAAAGACATTTATAGGTTAAATGGGAAATAAATAGGTTTTTATTTATGTTATTTGCAAATGTTTAGACTTGTTTTACTTTCCATTTTTATTATTTGAAATCATTTTGAGACTGATCTTGTTGTCTGTTGTGTGTATCACCAAATAATTTTTTAACTCAGCAGACCAGGCCAGGGCATAAGTATGTATGCCTGTTTTATTTCTTTATGTGTAAAATTGGGCAGAAATGAGCCTAAATGAGAGTGTGTGTGCAGGGTTGGGATTCAGCCCTTTTAGAATTCACAGACGTGCTCTCTTGTTCAGGTTTTGTTTGTCTCTGTCTCACTGTTTGTTTCCCTCTCTGTGTGTTTGTGTGTTTTTCCAGTAACTCCTCAGGACTACCAGCCGCAAGGCTTCAAGGAGGCTGACGGCGACACCGTGGAGTTTGAGAAGGAGCCGGTCAAACTCACCATGGGCGAGGTGGTCACTCCCTTCCACACTCTGAAGTTGGACATGGCTACAGAGAGACAGAGACTGGAGCAGGTGAATGAAAGGAAGCATGAGACAGAGCCTTTGTCTCCTTATCAACAAGGTACGCAGCAGTCAGCACTTCTGGGAGCTGCTTTTTGATTGACACCTGCGCATGTTGCTAAATGTCTGTAGGTGGAGGAGAGAGTTCATATCACGGAGAAGTGGACTCTGAAGATGGAGGAGGATGGTATCCTGTCACAGGTCAGCACACAAACAGGCTTGTTTACACTCAGCAGTACAAAGTGATCATTGTAATCAAATAATCAGAAACCAAATAAATGATGACCCAGATAGGTCCGGGAATTGATTGAAGATATAATGCCTCTGAACTCTCAAATAAGACAATATTATTTCTACATTTAGTACTAAATTAAAGGCCCAGTGTGTAACATTTAGGAGGCTCTACTGGTGGAAATGGAATATAATATTAATAGGTATTTTTACATTTGTGTGTAATCTGACTATAGGAATCGTTATGTTTTCGTTACCTTAGAATGAGACGTTTTTATCTACAGATGCAGCAGGTCGCCTTCCATGGAGTCCGCCATGTTGAACTGTACAGAATGATGTGTGTGCAGTAAAAGGGTGTTTTCACATTCTTGTGGTGAAAGTGGAAAGTTTCTATGTGCTCATTGAAAAAAGAACATATCAGATACAAAATAATATTCAAAGTAGCAGCAATGGATATACATGCTATACAAGCACGTCTGATGTCTAAGTTGACATGTACAATGTGTTGAACAGCTTCGTTATTGACACCTGAGTTGGCAAATGCAAGTGAGGCTGCAGGTCAGACATGTGAGTCAGTCGGGTGTTGTGGTCTGTGTGTTGACATTGTGTAACCATGTTGATCAGCTAACTTGTTTTCGATCT
The DNA here is from genome assembly GCF_905237075.1 of Dicentrarchus labrax. Taxonomy (NCBI): domain Eukaryota; kingdom Metazoa; phylum Chordata; class Actinopteri; family Moronidae; genus Dicentrarchus; species Dicentrarchus labrax. The sequence goes on along the minus strand of NW_026136707.1, from coordinate 1,744,321 downwards.
TTCAGAGTCATGTGATTGAAGACGTGGAGAAGTCTGACAACGAGAACACAGACTTGGACAACACTGGTAAATCCTCCCTCCCGTTTCACTTCAACTGTGTACATAATAAGCTTTTCCAGGGTTCAGTTTGACCTTGTTTGTGTTTTATAATGTCTCAAAAAGGCAGGAAATAACTGCAGGTGTTTGAGATGAAAACATTTTACTATTGCTATAAGCTGGTAGGTGTAGGAGTTTTAGAGTGAGGTCAGGTCCTTAAAAGGAATGTTAACTGAAGGCCTCACTTGGGGTTGAATACTGTTTAAATGAAATGAAATCTTTACCTTCAGCTTTTACTGAGACATTTGAGTGTTATATCATGGCAGTTCTCTTAAAAAACTCATTATCCAGAAAGAATAACGCAGAGTGAGAGAGAGGTTTGAAACAATATGAACATCGCCATCTTTTTTTCTTTATGAAACCAAGAGATCCAGATGAGCTGTCATGAGAAGATCGAGAGTTGTGAGGAAGCCACAGAGGTAGGTGGCAGAAATGGCCAAAATCTTCTATTTCAGCATATATCACAGTAACAACACAGTAATTGTTCTGTGAATTCAATTAAAAGATGGTTTCAAATAATCATACTATACCATTCTTCATCACATTTGATTATTTTCTTCTTTTATATGGAACCTTAATACAAACAAAACCCACTGACTCACAGGAGACCGCACCTTTAATAGGTTAAGAAACAAAAGATTCTTCTCCCTCATCTTGGGTTGGTTGGAATGCCTCCGGCTCTGTATTTACAGTTTCACTCTCCTCCTCCGTGTTTTCTTGTCACTCTCTTCTTCTGCGGTGGTAAGCGTGGTAGGCAGTCCTGCTGCCCAAATCACGTGACCTTGCACGGTAGCTGGATTCACGAGATCACGTGAAAACCTAGCCCTGATTTGCTAGATAGCAGAGGCACTAAGGGATAGCTCCTGTCAAGTGGAAAATGGGGGTGAGGAACCAAAGCAAAAAAAAAGAGAAAAACATTTAAAAGTGTCTGCTGGAAAAAAGGTATAAAAAAAAGAGGGATGTGGGAATAATTTAACTATTTTACTGAGAATAAAAACAAACATTGAGGATGTTTTTGCAGCCTGACTTAGCAGGATGGCTGTAGGCTCTGTGTAAACATGAAAGGACCCCTTTAAGTGCACTTAATGGTCGGTGGCGTTACGGACCATCTGTCCCCCCCCTCAGATGGACGCTCTTGTGAAGAGGACCTCCGACATTGAGGTGGGACTGAAGAGGACCAGGAGTGGACGGGTCATCAAGGCGACTACGGTCAGTCAGCCACTCAACAGCCACTAGTTCTCTCCTCCACTGTCACAGCTAGATGACCCGAGACCTTTGGCTCTCTTTGCTTTGTTAATTAATTAATCAGCAGAATAGATCTTTGTATGAGTCAGCATAGGTCAGACAGAATGCACCCATAGGGCTCTTTTGAGTTTGCAGTGTTGTCACTGCAAATTAAGAAGTTACATGTTTCTTTGACACAGTGAGTATTTTATTAATGGAGTAAGCCAAACGTGTTAACAATTAAATATGAGCTCACTCAGGTTATTTTAAATCCTTTATGATATTTATATGCATTGATCTATGGACTAGTTGAGTATTGTGTGTATGTAAGAGCAGATACGTGATTATCATACATTATTATGTGTATTATTGTGTGTATCTCTCTGCTCACATGCTACTGGACCCAGTATTTTTTATGACTGTGTGCTCAAGGACCTCTCGTTGCTGCACTTATGTTAGTGTTAGCAGAATCTTCTGTTGGTATTTTCACTTCCAAGGTTTGTCCCCATATAGTCTACTCTGGTTACAACTTGCATATCGCCTCCCCTTTATTCCACCACTCTCACGCATACACAGCGTGCCCTGCACTCGGTGTTCCCCGTCCACATGCCCCCTAGACCAACGTAGTATCATGGGATGAATGTCCTGTGTTTGTCTGACACCCCCAGATGACATTTCTCTGTGACATTTGTGGATACATTGGCTCGTATCTTTATATATGTCATACTTCAAAAATATTGTCCAGTTGTTTGAGGATTGTGCCATTTGTTGGAGACAAAGAAGGTTTAGGAGATAAATTATTTGATATAAAAAAAATGGAAATAAAAACTGAGGATCAGCTGATAAGAAATGATCAGAGAAATAAAAAAGAGAAGCACAGCAGAGGATTCTGTGTATGACTGCTTTGGTGTTTTTATGTGGCAGGAAACAAACCTGACTGCGAACAACAAGAAGTCGACTGATGTGAAGGACAAAGCGGTGAGAAACTCATTCTTACAGCATTTATAAACTGTGATCTGATCCTTATTTAATATAAACAATTGAATATAGATAGAAAGGTGTAAATAAAGCTAGAAAATAATTAAGCACATCTTCCATGTTATGTAAGAGCTACAGTATGGGCCTGCTCTCCCAGATCACTTCATTCATATCTGTTAGGAAAAATTGATTTGATCTCGGGTGATAAGACCGTTGTAATTTCACATAAAAAGCTTTTGTACAGAGGGTATAGGATGAATTTTGAAATGGAAAGTGCGTAGGACACTGTTTGTTTCATGGATGAGTCAGCAGTGATCACTTTGGTTTCTCAGAGTGGGATGTTCTCTTGTCAGTAGACATATAATGCTGTGGTCGTCAACTGCGTATTTCTTCTGTTGTTTTTTCAGGTTTCTCAGTATGACATCCCCAACAGCCAGGAAACGCCGTCCACCTCCGCGCCTAAGAAGAAACGCAAATTCAGCGAGCCCAAAGAACGCTTCTGACCTCACATCCCACTGCTAACACAGCAGCACTGCTGCATTGGTTTCCACTGATGTTTTTTAAGTCTCAATTTTGATTGCAACAAGTTACATATCTGTTTTTTAAAAGGAATTCCACTCCTTTTAGCATTAATTTGGGGGTTGTGATATTATTGTTTGTTTGCTCTACAGTTTGTATGAACGCACAATGTGGACAATTTGCTTATTTAAAGTTAAAATACAATTTTCTTCATTAACACAGTATTTAAGTTGACTTCCAATGATGTTTTACTGTTTTCATTCTAAGTTACTTGTCTACAAAGCAGGATTTCATACTTGAATAAAATAAAAAAAATGCATCCAGTGTCTTCTGATGTCGCAGTTTATGACTCATGTTTTTATCAAAGTACAGTACAAAGGACAGTATAAGGTACAAAGGAGCAACAAAAGGCATGTCAGGATTGTTTTATTTCTATTTTAACTTGGATTTGGACTTATTTGTGCAGATAAATGCTTGTAAAACTGGGAGTCATTTGTGTAAAGTAAGTGAGTGAGCAATGAGGTCAAAGTATCCAGGTCATGACTTAACTGATGAGCTAATGGATGATACAGAAGAAGTCTGTTACTGTATGCGCCTGTATACACCTAACCAAGGGCGTAGGTAGAAAAAGAGAACTATGCAGAAACTATAGTCATATATGAGGCTGCCAGGATTTTATGCAATACATTTTTATTAGCTGTAAGGAGACAGTGAAAAGGAACCATGTGTGTGTGTATGTGGAGAAGAGAAGGGGTTAACCACCACCCACAACACACACTTCACTGCAGGAGTATTTTACAGTATAGGTGATGAGAATAACTTTTTACATGCAATAATTATATTGTGATATCAACAAATATACATTGTTGTGCTGTGTAGAGTATGTGTGTGTTTTAGATTTTCTGAAATTGTATCTGTTTTCAAGTATGGCCCTCTGGTCTGGAATAAAATGAATTGATTGATAAGTGCAAAAATGCGGCCCTGGAGGCCATACAGTCGTAATGCTCAGCAGCTGCTTCCATCAGCGCTGAGACGCTGTCAGACACCTGTGCTTGCTTCTCGGTTTGTAAAAAGGAAATGCCTCTCGCATAGTTGAAAGATTTAACAGTTTGAGCTTCCTGCCAGTAAAAACACCCCCTGCTCTGCCTCTGGGATAGAAAAATTCAACTTCACCTGCCTCTTGAAAAACAAACCTCTGTCTTTGAATACACCCAGAAATGCCACCATTTGCATGTGAGGTGCCTTAAATGAAGCTGTTAAGTGAAAGTGGATTATATCTGTACACAGTGACCTTTGGGCCCAGATAAGGGCCCATCAGCAGCCTCCCGCCCGGCAAACTGTGTGTTTTTAATCTCCTATTGTTTTTCCCAGAGAGAGGGACATTTGCTGATAGACTGCCTTAACCCAGTGCGGATCAATACTGCAGGAAGCCTTTGTGATGCATATCCAAGCAGCCCCCACCTCTCTGTGTCTGCAGCAGGCCAGAGGGGGTAGAGAAAGAGAGACTCCATCAAATCAGCCCTCACTTCCGAACACGGGCATTGTCTTGGCCACTACATTTATTTCATTGTCTCTGTGTTTTTTATGGGTATTTCTGATAACAGAGAAGTATAAAGCAGAATGAACTGGGAAATCCATGGTGGACAATACCCACACACCAGTGCATTGACGCGCTTTATGAGGTGTGAAATGAATCAGGGTTATCTAACCCCACAGCCCGACTCCAGTGGAATTTTTCAACACTTTTTATTATTTTGACAGCAGGGGGTTCTGTGGGTATTGATAGGTGATGAAATGCAATGAGGGTAAAGGCACCTTCGCAGGTCTAGTCATGTATTGTAGATAACCAGTATCTCAGCCATTGACATTACAACTACATTATATCACAGAAATGAACCGATAAATAGCGCCCAAAAGGCAAAATGTATCCAATGGCATGGAAAATAAAAAGAAATGTATACAGGAACATACACATATTGAGAGATTGTCTCATCTGGCACCAAAAGTAGTGTAACTCTTGGAGATTAGACCCTTCAAGGCACAAAGACTTGAATATGGACCACTTTCAATCACATCTGAGATTTGAAAATGAAAAAACAACATAAGAACATGTTTAAGGGTAGACCAGTGTTCCCGTCAAGCACGTTCCAAATATCTAACGACGAAAGGGGGCATAGGAATCTAAATTGCAATTTTATTTCGCGTCCACCCTCAATCCTTCACTCGGATCCTGGGACTCTACATCATTTCTGTACACACACGTCTCCCAGAAATGAATTCTGAAATTAAATTCAGGGACACACGTCCAGTGTCCAGTGTTAACAGATCAATCAGCTGGCCAAACAGCAGGAGGGGCCCGCCGGACGCCTCTGCAGACCAATCAGAAATCTGGGTTCGGCCTGTCTGAGTCGATAGCTTAGGTCCAGGGCCGCCTGGGTACGGTCAAGGCAAGACACACTGACAGACTGATGGACAGACAGCCGCAGTCCATCCCAGGGCTGTATATAGATTAAAGCCAGCTTCTGTGAGCCTATAGTCGCGTTGTGGTGATTGTGCCTGCAGGGCCTATAGGCCCCAAGGGGGGGCTGGGCTTTACACCAGGAGGGGGAGGAGCAAGGGATGGAGTGGACATCCAGCCTAGGGACCGTGACCCCTTTGACCTTGCCAGAAGGGCAGCAAATGTTTCCGAGCTGATTAGCGCTTCCCCAGCAGAGTACTCCGCTCATGGTTAACCCTTTGGAATCAGGTAGTGGGCAGATGTGTTGGAGAAAATCCAGGAAATATGTCATTCAAATAGTTTCTGGCAAAAAAATACAGCAAGGTTAAAAGTTTAAGTGAATTCAAATATTTTAATTAATGCCCATAAGGATTAAACATTCTTATACTTTTTCACACACTTAATTTGAGTTTGAGGTACTTTTACCACTTTACTTTTTTTTTCTTTTATTCTACTTTATACTTCTACTTCACTGCATTTCAGAGGAAAATATTGTACATTTTATTCACTATATTTGTTTGCAAATTAGACTTATAGACATATTACCTTATCAATTCATAAAATATGATGCTGATAACGGAAGGCGACTTTATGTGTATACCACCTTTTAACCAGAAGCTAATTCAAAGTGATATACACAAGACAGAAAATCGGATGTAAACAGGATTAAAGATTATAAATTAGAAGATAGAAATAAGTAAAAATGTAAAGAAAGAAATTAAACAGGAAAATTGAAATACAATGTGGTTAATGTGCTGTATGAAATATGAATGAATGGTTTTCAATTTAATTTGATAAAAGGTTTAAAAGCAAGGTTTTAAGCCTAAATGCAAAAGACTGACTGAAAGACTGAAAAGAGACTTAAAACCTGACTTTTAATTGCAGTATTTATACAGTATGATACTGTTATTTCTACCTAAGAATGTGACTACTACTTTCACCACTGTATGTTTACACAGAGAATAAGAAACTTGCTGTAGCCTCACTGGATGAATTTAGCAGGAATTAAATATCTTGAACCGCCACAAGGGGGCGATAAGTAGCCATGGAATGAGCAGCTAGACTGAGGCGCTCAAAGATAACGTCTGCTGCCTTATGTCATGACAGAAAAGCATCCTCTTTCTCATGCATGCCTTAATCAGCTCATACAGTTGGCCTCCACACTGTACACAATTTAAAAAGCATGTGATCCCACTAAACAGCCAACACGAGGCTATTCAACTTGTCTTTTGAGAGACACTGCAGCAGAGTCAACAGTATTGATCCGAATAAGGAATGATAAAAGGAGGGGAGGCTGAGAGCAGGTGGTAGTGGGCCAGCAGATTCAGGGATTTAGTCGCTCACCGGGTATGTATGGTCAGCGCTACCGAGCGGCGAGGGGACCAATACCTACTCGAAACAGATGCTCAAAGCAATGGGATGTGCCCCCATTGTGATCAGAGTGGACAGCTGAATTGTTTACCACCAAAGGGCCCTTTTCTTCAGCGGTAGGCCCGTGCACAATGGGGCCCCCGCCGCACTGACACACTGAGGATTTTTGCAGGGGGAAGCGCAGGGGGGGGTAGTGCGTGTGCATCGAGGGATAGGGGGTTTATAGGGTGAGCCTCTGTCCGTACCCCCTTTTTTCTTTCTCTGTGCTCATATGGACCTCTCTGAGCCCCCCCATCTCCTCCACAAAGCCCCCCTAAAGCTACCGGAGGGCAGGGGTTTAAATGTCACGCTTGGCCATCAGAGCGCCCAGCCCCCGGCTCGTGTCTCCTGGGGGAAGCACGCCAAGAGACAGGGAGAGGGAGAGAGGAAAGCTAAGGGGAGGGAGACACTTGCCCTTGCCCCATTGTCCATTACGATAGGCATGAGCTGCTAACTGACTCCAAATCAAGTGTATCCTCTCGCCACGCGCCCTGGCCTTGTCCTGCTCTTGCTCAAACACAAAGGCCCTCTATGTTTTTGTTTCTTCAACCATCCATAGGTGAATAGCAGCTTTGGTCATGGTATGTTTGACAGAGCAGCTTAAAGGAGGCTGCAGAGTCTAAATTCAGCTGGCCACCGGGCTGAATGATAAACACAGTTTGTCATCCTGAGATGCTCGAGATCCGTCCACATTGCACTCCGGTGAGCTCTTACATGACAAAAATCAATGCTAACTTTTTGCGTTCAGTCACATAAGAGGGACTTCAAAACGTTAAATCGGGTGGAGGCGGGATGAGGAGTGGGGTGACAAAGTGTCAAGCTGAAATACAAGTACAGGACGAAATATACGAGCCGCCGGCCAACTTTATCCCAGCCCAAGGTCCTGGCCCATACTTAACCCACCCACAAGATTGAGTGTTTTATGTATCTATTTGTTCTAAATAGTGGCACACTTGACCTTGAGTCAAGATGTGTGTGCTCGCAGCCTGGCCCGGGAATCATCCCTCCTGTCAGGGACGGGAGGGAGTGACCTTGAACCGCCAAGGCGCAGGCGTAGCTGAGTGCACAAACTCATTTAACTCCCGGGTTTGTTATCGACATGCTGTAATCGTTAACATTATGGATGATGAATAACTACTGACTGCCATATACCTGCGCAATACGTCGCCGTGCCATGCAGACTGGGGCAAGATGGGGGCCGGCAATGGCAGACATGGCGTGCTGATGGTCAGGTGACTGGAGGACCACATCACTTAGACTTGTTTTTCCACCCAATCATAGCGACAACTCATCAAGGGTGCCAGCAAAGCACACGGAGGTGCTTAAGGACATAGATCACTCCTGTGCTTTATGCTTTTTCTTTTACCACACATACCTCTATGTGTGCTCAGGAACACTTAACCTCCAGCATCAGCTGTTCAGGCATCTGCAGTGGATTTTTTTCTCTCTGACTCTGTATTGATCGTTGTAAATGGGTGAATTTACTGTAGTTTCTGAAAAACACACATATTGGACAAAGAAATTATTATGGTCAACATTGCCGGAGCTGGAGGCAAGAATTTTAAATTTTAGGTTTTTAACACTAAAACAAGTAAATTAGTGGTAAAGTATTCATGAAGTAATTTGTGAGAGAGGCACAGAATAGGCACTATTTTTCTTGTGCTCCAATTCTCTCTTATAGCGCACAGAAGGCTCCATTAGGAAGGAAGGTATCTTGTCAGTTTCCCTTTATTTTAGTTGTTTGTTTTTGAGCTGGAGTGATAATATAATGGCCCTTCTTGAGCAAATAACCCCAGAAACTAAACTCACAAACTACATTAGGAACATCAGGGACTGTAGAAGTCCCTTTATGCATTGTTGTTTGCATTTTCACTGCATTTTAGGAACTGTGAAGATTAGGTAAATTAGTCTCATACTGGATTGAAACGTATTTCTTGAGGTTGTTGGGTACTTATCAGTAAGTAAGCATTTTAACTAGAGGACTGTGCCTCTGTCACTGTCTTAACAAAAAGCAATACTTTAAACAAATCTATGTCTTCCTAATTCTTCAAATTCCAGCTATAAGAGCTTATATGAATCTGAAGGAAATTGAAAAGAACACTTACAGTAAACCAGAAAATGGCAATTATTCAATTTTCACTTTAGTGTCTTTAACCCTAATTACTAAAGGGGTGTGACAAATAATCAATAATGCGATATGTCATGATGTGCTCTCCTGTGATATAGTATTGATACTCTGGCATGCGTGTCACTAAACGTTCTCTTGTGATAATAAGGAAGATCTTCAGGCAGTCTTCCCTTCTTTTACTGCAGACAACTGAACTCAAAACGTTTCTGCTTTCCTGCAGTTAAACCTTTAGCAACTTTGTTGTTGTTTTAGACTGAAGTCCCCTGAAAACCTGACTTCTAATCTTAAAGAAACCTTGTACCTAATTAAAACATCAGAAATAAAAAAGTTTAACTCCCACATCACACAAGTTTCATGACAGCGATTGGCTTTCAAGCTACTGTGAAGTCAGGAAATCTTACACGTATACGTCTTAAACGATTTTAAAGGGAACCCCATTCAGCTGATGAGTATGAAACATACATGCACATACATCCTCCCGAACAGTGAAGCTCAAACATCCAAATGAGCAATAAGCAAAACTCATTTTCTAGCAGAGGGGAATGTTATGTTTCTTCTCTGTAACATTAACTATTTATGATTAAATAAGCTACAAAGTTAAAGTTAGTAAACAACTTTGTTAGTTATAAATTAATAATAGTTCAACACTAAAAAAATCTACTTTATCATCACTGTGTGGGTATGGTAGCTTCACCTTTTTCCATCAGAGCCCTGTCCACTTCAGTCCACTAAGAGAGCACAGAACATAAATAAAAATAAAAATTGTATATCACATAACAAATCTGGTTATAACTTTAGAAGGTTATGTGTGTGGTCATGAGGAAGGGCACTTAATCTATGTGTTTCTGTTACTGTAAGTCTCTTAATGAGGCTAAAATCACTGCCTTTTTGGTATATGATCGATTTTTGTCTTTTTAATGGGTACACGTTCCTCTTCAGTTATATAGATACATAGTTATAGTCTTATCAATTATGACAGAATTCCCTGCTTGGAAAGAATTTAGTTGTCAAGGGTAAACACTCGTTATAGCATCATACTGTTTGAATTCCAGCCCTAATAATTACTGCTACAGCCAGTATAACCATTAAGACAACAGAAAATAACAGATACATCACCCACACATTTTAAAATAAAATAAAAAGTACTAGATGATGCAATACCGTAGGCAAATAAATGAAACAGTACTGAAATCTGAAAAACACTCGACATACAGTAAAACACTAAACATAAAACCAGGTCATGGCAGTTTGGAATTCTTTCACAAGTTGCCCATAAGTTTGCAATAGCGCTGAATGTACATTTCATACAGTAACTCAGAGCTTCCACACCAGGTCTTCCGTTTTGACCACATACACAATCTGCCGGAGGGGAGAAAAAGTTTGGTAGATTTTCCTCTCTCTCTCAGACGGCCTTGGGAGTTTGACTTTTGCCCTGCCAGTGTTTTCCTTCTCTCCAGGCTTTGGGGGCTTTTCATCTCACCAAGGTGCAAGGGCAGCCACTTCTCTCCTCTCCCAGCCCCTTCTTTCCATCCAGCATGCACATACACATGCGGATTTCCATTTTTTTTTATAGCGCGAGATTAGCGGCTCCACCATCCCAAGGCTGGCTTAAGACAGGAGGGCGGACATCAAGCAGTGTTGGTGGGATGCATGCGGGGGAGAAGGTCCCCGCAGACTTGTTTAAGGCTGATGTGGATTCTATAGATGAAAAACACACATGTGGTTGTTTAGAATGAGCTGTGTTGTGAAGTGTCAATTTGTTGTCAACTTGATGGCCTCATATGTGCACTGCATGGGAAAAAGACATATTTAAAAGTGTTTACTCAGATTTTTGTTGGAGAAAGTCAATGACATGTTTTCTCTTGGATTTGGAGAGAAAATTTTACCTTTTGAACACAAGGCTGTCTATTTTCCTTCTATTTCTATTTGATAGTCACTGCATTACACACTATATATTGTTAATTTAGGGAAAGATAGTCCCATTATTATCTCTGGAGGGGATCATGTGTGTCCGAGGTTTGCCTCCATATAGCCTGTATACTCGCTGACATAGCCTGCATATAGTCTCCCCTTCACTCCACTACTCTCATACATTCATGTCTATGCATTTCAAGCTTTTCACGTGTCATTTAATGACGTTAGAGATGGCACAGGACAAAGTCATGGAACAATAATATACATGCGGCCGTATTTTGGTTAGGTTTAGGCACCAAAACTACTTCATTAGGTTTAGGAAAAGATGTCACGACTAGCGGTCTCCTGGGTGAAAGTCCTGTGTTTGTCTAACCATCCACCCCCGACCTTCACCCTACACAGACTTTATCACTCTTTGTACTACGTCATCTGACATTTCTGTCTCTATGACATTCACACGTAAAATGACACACCGTCTGTGCATATAAGAGACTAAATGGCGTGAAAAACTACATGTGAAAAGCAAAAAAAAGACATTGGGATAACATGCAAAATGACTTAAGACATTGGCTTGTTATTTATATACCATTTGGTGATACCAGGCCTGGTAGAGATGTATCTTTTCCTTTTCTTTTCCTTTTCCTTTTTTTTTTTTTTACAAAATTTGATTCCAGCGTGGGTTACATTTCTGTAATCAGTTTAGGCGTAAGCTATCATTGTGGATGCTACCTTCTTTCTCTAATCATTCTTAATAAACTGGAGCAGGACACACATCACTTAATCTGTTGAGATTTCTGCCTATGATGTATGGGAATCCAATTTCATTTGTGGTGCTTAAAAAAAAAAAATCATCAGTAACATCAAACCTGATCAGATCAGATCACCATAATCTGTGTCTCTGATACTCTGGATAAATCACAGAACATGCTGTTTTAACAGTTTTAATAGGGATTATTCCTCAGTGGAACTTTTCCCTGGTCAAGACAAACAAAATGTGTTTTACATATACTGGTGTGTTAGTGAAAATCTGGGAATGGGACCAAAAAAACAAACAAAACAAAACTATATGCATTTCTAGACATTGATAGGGGTAAGTAAAAAAAAATGTATTTTGTAATTTGGGAGAAATGACCCTTTAAGTTGCTTTTGGGTTATTGCTATTCCTTTGAGAATGATGCATAGAGCTACTTTAAACACAGACCAAAACCTGTAAACAATACATTATTCTGCGGAGTTCAGCAGGTTTGTTTATGTGTAGCATACATTAGTCAAACCACAATGGTAGGACATCAGCCCATTTGACCACAAACATCCAACAAACCCATCAAACAGATCAGGCATCATGTGGCAATAGCGCCCGTTACAACTGACCCGTAACATGTGGCCCAACTACAACTAAATTGTGGCTGAATTATTGATACAGTGGCGTCGGCCGCTTTGCAAGTGGGGGCATGAAAGGGAGCCAACATGGGAATGGTCTGCTAATTTTATATGGGAGCCTCAGGGCACATTCCTCCCAGTGAAGACCAAACATATTGACATATGTGTGTAGGGGGAGAAACTGTATATAATATCAGCCCGGTGCTGAAGGAGAAAAATGGACAATGTGACTCTCCATATAGACTGGACCTCAGTCTACACGTGTTGTCTTTCACATTTTTTTGGAAATATTGCTTTACAATCTGAGAATGTGAGCGCTGAGATGATGCATGTATGGAGAGCTTGGCAGGTTGGAGTAAAAATGTATGCAATATCCTTTTCTCTTTTGCTCTCCTGCTTTTAAGATTGCTCCCCTGGAATCATTACAGCTAAACTGTCTGTTTCACATTCATTTGTCAGTGTAATATCAATACAGTACGGAGAAATGGTGAGATGAATTGTGATGTATGGGATCAAGTCGTTTAGAAGAGTGTACCAGGGGGGTGGGGGCTAAGCCAAGGTTGTTGACCATCAGTGAGCTGGCTGGCTAATTTCTCCAGAAGTGTCCAAAAGCCTTTGTGTCCTCAGTGCACTTTTATTTCCACCTCTCTTGGAATTGTGATGACCGTGCCTCGGGGCGACAGAGACACCTTGAGGAGCGCCCACCTTTAAATCCGCTGCTCCATGACTTCAACCATGACCCCTCGCTGGAGGGATCCCTCAGGCGAGATTTAAACGAGCTCCCCCAGGTCCGCAGCGGCTTCTCTATTCACCGTCACGTTTTTAAAGACATGAATTGGCCCTCTCTGATGGTTGATTGTAAAATGTATTTGAATTAAAAAAGAGAAGATTTGGATAAATTGACATAAAAACTTACATATGTGGGTAAATGTGCTGTGACATGTATGTGTAAACACTGCACCAGAGAGAAGAGGAGTGACTGTGACAGAAAGACAGAAGGAATGCTGAGGGTCCCTGCAACCCCCTTTTTCTTTCTTTCTTTCCTTTATTCTTTCTTTCTTTCTTTTTCTCTCTCTTTTCCTTTCTTTCTTCCCATCCTTATCCATAAAATGGAAGGGATTCTGAGTGCTCAAAATACAAAACACCATTACTGTATTTACATCATTATGTCATCAGACTCTAAGCGTTTTTCTTTTAATTTTATCATCAAATTTCTTTCAAATCTTCCCGTGAAATAATATTGCTTACAATTCTTTTCTCTCTCTCTCTCTCTTTTGCTATTATGGAGGACGAATGGCGAGAAAAGCATACAATATACAGGCTATTGATCCACGCCCATCACTGCAGAAAAAAAGTCAGTTCAGGGGGTGGGGGAACGGAGGGGGACTGGACACAGCGATCGATAACCTACTCTATCAGCCGTTTCCATGGCAACCGGCCGAGCAAGGACAGAGGGCTGCCATGCATTTTGCACCTGTCTATTTCATATACCTATTGTGATAATGAAAGTGTCAGGGAAACGAATGCAAAGGTGACGTGGGGGTCCAGCCTAGCGTCAACTTCCACAATTAAAGAAATTACATAAAGGTTAATAGCTTGCTGGAAAAGAGAGGTGAAAAATGGGAGCGGGGGCGGAGGTTCTGGGGGGATTTCGTTGACCTCCTCCTCTCCCTGATGTGGGTTGAAGGACGCTCGAAGGCAAACTAGGTTGCAGCAAGTCGGGTGCAAATCCGGATGTGTGGGTTCTGGGTTAATTTCAGAAAAACATGCACAGATGACAGTTTGAAATCGGCAGTTGTTTCCTGACAGTGGAGACAGGGCCTCTTTTGTGGTTGACCCCAATTTGGAGGTCGAGCAAGCATGATCAATGTGCTGGCCATTAGCTCACCATGAGCAACTGTAGGCACAGGAGCAGAGAAATATAGCAGGATAGATACAAAAAAGGAGTGAGGAACGAAGGGAGGGAGCGATGCTGTTGGTTGAGGTTAGCTGAAGCTTTCTTCAGATCAAAACCCAGCAGGCCGAGCCAGACAGACTGTCAGGAGAACTTGACACCCAGACAATCGCTGAATCTCCGTCTGTCTGACCGTGGTGGGCATTGAACTTCCAACCCACTTTGAACCAGAGGCTCGTTGGCTCCAGAGCCTTGGCGCTGAGCTGGGTCGGCCCTAAGTGAAGGGGATGGATATCATGATCTGGGGCCTGTGTTGATCATGTGCCGTATTGATCGCCAATCGAAACTACTGCTGAAAACGCAGGATTGAGAGGGAGAAAGCAAGAGAGAGAGTGGGAGGGAAGGCAATCAGCTGTGGCTTCTCGCCACGGTCAGTGGCGCTGTATCAGGCTGCTGTGGTTGCCGACACTGCTGCAGAGGAGGAAATGGTGGTTTCAGAAAGTGTTGTACACCACGAGTGCGACACATACCCAGCTTGCATGCATTTCTTTTAGGGTTCACCCTCTGTACTGGTGTATTTGGTTCTATTCTCAATGAAGCAGCAGACATGAATGACAAATCACAAATCGCAATGGATTTGCTTGAATGACAGCAGAGAGAAACTCGACCACGAACACAGTATGTTGTCGAGTGGCAAGCGGCACCACTGTGGACAATACAGAGGTTGTCCTCTAGCACCAGAGGCACTCTGTGTTTTGTGAGCTGTGACAGTGAGCTATTGATGGGCACGTGGCTCTGCAGTGTTGTTCAGGGGCCACTGGCCACTGCACTGACCTTTGACACCCCATCCATGCAGCGGCCTTCATTGTTAGGGGAGAAGTGGGAAGAAAGAGGAGCAGGAGGAAGAGGGAGTGGCGGGGGAGAGATGACCCTTGGGTTCCTTGCCTTTGGATTCTCCCTCCCCCACAGCCTCACCCCTCCCATCGCAACACCTCCATCCATCCCTCCCCTCTTCCCTTACCCCTCTCCCCCCACACACACTCCACCTTATGCCGATCAATGACAGTTTCATGTGGCTTCTCTGGGCCTGCAGTGACGTGTGTCCTATTGATTTATCGACATTACTCCAGGCAAGCGAACCCAGAAGCCCCCTCTCTCAGTAGGCAGCCAGGCTCCAGCCCAGCAAAGGCGTACCTCCCCCTGCGCCGGGTGGGCCCATGCCAAGTCATCCAACTGTACCGGGCTCTCTGGAAGCAGCAGCGCATTAGCTGCACACAACCGAACAGTATTTTCATGTGGATGCATGTCTGCGTATGTCACTGAGAATGCTTTTAAGCATCGCCCCCTCCCTCTGCCCATCTAGTTTTCGCCTGTCCCCCCTCTTCTATCCTGCACTCCATGGGACATGTAATGGGGACAATGAGTGAGACACCCTGGCACTCACAAACACATTTACTGTCGCCTCCGATTTCCAGAGGCGACTATTCCACTTTTATGGTTAAAAGGTTCTTTTCTTTCGTCCGTGTCAATGTCATGCCTCTGTGGCCATGGCTCATCCTTGTGGCTATTGCTCTCATCTGCCCCTCTTCCTATCTTTTACTGGGGTGGGGGTGCAAATCAGACAAGCCCATCCTTTTACACTCTGCCCCCACTCCCCCAGGCTCTCCTGTGTCCAGTGAAAGGCCAGTGGATACAGGGAGGGGAGGGGTAGAGGGCAGCTGGACACTCCCCGTGGCCTGGCTAGCCACTGATGTGGGGGTCGTAGAGGGGGGCGATCCAACACCATTAGGATAGGACTGCTGCGATGGCAGCTGGCCCTAAAAAAGGAGAAGGAGGAGGGGGGTCAGGGGAGACTCAGAGATCAGTGACCTGGCCACAGTGTCCAGCTGGGGGGTCATTTCACGGCCCACCTCCAGCCACGTGCTGGATGACCATCTGGGGATCTGGCAAACCCCACAACAGAGGTAGCATCATCTTCTTAGTTGCAGGGATGACAACAACAAAAGTCAAGAAATCTGTCAGCCTAATCTGGAGAGAGGTGGGAGGGGGCACTGCAGCTGCCTGTTGTTGTTTGGCATCAAGTGTGGTGCGCATCTGCTGTTTAATGCAATGCAGTGCAGTGTTTGCACCTCACAAGTGCTCTAATCTTGTTGATTAATTGCAGATATACTCAATCTCTCCCTTACTGTACATTTAGTATGGGCTGCTGCTGATGATTCATTTCGATTCTCAACTTGTTTTTATTAATCATGTAGTCTATAGAGCATCATTGCACCACTATCTCCCACAGCTCAACATGACATCTTCAGATTGCTTGTTTTGTCCAACCAACAAACCAACTCCCAATGATATTCAATTTACAATTATTTAAAATGTAGAAAAGTAGCAAAATCTCACATTTGAGATGCTACTAGTATGTCTGAAGAAAGACTTATTAAGACTTTTTTTGCTTGATAAATGATGAAAGTTTTTCTGTCAATTTCACAGAAATTTGACGGATTGGTGAATGTTGAAACTGTTGTAATAATACATTTGACGCTGCCTTCATGTGGAAAATAAGTACAGGAGGTGACTATGATTTAAATATCTTTTAAACTGTACCACTGAAGTGGAATCCCTGTAAGGTTAAAGTTAAATCGAATTTCTCCTCTAAGGTGCAGAAGAGTACAGGGGGTCACTCAGCAGCCCAGATGGACCACCAGATTCTCTTTTAGCTGAGCCATTCAGTTTGATGGCTCTGATCGGAGAACAGATTAGCACTGGTTTGTTGTCAGTGCTAACCTCACCCCTCCTCCTCCTCCCTTTCCTCCTCCCCTTCTTTCTTCCTCCTCCACCTTCTATCCTCCCCCATCCTTTCATCATCCTCTCCTTCTCCCCGCGCCTTCTGTCTTAAACTGTTTAAGGTGATCGAATTTTGCCCATCCTCCCAATGGTCGGAGGGGATCAAGGGTTGCTGACCCCACCCTGATTGTAAAGGTTGTTGAGGGGAACCTCCATAATAAATTGAGGTCCTGCTAAACAGATCTGACCTTCGAGATGTTTCTATGAGCTTAAAAAATCTTTCTTTATTTTTGGGGATTCTGTAATCCCTTTAACATTTATCATTGTTCTGCTAATGAAAGTGATCTTTGCGTTCATGTCTGATAGGTTTCTAATTAGATTCACATAGACCCGTGTGGAAATGATCCAAAGGATGAGCCAAGGGAGGATTGGAGTGGTGGAGTTATTGCTCTCAGAAACACCAGAGTGCTCCAATGTGCTGAAAGAAATTCATAAATGTGGTGGAGGGATGGGGTTGGCTGCAGTTGTGCACCAGTGTAATCTTTGGTCAGCACTTCTTCATGGCCGATACCGTGATAGGAAAGAAATCCTCTTCTGAAATTTGATTAATTGCTGTCTCTCCGCCTCTCAATCCAAACATTGGTGGAAATGGAGGCCAGTTGACAGGACAGATACATCAGCCTCGAGAGCTGCAAGCCCCTGGCAAGCAGAGGCATTTCTTATCCTGTAACAGGATATCCACATACAGCGAGGTGTGGAAAAGTGAGAACTGCATCGTCTTCATTTGGCCATAACAAGGGAGAGGGGGAGGAGGAGTGTAAGGAGGGATGGGGAGGGGAGGGGGGGAGTCAGCCAGCCAGCCAGGCAGGCAGCTCGCTAGGTTGGGCCGAGGCGTATCGATTGATTTCCCAATAGCCTCTGGTCCATGAGCGGCGAACCCTGGCCCCGGTTGCTAGGTGACCACACCATCCAAGATGGAGAGTGGGGTGATGAAGGGTGACAGCAAGCTCTGAGGGTCAGCGGGGCCACTGGTCATTCTGCAGCCCCTCTGGGACGCTCCGGACATGCAGATAATGCAATGAAACTGGACCTCAGCTCACAGGGAGAGACGAGCGAAGCAGGAATATAGAAAGAGAATATCAGAGAGGAGAGTGTTGTCCACCATCTTTGTTCTCCTCGGCTGTGATCAATGCAGAGTCTGCGAAGCGCGTTGTATGTATGTTTATGACACAGATCATAGCAGAATAAAATTGGAAAGCAGCCGTTAGATCCGTTTTATGAAGATCATTTTAGGGTTTCAGGTCTCACATCGCAGAGTTTTCTGCAAAAAACAGATTCCTTGAAAAGTATTTATGACACCCGTGTGATTTCAAAAGGGCTGTTGACCATATATGAAAATATTGATTTGACAAACAAAAGGCTATTCAAATAGTCATTCGCCAAAACATATTGCCTAAATTTGAAGATGAAGGATATCGTATTTTCACAATCGCAGTAAAAACACACTGGTGTTCTCATCACAGGACTGAAGCAATTTACTCAAATGTGCAATTTACGAAATCATAAAATAGATAGAGAAATTTATAGTTCTGGCAAAATAAATATGCAGCACTGAGTTTTTAGGGTCCAAAGCACGGGATAAAATTGTTCATTTATGAATTCTCATTGTAAAATTAAATTCTGTGTATGAAATAAAGCACTTTATTCCTAATAATCATATCTACACATTTATAATAAAAATAGGCTAAAAAACTGATTACAGAAATGCAATTAAAACATTTCACAGCTTTTTATTAAAGTATGACTCATGACACCTCGTAAAAATATATTTTTACTTATACAATCTTCTGTTTTAAATAAGCAACCGGTGTAATGACCCTTCAATCTACAAGCAGAATAAATGCAGGATCCTCACAAACCATCTGTGATCTGAACAGAACAAAAGAATAATACTGTAAACATGAACTGGCCATAATCTATATCACATATTCCACAATGATACATGATACCGTAGCGCTTTTCTACATATCGATTGTTCCACTGTGCGGGTGAAAAATGATAGGGAGGGCAAAAGAGAAGAAGAAGAAGAAGCAGGAGGAGGAGGAGGAGGAAAAGAAGAAGAGGGGAGGGGGGTGGATATAAACTGGGAGACAAATGTAAAAGGATCTACATCACACTGTAAGCTCTGCACTGAGACAGAAGTTACCAGAAGGCAAAAAAGCAGCACAGAAGGGGGTGGGAGGTTCGGTGTGTGTGTGTCGGTGTGTGTGTCGGGTTGAGGGTCACAGGGAGAAACCCATCCAGTCGGCCCTGAAAGGCCACCTTGCATTCTGGCTGTTGCCTCTGTTCTTCCTGTATGAAGGATTTCCCTTCATCCTGTGCCATGCCTCTCATGTCCTCCTCAGAAGGAGCTTGAGCGTTTTCATGTCTGTTGGAGTTCCATATCCCGAGGAGGGAGGACTTATGTGTCTGTGTGTGTGTGATTGTGTATTTTCCTCCATCCTATCTATTAATAATATTGGGGAGAGAGAGAGAGACAGGGAGATAGAAGTGGATGTTTGCTTTGGTACAAGGCAAGATGTTTCTCTGTTTGCAGCCCTAAGCTGTGAGTATTCAGCTCTTAAATATTCCCTTCCCTTGTGACTCCCAACTATCTCTTGCCCTAAAGGGCTGGATGGACCTCCCTGGCCAAATATCCACATACCTTTAACAGCAACTGGCAACTGAAATGTTCAAATGGGAGGATTTAGGGCCAGGATGGCTGGAGAAAGAGTAAAAGAGCAAAAGTGCAAACTCAATTGTGTCCCAAACATTTGGGAAATGGTCATTTTTCACAAAAGATTATTGTTATTACCCCCCCCCTCGAGGCTCTACCATCACAATAACGAAAAAAAAACCTTGACAAGTTGGCTGAGTATGTTAAATCTTCTGGCAAAAATCTAGGTGTCATTTTTGATTCTAATCTCAGCTTTGAGAGGCAAATCCGTTTTGACGGTTTGAACCAGTTTCCTGCAGGTGTGGACAATTTCCAAAATCCAGTCTTTCCTCTCGCCCCATGATCTGGAGAAAGTTATACACACCGTTGTTTCTTATAACCTAAGCATTACAGTACAGAATATTGCATTCGTCTTTGTCCCAGCAGCGGGTTTAAAATGCTGGACACCAAAAAGAACGACCGCATTACCCCTGCACTGGCCTCTCTTCGTATGCTTCCTGTGCAGTAGAATTGATTTTAAAATCTTACTGTTTTTTTTGGGGGTTTTTTTGTCATTCAGTGGCCTCTTCTTACATCACTGACCTTTTCAACCCCTCAGATTGGTAAGAATCAGCCTTCTCCGGTGTTAAAGTCTCACACTATTTTTGACCTATCCATCCAACCCAGAATCCCCCACAACACAGAATTCGTGGCACCATACGCTACTTCTGCCTTTGCTTCTGCCATAATTTGCATGGCCACAAGATGTCCTTGTCTGGTAAACAAGGTCTCTTTTTAGGCATTTGAACATGCGATCAATGCTGTTGTTTTACTCTTGAGGACAGTCTCGCTACAAAGGGGAAAAGGAATAAAGCCTTTGCTGTCTCCTATAGACTGTGTAACAGCCTCCTTCTTAGTGTTAGGGGTGCCTCCAGAGTTGAAACCTGTAAGTCCTGCCTCAAAGGCCATTTTTATACCTCTGTATTTGGACCTGCGTCACTATCTGTGAGCCACAATGTGTGTACTATATCTGTGATTCTCAACCGTGCTGGAAAATTGTGGAAAATTTCACATCACGTGGGGCAACTTTTGCTGTTTTAAAATGTGCTTCCTAAATAAAGTGACTTGACTAAATTACCACTGAGGGCCCCTGGACGCAGGACAGTCCTCTAGCTGTGTATTTGTGTGTGTGTGTGTCACTCTGTGTGTGTGTTTAGCAGCGGAGAGCGAGGGGGAGGTGGATGGAGATGGTATCAATCGCCAAGCCAGGCCATTGAATGTATTGATTAGTTACCTTTCTTATTAACATGCTGATTAAAGAGAGAAGGGAGAGAGAGAGAGGGAGAGGGAGTGAAAGAGAGGCGGACAAGACTGCACACACACACACTCCTCGCCTTGCCTCGGACGGACGGAGAGGAAGCAGCAGCCGCGGCCAAGTAAGAGGAAAAGGATGCAGAGTGGATTTAACAGCCGAACGGGGAAGGAAAATCAGGGAATAATTGGGAAGAGGAGGAGAGAGGGAAGCGAGATGCAAGAGAAGAGGAGGAGGAAGAGGAGGAGGAAGAGGAGGAGGAGGAGGAGGAAGAGGAGGGGTGGGGTGGATGCAAAAGGGGGGCCGACCTGACTGGAAAACCAAGGAAGGAAAGGGAGAAACCCTGCTGCCTTTGATCCCCCACCGAGTTACACTGGCTGACTGGCTGGAGAGACTGACACACACTTTTCGGCTGTGAGACACACACATTTACACCCACACACACTCACAAGCTCACACACACACACCTGCACCCTCACTTAAACACACACACTGTGAAGCTGACAGGCCGAGGCAAAAGCATGCATTACCGTAGCAGAAAATAGCTCAGTGTTTGTGTTGCTGTGATCAATATGTAGGCTTTTAAAACTGTATTTTTATCAGCAAGTGACCACGTTAAGCAGCGTGCGGTAGGGGATTTCTTAAGATGCACGCCAAGGTTTTCCGAGAAAGGGGGCCGGAAAGTGCGGAGGGCAAGATGGAGGGAGGGAGGGGGAAGCAGAGGATGCAGGAGGATGCAGACTTGTTTATTTGTATGTTTGTGTCGAAGCGTTTTGAGTGGGTGTGTCTGCATGTTTGTCAGTGGTTTGTGCATGGAAGAGGAGGAGGGATGTCGGGAGTATTTCACCAGGCAGCAGACCAGAAACTGGCATACGCATGTTGTCTTATCTGAGAGAATAGGCAGCTTGTACAGTTTGCTGTGTAATAATTTTGGTAGCAGTTACAGTGCCTCCCTCCTGCTGTGTTTACTGTAATGTGGTCAGGAAGGATGAAGCCTGCAGTGATGACACAGGCCCGGGACTGCATGTGTGTGTGTCGTACAGGCCTGGTCTCGCTCATGTTTCTGTTCTGAGTATGATGAGTGTGTTTTTAATGTTGACTCTCGTTCTTCAAAATGGGCCCAAGAGATTTCTCACTCCGCTCGTGTTTTATAGTCTTATATTAGAAAAGAGGAGGAAAACAAACCAAAAGCAATTTCTAATTGACGTTGTAAGTCCCTGATTTATAGAGATTAAAGCTGCTTTTGGTCTTACGTTTCTATTTATTTATTTGCTTACTCAGACTTTTTTATGGAAATGAATAATCTTTCAAATGACCTGGAAAAGAGACCAACAAATCTGAAAGAAAACAGACAGAAACAATTATGCAAATTATAGTCATGGTCTTCATGTGGCAGCATGTTGGCCTTCCCTTAACATTCAATCCCTAAGAAAATAAAATAGATAAATATATGAAATCATTGTACTTTCTTGAGCAGATAAATTATCGGAGTGTTAAACGGGAATGGGATAGATAAAATCAAATGCAAAATAAAAGAAAAATGTAACAAAACATCCTCAGTATGAGCTGAGGAAAATAAAAGCACAATTCCTGCTGGTTCAACTGACTGTAAACTTGCAGAAAAAAAGATGTCACTGCAGGAAGTGACATCTGGATTTTCACATTTAAATCCCCCTGCAAAAAAATATAAAAAATAAAACTCCTCCACGTGTAGCCAAACATATAAGTGCAGGACTGTATGACTTCTCCTGCTGTATGACTCATGATGAAGGCCACTTAACTGAAAAAAAAAAAAAAAAACTTGTAATGAGCCCTGACTCGAAACTAAAAGAGAGAGAGAGGAGAGAAAAAAGAAAAGAAATAAACTCAGACAAGTTCTAACTTATCGACCTTTGCGCCCCCTTGAGCTGCATTTTGCATAAATTAAACACTTTTTCCTTTCCCGCGCGGCTCGAGCCACCAGATAATTTCATTTGCATAAAGAATGCAGAGCCAATTACAGAGGGAGATATTTACATTTTATATGAAAAATAGTTGTAGGGCAAATAGGAGGCTGTTTAAAAATGCACGGATCGATACCGGCTGGCGCGTGCTCAAGCCGGGCGCGCGCTCACACACACACACACACACACACACACACACACACACACACACCATTTCTAAATGAAGAACTTAGGCTAATGAGAATAAAAATAAAATAGTAGTAATGATGTCCCTGCAGCAATATTTTAGACAATTTAATTTATTCTAAAGAAAACTATCATACCAAACTAAAAAAACATCCATCAACTAAATATTCCAAGATATTTCCCCTCATGTAATGTGTAACTCTTGCAGGTGAAACTAGTTTTTAGTAGTAGTCCCCCCCTCAGTACTTGCTGCTATAGCGCATTATTGGCTCATCTGCACAGGAGGCGAATCCAGTGAATTAAACGAGTGAATTTGCATTAATCCAGATATGATCGATAATAACATTATTCACGCTGCGAAGTCAAGTTCCACATCATGGCGTACACGATCATTACTGCAACTAAACCTGCAAATAATGGTGGAAAATAATGTGATTATCATTCATTCACCACCAGCTCAAAGTTTCCAGCAGCAGCTACAGTATTTTACATGTTGGATTCTGAGTGCATGCTATTTTATTCCATCTGTTTATTTCACTTTTTTTTTTTTTTTTTTTAAGGAAAGAAAGAAACTCCTCTGAATTGTCGTCCATTTTAAGAAAATAAGAGAATAATCGATTTTTCAGCCATATGTGGAATTATTCAGATATTATAATATAAAATGATGCTTCTCTTCATGTATGTTCCTTTAATATAAAGTACACTGTTATTAGTGAGCAGTGTGTGGTGTGAGAAGCATATTCAGGTGGAAATGTGTGTGTTTGTGCAGCAGGCCACACGCTGTTAATGCAGATAAAGTGCAGGCCTGCATGCAGACATTTGCCTGCAGGTTATATGTGTTTATATGAAGCCCTTAAAAAAAAAAGAGGAGTTCATGAAACAGATCCATTTGAACCATGTTAATCATTAGATTTTTTATGTTGCATAACAGATCAGATCAGCCTGATCAAAGAGCCTTTTTAACCTCATAATCATCCATATTTATGTTACACACACACACTCAGTTAACTGCAGGTTAATGTGTCGTCACTCAGGGTATAAAATGTGCTGCAGTCAATATGCTGCTCTTTACATCAATGCTAATTTCTACCATTATTGCTATCATTATTAATTTGGGTGTTTTTCTTTTTTTCTTTTCTTTTCTTTCAGATCTAATCCGGTCAAATTAATTCAGTCATTGATTATTCACATTGTGATCTGTGTAACGCCAGGTCTCGTGGCAATAATTGATTTTATCGATTGGTTAGAGGTGGGAGAGAAATAAAAAAAAAAGGGAGTTGACGACAAGGAAAAAGGTAGAGAAAAAGAGAACAGTGTCAGAGTAACACTGTCATTATAGGATATTGACAAAGTATTCATTTCAAATTAAATTACTGTACTGTTTAAATGTAAATAGGCTACTTTCGATTTATAATAACATAATACATTTTATTTTACAAATTTCAAAAATCAATATATTTATTATTTTATTTTTTTCATATAGATTTTATTTATATCGTCACTTCAGTATCTAGTGCAATAAAACATACAAACAACAAACTAAATGTCCAATACATGTGTTTACAATACACTGTACAGGTTAGTATTTTTTAACAATAAATGTATTATTTTATAGAGTTAAATAAAGTTTTAAAAAAACATTGTGTTCTAAAAAAGCTGAAAATAAAAATAAAATACTAATATTCCTATTGCACAGATGTTAATAACAGTATAAGAGTTTGAGAAAGACATTTGTAGAGTTGAACTTTACACCTGCAGCTGCACAAATAAAGTTTTCTGTCGTCGTTAAATCTTCGCTGTAAAGTTTTTATTTTCTGCTGTAAAACCTTTATTTTCTAAACAAACGGATAAAATGTCACACACTGAACCCCAAAGAGCTCACACAGGCTGTAAAGTCGATTTTATTAAATAAAAATAAATTAATAAATACACTTTATATTCGCTGCAAGTAACGCGATTTCAACTGTACTTTTGCTGCTAAATAAAGTTGATTCGGATAAAGTGTAGTGGCATTAAAATGACTATTTTATTAGTTCTAGCAAGCAAAAAATCCCAAACTCCAGGTCTTTTTTTTAAGAATCAGCATCTGAAGATGTGCGTGTGTGTTAGACGCTCACAGGAACACTAAAAAGAGTGTTGTGTTTCACTCTTGCTCAGTGTATATTATTATTCTGCATCACTAAAGAAAACTGACACGTTTTCTACATTTGACCCATATTATTTTATTTTAAAAGACAGATCATGAGTCATGTGCACGCAACGGCACAGAACGGCTACAAGCGACAACAGGTAACCCAATGTTCACGGTGCAGGTGGCGATGGCAGTGAAATGAGTAACTTAAACCACAGTGCTAAAGGAATAGAATATGAAAATAACCAGCAATGCTGAGGAAAAGCATTCATTTATTTTGAACTGGTGTTAACTGAGGTGTGGAAACTTCTGGAGGATTCACACCTGAAGACACACTGCTGCTGAAGTTTGTCCTCTGTGTGTGTGTGTGTGTGTGTGTGTATTTGTGAAGTTGATTTCTGTCACAAAAAGTGCTCAATCAGATGAAAAACTGAACTAATTATGTTTTTAACGGGGTCAACTTTTCTTTTCAAAATAAGAGCTGTGTGTGTATTATTATATATGACAATAAATAACGTGGTGAATTAACTTGTGTTTTGTGATTTGTATGCAGTGTGTACTCTACTGTATGTATATATGAGTGTGTGTGTGTGTGTGTGTGTGTGTGTGTGTGTGTGGTTGCTACTGTACTGTAATCACACACACACACACACACACACACACTGCAATGACTGGTAACATGACATCTGAAACTGATGCATGTTCACTCTACCTGCAGTGTGTGTGTGTGTGTGTGTGTGTGTGTGTGTGTGTGATTAAATAATGCATGGGATATCCAGATTAGATGAAAACCACCCATTTAGACAAAACCTGCAACAACAACAACATCATCAGTCTGTTATCACAACATGACGATTATTATTATATTTACTGGGGGGGGTATAGCCTATTAATATCATTAAAGCTGGATTTTCTTCCTTCCACCTTAAATAATGAGGAAGTTGCTTTTCCTCTTTTAATCCTGCAGATTAAATTCTCCTCCCTGATGGCCGCTGCATAAAACCCGTCATTTACATTCTGTTATTTTTCTGCTGCAAACAGGGAGTCAATACCTCATTCAAAACGGCAGCCCCGCGCCTGCGTCCCATCCATTATCATTTACCAATAAGTGATCACGTTTACGCGCTGATTAAACTGCAGATTTGGGGGGCGTAAAGTGGTATAAAGTACAGGATGAATAATGTTGTGTATTGCTGCTCTTCCATCCTGTTGCTGCTGCTGCAGCTCGGGGATGTCTGCGGGCCTTGGGACCAGCATGCACTGCACGTCCGGGGCTGCAGAAAACACCGCTGCTCCTGCTTATTTTTGTTTTTATTTTCTCCTAATAAAATATGAATTGATGAATCTTGACGAGTCAGTCTTCCTTTGCGGGCTGGGAAACTCATCTGCCCAGGGAGGAGCCATTAATCTCCCTCATTCCCCCTTTTCACTGCACCAGAAAATAAAAAGCCTCTTCTTTTACCTGATTCTGTTTATTTTCCAGCACGTGAATGGTCATTTTAAGGTCACAGCAACGTCCCCTGACCCCTGACCTCCTCGCTATTGGCTGCTTGTAATATCGGTGATGCAGGATTTGATGCGGCCGTACATCCTGTCCCTCAGGATGAAAGCATCAGCTAAATGGTAAA
Organism: Dicentrarchus labrax; assembly: GCF_905237075.1. Classification (NCBI taxonomy): domain Eukaryota; kingdom Metazoa; phylum Chordata; class Actinopteri; family Moronidae; genus Dicentrarchus; species Dicentrarchus labrax. The sequence goes on along the minus strand of NW_026136707.1, from coordinate 1,717,605 downwards.
AATCTAAACACGCTCAATATTGGCTTCAGATTAAAAGCTTATTGTACACCCACCATATAGAAAGTCACTTTGGATGAGAGCTGAGGCTAAATGTCTAAAATGAGAGTATTCCTCAGTATATTTATGGCCTGCATTGGTAATGGGGGGGGGCTCCCACTGTAAGTCCCTCTGAGAGCATCAGCTAAATGGCTGAAATGTAAATGTTCTGGCTGTAATGTTGCTGATCCTGCTGTTGCTCTCGCTGTGAGGAGAGTGACTCTGGATGAGGGGAATATGGAAATGGCCTTACTGTACCAGTGATTCAATATTTATTTGTAGTTTATTGTGCAGATAAATTCATCAGTAAAACGGATAGAATATATTTCTCATTATAACTCCTCATTACGCGTACATGCCCCCCCCCCCTATTAGATTATAAGTGGCTCTCTGTGGATGGATGCAGAGCGCAATGTTGACAAACCCATATACCCTGAACACCCCGCCGGGTGTCGGTTTCCCTCCAGGCCCCGCAGTGTAAAAAGTTGGGGGGGCCTTGCAGCTCGGGTGTCAGCCTTGCTTCTCGGATTTTCCAGCCACAGACGGTGAACTTTCACCCCGACCTCGAGAAGAGACCTTTTATTTTCGCTCTGTAGCCGTTGACCATTTTTACCTCCAGCTACTCGCCATCCATACACGCATCCCTCCGTGCTGGCTGCGCGCAGGGCGGATCGATAGGGCAGCATCTGCTCCGGGAAGCCGGCGGTCCCACACCGCGCACCGCTCCGCTGTTTCCAAACGCCAGAACTGCTCATCTCTGAAAATTAAACTGACAGACAGATATGATTAGTATGCGCTGTGCCTCCCTGCTTCTGTCTGCCTCTGTTTCTCTCTGAGGCCGGCGCGGGCCTAAACATGCAGACCACATGTATATTTATGCTTCTTATATGCACATACAGGCCCCAGTGCACATATACGGACACCATTCTCACGTGAACGCGCGCATATACAAGCACGCACGCACTCAAGCAAAAGTGTACACAAGTACAGGCCTGCGTGCACGCGCAGCCTCTCATGCACAAAACTACCACAAAGTCGCACGCACTCACAAATTAGACACAAATTAAGCACACACACTGCGAGCTGAATTTACACCAAATTAGGTTAACTGGGCTTTGGCGCGCGCACATGCACGCGCACCCAGCAGGCCGGGCCTGCAGTGTGTGTGCTCGGTGCTGCAGCAGCAGGTCGAGGGTCTTCTGGGAAAAAAAAAGAGGGTCGCATTGATCCTGTTGAGGGACTTTCCAGACTGAAGTGTTGGCGGTGTGAGTGAATGGAGCCGCGAGCTGAGTGCTGATTAAGAGCCGGGCTAAACACGAGCGTCACTTGACAGCGTTTATTCCTGAAAGGTTGAACAAGAGGAGTCAGAAAAATGAAAGAAATGCAAAATCCCTCTGGAGTGTTTGCTACCGAAAAGGAAAAAAAAAATACAGGATGTGGCCTGGTGTGAAGATGGCGCACAGCACAGTGTAAATGGATAGATTTTTTTTTTCCTGGAGTCAATAAGTCAGTGAGGCAATTTACATAATTGCATATTCACCCTTAAATCGTTTCTTTAAACTCATCCCAGGTCCTTCTAATCTAGTACTGCACTCATTTTAAAAATGAGAAATAAAAGCAGAAGGTCTTCTATATTTCTGATCATAATAAAAATCACAGTAATAGAAGGAAGCTATATCTCATTCCATCTCCATATCACGGATAATATTTCACGGTGACAACAGCAGCAACAGCATCACTTGTTACATTAAAAAAAAAAGAAAGAAGTAAGCGACATTAGCCGCAGCTTGTGAAACCTCATTGATCAGATCCAATAAACAGCCGAGCGCAGCACAATGACCAGGATGTGCGCACATAATTCATAAGTTGTGCATGCAATCAGCGGAAGAAGGCTTAACCTGTGGGGTTATGAGAAAGGGAGCATCTCCACCTCCACACCTCCCCCCCCGCCCCGTCGCACCCCACCCCCTCCCTCCCTCCTCCCCCCGGAGAGAAAGGGTTAATTGGAGTAGGAATTTCATCGCACATCTGTCAGATTTTTAAGGCCGTGACGCACTGAAAGCAGAGAGTCAATGTGAGCAAGGGGGAGGAGGAGGAGGAGGAGAAGGAGAAAGAGTTGGTGGTGAGATCGATGAAGTGGCAGGCAGAGGGAGGAGGAAAATCTCACGAGATAATGAAAGAAAAAGAGGAGAGCTGCTAGTGTAGAGCAAGAAAAAAAACGAGGCTAGACCCGGAGATTTTTTTGGAGTGGAAAACAAAGACCGAGAAACGGGAACGGAAGAGAGCGAGAGAGGTTCTGCCTGTAACCGCAGATGGTTTTTTTGCTCTCTGGTTTTTGGTGAATGTAGCACCCCGGGGCGCAGCGGACCAATTGTGTGAATCTGCAGGGCTGCTCGGCGACACAATCGGAGACATGCACAGGACGGACAACAGCCGCGGACGCGCTCTGAGAAGTGGATCATAAAGGTAGGGATTTTGGAGCTCCCTTAAACATACACATGTCCATGTTCTTGTTTCCGAATCGCCATCACGTCTGGTAGTTAGTTATAACGCATCGTCCAACATCCATTACATGGGGTTGTAAATATGCAAACGCACCGGTAATGTCCAGCGCTTCGCATGCGCGCTACTTCTCTATTCACAACTTTGCATAAGAAGAAGGAAAAAAAAAAAAAAAATCCCAGATTCCAAAATGAGGTTTGGTTGAAGTGATTAAAACACCGATATCGCTGTTTTTGTGGCGTGTTCCGCGCGATGTGGGAGGTAAAAATGACTCAAATGCTATGTATGTGTATGCATTATTGTTATTGTCTGAGATGTACGAGTGTGATTTAATGTTTAAGGCTGAAGAGACGAACGTTATTCGGCTGTTTTTGCTTCTCTGTAACGATGAAAGTTTAAATAGAGCGCAGTAACAGCGCCTGTCTTGTCTCACGCAGGCACAAAAGCGAGGCTTCTGCCGAAGAACACAGCTGAGCACCAAAGAGACAAGAGAGCAGAGTGCTGATGCACAAGTGAGAATAAAATCACAGTTAAAGCTCCTGATGCTGTTGCAAACTCGTTTTCTTGGAGTTTGAGGGAGTTTGAAGACAGTACTTAACGTTATCAGATAATTAATTAGACACCCCATAAGCCCGGAAATCAATTAATTCACAAATCAATAAATCCATAGTCTGGTGTAACAAGAGACCCTCCAGACTGTTAGCCCGGCTGTTGAACAACAATAACAAGAGAAGAGCAACAACACACAGGGGCAAGAAATACAATTTTATTTGTTGAAATTGAAGATGGATGGGGGTCTAGGGGAGATGTCCCTCCACAGCCACTCAGATCTGGCTCACAGCCAGGACGGCAGGGCCATGCTGCACTCCCGGGACCTTTCAGCTGCTTTCCCCAGGCCTTCCCTCGGGGGTCCCTCCATGTCTCTGGAGCCCGAGCCCCGTCCACCGGGCTTCGACCACTCCATGTCGGCACTGGGCTACAGCGGCGACTCCCCGTCCAGCTCTGGCAGCACCTACACCACCCTGACCCCACTGCAGCCCTTTGATGACAAGTTCCACCACCACCACCATCACCACCCCTGCCTCCCTGTCAGCAATGTCATCGGCAGCTTCACCCTCATGCGTGAGGACCGAGCACACCTCAGCACCAACTTCTACAACCCCTACGGCAAGGACCTGGCCATGACCCAAAGCCTGTCGCCCCCCTCCGCGGGTTCAGGCCTGGGCTCCTCCATGCACGGCTATGGCAGCTTGGGCAACAGCCCGAATGGCAATGGTGGCCAGATGCTCCACGGTGGCTACGACGTCCACGGGGGGAGCCTCTTCTGCCGGACATCAGATTTTGGCCGTGAGATGTCACCACCAGGCCTAGGAGGAGGCGATGTGTCAGTGTCAGTGGGGCATCAGCTGAACAAAATGGAGGCTCACCAGCACGCCCCCAGCCACCACCCTCACCTCTACAGCCAGCACTACCAGCCCCACCATCACCCAAGCCAGCAGGCCTCCAAGATGGGCGAGCACCTGCACTCCTCATCGTCTGCCTCATCCTCGCCCGGCGAGGGCATGCTGCCGGGCGGTGGAGGCGGCGCCGGGGAGGAGATCAACACCAGGGATGTGGCCCAGAGGATCATCACAGAGCTGAAGAGGTACAGCATCCCTCAGGCCATCTTCGCCGAGAGGGTTCTGTGTAGGTCACAGGGCACACTGTCTGACCTCCTGAGGAACCCCAAGCCCTGGGGCAAGCTCAAGTCCGGCCGCGAGACCTTTAAGAGGATGTCCCGCTGGCTCCAGGAACCCGAGTTTCAAAGAATGGCCTCGCTCCGGCTGGAGGGTAAGATCTAGCTTTGCTCTCTATCTGCCTCACACATACACACTCACGCTCATACAGAAACCACAACAACAAACAGACACACTCTTTCCCCTTGTTTTCCCCAAACACCATCCTTCTCCATGTCTTCCAAAAAAATCTCCTCTCCAGCAATCAGTATGCAGCTCAGGTTGAGACATGAGGAAAAGCAAAAGCATCATACTGATGTTTCCCTTCTTCACACCACTGTGAATGTACCACTGGTTAGTCTATTGTCTCAACAGCCTGGATAATAAGAACTTAGCAGCACATTGAGGACAGTTTGGGCAAGAATGGGCCATATGTGCCGTTCCTTTGTTTACTTTGCTCCCAAACAGCTCCTATTGATTTGTACAGTAGCTACAATAAAAAAGCCACAGACATTTGCCCTCCTCTTAAATGAACCATGAAGATCAGCGTGAGCAGCGGTTGGCAATTTAATCGCTTTTGAGCCCACAAAATAATTTGTGCAGATATGCCATTCTGGAGCGATTGATTAATTCGAGCAGTGATTTATATCTGCTCAGCGTGCGGCTGAAGTTGAGTTGGCAAGGTAGCTGATGCAAATTCGACTTGAGCTTTTGCCAGACGTCTTTTATCAACGTCGTCACCGAGGCAATTACCGCGAGGCTAAATACAAATGTTGTTCTGCTCGGAGGCAGCACCTTGCAGGTTTGTGAGATTCTTCATATCTGGAGAACAAGAGGTTATTGCCTAACTGGAGGCGCATGTAATGCTTAGTGCTGGATCGATTAGTCGACCGACAGAAAATTAATTGACATCTATTTTATAATGAATTAATAAAATTCACATATGAGGCAAAAATGCTGGTTCCAGCAATTTGCTGCCCTTTTCTGTATTTCTGTAAATTCAATGCATTTTTGCTTTTTGGACTGTTGGTCAGAAAATAAGCAATTTGTAATAAGCAAGATGTCACTCTGGGTTCACAGAATGTATGATTTTTTTTTCATTTTTCACTATTTTCTGACATTTTATAAACTTTACTTACATGATTATTTGTAAAAAAAAATAATAATAATACAGAAATGAATCGATGGCCAAAAAATCATTTGTTGCAGGCCTACTAGTATTCATACAGATTTCATAGGGTAAAGATTTTTTTTGAAAGGCACATTGTAATCTGCTGCTTGACATTTAATATTCTTTGGGGATGTGGATTGAAGACACGACAGCACGCTGTACAGTGCCGTGTTACAGTGTTGTCCCTCCACAGGGACCAAGGGCCCATCTGATACACGGAGCACAGAAAGAGATCCAAGTGAACACAGTAACATGAGACGAGCATAGACGAGTGTGTGTGTGTGTGTATCTGCAAGTGGTCTGCTCACTGCGGGGGTCTGTGAGCAGTACGTGTGTGTGAGCCTGCCCAGTTGATCACTGCTTTTCGCTCTCTGTCAGCAGCTCAACTGATTAAGCCCAACAACACAATAGGGTTCATAGGTAATGATTGTGCACTCTTGCAATCCCTTCACAATTATTGATCTTTGATTGTTCGGCTCTGAGAGCACATGTGTACATCCTCCATTCAGCAAAACGTTACAGCAATCACACCAAAACCTCTTATCTAAAGATGAGTTATCTGTGGGTTGGTTCTGTAATTTGACAGAAACGTTGTGTGATGAATCCAATCTTGCCACGTGTGAGTGCTTTGTATGCAAAACGCCTCTTCCTGTCACACAAAAACCTAATTCTCCTCATGATAAAACAGCCCTTTGTTCTTTTGAGCAGATTTCTAATCATCAATCATTCTTTCTTTATTTCCAGCATCCTTGTGCCTTCATCTTTACAAACACAAACATTATTTTAACGAGTCAGTCCTCCAAGTCTGAGCAGCCGATCAATCAGACTCATAAAAAATTAAAGTCCCTACACAGAGCAGTGTGCTAATGTTTGACAATGCTGCTCTCTCTTTGCTCCCACACACTCTGAAATTGCATATTTAGTTCTTGGCAAAGCCACAATTTGGACAGCTCGGCACTTTTCTACATAACCTACTTTCCGAAGGGGGTTGTTGTTTTTTTCCCCCCCTGGCCAACCCCCTTTTGTTTAATTACAAGCCTCTATTGATTTCCATGGGAAAGAGCAGCACGCCTTGCCCACACACACCTCGGCCGCATCGGCGAATCGAGACTGGAATTAGAATGCGCGGTGCCCTGTGCTCCCCAGTCTGAAGATAGCTCAAGTGCTCTCTGCTTCACGCCTCAAGTTTTAAGATGATCCTCCTTAATGCAGCACTCGCTTAAATACATAGAAGGCCCTTGAGTGTCAGCCAGCAGCACCGTGTTATTTCCATAACTGTGTCTTTTATATATGAAGGGTTGCAGAGCTCTCTGCGAGTCCTGATGCTCAGTAATTATGGAATGAAGTCGCTGCCATTTTGTCTTTTCAAATAATTGTCTGTTCTGCAGAGACATTTTGCTAAACACGGAGGAGGTGATCCCTCGGATTTATCCGCAGTATCTTGGCTTTTTCTTGTGAGTGTGTGTGTGTGTGTGTGTGTGTGTGTGTGTTTATACTCTATGGATTACTGCGCTGTATATGAGATGCATCTCTAGCCCAACCTCAGGCTGTGGAGGAGGCAATCAGGATTTAGTCAGAGAAGAAGGCAGGATAAAGACCACACAGCCATGCTCCGACACTTAAAGTCGAGGAGGGTGGGGGGGGGATCAGAGACTATAACTTTAAAGATGATGGCCGAAGCCCTTGACTAAAGGTCTAAATGAATAAGAAAGGTCAATGCGGTTTACGTGTCGGCTCCGGTGCCTGCACCACCCCCACAGTAATGAAAGCCACAAAGCCTCGTCCACCTCTCGCTGCGTACAGTTCGCATTCTACCAGCGAGGCTCAAAGGTCAAAGCCGATTCCATTTGCATATCAGGAATTGTAAACAGGCCGACGTGGCCTTAGCTGCGCATCACCTAACAAACAGGATTGTTGTTTTTTTTGTTTTGTTTAGTTTTTTTTTTTTTTATCTGGCTCTTGCAGCTCCCCCCACTCCGGCGCTGAAGGGGTTAACCAGCCTCTGTGGGTCGAGGAGTCTGAGCTGCACAGATTTAATCAATAATTTCTATCAGCCCCTGGCCCAAGAAATCAGCAGGGGGTGGGCTGGAGGGGCTGGGGGGTGGGAGGGGTTGGGGTGGGGGGGTGTGTTCTGGCTGGGAGGGGGGGTGTAGGTTGAGACGCCGGGGGGTAGGGAAAGGGCTTTCGATCACGTTTCAGCAACACGAGACAGGGGCATACATCATGATTAGGGGCTGTTCCCACGATCATAAGAAGCCTATAGGGGAATATTTATGTCTGCAGGAGTAGCCCCAGCGCCGGGGATTTATAGCATGGTAATTGTGAGCCTTTTACACATGATTACAGCATAAGGAAGCATTTACTTAATGGTCGGCGTTATGATCGTCAGGAAGGGAGAGAGCCGAGGATGGGATGGAGGCGAGGAGGAGGAGGAGAGCGGCAGGACACCCTGACTCCTCCAACAAGCCATAAATCCACGCTACAAGCAAGCTAGCCAGCACTATCATGTCATTCCTTTCATTACTACATGAGCTGAGAGTGCACCACTGTATATACCCTCTATAGCTGCAGCCCACCCCCCAACCCCCAGCCCAGAAATATTGATGGCGGGGATGGTGTAACGCCCGTGAAAAATGTAGTGTTTTGAAAAAAAAAAAATTTCACTTGTAGTGATATTGACATGCCGCTGACATGTCGGCCTGTTCAGATTTTAATGAGACGTGGTTCGATAACTCTCAGAAATGCAAACGAGCTCTGGATGCCTAAAAGCTAACAGGCACCTGTAATCTCAAGTTGACAAGAGTGCATCCCAGAGTCAAAACATTTCCTTCTGATAATGATTTTAGAGGAGAACGTGCACGGGGAAATCACAGCGAGATTTATTCATGTCCACTTGAGTACTTAAGTTTCACAAACTCAGCTGGATGTCAGAGCAATCAAAGTCTGACTGTGCCGTGCGTCACACACACACACACACACACACACACGGCTCCCCACCCAGCTCTGATGCTGCCGTTGTGATGGCACTCGGGTGGAAAAGACGGCAGTAAGGTCACACTTATTTCTCAAGCGCTCTGCTAATGAGAGAAATTTGCCGCTGTGAGTTTGAGGAGGGAAGAGCCGGTCATACAGTAAACATCAGCAGCAGCCCTCGCTGTGTGAGATGTTTCTCAATGGGAAGATGTAAGCAGATCAATTGAACTTGTCAGAGCTGTTTTGAAAGCAAAAGGCAGCATCTGGGGTTTATATAATGTATGTTTGAGGCATGTGTGTGGTTGATTGTGTCTTAGGGTTTAAAATATGGGATTTCAAGGTTATTGCGTGCTGATATCTCCATCTAATGGAGATGAAGTCATTTTTGTCAATAATAGAGTTCCATAAACCTTGTTTTTTTTTTTAAAGAAACAAGTAAAGAAATCAGCCAGTGCAGCAAGAATATTTCAACCAGTTTCCACTAGAAATCAGCTTGTTTCAATATATTTTTCTATTTCCAGTTCTGTGTTTTGTTTTTAAAATACAGACATTCATTTCTGGAAAATTCTTGGAACATTTGAGTAGAAAACAGGTTGAAATAATCTTGTTCTGGCCAATTCGTTCACATTTTTTAAGAAAATAAGACATCTGAGACTCTTTTTCTACACAAAAATGACTTATTCACGTATATATTGTCCAGTGATTCAGTGTTACCCCTACACTGTACACCTCTGAGGGTGAAAGCTTCTGAAACAGCATTATAAGCCCTAATTTAACTCGAAATACGAAATAAAATAATAGTTTTATTTTGCAAACATTAGAGCACAATTATATTAATGAGCAAAAAACGAAAAGAAATACACTTTTTGTTTCCAGCTTCCAGATCTCCTCAGGCCAGTATTCAGTAAAAGTCCAGCATCTGCACCAATTTACTAGTCCTCCCTTAGTGTGTGTGTGTGTGTGTGTGTGTGTGTGTGTGTGTGTGTGTGTGTTGGTGTGCAAGCCTTGTTGTGTTGTGTGCACATGCACCAATGCTTACACTTAGAAACACATTTGATACCATCAGCAAAACAGTCGCTCAACCACACAGTGCTGATTGAAAACTCTTAAAAGTGTGCATTTAGGTAATTGCACGACTCCCCCAAATATGTTTTAGTCCACTTAAGGCTTCTAAACACCCTGGGCAATGCCGACTCTGCTTGTTTCACTCACCCCTGACGTAACCCGCCTTTAATAGAAAATAAATTAGTTCCCCCTAAAGTGATTATTACTCACTCACTGCCGCCACATGTAAATGACTTTTATGAGAAACTAATGATGTTGAAGTGTCCACTAAGGGAAAGGGAAGAGAGGAAGTGGAAGGAGATGGACAGAGAAAAGAGAGAGAGAGGAGGGAGGAAAGGGATGGGAAGTTGGCTCGGTACACAAAGGCAGAGGTTGGTGTTGTGTTTCCTGTAAATACAGAATTACAGCGTGTTAGAGGGGAAAGGTTCAGCGATGGATATGCAGAGGAACATGCAGCCTGAATTCAAAATGCTCGTCTGATTCTCAAAATGGATCTGAGCTCAGCCCACACACATCAGGCTATTTTTCCTCTTCACTGAACAAAAGGGGCTTTTTTTATTTTTTCACAGGGTAATTTTTTTTAAATTTCAGACTTTTCGTGAGGGAATATTGATTATATAATTGGGCTGGCTGCCGCAGTTACAGTGGTGTTTAACCCAGACCCTGAGTTTCTATTTTGTGGTTGGTGTAAGCAAGACTGACATTAAAAAAACAGAATACCAGAAGACTTCATCACCTCTCTCCCCGCTTAAAAAGTTTGAATATGGACAACTTTGACACTAAGCTAATTTAGCAAGAAATAATGACTGTTTTTATCCTCTGTGGACCGCAGTATGAAAAACAGATACAGTACATTATCTAGGCAGAGTCTGACTAAAAAGTGGCACCTCAAGCCATCAGTTTATTTTAGATGGATTTACAGGAGGTTAAAAAAATAAATTGCATAGTTTGGAGTAGTTAATGCTAATCTGTAAGTAAATAATTTAATGTTTCTGCAGTTTGTCTCTTGCGTTGGCCTCACTGTTATGTTTTCCCTTGTCCCTCTGAATGTAGATTGCAGTTTAAAGTGTAGAACAGACATGGACAAGTAAAAGCCTGTATCCATTAGTACTCCAATAAATTTAAGTACCATCTAGTGACAAATAAATTACTGAAATGACATCGTAGCGAGAGAAAAAGAAGGTGAAAGATTTTGGCTGAAAATGATTACTATTGGGTTCACTGGTCCTTTTGCAAAATGAGGACTTTACTGTCCATCTGTATGTGTGTGTGTGTGTGTGTGTGTGTGTGTGTTTGAATGTGATTATTTCTTTGGAAGACAGCCATTGTCATTGGACGACCACACCAGATTTTGCACTTTGTCTTTAGGCCATGTAAAAATATACTCTGCTTTCCAAAATGGTAGGAGCATAATGAAAACCACAAAGGATGGATGTACTGATCTGTTTTATCCCGGCAGCCTACAGCAGCTCACTAACAACACGATGTGATAGGTTGAACATCTTGATTCCTTTACTGCACAATGAAACAAGTTGCTGATTCATCTCTTTTAACTAATCAAAGTTGCTTAGCTAATCTGTTTTCTTTCAGCAAATCCACTTTCCCTCAGCTTAATCCATTTGTCCTAGTTAGCTAGCCAGTCTGTTAGCTAACCTGTTTCCCCTTTCCTTTTTTAATTTATCTTTTATCCATCTGCCCGCAGCCTGCAAGCGAAAGGAGCAGGAACAGAGCAAGCTGGAGCGCAACCAGGGCCCGAAGCGCACCAGGCTGGTGTTCACGGACCTGCAGCGGCGCACGCTCCTGGCCATCTTCAGGGAGAACCACCGTCCGACCAAAGAGCTGCAGGTCACCATCTCCCAGCAGCTGGGGCTGGAGCTCTCCACTGTCAGCAACTTCTTCATGAACGCCCGCCGACGCAACATCAACAAGTGGGCAGACGAGGGCCGTCCCTCCTCCACGGGTTCCTCGGGCTCCAGCGTCTCCTCCTCCGCAGTGTCCTGCAGCACGGCATGATGATGGACCGCCGAGGAGGTGCGGTGGGGAGGGCGCCGAGGGAGCAAGGGGGCACATAGACTGGTCTAGGCAGAGATCAGCCGTAATAAATGTCCTCCTCGTTATCAGAAGGAGCGACGGAGCCAGCTATTATAGATGATTTTATGAAGATGAAGCATTTTTCCCAAACCAAAGTCGATCGCCCCCTTGAAATAGAAGGGGGCGATACCCAGAGTGATATGATCGCAGGACGTGAGGTCCTGCTTGTATAGTCAAGGGTGCAAAGATGATTTGACTCAAAGAAGAGTCACACCCTTACATAGACACCATCTCATTGCATTATTTTGATTATCTAGATTAGAGATAATGAGGGTATTACAAATCAGGAGAAAGCATATTTTGATGTACCTTCAAATCTATAGTCATCTCTCCAAACGTGAAGAATCAAGAGGTGCCGTTTGCTCACATCTGGAGAGCTCCATTGTGTAACTTCTTAATCAAAAGTGTTGTCCATCATCCAAAGACGTTAATCCTCCCCAAATGTTCTTATGGTCCTTTTTTTCCTCAAGAATCAAGGTGAAAGAGGAAGGAAAGGCTTTTTTTTTAACGTCCCATTTTTTCTGAAGAACCTAATTCCCCTTTCTTAGCATGTGTTGCCATGGTGATGGTTCCCAGGACTGTATGGCGTTGTTCCAAGTTCGGAGCCTGGGATTATCAGGAGGGTTCTGTAGCGTCCGTGACTCCCAGCTGTCAATCATATACCATCAACAGGAGCCTTTCCTGTATTTTGTGAAGATGGTCCCGCCTTGAATGAATCAGAGTTTTCAAGGGGGAACCGCAGTGCATCTCGCCGTACGCCAGGACAGAATCAATAAACGCAAGTAGGACGCAGAAACAGACTTGTTGGTGCAACTGTCTAGCTTTAAGACTCTCACTGAGCTTCCAAACGAAAGCTCCACAGCCATTTTTTGACTCAAAATCAAGCCAAAAAAAAAAAAAAAAATGAAAAAATGAAAACCAACCTTTGAACACAAAGGCTCCACGGGGAAGAGATACGCCTGACACAATGTATAGTGACATTGTAGTATTTTTTTCCACTCATTTCCAAACAACTGTACACACCTCTGCTCCATTACGAAATCTTTTTTTTACAGATGTCTAGAAAATGGAGGAATGTGATTCTTTCAGCCCTTTTTGTACAGATTTCAAGCACATCGCTCTATTTATAGAAACACGTTGGAAGTGCGGGGCAGTTTGTTTCAGCCCTGCTGACGTACAAGGTCATTTTTTTGGTCCACAAAGGAAAGGCTTTAACATGCCTCCTTATAGCCAATAGTTAAATCAAACCAAGAACGTTTCAAATGCAATTGCTGATCTGATCAATGTATTTATTACTGCATTTGTGTATTTATTGTTTTCCCTTTTTCTTTTCTCTCTCTATTTATTTGGTTATTTATTTATTCTATCTATATACTGTAAGTATTTATTTAACAATGCTCTGTATGTCTGTGTGAAACTGAAGACTTTTTCTGATGGGCACTTTTAGCTGTAGAATCCCATCGTAATACCAAAGATAAACATTGCCTCCCTGAATGTACGGCCTGAATCCCTAAACCCTGTACCCAGTACCCAATCCCAACCCGATCCAGCCCAACCCACCCAGTGATGTTACGTATCTCTCTCTATCTTTAAGGCCTGGCCTTTGTTTTTTTTGTTTTTTTTGTAGAATAATGGGGATTTCTTTACTCTTGCAAATGTCTCTGCGGTCAGCTCTTAACGCCAAGGCCAAAGCTTGTTTGAATGTTGTGATAATATTTATAATTAATAATACTATGAATAATAACAATAATAATAATAACGATTATGATGTGGCATCCCATAGGTTCACAGGTTGCTTGTAAAGTTGTGTTCAGACCAATGCCATCTGGCCGAGTGTGTAAAGTATCTGGGGACCCACTTAAAGCGCCGTCTGAAGGCCCCATTGAGTGCGAGTCCTTCAGGGTCACATGCAAACATGCGTACTGTGTGTCTGCCTGGGGAAATGCATGGTTGTGACCACCCCCATCTCCCTCACCTGCCCCCCCTCCCCAGTACAGTGCAGACAGTCCTGTCTATGTCCAACTCAGTGTGATCTCACCGTCCTCCACATGCCAAGCCCTTCTGACAGTTGTCTCAGTTCCAAGAGGATTAGGGTTCGTTCTTGACCTTCGGGGTTGTTAAGGTGTGTTCCTCACCTTCTGGGGATCTAATTTCATGTGCCCGAGGTTCTGAAGGTCTTAGGGAGTTTGTTCTTGGCCTTTTAGGGTCTTAGGGTTTGTCCCTGGCCTTCTGGGGTTCTTCTGGTTTGTTCCTCATCTTCTAGGGATCTCTGATTGATGGTTGTGAGGCCTGGAGGCTTTGTCCCTGGATTTTAAGGGTCTTAGAGTTTGTTCCTGATTGTGGGGGAATCTTTTGATTTTGTTGCAAGGCTTCCGAGGCTCATAAGAGTGTTGGGGTTCATTCCTGATCATCTAAGGTTCTTGGAGTTTGTTCCAGGTTCTCTAGTCAGCAACAAGCACAGACAAAAGTGGTTTGATTTGCTAGTGTTTTGCATTGTGGATGCCTAAATCAGGAGAAAATCACCCAAGATCTGACTCTCTGACCCCTGTGTTAATGCTGCCAAAGAGTGGCGTGGTTAGCTTGGCCTTTATCCACCCTCTCTCTCTCTCTCTCTTTCTCTCTATGTCTCTTTTCCTCGCTCTTTCTCTGTCTTTAACGTTGGAAGGGGCGGATTGCCGGGGCCCCCTTCACAGCGTGCACTTGAAAGACGGGCGGTCATGAAAGAGGCCATCGACTTTTTCACAGACTTCAAAGGCGAGGCTTTTTTCATCCCGTCTCCTCTCTGGGTATCTGGTCTGGGGTCCGCTCTTGGCCAGACCTGTGGGCTTTAGGGGGCATTCAAAGGGGGCGGGGGGAGATCAGAGAGGAGGCTGAATCATCCAGAATGAGGATGGTGGTAGTGGTGTGTGTGTAGGAAAGGTGGGAGGGAGGTTGTTTGAGGAATAGGAGGTGTTGGAGTAGTGGGGCATGGAGCTGAATTAAACTTTAATGAGCAACAATTGTAAGTACGCTGAGAGCAAAGGGGGGTGATGGTGGGGGTGTGAGGTTGAGTCTGTACGGGGGGGAAATAAAAAATAAAAGAGCTTGGAGGCTCCTGTGCTGACCCCTGCTCGCTACTGTCATTATATCAAAGCTGAGGTGACACCTTTCAGGTTTCTCTTTGTCTCTCTGACTGGGAGCCTAAAATGGAGACGGAGCTTTTTGTATTGAGCCACCTTCTGCTCCTGTCAAGCGGGGAAGCTCTTCCCTTTCTGTACAGAGAGGAGATGGGAGGGAGGGAGGAGTGAATCCAGTTGGCTGCTGCAGGTGATCCACATTGCCATCTTAGCCTGCGGCACCCCCTAGTGGCTTTTCCAGAAACTTGACCCTGAAACAAGTCTGGCAGCCAAGGCCGTTGTAGAGCAATTCTGAGGGGAGTGGAAATTATGAAATAGCAGAACTGAAAGCGAATATATACTTTCAGAGTGGAAAAAAAAAAAAAAAAAAAAAAAGACCACAAAAAACTGATTTTTTGATAATGTTTAAACCAAAAAACAACCAAAGATTGATGGGTAACTGCTGAATCATTATGTATCTTGGGTAGTTTTAGCAGTTCCCTATCAGAGCTACCGTAGCACTCAGAGGATTCAAAAAAGCACCAGTGGGATTCCGCGTGCTGATTATTTATGTTGCATAAAACAGTATTATGTTGAGCTGGAACTGAGAAACTGACATGAGGCAGTGTCTTCAGATGGAAGTCTTTTGACTCTGTAAACCCAGTGTCCCCCTGTCTGTCCCTGCCCTCTCCCCTGTGTGTACATGAAGACTTTACCCATCTACCTCAACTGTGTGAGATGTTGTGTGGCAAAGATATTCCTTAACCAAAGAATCCATCCTGTCAGGGTGTCTGTCTATCTATCTATCTATCTATCTTGTCTGTCCATCCGTCTCTTCTTCATGCCTTTTACTCCAAACCAAATGTGCTGGAATCAATCCGTAACAGGAGCCAAACGAGGCCTCCATCCAGCCAAAGCTTAAATCCAGTATGCTAGAGTGTCCCATTGATCCATGTTCTGTATATAAATAAAATCATTCTCAAGACCAAAAAAAGAAGGAGGTGACAATCCAAGCAAGGAGGATCTTGCTGTAATCAACGTTGCCTATTCCTTGTTTTCCGAAATCTAGAATCATGTGACTTGCTGTAACAGAAAAGCCCAAGAATCAAGCACTCATCCCAAAATAAAAAAGGTCGGAGGAGACAGAAGCTATTTTTCCACATTTGTAAGCCACCCCTCCCACCCCCGTTTTTTCCAAAATGTTTAGTGTAGTTGAAATACTGTTCGATCCCACTGTTGTAAGTAGGAATTAATGAAATCCATACAAAAAGCTTTAAACGAGGAAGAGCTGAGGGAAATATTATATTTGACTGAGTCTGAGTTTCCTCAGCTTGGACTCGACCCACCATGCTTTATCGTGCCATTCTTGTCCATGTGTTAGACTTACTAATGAATGTGGCTAACCAACCAAAGGCTTTAAAAAAAAAAAGATACACAACACTTTAAACGTCAATCATGGTGGGACATTTTGTATCAACAACTAAAGAAAATCCCTTTGAATACCTCATGTGAAAATTGTTTGTTGTGATGTTGCACTAAAAAAATAAAAATGACTCATTTGTAACCCAACACTGTACTCTGTGGACTTTGTTCTGACCTTGTTGGAGGTGTTAGCCAAGAAGTTGCTCTGGGTTTTTAAAGGCCAACACTGTCACCAGGATTGTTTGAAAATGCTGTTAATACATCGCTTAAACTCTACTCTTAAATTAGATTATATTCATTCAATAAGAATGCAAGACATCACCTTCATGAACTCTGGTATTCCCCCAAAGTTGCATGACAGATACACAGTATACATTTAGTATCTGGTGCCAGATATGGCTATATTTAACGCCAGACTACACGTTTTTATTTTTATATTTTATTCAACACAAAGCAAAAATATTCCCAATCGTGTTCGAGATTGTTCTCCAAATTCAGCCACACATATTTGATATTTTTGGAAGGTTTCAGATGTCCACTACAATTTAAAATGAAGTTTTGTGGGTTTAAACAAAGCTTTGAGTTTCTGATGATGGACCAATGGTGGACTTCATTCTCTGTTGCTTTCATTCTTTGGCCGGCAGTTTTCACAGAAATAGTTCAAAATACGCTTATTTGCTTTCTTCCTGAGAAAGTCTGTACGTAAATATGAAGTTACAGCCAACAGCCAGTTAGCTTAGCTTAACGTAAAGACTGGAAACAGAGTAACACATAACCTGGCTACGTACAAATCTCTCTATTGAAGAATACATCTATCTTCAATTTGATCTTTTCCTGTAGCCTACGATATGCTATGTGCTCGGTTCTTCTATATAGAAAAGAAGAACATTTTGGTTTGCTGGTTAAAAGATAAAAGCAACATTAGTCACATCTTAAATTAGGTAGATAACAATTAACGTAGATTAGTTAGCTAGTTAGCTAGAATTTTGCCAATTTAGGATATGACTATGTCGCTTTATCTTAACTATCTTCAAAATTTGCAAGCCCAGCATATTTACAGTACAGGAAAGGAGGAAGTTGAAAGTGGTTCCAAAAGGGGCGGGACTTAGGAAGGGTCAATTGACATTTTCGTAACTCAATGCTTGAAAAGAAGGTCAGTCGAAAAAAAAAAAAATAACAAATGGCTTTTCTTCTTAGCCAAGACAATGTAACTGGCCTGCAGGCAGCTACTATAGCATATCACATCAGCATGTGCACAGGACGGAGATATTTACCAGAGACAGTAGGGTATTGATTTTGGCGTTCCTTGTGTCGTAACATGTAAAGGCTAAATTGACCAACAAGCCAATTTCCCATAGAGTCAATGCAATCCTTTCAGACAGTTTTAATGGCAGATTTAACAGACTGACAAACCTGAAACTGGCGGTGTAAAATCAGATATTCACCTTCATCACATCTGCGGTACAGAACACAGACCTGATATTTACTGAAAGGCAGACATTGGGCGGATCGATAAACTGATATATCGATCCAGACTTGGCATGTCTCACTGTGACTGAGCCTCAGCAAGGAGTACATCTGTCTCTTTATTACAGATTCAAACACACACATCCATATATACACAAACAAGCACACTGTCTTACAAAACAAGTTCAGTGTCATACTGTAGTATTTAAAAAATGCCATTTTTGGCTTTCGTTGTAAAAAGGAATCAAAAACAAAACAGATCTTAAAAAGAGAAAATCTTATATGTTGTAATCAAAGTGAGATTTAACTGTAAAAATATTCTAAGAAAAAGAGAGAAGGGAACTTAGTTTAACAACAGATTCATTTCAGTTCCCGCTGCAGCTACATGATGGGGTAGCAGCCGTACAGAGCGATGCCGCACTGGTCGTTCTTGTTGCGTGACATCCGGATGTAGCCCTGGTCTCCAAAGGTTTTCCCCCAGCTGAGGAGAAAAACACAAGAATATAATTAACGGGATATACCAAGGTTTTTGTTACGTGATGAGAAAGTCATCCACGTGCCTGAAGTCGATCAATCTTTAGCGTCTCGTGCTAATAGTTTAACATGAACTATTTTCAGTGTTCAAAAGTGTTCTATATTAAGGGTAGCTGGTGGGCGATGGAAGATGTGCAGTGGATGAACGTGTGGTTACTCAGTTACTCTACAGGTGAACACTGGCAACATTTGGTTTATGTCTTACTTTATGTGATCTGTCTATCCCTCAGTACAATGTGTGTTAAAGGGGACTGGGCAGAGGTGTAGTTGATCGATACAGATGACACAGTTATCATGAATATCATTGTCTCTATAATTAATAATTGGTCTCAAGGGAAATAAAAGTCACACTCGTTCGAAATCTCAAAATGCTTTTGATATGTTTATAAAATTATAAAATGCCTAAAAAAGCCAGAAATGTTAAGGCCCCAAGTCTTCTCCAGTGAGCTTTAGCTCTAACTTGTATTTACATATATGGTTGACCCCATCCGCCATCTCACTGCTGTCCTCAATAATTAGATTGATATAAAAAAACAGGTGATAAAAAATCATTGGTAAGATTAAGTCATTTAGAAATGGCATTATTTAAATGAAAGGTAACAGTACTGAAAAGTGTCTGCTGGCAGGAGATAAGACAGAACACTGCTTTTAAAAAAATATTATTATATGAAATATGGAGCAACAGAGTCAATGATGTTTATACATCTAAAACAAACCTTTGTAGAACAAAATGATTGAGCAATACACTGTGTGGTGAGACCCATATAAAGAGGATTAATACAAGCTAAACAGGCCTGACGAGGTCAGCGGTAAATGATTGGGAAATTGTGATGTTTGTCATGCAATAAGTGATGAGAAATGAAACTCCTTCTTACACACAAATGATTTTGTGACTTAGTCCAACCTTGAGTCTTAAAGTCTATTAAACCGCTACACTCATGTCAGCAAAACACCCAAACCCTGAACAGAACAGCTGTGAGACTTCTCATTTCTCTTTTCTGTACCACCTCCTCTTCTCTCTTCTCCGTCCTCCTGCCTGTGACCCGGAAATCGATCTCAGCGCGCCATCTGGAAGAACATCTCAATTCCTAAACTGCATCTTGAGGAGGGAGGAGGCTTGCCGGAGGAATCATGCGTGAGGATGCGCAGCTGTATGCTTTGGATACAGAAGTTGCGGCTGTGCAACGTGTCATATCTAATTGCCTTTGCTGTAAAATCCTGGCTCTGAAACGAGAATGGGCCTCAGACGAAAGGACAGGAGGCACGAAAGAAATTGAGGATGTTCCAAATTGAGAAACGAGAGGAGGGGCGGGTCTTTGCTTGTTGATACACAGTCAACCTTCCTGTAGAGCTCTAACTTCCCTGTTTCACTTCCCCTGTGTCCTATAAGCCAATAAGCACCACATAGGGGACCAGATTGGAGCTACACATGAGAACAATATGTACATCGTGTATGGACTATTAGTGGAGGTCTCACCTGTTCTTTACCAGCCAGTAGTCTTGTCCATCCAGGGTGCCGTAGCCCACAGCTAACACCCCATGGTTCACCTTCTGGGAGCAGTTTGGGTCATTGTACACTCCTGAAAAGAGTCAAAATCCATCTCATTATATTCATTTTATTTGTTATTTTTAGAAACATTTATGCCAGGAATGTATTTATTTCTATTTAATGTATTTTTTTTTTAAACCAATTTTATACAAATTAGTTTGCAGAAAAAAGTTGGATCATCATTAGTGCATATACAAATAAAGCCAGTAAAACACTATACTAGCAAGTGAGGGATTCAGTGTTTAGTTCAAGAAAACTAAACAGTGTGCTCTTTTGCACCTTGACCTACAATTAACAGTGAGTACACACATGCATCTCTGCAGCAAGGTGTTAAACCACAAGAAGTGATCACAAGCCAGATTTTCTGGGGGTGTTAACTTGAGCTTTTCATATGAATATATGTTTAAAAAAGCAACCCCCAACCCCTCCACAAAAGATCTCTCTGTACGACAGAGGTCATACAGCCGTGAGCCTGTGCAGCTGATGATGTGCAACGTACCGCTCCTGTAGAAAGTAAAAGTGGGCCGCGTGGCGTCGATCGCCACTGAAATGGGTCCGATGTTTGCGAGCGCCTCCTTCAGAGCCCCCTCATCCCCTTCAGGCAGGAAGCTGTACTGGGAGCAGTTGGCTGCGCGAAACTTAGAGTTGTATCGGCATTCTCCATTCTGAAGTGAGACAGACAAACTGGGGTTAGATCTGGTGGTATTAAAAAAAGCACCTAATAGGAATGCAGAAAAAGTAATTTCTCAAATGATCTGGAACTCTGAACTCACCAACTAAGGTGACGTCCATTTAGGAAAAATTTTAACTTTTTAATTGTCTCAGCTGTTGATTTTACATTTTGCAGCTCTCCGCAGGTGAGTCAGAGAGGGAATTTCAGCCACATACGCTTATTAAGAGTATATTTCACATCACAGAAAATAGTTTTTATTTATTTTTCGGGTGAATTAGAACCACAACACCTCCGCGAGGCTGGAACAGTCTGTCGGATCTGCTCAGAACTGCCCTCCTCCTCCACACCAACACCAACAACAGCGAACCAGATGAAGCCTGGAGGACAAACACGTTGTCCGCTCCGATTAATTTATTGTTGCTCCAAAGAGACATTAACAGCAGACCACAGACAAGTGAGAAGAGTGTTGCTGTCTACAGCCTGAAGGGCCGGACTTAACTTCTCGTACACCCACATTGTTTTCTCATACAGGAGTACTGTAAACCTCAGTGCACTGGGTTTCCTATATGTTTCCACTTAAAAAACTCCAAAACATGTTTTAATATCTTGTAAACTCGGAGAACAACACGCGGTAAAAATCTGTCCTGAAGCTTTCATAAGAGAACAACAATCATCCCTCTTTTACCATAAATAAGCATTAGGCCCCTCATGGGGAGGGTAAGTACCGACCACCGACTGTCACCTTTCATTCCTTTCCACCATGAAACCGAACAACACTGAGGCAACGTTACCTATCTCGCGCTGCAGTTTCCAAGGCTGCAACTAACAATTATTGTCATTATCGATTCCATAATTGTCAGCAGATAATCCACGGTAATGTGTTGTTTTGCTTTTCAGTCCAAAATCCACACACATACAGTTTACTGTCACAGACATCGAAGAAAACGAGCAAATATTCACATTTGAGAGGCTGGAACCTGTGAAACTGCAATTTATGCTTAGAATTTGCGTAAACACTTATTAAAAATGTTGTAGATTAATTTTATTTAAATTAATTAATTGATTAATCTACCAATCTACACACAAAGTTATAATATAGGCATATGGCTAAAACAGTACAAAGTAAGCTTCAGGGAGGGGGACACGTTGTGGAGGATGAGCTTTTAGCTTTCAGTCAGGAAAAGGTGGTTGCAGTTTCATTATTAAATAAATAATAAATTCCGCTGAGGCAAATCAGGTCCTCATCATCCATTACAATCACGGAATACACAATTTATCAGGTATTACCCCTTACGTAACATATTGCATATAAGCTGATACTAATGTATCTCTGATCAACTCTAATCCGTCCATCAATGTTGTTGCACTGTGGCCCCAAAATAAACAACATGCATAACTTAAACACACAAAAAACATCTAAATATTGATTGATTGATTGATTAACACAAGCAATGTGTTATGCCTAAAACTGAATTCTTGACCTTGGAAACAGGAACTCTATTAGTAGCAAAGTCTTTAAACTTCTTTTGAATGATAACTGTGCAAACTCCCCCTGCTGATGAAGATCTTGTCATATCTTCATATTAATATCTTTTCTTTTTATATCACATCTTTCCTTAAAAAAATCCCCTGATTAGTCACTTTTGGCCCTTTGTTCCAAAAGACCATACCTTTGCCTAGTATTACACCTCTGCAGGGCTCCAGTACACTCAGGTGAACACCTGCTGGTCATTACCTTCCCAACACGGCTAAGGATGATTGCTTCATCAAAGATGTGACAGACGTGTTTGTCAAACTGAGGCCAGAGGAATGCTGCTATCTCAGTTTATATCTTGTTATAACTTTGTGTTCTCCTTTCGTGCTTGGTGTGAGGACTGTGTGATTTAACAGCTAATCAAAGAGGTCACAAACATCACGGCTGAGAGATTATTTTTGGAAACGTCACGTAACACAATACATGGGCTGGTAGGAGATCAAATTCATTTCCCACAGTTTCCCACAGGTTCTAAACAGACTCCCTAGAGTCCAAGTTTGATGGATTTTCCAGATCCCTTTGTTGTATCTCTGACCAGCAGGATTAAGCCAGTGACTCACCCGTCCTGTGTAGGGGTATGAAGCATCAGAGTCGATGCCTTGGTTGTCGATGACATACTGGAAGGCTTGGTGCATGAAGCCACCGTTGCAGCCGTGGTTGCCATATTTGGTTGAACAGTCCACCAGGTTTTGGGGGCTGAGGTCCACCAGCTTCCCTGTGGTCTTGGCTAACTGGCCCTCCAAGGCGCCTGCAGCACTGAAGGCCCAGCAGGAGCCACAAGAACCCTGGATTTAAACGAGTGGTGTTACTGTAATGTCACATACACAATTCAAAAAATACATTTATCAGCTTTAAAGTTGGATGAAAGACTTTTTACATTTCCATGTTTGGCAGCACAACAGTTTGTAAAGACGGAGCCAGCGGAGGCTCCGGCAGAGTTTAAGAGGTTAAAGAACTCTGCTGACTCTTTGGGAATTTTTCTTGTTTGTCAATTATATTTAACATGTTGCAGAGAACAGAGGGAACTCCAAAATCAATACTTGTGTGTCTCTGGTTGAATGATACTCATCTGCACAACACGAGTTTGTAATAAATTGAAAATCTCTTTTTTTTATTCTCCTCAAAACTTGGGAAGCAATCTGCCATGAGATTATTTCACTTCTTCGTATTGTAAATCCGCTTCTTAGAAGAGTTTGAAACAAGAACATTTTTTTAAATACACTTCTTTATTATTAATATTTCACAAAAATATCTTTTATCGGTTTGATTTCTTTTTGTCTATCATGTCTTCAACTTCTTACCGCTGATATCTGTCTGTGCAACGTCAAGAAATGTGAAAAAACAAATAATGTAACAAGTGAGTCTTTTCACATAAATGTAATTTACATGCTGTAGTACTGTAGCTCCAACACAGCTCTTAAAATTTGTCTATTTTGACAGTAAAAAGTATAGTTCAAATTAAATGGATATTTAGGTTCTATGAGGGCAACAAGCTGCCTAACAAAGGCTGTAAAGATGTTTCTAACGTTTGTTTCCATTAGGACTCAAATCCTGGAACAGTAATTTATAAAAATGATAAAGTGGGTGTAAACTGTGCAATAATTTAAAATATAGAAAATGTACAGCGGTTAAGGGTGTGCTAAACTTTCTGGTGTTAATGTCAGACAGTGAGCTCACAGCTCTTCACCACCAAAAACAAAGTGGATGTGGAAAAAAAATCTTGCAAAACAGGCGGTTGTGGTGACGACTTCTCGTGTGAACAATAAAGCGGTTCGATGAGGGACACGAGGAGTGTGGTAACTGAGACTGGTAGCACGATGGCGGTGATGACTGCATCACTGCGAGACCCCTGATGTTTCTGCTTTCACCAGCAGCTCCGGGTAATCCTGCTGACTGTGTCCTTATGCTGAGTTATATGAGTCACTGATGGAAACACACGTTTTTTTTTTTTTTTTACCTGCATCTTGACGCTGGTGACACAGCCCTTCTCTCTCCAGTCCATGGTGTCTGGTACATCGGCGCCTGTTGTCCCAGCAAAGGGAGACGCTGCCCTCTGGATGTCAGTAGGAGGACTGAGTGTGGCAAAAGACTGCATGATCTCCTCTTGTGTCTGTAAGGAAGTAGATAATAATTGATGACATGAGCAGCACTGAGATCAGTTTCAAATGGCCTGTATTTGTTTAGCACCGTCGTAAATGTAACTCTTATAAAAGGGTAAACAGTCCGTTTTTCATTCTGACTGGACTGAAATCCATCATCTAAAGTCACAAATGTGTGAGATATATTCATTTATTGAAGTGCCAGTCAACCCTGAAGTTAAATATGGAGCTTAATCCCAGATCAAATGTACATTGAAGGCCCTTAAATATCTCTTCCTTTTCTTCATTTTTTCTCGTTTCTGATGTAAATGGGATTCAAGAAAATGTTTAGACTCGATCTGACGATGAAGTATCGTCATCATCATCAAACAGTAAAGGATGCATCAGTATTTACCAGAGTCTTCAAATGTGTTGTTTTATTCAACCTACAATGAAAACTCAAATATATTCAGTTTACTGTTGCATGACAAATAAAAGAAAAAGTGAAATTATTAATTGGTAATCAAAGTAGACTGATTGGTGATTCATTTTCTATCCGTTGACATACTGTTTGAGCTCTAGTGTAAGTTGGAAGTAAAATCTTAGACGCTACCGTGCTGTAAAATTGATTATCCTAATTCCTACATTTTCTTACATTTAAAAAAAAGGTCATTTAAAATGTTTTTGAATATAAAAAAATATAAACATAGGATGAAGAATAAAGTCACAAAAAGGGTTCTTAATTCCACACTGTACACTTAGTAACTAACTGTTATTGTTCATTTTATTAATTTTCTGAGAGTATTTGTCCACAGTCCAGCTCCGTTCCATTGGTTTACAAAACAATTGTAATCTAATCCAAAAATTCTTTGCTAACACATTCACCATAATGACTTTATTTATTTGGATTTAAAGTTTGTCACAATTTCTCTCTGGGAAATAAAAACCCTGTACTATAGCAGGAACAAGAGGAAAAATATCAAACTTGCTCCACATAACATTCCTGTTAGTACACCGAAAGAGGACAATGAAGTCAACCAGATAAACATGTTTCATTCTGTGCTTTACTTACAGTATCAACTTTCTGCCCTTGGAGCAGTTTTACTGTGAACTCAGTTTACTTCCACCGTGGTTCAGTGAGCCATGTTTCTTGTGGCGTAAATAAAGCTCAATAAACAGGATTCATAGTCAGTTTTAATATTTCCAAAGAATCTCTGACATGGATTGTGAATAGAAAGGTTAAAGGACACAAACCAAACATCATGTAGTTAATATGCCGGTATGCAGTCTGAGTCCTTTAGTCACTCATTAAGTCAGAATATACTGTGGGATATTATACTACATAATGTATGTGGTGAACGCATCCAAGAGGAGCTGTGGATCAGTGGTCGAGCTAAGAGCAGAACTAATCTCATTAATTCAGTGAAGTCTCAAAGGCCTGGGCCATGAAAACTATAGTTTCACAAGCAAAGTAAAGTTATGAAAGGGTAAAAAGTAAAAGCCCAGTTCTCAGCATCAACATTTATTAATTCACATTCCGCACAAGGTTAAAGCAAACTTACTGTAATTTATTTCCTGATTATCTGAAGCTTTCTATGTGAGAGGCGCTGCAACAGTTAGTTTAAGCGGCTCTGATCAACATTTCTGTGACGATGAAAGTTTCAGCAAATATGACAAAAAAGTTTATTTTTTTAAGGGTTACCTTCTGCAGCTTTAACAGGAGAAATAACACATTTGGTTTATAGTTAACACTGAACTTTAATGTTTCATATCCCCCTAAAAGCTGTATCTCATTTCATTTCAGTCAACCTACTGACAGAAAGCTAACACTGAGCCTCTGGGGCCCCTTGGGGGTCCAGCTGCCTGCTGCTTTGTAAGTATTCCTGCATATATAAAAATAAACCGAACTACACGTTATTATAATGATTAGCTGACCTTCAAAGTTTAAACTAGTCATTCTCTATCTAGTCTGTATCAATGGCCTTTCCACTGTCATTAATACCATGGTCACTAATGTATAAAAGTGATAATCATAAATCAATAAAACCTTCTTTCCCTTCAGTGTAAAACAGAAGCGTGAACCAGTGTCTCACCAGGTCTCCCATGTGGTTCATGCTCAGTTCGTAGGTGTGAAGACCCATCGAGGCCTCCAGGTTGTGCATGGTAATCAGCATCAGGTTCTTCTCCCACAATTCCCTGCGGCTCACATCTTCCACCTCAAGACGTACAGGAAGAGTGCATAAGGTCAAATACTGTATACGTTAACGATAAATCACATATGGATTTTGCTTCCTACAAACAGAAAAGAAAACTCTTACATATTTACATACACTATTTCTAATACCTCAGTTTGGTACTTCTTCCCGTGTGTCATCTTCCACAGCTTCCAGTGGGCATCCAGCTTGGGTTCAAACATGGCTGCCGCCCCGACACACAGGGAGACGAGCATCAGGCTCCCCAGCATCCTGCCTGTAAACACACACACAGACATGGACCTCAGGATGTCGCCTCACCTTTGATCCGACGGCTGCTGCCTGACACAGCGAGAAAACAAACCGCCTGAGATCAAGACTCGACTCAGAAACATACAAATGGTTTTCCCTTCTCAGAGACTGGGGGACCTGGTGGTGACAAAATGTCCCCAGGTCGCATTAAATTAAAAACATTTTTCAGTTCATGGCAGCAGCATTAGATTCCAACGTTGTTGTCCCATCTCACAACTCGACTTCTTACCTGACTTTATCTAGTTTTAAGAAAAACTGTCTCCACTTAGGTTTCATCTAATTTTTGCATTTAGAGCCGCTCTGCCTTTAAAGAAATGCTTGTAGAAAACTACTACAGTAATCCAGTGCAGTTATTGTGTTTGTCATGCAGTCAGCTGAGGAGGAAGTGGTTTCCATAGGTTGGTTGCAGGTATGTGTTGTCTCTGGCTGACGGTTAGGTAGAAACAGATACACATCAACACAGAGTCATGGCTGACCTTTATTTTCTACACCCACAAGGTTTAATTTTGTCTTATAGTATGTCTTTCCTGTGTGTGAATGTGCTTGTGTATCAGGAGGGCAGCAAACACCAACTCAATTAAAGATAAAGAAGCACAAATATAATCTTTTTGTTGCATTTTTAATGTCACTTTCGGTAAGATTTTGTCTTTTCAGTGCATTCTAGTTGAGAACCCCATCACTTACTTCCTAGTTAGGCCTAGCTCATGATACATAATAAAGAATATGATATAGTAAATGTTGGCGTCACACTGCACAGTTGTAAAAGAATACATCACCCAGAGCACCTAGGGCACAAACCTCAGTAATGGAGGCCACAGATATGTTTAGAAAGGAGAAGATTTTGTGCCTCCTCATTGTTGGGGCCCAGTTGGAAGCAAATATGCGTCTACTAAACTGCTGTAAAGGTACACAGTTGTTTATAAAAGCTTATAAAAGAACACATGTGGTTCTAAGTGAGTCCTCTCCTAACCTAAAATGTATTTCCTCATATTCAATTCAAGTTATTATTGTATAGATCAATTCATTTTTCACCCGCACAACACAAGTTTAGACAACTCAAAGCACTTGGTTAAACATTGTGGTTTTGGTTAGTGGTGCTTAAAAATAAACCAAATGTACTTTTCTTCAACACTGAAAACTCAAAATGATCATAATAGGAGATTTCGATACATGTATTGATGCATTATTTGCACTTACTGTTATTGACACTGTGTTAATGATTTCAACCACATCACTAGGCCTACAGTCTTTGGACAGTCTGTGTGAAGCTCACGAGATTCAAACACTGTGCCTTAGAGGTGTTGATTCAACCTATATTTGAGTCTATGGTTAGTGCTGGTGTTACTGTAGATCGCTTTACATTTAGGTGATTTGCACATTCTGATAATGACATTGACGAAGCAGACTATTAACAACATCTTCCTCCCATCATGCACTGTAAGTGTGAGATTTGGGCGTCAAGATCTCGGTCCGATGGTCAGCAGCCGCCTCAGTATCACTGTCAAATATGCAAAGCTGCTATAAATCCCCGAGTGATACAATTGTCACAAGACCAGAACTGAAACTAATGAATAAGCAAGAAATTTGGAGAAACGCAGCCTGTCACTGAGCATCAAGATGAGTAATGAATAATCTAATGATTGGCATATTAGACAGCTGTAGATGACTGGAGAGAGAATCAGCTTTTAATAAAGAGTTCAGTATGTAGATCTACCAGTTTCACCTGCTCCACTGGAGGACGGCAAACCACTGAACATCTTAAAAAATAAGCTGAGAATCAAAGTCTCCTCAACAGTGTTGGGTTGGCTACTCGACTCCAACTTACTTCGGTCAAATTCAGTTTGTTAAAATCAAAGTAATGGAATACTTCCAGTCTCTAAATGTAAGCGTTTCCATGTTCCAAGCTAGTTTCCTCCACCATTACAAAAATGAATCCAAGGATGGGATTGGACTGTTGGATACAAATTAAAAGTAAGGTTGTAACTTTCTTAAATGTATTAGTAATTAGTTACAGGGGAAAGTAATGTTATTACATTGACACCTAACACCAAGATTAACCCAAATCTATTCCTGAAATGTGACATTTAACCAGAATGTGAAACTGCAGAGCCTCCAGTGACTGACACTGAGATCAGTTGAGTAACATTAAACTGAACCACTTCGGCCTTCATTGGTTACTTCTCTCTATCTCATTACTCTTTTCAGAAATACTAATGAGAACAATATAAAGAAAGAAAGAAAGAAAGAAAGAAAGAAAGAAATGGTTTAAAGGGTATACTGTGTCAAAGGTGTGCAGCACATTGTTTTTAATTACAGAATAGAATTATTCTATTAGAATAGACAATAAACTACATTATTGTCGCCCTAAAGTCGTTATTAAAATGACACTATTAACCTGTAACAGTATTATAAGAATACTCTAACGATATAACTGACCGTCAGAAGTTCACCTGAAGTCTGAACACAAAGAAACTCGGTGAAAAACATAAAAACGAAACTAAAAGTAAATTCGCGTTAGAGTTTCTTATTGCCGGACTTTCCTTCCAGAACTAACCCAACACGAACATAAAGCAGAGAATCTGATTTTATGGAAGGTGTGAAAGGAGGATGAAAAGTTTCCCACTTGCCTTGATCAGTCGGTGTCATCGCTGCTGTGCTGAACTCACCCTCACTGCGTTTTCCTGCTCGATAAGTCTCTTTATGAGGGAACTGTCACATGATCTGTGGCACTTTCTTCCTCTTTAGAAACAGTGTGATGCGTTCACCTGAAGCAACAGTGTGCAACGCAAACTCAATGTCTGCAAGAACATAAGCGAGCAGAACTTATATATTTATCTACTTTTACCGCCTGAAAGCCTTAAAACTGAAACACATGATCATTACTAATTCAATGAGAATAGTATGTTATCTTATTTAGAGTCTGAACATAGTAAAACAATATACTTTCATTGATCAATCATTATAAACAAATATAAATGTTAAAGTCCCACTAGCAGCCCCTAGAGGCCGTGATGTGAATTGCACCTCACAATATGAAATTGTTGCATGAAGCAAACAAAAACTGCGGATTTAACAGGATAAAATGCTCTGTCATCATTTTAGTTGCTTTAATACTTAAAAGTCATGACAGTAGAAAGAAGTCATGAGATATCCTGTGTGCAAATGTGACACATTGTCCTGAAGGTGAAAAGGAAAAAACATTCCTCCAGTGGTGTGAAAGAATATGTTCAATAAATTACACAACTGCTTAATAAATGTAGATATATCTAGTGTATACGTGAGATTTTCTTCTGGTATGATGTTGCTGTAATCGGGAAGGTCAGAGAGGTTACTAAAAATGTTAGGATTTAGTGTCTGGGGAGCGTGACTGAAAATGTCTTGGAAACTCCGGTCAGGGATGTGTGGTTCTGGACCAAAGTGTAGGTCAAGAGGTAGTTTTGAGCTGTGAGGAGTGCTGGATGAAAGGTCAGGAGAGGTCATTGTGTTTTATGGCAGTCTGCCAGATGTTGTTGAGGTCTGTGGACTGAAGTGTTGGATGGACGGATGGATAAAGTCATTAGAGGAACATAAATCAATAATAAAAATATCAATAAAGTGCTGTGAATATGAACATTCTCTGTATTATCTGGTTGTAGGCCCTGACATGCAAACTGCGTGTCGGATTGAATTCATACTGTATGCTTTGTACCACATTCTTACACAATACATCTGTCTTTACTGTTGGGGGTCTTGTATTCCACTGTCATTTTAATTGTCTGATTTTGTTTGCCTCATGGCCTCCTGAAATGTTTTAAATCCTTTCATTTCGGTTTCAGCCCTGTGAAGCACTTTGTAACTATAAATAAAGTGTATTATTATTATTAGTGTTTGATATGACAGAATGACATCATGCGACTGTAGCTACCGTATGGCACCAAGACATAGAAAACATCACCCAAGAGTCTGTAATCACTTCTGTATTTCTCACAGCCACAGCTGTGCCTCAGCATGGGCCCCTTGTGTCCTGTTGTGTCCCCTGCTGGTCTGTGTGTTTACCTGCTCACCATCAACCAGTTCCTATCTCAGCCTGACAAGCCATTAGTTCATCACCTCGCCATCAGATCATTGCCTCTACTACTGCCAAAGGAGTACTACTGCTAAAGCCAGTGAATCCTGTTGTCACAGAACAGAGGACACATAAGTTATAGCCATGAGCCATAGTAACTGAGTCTGAACGAAGGCCCTTTTATGGAACCGAATCCACTGTCTCGTCTTTTTATACATATCTGCTGCGCCAGTAGCTACAAGCAGTTGTGTGTATGTTGTGTTTTTGCCCTCTACTGTCAGTCACATTTTCCCTCGAGGGATATCAAAGCTCTGAATTGGACTGATAGTAACATCAAACCATTAAAGTATAAAGTTTCTGTTTATCAGACTCGCCACAGTATTTCTAAAGATGACTTCATAACAAAATGTCGTGTGCCCACTCGTCGTTAAACTTTATAGCAGTGGCTCTTTTCCGCTGTTTCTTTGGATTAGTATGAAGAATCCAAATCATGCATTTAACTTCAAAATGAAATCTTTATTCAATTACATAGAAAACATCAGTTTACAGTTTGATCACCAGAAAAGTGCTGAACAGAACAACAACAACAAAAGTAGACATGATCAAGAGAAACATTGATTTACGATTTTAAAGAAACTGACTCTGCATCAACAACATTGCCCAGCAATGTTTCCCATCACACTAAATTTTCACATAAATTGTATTAAAAAAATTAAAGCTAGGGACTAAAACTATCACCAACTACCTGTAAAATACTGTGAAATGTTGGCTGGCCCTGGTGGGTTTAACCAACTTGAGCTTTGGGTTAGCGTTACTTGCACTGTGCCCTGGAGGTACGAAAACTGCATGTGTTTCTTTATGGAGCAGACCACAGTGGAGGTCTGCTGGTTTGGAGATAAAACTAAAAAAGATTTCAAAGGGTTCAAAGTGCTTCATATAAAATATAAGATACCCAAACATCCTCGTCAGACATTTTTAAGGAGATCCATCAGACTGCAATATTTAGCCTGTTTTGTCACTGGAAGAGGTTCACTCCAAAAGCTAATTAGTCCTATTTGAATTTATTTTTATGGTATGGTTACTGAAAAACATGTTTGCTGTTGCTGCTTAAAGAAAGTAAAATATTCTGTTATTTTTTGTAGTGGTTTCTGACGTGTTGGAATTAACTCATTTCCAAGTGTATTTCCGTGTGTAGTAGTCTAAGCAAAGCCCCTTCGCCATCCCTCGTCTTCCTCTGAGCTCAGCACTCGTGTCTTCACATGACGGGGTAGCTGGCGAGGTTGGCGATGCCGCAGAGGTTGCCACGGTTACGTGCCATCAGGATGTAGCCTTCTTTGCCCCAGCCCTCGCCCCAGCTGTCAGAGAGATGACGACAGAGGTGGAAAGAAAGAGGCATTAGAGTCGTTGAGCATCGCCAGGAGTCAAACAGCATTTCAGCTCATCAGTTTGTCACCAACATGGCCGACAGAAGATATCAAATCAACGCTAGACCATCAAACAGTTTCATTTTGGTGCCCCTATGAGCCACCTGATGCCGTTCAGACAGGTGATGTGACCCACCTGTTCTTGACGATCCAGTACTTCTTCCCCTTGGCGCTCACTCCAAAGCCCACTGCCAGCACGGCGTGATTGATGTCGTCTTTGTTACAGTTGCTGTCGTAGTAAACACCTGGGCACATGACAGAGAGGAAGAGTGAGTGAGGAGGAAGAGAGATTCTGAGCTGGAAGGGCATCAGTGAAGCACATGATGTAGCTAACAGCAAGCATTTTTTTCACTGTTAAAGTTATTATCAGATTCATATTGATTGGTGGTGTGTTCAGGGTGGGGCATGGATTTGTTGTTTTATTTATTCAGGTAACTGTTCAGATATATTTTCGATAAGTTTTATTTCTCAACATGAAAGTCTAAATTCTGTTTTACAGCCAACCTGAATGCCCAAAACATTTAAAGTTAATTACATTGTATAGACTATACTTTTCTGTGTATTTACTGTACATTTAGGAATTATCTCTGTATTCACAGGGAAACAATGCATGCATGTATTCTAGCA
Organism: Dicentrarchus labrax; assembly: GCF_905237075.1. Lineage (NCBI taxonomy): Eukaryota > Metazoa > Chordata > Actinopteri > Moronidae > Dicentrarchus > Dicentrarchus labrax. The sequence continues at coordinate 1,685,100 of NW_026136707.1, read as the reverse complement.
CAATTTTACCTCATTGATATCAGGCTCACTGTGTACTGTTTGCTGTCTTTACATAGTGTCAGAACTGTATTAAGTTGGTCCTAATGTAATATCCAGCTGTCGCTGCTACACTTTGTAAGTGTCACAGTGGTTAGCGCTAACTGTGATTGTTCATCAAAAATGCATCTACCAAACAAGACAACAATCATTTTGGCCTTTTTTGTTGTCAGTGGGTTGGTTTGAAATGTGTCAAAGGGTGCTGAAACAAGATGAAGCAACCACAGTGACGTGTTAGATAGAAAGCCACAGGCAACAGTATGCACACTGAAATCTTAAGAATTATAGTTTTAAAAATATTCAGTCTAAAAATTCTGGAATCAGCATCAGCAACATTTATTTTATTAAATTAAATTAATACAATTTTATTATATATATATATATATATTATATTTATAAGTTGACCTCAATAAAACTTTGCATTTGTGAACTATTTTGTCTGAAAATCAGATCAAGGAGACAAACAAGTAGTTTAAGGATATCATGAATCATAGCATGAATTTTGGTGTTTGATGTAGTTCAACAGGCACTCAACAGGCAAATATTAAATGTCAGAGCCTATAAACTGCATTACAATGCGAAAATAACACTACTTTGACAGGAAAAGTTAAGCTGAATACATTTTTCAAGTTTCAAGCCCCCACATAATGATTTGTAGCAGAAAGGTCATTAGAATTGAGTGATTTAATCACATAGACTGTTAAAGGGCTGATTAAGGATAAATAAGTACATTTAGTGTTACGTCTGTGTTGTTCACTGACCTTTGCTGTAGAATTGGAAGCTGCTCAGCGTGGCGTCGATGCCCACAGATACAGGACCCTGTTTATACAGTGCAATAGCCAGCTTGTGCTCATCACCCACTGGGACCTCCATGTAGTTTTTGCACTCTGCTGCCATGCCTGATGAATTGTAGCGGCATGGCTGGTCCTGCACACGAGACAACGGAGGAGAAAAAATGCTTAAAATATTTGTTTGTTTGAGCTGAAAAAAGCAGTTTGTTTGTTTTTTAATGTCATTTTTCAAACAAGAATGGCAAACATTTTATGGTTCCAGGTTCTTAAATGTGAAAATTAGCTGCAAGACATTTGATGACGTCACATTAGGGTCTGGGAAATTGTGATGTGAATTTTGAAATGAACCAAAAGAAAGTTGGTTAAATCGATAATGGAAGTTTCAGCTCTGTGCACGCAGCCTTGTGACTTTGCTGGCACTCTACAGTTCATGTGACATGTCTTATCACAGCCGCTGTACATTCCCATTATGCAAACAATGGGATGACTGCATTCTTTAATCATTAATAACCAGTTGTACTTCCTTCTAGCAACAATAGATCACTAAAGAGGAAACAGTTTGCTTTGTAACACAATGGGAGAGTTTCTACCTGGTCATTGCTGCTAAGTCATTGTTACATATTAGCTGAATAAAGGGAATTCTTTTTTTTTTGTGCATTGAAACACGTGACTGTACCAAGTGTGACACCCTGACAGCCAAGTGAGGAACCCCTGACCACTTTGGTTTCAGTCTGTGTTTACAGTTCTGTTGTGGGAAACAGCCGATTTCTGGAAGCTGTTGTCATTCTGATATATTTTTTGTGAAACTGCTGAGTATTTAGTACCATTATCAATACCACCCTCGTGCTTGTACTTTCAATATGAAGCCGGAGCCAGCAGCTAGGGATGTGTACAGTTATTTCTCCTATGTGTCATTTAAATAGTAGCACTTTTCTGTGGCTTATTATTTTTACTTTTAAAGAGTATTTTGGGCTTTTGTTGCCTTTATTCGATAGTGCCAGGGAAGTAGGGGCTTATAGAGGAGGGACGAAATGCAGAAAGTGGTGGCAGGTTGGAATTGAACCCAGGCTGGACTTAGGACTCAGCCTTAGTACATGGAGCACATGCTGCAGTGAGTCAACAACTCACTGCAGCATGTACATGAATAAGTCTCATAACAGAACAGCTTTTTTTTCATTTTGCATTATCAATATAGCAATATTAGCATAGACAGGGGTATTTTGGGGTGCAACTGTCTGAATTTCTTCTAAGGGGAGGCCCACAGTGTCAGACTTTGTAAACCCCTGGCTGGGCATGAGACTGCTTCTAGTCTGTGGCCACAGAACAGGATGTCGCACCACAAACAGCAAGAGATCACATGACAGGAAAGTCACAGTCTTTACTTAAGTCTCAGGACACATGAGAGTTTATAAGATAAAGAATTTTTACCCAGTGAAGAAAAAGTCCAGGATTATTATTATATTTCTTAGTTAATTTCACATTGAGGCTTTCTTACCTCTCCGACGTATGGGTAGGCCTCTTCGGAGTCGATGCCTCCGTTTTCTGCCACGTACTTGAAGGCGTTGGTCATGTATCCTCCTCCACAGCCGTCGTTCTCTTTGACGCAGTCCACCAGGTTCTGGGGACTGAGGTCCAGCAGCTTACCCGTCGTCTTGGCCAACAGACCCTCGAGGGCCCCGGCAGAGCTGAAGGCCCAACAAGAGCCACAGGAACCCTGTCAGTGAACGAAAGACGGGAGAGTGAGTTGTTTCAGTTTGACCATATAACACGCAAGAGTAAGAGAGAAATAATAAACAGAAATGCATAAAAAACGATGGAGTTCTGAGTTGGTTGGTTAGAGGATACCCTCATACATAGGAGTATGTATATTTCCATCCAGTTGTGCATTTATCTAAATGATAGGAGAATGGAGGTATGACCAAAAAGAAAATCAAGTCAGCCAAAAGGACACAGTGGGTTTGGAGTAGAGCTGCAAGAATTAATCAATTCAATTTAATTAATTAATTTAATAACAGAAAATTAATAAGAAACTATTTTGATTATCAAATGTATTGTTTAACTCAGTCATTTTCCCCAACATTCCCCAATGTGGCTACTTAAATTTGATGATAAGGTGCTTTTCTTTGTCTCACGTGATAGTAAACAGAGTATCTTTGGGCTTTTAATTGTTGGTAAGTCAAAACAGGCATCTGAAGACAACACCTTGGGCGCCTTTGTGTATTTTTTTGACATTTTCATAGACGATTGATTCATCAAGAAAATCCCTGGCAGATAATGAAAACAACATCTCAATTAATACCTCATCAGCAGAAGAGGAATCAGATAATTGGAGACATAAAAACAAAAAAGCCCTTTAGTTGTGTCTTCTCCTTCCTGTCCACTGGAGGGCAGACTTTAACAACTTTGATTCAAAAGACAGTTCAGTTTGTCAAATCAAACAATGTCGCTGTTTTTAATACAGGCAGTCTGAGTGGTGCATGCTGGGAGGAGAAGGAGCACACACACTGAGAGAAATGGTTGGACTGATACATTCCACATATTAACAGTGTGGCCCAAACCATTATTTCCACCCTTGTTTAAAGCAGCTATTTGACTTTCAAATGTTAAATGTTAATGTGTTTTCTTTAAAGACCTCGATCCCTGGTCTGTGCTTGAGAACAGAGCTGCTGTTATAGTAAAGCTCCATTAGAGTCATTGTCTGACTATAAACTCTTACACGGCTTTGAACACCTCTGCTCTGCTCCTCCTGAAGGAAAACACTCTGACATTCTGCTGTGAGTTGCTCCAATTAAAAACTCTGTAAATGTGAAGTCACAGCAGTGCACTGGAGGATGTTCCCAGTGTGGCTTTGAGCTCTGGTATAACAGAAATTTGCCTCAAACAAACAACATCAAAATGCTATTCAGTCATCATAAAAGGAGCTGGAAAGGAAGGAGCAGGGTTGTTAGTATGCAGAGAGTGCAGTCAGTCTGCTGAATAATTCATGAACAACAGGAAGCCAGGGAGCAGCTCGATAAATCCTGTTTAAAGCTGCAGTTTGATTTTCAGCCACCAGGCAGCACCGTCCTCCACATAAACTGGCTGCATTAACAGGGACTATTGGTATTATTACTGGAAATGGAAATAAAAATCATGTTTAAATTGTTTTCTGTCTACTTCTATAACCATCTGAAATTCAAATGTTTGCAGTTTTCATGTGTTCAGAGCAAAAAGATAATGAATGTTAGGCAGATTTGACTACGTATGGAATCAATAAATCTTCCAAAAATTGTTTTAGTATCTGCTACAAGAACTATTATAAGAAAATAAATGGGAAAATATTTTTATATTCACCCCAAAACATTAAGAACAGAAATGATTATGACTATTATATTATTACATACAGTAAATGGTTTAATCTTTTACACTGAAATACTAAAACAAAACATTTTAAAGTACATGATTATAATAAAAATAAATACTGAGCTTAAATATGTCCTGACTACTTCTAAAACTAGAACTAATCAGGCCAAAGTAAACGAAACAATGAATTTCTCGACTGTGAATGTAGAAAAGAATTGTGTTTTTTGAAAAAGAAAAGAGAACCTGTTTTTGTTTGCCAGAAACACAAAAAAACAAACTTCAGTGTCAATAAAATATTCTATATTTAGTGTAACTAAACAACAAATGAAAAATTGCATTGTAGTCTACGTATGAACACGTCTGAGCCTCCAGGTCTTCAGTATCAGCTCTGATATTAGATAACATGGAATCATTCTGCTGCTAATCTGCCTGCTGGCACAAAGCACAGATGTAAGCCATATTTCAACTTCCTGTTCTGCTCAACCCTTGTTTACATAAATAAGGCCCGGCTGTCCCATCCACTCATAATGACTAATTACATTTAATAATCAAACCCATTCTTTTGTTTTCAAAGTCAATTAGCGGTAAGAACTGGTTGTTTCCTCTGGCTGCTTACGTGATCGTACTCTACTGGGATTGTTCGCTTCCTTTACTTTATTGGAGCACGAAGGAAGGTTGAAAAGGAGTAGAAATGGAGGCTGTTTTCAGCTATTTTTCTGAAAGCATTTTTTATCTGTGGCAGAAAGAGAAAATATTTACCACATAATGAACGACATTCAGCCTATTCTAGGTGCTGCTGCTCTTTGGAGAAGGCCACTGCTGGCACATGTTGGGGGATGTTTTGTATCTTCAGGACGTGTTCCAATTACTATTGTTAATAACTAGTATGTAAGGATTATATGAGACCCAAAAGGCTGAAAATAAATAAATAAACATATTCATAATTTTTCCATAATTGTAAATACTTCTTTTCATATTTTCCCACACTGATCTGCTGATCATTTCAATCGTGTTCAGGTAATAATATACACACACATTTCTAATTGAATATTTCCAGATCTTCATGTTTTTGCATTTTAACTACTTTCTCATATTCTGGTTACACTGAACACTACAGACAGGAAATGACAGCTCAAAAATACAAACCGGTTCTTCCACCTCCCCAACTGTAAATAAGTGTTGCCTCATACATCTCATGTCTCTGCTGTGTACTGTCAAACTGTTTTTGACATATCTTTTATACTGATAGACAATTTGCACTGTCACTGTTTACCTGCTCCTTCTTCGACTATTGTGGCTCATGCTCACCCATTTCTCCCATTAACTGAGACCATACCAGTAAAAAGCTCATTGGAGGCGAGTTAACCAGCCGTGCATTCACCAAAACCAACGAGTTTGTCTTCATCCTTGTTGTCTTTTGTAAAACCGAAACATAATAAATAAATAAATAAATAAAGCATTAATCTCACTTCTTCCTATCTCACTGTATCTTGTCCAAGTACAGTTTTGAGTGGGGAAAATTTTCTTCACCTCATTCAGGCACACCAATGGACTCATTTCTGCCCTCTGAGGCAACAACAAGCCCACTCCTCCGTCAAAAACAAACTTGCACAAGCCTTTCTTATGGAAGACATTTTGACTTGTCACAGTAGGAAAAGCCCAGGTGTAAGTAGAGAAATGAATGATGTCTGAATTCTGTTTAGCTGCTTCAGTTCCAAGGTCTTGTTCATACTGGTTCAATGTCACGGCTTAGTGGGCCACTTTAACAGAAGGGAAACACTGTAACATCAGTGCTTTTCCTGATAAGTCAAAATACCTGCTGTGAAAAAGGCCTTATAGCAACACAGAGATGAGATTTATCCTCTATCGGACGTGATGTTATGTTTTGGTTTTACAAGAGAGGCTTCATGGACGAGGACCAAGTGATTGGTCTGACTCTCATTGACTGCACATATAATAAGATGAATCAGCGTACATTGTTATGCAGTTTGTACTAAATACACTAGGGGTGAGACTAGATAATCTCTGACCTGGTTCTTCACTGGAGTCACCATGCCCTTCTTGCGGTAGTCAAGATATTTTGGAAGCCTGGTCACGCTGTCGTTCAGGGCCATGTTGAATCTGCGCTGGTGGTTAATCGGGAGCTGTAGGCCAGTCATCTTCTCGGACACTTCCTCTGATGTCTGCGTGAACAGAGACTCGGTTAACATTTCAGTTTCAGGTTCTAGGGCTGTTTATGATGCTCAATGGCAGGCTGAGTTTCTTGGTCAAAAACAAGAAACAAAGAGGGCAGAAGTAAGGGGTTACAGGTTGTGCCACTCTGACAATAGATTGTCTGAAACTTTCCTCAGTTGCTGGAATAATCTCGAGAGATAGGACTGTAGAGGGACAGGAGCAGGAGAAGAGAAGCACAGAGGATTTATTTTTAGACTTAAGACAAGAACAAGCAAAAGAAGATATGGCAAAGGGAGGATTTTATTCAGCAGGGTGACGGAGGATGAATAGTATTTCATGAAGAGATCGGTTTAACGCAGTTTACTCCAAATTGAAATGTCATTTTTTTGCACTGTACAAATGTCAAAAAGTGACACCAGAAGGGGCATAAACACGCACATAAAAAAGCTGCTCAATTTACAAAACAATGCCATAAAAGGAGAAGTAGATGAGGAGCATGAAGAAATTTAATTTAAATTAGGGACTCCTGTGCTGTTTGCTGGCTGTCACAATGAAACTGCTGGTTATAGCATTATTTTAGATAAATAGTGCCATTTATTATTATCAGAATTCCCCAGTGCTTTCATTACAGCTAAGTCTGTAAGCAGGAAGATCATTAACGGAAGGAATACAGACCATCTGTTAATTTTTTTCATTGCACTTAAGTGCTTCTAGTCAAAATGAAAATGGAAACACATCCTTCATTTTCAGGCCACCTGTTCCTACATAAACACAAAATTGGCTATTTATCCAGAATTCGGATGCGTATACATGTTCCTGTCACTAATAGATGAGCACAAGCACTGGCATGCCATATTTTATGCACTTTGCTTTCCACCCATTTTTGATACAAAGCTTGTTACAGCCGGCATCCTGATGGAAAAACAAACATAAGTCTTGACCCACTCTGACATACATGTCATTGAGTACAGTTGATTTAAGGACACCAAACCCCCATTTTGTTTCATCTCAATGAGCTGCAGCATTCGTGAGCGAAGCAAAAAGTAGATGACAGGAGCAATATATATGACTCTCTGACGCTAAGGAGGTGGTTTTCAACGGGTTTTACTTCACACTTCCCTGAATTTCTGAGTTTCTTGTACATAATGTGAGACACTGGTGGGAAAATGAAACTGAATTTTCACAAATGAATGCCCTTAGTAGACAGATCAATTATCACTTGCTACAGCTGCCAATGGCAGTTGTATCTCAGTTTGTGCTCTGACTGCACAGCAAGACTGTTCAGACTGTAGATGAAAGTGGTTTCTAGAGCTGCAACAGTTAGTTGACTGACAGAAAATTAATTGGCGACTAGTTTTTTGTCATTCTTTATGCAAAGATGCAAAACATTTGCTGCTTCCAGCTTCTCAAAAGTGAGGATTTGATGCAATGAAGTTGAATTGACTTTAATTTCTCCTGCGGGGATCAATAAAGGAACATCTTATCTTGTCATACATGGTATTAAACTGAATCTCTTTTTTTTTTACTTCATTAATCTGAGACAACTGTCTGGTGTTGGCACCACAGCAGCTGGGCAGAGCCAAAAACGATAAATTAGTGACTTGATTGGTATTTGGCGATTAAGTCGGTGTGTGCCAGTGTGTATGAAATCGTACTACATGATGTTTATGTCTTTTAAGATTGTCACTGTGCCAGTTTATGGCATGATAGTGGCATGATTATGATGGTGAGAAACACGTCAGACTATCCATCAACCAATCACAACCTTCTGAGAGCAGAAACAACGAAATCTGAAACATCACAGGCCACGTTGTACACAATGTTAATATAAGCAGAAGAATGATTGCATTTTTGGGCTGATATTATGGAGTCTGGCATTACATAGGATGAGATATGACAGTAGGAATGTGGCTTTGAGCACGCAGGACCGCTTCAGACTCACCATGTCACCCAGGTGGTTCATCCCCAGCGTGAAGGAGTGCATGCCCAGTGCTTCCTCCTGGTTGTGGGCCTCAATCATACGCATGTTCTTGTCCCAGACGGCCCTGCGAATCCCTTCTTCATCCTGAGACAAACAAGTGCATGTGTCAATTTGAGTCAAAATATTAAGTCTCTTACAGTCTAGAAATGTGATCTTTGGAGGAACAAGCCAATTATTTTCACCAGACGCTGATGGGCTTCATAAGGAGGTCATAAGATACACAGATTCTGCTGTCACCTATATTTCACTCTTAACTTTTGCCTCCCTTCCTTCCTTTCTGCATTAACACCTGATAGCTCAAAGAAATGAATCTGGGCAAATAGGGCAAATTTACGTTTTAATTAGAAAGGAAAGGAAGCTTGTCTGTGTTCAGCCCCATTTCATTAATTAGCCCAATTAAACCAGTGCACGTTCACCAAGCAATGTTCCTTACTACAGCTAATACAGCAACTGTCCAATGAAGCTGTAATTTGTGCTAAAATATTGCTTTAACCTTTATTTTTAGAATATTTGCATCTCATCAGCACTATATATACAGTATGTGTATTATGTGCTAAGAAAGAGACTGACTTTCATTCATAAGCACGCTGTTGATGTCCGTCACAATATGGGAATAAGATACAGCCAAGTGTTTGGTTGGTTACATACAAAACATCCATGCTCTACTTAGTATTCGTGGTCTTAACAACCATTAGCATAACTATAATCATTCTATCTTGATATCCATTCCAGTAATGGAAAATGCAAATGATGCAAGGAGACTTTGATTCTATTACATTGATGTCAGTTCGAGGAAGGTTGAATTAGAGGAACTGTTGGAGGAATACTGATTAAATCACCATGAGAAAGAGAGAGGGCTGCACTCTTTTCTGCTGACTACACATGGATGTATATATAACACACAACTAATGATAATGTGAACACATTTAAATAAATACATGCATGTACAGACACAGATAAAAGCAACATAAAACGCACAGGCTCACATACTATTTATTAACCCAGGCACATGCAGCACTGTAGATAAACTGCACACATACATCTACAGTATACACACAGAGACACAAACAAACACACTCCACAGCTGTGGAAGCGGTGACCTCTAGCCAGAGGTGAAGAGTGGAGGGATAACATATGCTCACTGAGCGCTCAAGAAGTACATTTGTGGTTTAACACCAACTAAACTACATTTCCTTCCTTCTTCACAGCCAGAAACCTGAGCAAAATAGGAATTTATTTTAGCGACAGAGAAACTGAAAAATGAGGGTAAAGTACAGAGTGAAAGGTTAAAGGAGTTTCCACTGTTGGAAAACTTTGACACCTGCTACAGTTCAGTATCAAAACCAATGGGTTAAGTCAACCTCAATCAAAAGCTAAAGCATCGAGCAAGGGTGAAACATTTTGTCCATGTGTATACAGGTTAAGCCCTAATAGGACCTCCTGAATCAAAGTTAACAAATAAGTTGTTAAAAGTAGGTCTACAGCCTTTTAGAAATTAACTTTTCTGAATTACTGGCTAAGGATGAGAAAGATTAATCCACTGTAAATTCTCATTGTGCATGTCCTGCTTTACTTTTGATTCTCTGTTCTATAACTCCATCTGTCTAGTTTCTCCGGGCCAAAACATGGAAGTGGAGCAACCAGTGCCGACATTTCTGGATTTTCCAGTCTAAATTGTTTCCAGCAGTATTTACAGTACAGAGCCTATTGTATGTCTGGTAAAAGAAAAAACATGATGATATGTTTTAACATATGTGTTAAAGATTTACAGTTAGATAGATGATGTAAGGTACAGCTGTGTAGGTCGTTTGTGGAAGCAACCCATACAACCCAGATTTACGTTTTACTGGGTGGAAGTTATGGTGGATGGTTGGTGTCAAACACACCTAGACTTTCCCCCAGGAGACCGCTGTGGATGCCCCATGTGAAACCAAAAGTCAACATTGACTTGAACTTATGTTAACGTACTCAACTTATGTCACATACATAACGTTGACTTTTGGTGCCACCTAACCAAACACCTACCATTTCACAGTGTAACGACGAAGGTCCAGTAGGTACTGGCCATCACTAGTGCTCTCCAACACTCATATAGGTCATTTTGTGAGTCATTAATTAACCAATAGTAGTTTAGGTATGAGGATCTGTAGGACAATTGACAGTGTATATGTGTAACATGGTATATATATCCGACCTATAATGTTAGCTATTACAGTACCTTTATACTCACTTGTGTTTACATACTATATAATATTTTTAATATTTTTTTTTGGTTATGTTTAGACATGCACAGAACTTGGTTGAGATTAGAGAAAGATTATGGTCTTGGTTAAATACTGAAAAAATCTAAAGTGACTTGGATGGAAAAGTTGCTTTGGTGAAAACTTAAAACACAAACATTTTAGATCTTCCTGCTCGTACTAATAATCACAAAAATGTGTCTATATGCTGATGATATAACATTATCAACTTAAACACCATCAATAAAAGTATCTGCTCTTCAACAATCCAAACCTTTTGGTGGACTGGCAGCATCAACAACAATATAACATAACATAACAATATTCACAAATCATTAAGGTCTGGTAACTCTCATCCGTCTTTTTACTGGTTTTATCTTGTTGATGTTACAGTCAAAAAGAAATTATCCATCTCATTTTCTTTGAAAAAAGAATAATGCACTATTTTAACAAATTTAATAAGATCCCACACAAACAACTAAAATACAACACTGGATGTTAGCAAAACAACACAATAAAGCTTGCCAAATTGAGATCTGATATTGACCTCGAGTTACTCAAAACTTCTAAACACCTGCTCTGTTTAATGTTCTCTCAACAGAGCTGCATTCCCCCGAATAAATATCCACCAGACTGGCGACAGCAGAAACCGACCAGCTGAGAGAGAGGAGACTAACACTGAACTGACTGGCCGTTAAATTAAGTCAGCTGTAGACAGACAGTGAGTCAAACCGAAAGATGTCCACATGTTGAGCAATTTACTGAAGTACAAAGAGAGAGAAGAGGGAATATAAACAGCCTAAAGAAAGAAGGAGACAGAGATAAAGAAGAGACAAATGCACATCTAAACACAGACACAGATAAGGGGTTAAAGTCACTGACACTCTTTCAAGATAAATGTTCTGATGAAAGACTTTGAAAGACAGCATTGAAAAAGAAGACTGCTCAGTAAACCCAACTGTGGTGCACTCATTCTATAAAACAACTAAAACTCGAGCTATAATGAACATTTGACATCCATTACCATTAATGCCACTCTGACTTTTCCCTCTGTCACTCTACTGCTTCCTATTGAACTTCTGCAAAACAGAGAGCTTTTTCAACTCAGCAGTTCTGGCTAATTTGCATACGAAGTCAGATTAGTATGTCAGGATTTATAAACTTTGATGGTAAATTTCTTTAAAGAACAATTTGGTTTGTAAAAAAATCCCATCATGGGTTTAGATGTGGACTGTGGTCTGTGAATAAAATATGAAGCTTCACCATGAAAGTACACAGATTGATTGAAGCATGTAGCTTATAAATCAGTATGTTTTTTGATTTCATCATCCTCCCCAGAAAACGGACAGCATTGCTGTTACAGAAAAGTAAGTTTTAAGAATTGGAATCATGGTGGTTTCAGATAGTATACGGGAATAGGGGTGTTTGGCAACAAAGACAACAAACAAAACTTCATATTCGGAAAAAATTCCCAGAATCAGTTGCAACACATTATGCAAAATTTATATTTTATTTTTAAACAATTACTGATTAGCTTAGGTGTGTGTATTAACCCTGATCCACTAGTTCAACTTGTGTAAAATAAATTCCTCATACAAAATGCCATCACATATGTTGTTGTTTTCAGATAAACTCTAATGGGCCTTAGTTGTCTGGTCCTAAGGCTGTGGAAGTTAGTACCTCTCCTGTCACCCTTGGAAAATCAGTTTTTAAATCTAGATAATGTCTTCAAATCTACTACTTAACACTTTCATATGGTAGAGGACTATGTGCTAAAAACTGCTGTACATCTTTGAACACATAGCAGACACTTACCAGGCCATTGTATTCTTTCCTGTGTGTGATCTTCCACTGTTCCCACTGGGCATCCAGAGATGCTTCATCAAGGTGGCCCAGAGCTGAAGCTGCCAGCAGCAACACGCAAACAAACTGCAACATCCTGAGAGACAACATGCAAAACCTCATGTTTTATATGCACCAGATCAGGGCTCAAATACACATACAATAAGGCTTTTACTACAAGTTGAGTATTGGCTGGAATTATTTTTCTGTGACGTTAAAATCAAACAAGCTTCAACAAATAAAATCATATAAAATAAAGCATCAGTTTGTATGGTTTTCTGTCACGTGATGGTTTCAATCACTGAGTTCCACTCGTGTGCCATCGAGGACAAGGAACATGTTAGTTTATATTTCCAGGGAAACCTTCCAACATCTAACCTGCATACTGTCCAGCGGTCAGTGGCATAAAACAAACAACTGCTTGAGCTGTTTCCAAAGGAATTTCCTGAGCTCATGTTCGTAGACTTTCTGCTTTTTTTGGCCTCGAGCAGGATACAATTTGAAGTGAGAAATGAAATGTATATCAGCTTCATACCAATCATATAAGTACCAGCCACCCGATAGCCCAAAGATTCAAACTTTTTGTTTTGTTTGAAAAAGTTTGCTCTCATCAAGGATTCCGACACTTTCTCAATGCATTTTCAAGACCAGACTTAAAACATTCACTGCAGCTTGAACTTTTTCTCCCCCCTCTGCTTCTCTCCGCTTTCCTGCCATCTGTCATTCATCACGTTCACCCTGTTTCTCTCTTCTTTTACTACATCCTGCTTCTAATCTGCATTTGAGTCCATTGTTTTCAGTAAAGGCCATTGACCTGTTAAGTTTAAACTAAAAGCAAAAAAAAAAACTGTTTGCTTTAACTTTGAGGCTGAACTGCTTTACAGTTGCTGCTTCCTACACACATTGATTATGTCTATGTCCTTGCCCCTGGGTGATGTGAGGGAAGTGCCATGATTTAAATAGCAAGGTTTCATGATCTATGCAAATCATTTACAGTTAATATGTAAAATATGTGCACTGTGCTATGTCTCTGTAAGAATCCCCTTCGTGGTAGTTTCTTTATGTTTTAGAAATTAATTCATGTTGTACATAAAGCATCAATATTTCAAATTAAATGTTTTGATCATGTCTTTTTCCATGAGTACACGGCATTAACTCTGCTCAGCTCGCAGTTAAAGCTGCTGCTCTGACTTCCAAAACTTTTTAAGGTGCAACTGGGTCAAAATCATTCTCTAATCCTATTAAGACTAATTACTTTCTTAGCTGGCAAGAAATGTATGACTTTATCTGAGCCTAAATTCAAAGGTAAGAAATCTAAAGAGTCAAACTGAAGTAGTGAAGTGAATTATGTATCGTTTTAGTGCAGTTCAGCTCAGTTACACACAAGTTACTCTAGTGCAAAACTATTAGTCTCTTTAGACTGACTTCTACTAACTCTAAAACTAAACCTCGTTCAAGTGAAGGAATTCACAAAACTGAAAGTAAACCTTTGTACCAGGAAATCAGTAAACTTGAAACTTTACCTTAAGTCCGACAGTCAAAGAGTTTGGTGAAGTTTTCTGGGTCTGACTCCGTGTTCCTCAACTGTCAAAGTAGGTCAGTGTGTGAGTTTATATCGGTTGGATTTTGAGGAAGTACACTGGGAGCTTCAGGTCAGGGGAGGAGTTTCTTTTTTTTCCTGGCAGGGGAATTACATCTGTTTTCACTCGTATAGCAAAGATCCCAAAACCAGATGATGTCAGGAGTCGGATTTCACAGGCACCTCTGAAAACTTCACAGTCAGTGAACGCAGCACTCTGCTGCATTCTGAGGCACTGTCTAAAAAATGAAAAAAGCTCTTGGATCTTTTATAAAAATGGCACCTTGGAATTGGAATATTTATCATACCGTTACAAAATATGAACATGTGCTTAGTTTTTGGCTATAATGTACAAGAATCAACATGGAATGAAAGAGGAAAAGGCCTAAAGTTGGAACTTTTAAGTATAGTCTGCTTTCAGGTTTATGCATTCTGAAAAGAATTCTATATTTCTAATAGTTAATAATAATGCAAATGAATGGCTCAACCTTGGCAAAATGTTTTGTATTGAAGTGCTACACACTAAGAAATCAAGGTACAGGAATGGACCTAAAAGGGTACAAATGCTTTGTTGTTCCAGCCGTACCTAGAGTCCAACTGTACAAGCACTGTACCTTTGAACATGGTGCATGGTTCTTTTCAGTTCCTAAAATAACATTTCCATACACCTTTCTTTTAAATTCAGGGTTGGTTCACTGAGTAGAAGCCTCCCTTTTGCAGGAACGCCCTTATTACATTTGCACCGTTACACATTCGTTCAGTTAATTCTGTAACAGCCTAAATCAACTTTTACACTCTGTAAGCTTCAACAGGGCTGACTGCAAGAGCTCTTGCCATAGCAGACTGCAGGGGAGCAAAATGGGTTGCACTAACCAACTCCGCAGGGGCTCCAAAAGGGAGGGCCACGGCATTAAGTAAAGTTAAATAAAAACAGAAAAACTAGTTCTCATGGAGGAATGTGAGTGAGTGAATGTGCATGTTTCTGCAGTACAATGTTCACTCAGACATTTTTAGGGACTGTTGCTCTAACCGAAAAAAAAAAAAACATAACTGTTATCCAGCTAGCTAGCTAACTAAGATTGGATCATTTTGAAAAAATACAAATAAAAATAAATTCAAAAGTATTAAGACTGGACGACATGGCGATTTAATTTGGTCCAACTTGAGCAGCTACCTGTATTTATGCAACCACGACAACAGAAATAAAACTTTTCCCCCTCCAGCCAGGCAGGCTCAAATGAGACTGCAAATGGGCTGTTGCTAAGGCAACCTCAGCCTGGCCTTATGCACATCCTTGTTGTACTGATACCTTCAGTATGGACATTTTCATTGTTAGCCTGACAGAAACCTTATAGGGGCATAGACATAAATTTCTAGGAGACAGCTTTGTAATTTCATTGCATGAATATAACAATATAACTGTGAGGCCATATATGAGAGAGATGTTATCCTTTAGGATGTAATAAAGATGTTTTCACATGTAACAAACAAGTGAAAACCAAAATAAAAACCTGCTGAAAACCAAGAGAAAAATGATTGGAATGTGATGGTTTACATCTAAAACTACAGTGAATGGACACATGGATGTCTTAATACATTGTGACAGCTGGAGTGGAAAGGCTGATGTACATCAAAAAAGGAAGACACCAATATAATTTCCATTACAGGCACTGTTGATACAAACTAACTAAAGATACTCACACTAAGACCTTCCTCAGGTATAAAAGACCACCAGAGAACGAGAGTTCACTAATTACGCAAGCACTCAAATAAAAGCTCTGTATAGTCTCATCCTATTCTCAGAAAATAATTAAGTGTCCTCAGCTGGCACTTGCACATTTATACCAATTGTGGATTTTTTTCCTAAGCATTGCTGAGAAACATTACCAGTAACTGAGGGTTGACAGTCAAACATGTTGCATATTTCAGAAGAAGAGCAGAGAAGTTTTTAACATTAATAGTAAATGAACACAACATATTAGACCTGATCACGAGCATTAACTCATTCAGATAAATGTCCCATGCCAGAGCCAAAATAGCTCTTAATCATATTTATTTTCTCTGCCATTCTGTCTGGTTTTTGATGGATACATACTTCCTCATGCAGTTAGTCAACAGTCTAAAGTGTCATGACTGTGTGTATATATGTACATGGCGTGTGACTCCTATAGTCATACAGCAGTCTAGCATATGTAGTCATTTGTCTAAATATAAGAACGTCCCGTGTACCTCATATGTCCAATGATACATGGCTGTGTTGCAGCTGGTTACTCATACATGTAATGAGGTCTGAATGAACAACAGGATGGTACTAGAGCTTCAGAGCTGATTATTATTTTGCCAGAGCTACTGCTGCTACTACAGCACTGCCCATAATTCAATAACTACAAGCCCTTAGGTAGATGATTTTATGTGAATGCGCTCATCAACAATACGATGAGATTTTAGTGTGACTGTGGCAGAATTCAACCCAGAGTGAAATCCATTTAAACATTTCATTCATTCATTCATTCACAATTTTTCACACACACATCTGTCTTTTGAACATCATATTTTATTGTAAAACACAAAATAAAATGGTTATTATGCCAAATCTATCACTCCTTAACCACATACTGGTGTTAAATGCAGAAAAGACCAAATATATTATTCACCTCCACCGGTGACTGTGACTATCCTGCCGTCGAATCTCTAAATGGCACTCAGATCACTCCGGCTGAGTCATACAGATACCTCGGAATTTGGCTTGTCTTGGCCAGTCTGCTGTCTGTCTTTCATGATCCATATTGAAAAACTGACTCAAAAATTAAAAACTAAAATTAAAATTGGGCTTCTTGTGCGGGAATCATGTGTATCTTCCTCCAACCGTACAGCTATTGTTCAGTCAACCTTCATATCTGCTATTGACTATGGAGATATCCTGCTATCCATTTCATGCTGTTAAACCCTGCGCATTACAGTGCATTTTGCTTTATCACAAATGACAAATTTCATACCCATCACTGTTTGTATCAAAGGCTTGGATGGACTTCCTTAAGGCCAGGACACACCAACCCGACGGTCGTCAGAAAAGCAGTCGGACTGATCAGTCGGCTCCCGTCTCCCTGAGTCGGTCAAAAAAGTGCCTCCGAACACACCAAACCGACGCCGACTGGAGTGTACGTTCTGCGCGTGCCGAGGCGTAATACGTCCCCATAACAGCGGGCGGCGCTAATCTGTGTTGTCGCCCAAAAACCGGAAATGACGGACCACTCTAGACCTAGTAAACACAGAGCACGCTGTCGTCAGTCATTGTTTTCATCAGAGAGTGTTGATAGTTGTCAAGAAGGATCGTTATTGTCATTACTCGCTGAACGGAAAATACAATGGCTAATAATAACAAGATACTGGCGTTGGCGTAGTATGTTTACCATTGTCACTTCTGGTTTTCTCGTGCACTCACTGATTCGCTAGTCAAGAGCTAGCACTCCACCAATCAGATTGGTCATTGAGGCCGACGGCCACTAGCTGATTCTACATGTCGAATCGGCCAAAATGAACGCCGACGTCGACTGACGACGGCACGGGACACACCGAACCGACTCGAGTCACCGACCTCGCCCGACTGTCCGACGTTGTCCGATGGCTGATAATCGGGTTGGTGTGTCCGGGCCTTTACAGTCAAGAAGAAATAGCCATCTTATGTTATTCGTTTTACAAAGCTCTACTGTTAAAGCTCCCAAACTACCTCACATCTCTACTCTCATTTAAATCCAGTAACTACAGAACACAGTCCAATAACTACGTAACTTTAGACGTTACTCTTGCACTAATGATAGTAAAACTGATTTCAGGTAATATACCTTTTAAATGCACTGCAGACTGCTCTTAAACTTGAGTGTTGCATTTCCATTGCAGAGTTTAAAGCTTTACTGCTGGTATTCTTTGATATTTGCACCTGTTTTATGACGATGTAATTATGGCATGTCCTGCCACACCAACATCAGGCTACATTATCCACTTTTACACAAAAATGCTCAAAATCTAATGAGCAGATCGACAAAACAACAGTCACTGAGCGTTTTCAGCTAAACCTTTTCATTTTAGAAACTTTATGAACTTCATGAGCTTTCCTCTGGCACCCAACCGTGGACTAAAATATCAAATTTAGCCAAAAGCTAGATCATATAGGCTGACTTCCATAAAATATACTGGGTCATTTTGCAACAGCCACTGTGTGGCCACAAGTGTCAATTCCAGGACAAAAGTAAATGGTGAAACATGGTGTAACAGTTGTACAAGAAGAGATACAATATTCATGAAGTCAGCAAAATGACTCAATAATCCCAGTAACATTAGCCACAGCCTTCTGGTCACACCATCATGGTAAAAACCCCTTAGAGTATTAAACTGAGCAAAGGGTGCATCCTATGCTCAATGCTTTTAATTTAACAGCAAAAACATTTTAATATTTAATCTTTCAGAAAGAAAGAATGTTGTTTGATCCCACACTTTTAGAGGTGTAATGAACATTGCTGCCTCTTGGGGGCATGGTTTTAACCCTTTAGTCTAATTTTTTTTTTTTAAAACATACAAAATAAACAAAATAAACTTTACTGATAGTGAAATGCAGCCAGTGCCCCTAACAACATGAACGAATGGGCATTTCATATAAAGCTTTCTATCTAACTTAGCAGCTTCAGCAGCCCTCAAGGTCAAGAGCAATCTCTGCTGCTGTGCTAAGATCTCCGCTGTGTTACGATCTCTGGTGTGTTAAGTGCAGCCCAGGCGGGTGTCTGCAGGCCCCGCCTCTCATTGCTGACAGCTCGCTATCTATCTGATCGATGGATGCAGGTTTTTTTTTTTTTTTTTTTTTTGGCTTGCTGGCTTTCGCTAGGCAGCAGAGTGCATTTTAAGCTCCTTTAAGACTCTTCCTCCGGATTCCTCTTTTGCCACTTTAGATAATGAGACCAGTGGACGATAGTGTCTCGATTGATCCACAATGCAGCACCCAACCCCCCTCTCAGCACCAAAGAACAGGCAGCAGGTCATGACCTCTGTGTAAATGTATGTGTGTGTGTGGGAGGGGGCTTGATGAAAGGCGGAATGGCTACAGGCGGTGATAGATTTATAATCCAATATTCCATATTAAGGTGGTTACCAAGCGGTCGATGGCACTATTTTTAACTGCAGTGTTAGAAAATCTATTAATATCTCTATATAAGCTGACGTTGAGAATGCATTTCTATAATCCACGATGTTAGCTGCGGCAGCCATTATCTTAATGTTATGATTGATTTTCTCTTCTACTGCGACTTTTCATTGTGTGCACTGAAAAGTATTCTGAGGCCCAGTTTGACGGTAAATTCCTGTTTTTTTTCCCTCTTCCTCTCTCTATGAGGCCACATCTGTTTTCCATTTCGGCGCATACTGTCAAAAGCTACCACAAAACTGGAAACAGCTCAGCTCCCAGAATCCTCTGCTCCGGTCATATGATCAAGTCGCTGACTCAGACCATCACGGGGCCTCTTGCTATTACAGAACCGAGTTGGCTCTGTAATAACAAGAAGTAATCTTACATCACAGCGTTGGGGCACTGCAGAGAGAACCAAATGACATCCCATTTTCTATATGCATCCCCGATCCATATGACTCCCTCAGGGACAGATTACGTAACCCTAATGTCGTTCCCTGTTGCAATGTATTGTGTTTAAGCATTAGAAAACATCACAGAGATTCTTCTTCCCTGCCAATCTGCTGAGAGAGCCCGAAAGGGTTTAAATCCTGGTCTGAACTGTGTGCACTTTTCACTGACCAGTTCAGAGATTAGTGCAGCAGACACCAAAGAGGTTTTAAAGGCTTGTTTTGATTCCAACAGATTAGACGGTGTTGTCTTTTTTTCATTCCAAGCTCAGATTGTTTGTCGAGGGAAAATCAGGAAATGTACTCACTGCGGTCAAAAAGTTGTTGTTGTTTGAGCTGCACTTGTCCTGATTTGTCCTCTTCCTGTGTGAAGGTTTCAGTTTACAGTGCACTGAAGTTGTTTTCAACTGTTGCTGTATATTTTCAGCAGGTATTCTAGAAATAAAGACAAGAAAAGTAAAAATAACTCTGAAGATGAGATAAAAAGCCAGGAGGTTTAATACATAAACGTTCTTTTGGCAATAAGCATTTTTGCACACAACTTGTAACTTATTTTGGTCTTTTGTGTTCATAAATTGAATGAATCAATACTGCCCACTCCTGGAGGAAAAGACACCTAAACTGCTGCTTTAAATGTATTGATTAGCCATCAAGGTAATCTCTATGCTACCAAAATAAAGTCCTACATAAAAGCAGGCTAATGTTTTTAAAGTTAAAGTTTTTACTGTGGATTGACATATAGAGTCTTAAAGGAATAGTTAAGCATTTTCATTTGAATTAAATGGTAAATGGCAGAATCTTTCATTTGTATTACTCTTGTTCGCTTTCTTGCTGAGATTCAGATTGATACCACTACATGTACAGCTGCAGGTGTGACAGCACGACTCCAGGAACTCATACAGCAGCTGCTGTAATATGTGAAATCTTTGGGGGTCTGTACCAAACAAACATGTTTTCTTAAATCTGAAGAATAAGATTTGTAGACCATGGCACCTCTGCAGCACTACAGTACTTCATTATGATGCTGTTTTGTCACACATTTTACCTTTATCAAACCATTACAGCTCTTGTGATTTTAATACAGCACTTGCATATTGTGATTTCGATAATATTTCGATTAATTGTGCAGCCATACTCTAATACCACAATTAATTGTTTTTACACTTTTTTCATCTGACTGAAAAAAAAGCATATTTTGTTAGAATTAGTGAGCTTAAGAGGTGCTGGTAGAGGCAAATCTTTTATCTGGACAGAGCCAGGCTAGCTCTGAGCAGCGTATAAAAAAAGATTTTTGTGTATAACATATAGTAGTTTAGTCTGCACATGCACCCTCAGCGTTTGCAGCAGCTCTTACCCCTTCCCTCAGCTGGGATGATGCTCCAGTGATGGATGGTTTGCGCAGAGGCAGCAGATGGAAGATGGAGACTCCTTGGAAGAGTTTCGTTCCTCAGCCAGGAGACTCAATAGCTCCAGAAGAAGTAGATATGGTTGGATGATAACAGCTTGGATCAACAAAAAGCAACAAAACAAAACAAGACAAAACAAAGAAAAATCATCTTTTCATCTTTGTGACCTCAGATATTCTTCAACAGCAGCATCTGACTACTTTGAATGTGTCTTCAATACATAAATCTGATTATTTCTGAGCAGAATTGTTTGTTCTGTCCTGTGACCAGTTCAAACGAGAGCACCAGACATCAGAAAGCCTTTTGAATTCTTGTATTCATCCAAACAGATTAGATCAAATTTAAACCTTTTGATTCCAAGCAGAGACTGTGTACCGACAAGATCATTTACTGGTGAAAAACAAGTTACTTTTTAATGCAGTAATGTTTTGTTCCTCTTAGTGAATACAATGCATAAATATATTTGGAAAACTGTGACCTGATTTTTGTGGCTCTGTTATAATATTCAGAGAGACTGAGGTCAGCCACCGGGTGAATCAGGGTGCAACCAAGAGAACGTTGAAAATGGAGTTGTTCTGAATAAAAAATATATGTATTCATATAATCTGGGTTAGGAGGGTTTAGAGAACTTCACCAGAATGTAAAATGAGGTTGAACTAACCAGGCTGTGCTCAGTAGATTCATTAGAGGCAGATGAATTAGCCTAGAGGAGAGCCAGGAGTCCTCCTGGCCTCAAAGTCACTGTGGGAAAAAATTAGAACAAACAGAATATAGACAGCAAGAGGACACCGCAGACAATATACTACACACAACACACGTCTCTGAATCACAGGCACCACCATGGGGGTTTGGTTTTAGACACATATGTGGATAAAGGTTAGGAGGTTAGGTGAAGTTATTCATATTCGCCGGGAAGGTTTGAGGAAAAAGTTCAACACTGATTCAAGGTACTGTGGGTATTTACTAAAACCATGGAGAGGTACCACAAAAGTCTGCAACTTGATATATTGATATTTTTACTAATTCAGTTGTTGAGATAATTTGCCCTTTGACCACAGTGTTACACTGTTTAATTGACAGACTTGACTTGACCATGGTGCAGTGTGGCTGGAAAAGAAAAACTAACTACAAGCAAAATACAAGAAAGTCATCGGTTCAATCCCCCAGATAAATTTGGATGGGGAAAGTGAAGAAGCAGCATTTCCCCTGAGATGCCCTTGAGCAAGGTCTTTGACCCCAACCACTCCAGTGGATGTATTGAGCAGCTTCCAGGAATGAATGAAGGTCTCAGTAAACCTTCCCTGAATAAATAATGGTTAAAAAAAAAAAAGATGCATCAATGTATCGACCAGACATCGGTATCGGACAATATTCACATTGTTCTCTGACATTGGCCTATTGTTAGATAAGATATAAGATAGCATTCACGATATCTTTGGCCAATGAGCGGCTGTTCGGCTCTATGTCTCATATATTGGATGAGAAGAGAAATAGACTACAATAAGGCAGGGATGCATATCTCTGTGTTTGTGCTTTGTGTAGTGTTTCCTTGGCACAAAAGTGTGAATAAATAACAACAAAAAAACACTGGTATCGGACAAATTGTTATTTTAAACATCGGTATCAGCCCAGAATTTCACAATGGTGCATCCCTTGTGGGTGGTGTTTAGGGTGTGCACATTGATTAGAATACTGTAGTCCTCTTTAGCATTCACGCCTCAGGGGGTCAATGTATCTTAGCTGTACATCCAATATGTTTCCCCTTGATCTACACCATTAACCAGAGGCTCCTTTCGTTCTGTGTTTGCCTTGTGCCAAAATGAAAAACATTCACTGGCAGAATGATTCATCTTCCGGTGACTATCAGTCTGCCGGTTGTGGTGTTATTTACAACTTTCACACACCTAAAGTAAACCGCACAAGCGCTCTATTACAGTTGAAATTCATAGTTTTCTTCAAGTCAATAATCCATACGGAAAGAGCATGAAAAAGTGTTTCATGCATATACAATATTGACATTTACTTTATAGTTTCCAGATATATTGGTGGAAACCTCTTTTCTCTCTCTTTTTTTTTTTTTTTTTTTTACAAATCTGTCTTCAATATATATTTTTTTGGACCCCAGTCTGTCTGTGGGGGTGTTGTTTGAATATAAAGGTTGCTGGTGGATCTGTGCCTAAAAGGTGAAAATTCTTTTTAGAATGATGCCTCTGGAATTTGGTATTTGTGGGTGTTTTTTTAGCTAAACTGAGAGTCCTGTTTTTGGTCTATTTCAATTTCATAGTAAAGCATTTGTTAGTGCAATATTCTTATAATATCTACCACTGGTTTATAACTGGTTAGACATAGATCGTCCATCTTAAGTTTTAGCTTTTTTGATGTTGTGGTTCATTTGAAGGTTTAATATCATAAACTCAGACTTTCTTTTGAGGTAGGAGGGTAAGTGATATCCTTAGGGAAATGAGTTTCTATCTGAGGTCTGTCTACCTGTTTTAACTAATGATAATATTCACAAATAATATTTACTTTCAAGGTGGGAATAATCTTTTCAGAGTTGGCTTCATATTTATTTGAATGCGGAATGCTTCACTTTGAAATCAAATGAGGAAAATGAACAGAGCCAGGACATCTGTTCTTCACACCTCTTTAAAATTCATTCATTCAGTTTACTTTTTCAGGCCATATGTCCACAAACAAACAAACAAACTATTTTTTTTATATGATGCATTTTTATGTAACTGACTCTTAATACACAAAGTCCAAGTGTTTGAATAAATATACTTCTACTACCCAACTTTCTCCCTATTTGCTGATGGATTTACTTCCAGCTCATTCCATATAGTTTACTCTCCACTTTTGTGGCCTAAAAGGTGCCCACCCAATACTCTAATAGTAGTGGATTTAGAGGTCTAGACCAGATACTTGAACCTCCCAGCACTAGGACAAAGTATTTACCAGTATAGTTCTACGATATATGTTTTCTGTGAAAGGGAGCTTTGTGATATTACAGCACAGTCTCACTCCCAACTCATCAAATACTGCTGGATCTTATATATTATTGCTAACTTGACTGTGGAGCCCTGTGCATCCAAATGAAGCTAATGGGCAGCTACAGCATCATATTTTGAAGCGGAGGGCCACTGAACAAGCAGCAAACTAAGACAAATTGGGAGTGAGAACGTGTTGATCGCATCGAAATTAGTCACCAACCAATGATACCTGGGAATTGTCATCTGCCAGGTATGATACACATGTAGGCAACCAATCTGCAGATGTTTTATTCAATGACAGTAAACTGTGGTAAAAAAAACATAATCATGTGTGCTCAGAAACGAAGGGTGACTATGAGGACTGACTCCAACTCTGACATCTGTACAGTATAGTATGTGTGTGTGTGTGTGCGTGCCTTGGACCAGACTGGACCTTCCCATTTTGTATCTTTGTCCCGCGCCGATGAGAAAATTATCAACGAATCTGGTCAGAAACTGGCAGCAAAACAAAGTCATTCATGGTTCCTGGCAGCTCATCTCTTTATATGGCCTGCCGCTGTGCATCTGTGCCTTCCGTCAATGCACACATGTGCTTTGATGTTTAAGGGATTAGTATTTACTCTAAGCAGAGGGAGAAACCCCCCCATATCACGCACACTGAAATGAAAGCCCAGTTCACAAACACAAGCTGCCGGCACACATTCATAATTTTTCCAATGGTTGATCTGTCACGTGCTGATCCGTCTCCAAGTTCGCTCTTTAGGGATTAGCAATCGCTATGAGATTTTAAAGTGCTGCCGTGCCTTACGCTTCTGTCCTTTAATTCATATTTTTAGATGAGGGTTACTCAGAAATTGCTGACACTTGAAAATTAAATGAGCTCAAGGCTTGTAGCTTAAGTGACGCTCTCTTTATAGTGGTGCCAATGTTTTAACCCTAAAGAATACTTGAGCGCGCAGCATTAGCTGCACTCTCATTAGAGGAGGCAACAGCTGAGACCTCAACATGGATTTAAAATCTAAAAGGTCTATTTGTGCTTGTATGCTTTGGTCTGTGGAATTGCATTAGTGTGACCTTTGAAACCAGTTGATTGTCCATCACAGCTTCCATTCATAAAGACCGAGATTTACATGAGTGGATTTACTGAGGTTTAATTGTCACAAGCTTCAGGCCTTTCGGATAAGAGCCATGTTGGAAAATGTTTAATAGAAAAACAATAAAAGCGGATTAAAAAAATTACTGCCGACCTTTACGATGCAAGCTCTGTAAGAGTTGTGTGTTCCTGCTCACGACTTATTAGTTGTTGCAGGTTTTCATTACTTGAGTATGTGATAAGGCAGTGTTTGGGACAAGTAGAATTAAGTATTTTCCTCAGTCATCCAAAATAGCCGCAGTTGTAACCATCTTGGTTTGAGAGGGGCTGGCCGCTGTTTGTTTTCTCTCTGACTCACTACAAAAAACCATCACAGGATGGACCAGATCTGCTCAAGAAATTATCCCTGCATAATATTCATTGCTATAAAAACAGGCCCAGCCTGTGGATGGCAGCAGGACGACCAGATGTCATTGGCAGTCATTACAAAAAGATGAGACTTGAGAAGCCCCCTCCCTCCTGCTCTAAAACACTTCCTGTTGGATCACTGTGCTGAGGTGCATGCTGGGCAGAAGCCAGTGTTGCTTTGCTGATTCAGACATTAAATTAAATACCATATCAGCCAGTCAGCATCGTGGCAGAGAGTTTGTTGGACACAGTGAGTTGACCTACCTTAAAGATGTTTCATGGTATTGGTTACAGTGGAGACTTTTAGTGTCTAATGGTGGTCTAAATAGTAGGTTTTCTATCCGGACAAATTGACTTTTTTAATTTACTTGTTGAGAACAGTGAGTCTGAAACACACAGTGAATGCTGTAAAACCCCAAAACAATTAGCTAAAGGAGGCTAAAAAACTCAAAATGTTAATTAGTACAGCTTTAAATATCAAATAGCAAATACAATAAGTTACAGGCTAAAGATTATATTGTCTGCAGGCTAATAATCCAACATTGGTATTTTGAAAATGGAGCAGTACCTGCAAGCTAGTTCAGACAGTCAGGTCGAGACATTCCTCCACAATCACCAAACCCCCTCCCCAATAGAGTGCCACAGGAATGAGTCCTAAAACCCATGAAATAAGTTATCTTTTCTGAACTTCCGGTACCATGGCATTGAAAGTCAATGGGTTTCTGAATAGATGTTTGGTTAGATGCCTGAAATAAGGTCTGTGGTTAACAGAAGATCAAGAGGTTTTCATTTTTTGTTCTATGACATAAAATACATCAGAAAATAATCCACTCGTAAATTCTGAACCTGTTATTCGTTTAAAGCCAAGCTTTAGCTTTTGACTGCTGGTAATTGCATATACACTTAAAAAAAATAATAAAGTAAATCATAAAGTGGTGTTTATTTGTGATGATCTTGCTGAACAAAACGTAAGTCAAAAAATCATAAACTTTTGCTTGCCACAGAGCTTTTTTCTGCAATAATCCAGAATCCAATGGAAAAATCCCAACCAGGGAGATGCTAACTTCTAGTTTAGCCTACAAAAATACATCATCCCTGCTGCAGTCTTTTTAGCAGTCTATGTAAGCTCTCCCTCTGCCCTGTCAATGCCACTGCTGCCCCGCATCAGAATTGCTGCCTGTTCTTTCAGCTCCACCACCCCGGCAGCCACCTGCAGGCTCTGGCTAAGGGCTTTAAGATATTTGCTCATCACTCTCCAATATCTCTATGTTAACATATCTGCAGGGAGTGATGGAGTCTGACCTCTAACTGTGTTCTGCTGCTGTAACAAACAGTTGTCTGACTGAAATAATGCTACTATTGTGTTATGGGTTGGAATCCCATTCCCCTTAATGACTCTATCTTCCAAATCTACTCATAATTCCCTAGTTTCTACCATCAATTCAAACAAAAATTAA
This sequence comes from Dicentrarchus labrax, assembly GCF_905237075.1. Classification (NCBI taxonomy): domain Eukaryota; kingdom Metazoa; phylum Chordata; class Actinopteri; family Moronidae; genus Dicentrarchus; species Dicentrarchus labrax. Next base: position 1,658,138 of record NW_026136707.1, on the reverse strand, counting down.
ACTGAAAGCTGTTTGTTTTCCACACACATGCACACAAAAACTCACAAACAGAAAGGAAAACAGAAGAGGGCACTCGGAGGTAACCAACCCGCAAATTATTCTCCTCACATGCATATGGACACGATGGACGTCAGCTGTTTATTTTTGTCTACCAAAGCGGCCACATGCTGTTGAGAATCTGGTCACGTTTCTGCCTAATCATGCAGAAACCACTCTCTACAAATTACACAAATTTGAAGGATCGAGGATGGAAGCAAATTAGGTTCATAGGTACATTTTAATGCCAAGGAACTGATATACTAATTCATTTTAGATGTGATATTTAGAATATGTTTTCCTATATTGCTGCGGTATAAATATATAGAGTACACGGCTCTGTATTGACCAATCACTTGTTTTTCTTTGTCAGTGATGCCGTTAGTTGTAGGATTTCAACAGAAGCTCCTCCTGGGGGCCAAAGGTCAGGCTTCATGATTCCTCTCTCCTAATTGGCTCCAGTTTTCCATTGTTTATATCTGGCAGTGCTGACCCCTCCCATGAGACTGAATTTAATTAAACCCCTCCGGAATTTGCTGTGAGTACTAGTGTCCTCCCCAAACACTGACTGATGCAGCTTCATATGTAGATTGCCAGTTTACCTTCGGGCTACACGGTCCTTTCCATGTACAGCTATTGATGAGCTGTCTGCACTCAGTTTTCTCACCCAGCTCTTACTGCATCTGAAAAACTTTTAAAATGCATACCGCATATTCCAAAATACATCAGATATATTAAACTGTGGAATTCTGCTTTTATTATTTTATTGTTTAAATCTTTTATAGAAAGTTGCTTGTATATGGAGGCTACCTCATTCCAGCAAAACCTAATTTAACGTTGCTGTGTGCTGACTCTTGTAAAACTTAATAACCTTTTGCACCTTCCTGTGCATTATCTGTGGCCTCCATCCTCTTGTCTGTCAAGAGCAGCTTCCTGCCTAGCAGATGCTCCAAGGTTCTGCTTCAGGGTAAAGAGGAAACGCAAGGCTGCCCTGGTCTAATCAGAGAGCCTCAGGCGAATAGATAAGGATTAATTAAAACTGATGTGAGGTTGAGCCCCAATCCAGCATTGCATACTGGGAACCAAAACTCAGAACTCAAAGCATCCTGAAAATCTGCTTATGGTCTAAGAAAACAATCTCAGGGTTGGGAGAAAAACCCCTGATTGCATATACCTTTTCAACAGCTACTTTATTAAAATCCTTGCTTAATAGCAAGGTAGAATCTGTTGGGGAAGTGCAAAAACACCCAAGATTTTATTCAGACACGTCTTTGGTTCATTCCCAAATGTTTAAAACTACAGCACTGATCAATATGAACTAGCAGAGTGCAGAGCTCCACCAGGTGTGTCTGGGGAACAAGGGTCATCTGTGTGTCCAGCATTACCTTGGCATGCAAATCTGAACAGGAACGATTCCAATAAACCAGTGATGTAAAATGTCAATTTTCAAAGTGAAAATACCAACAAAAGAATCCACAAACACTAACACTAGGGTACGTTGTCCCTAGCTGAAACAAGATTCCAAACTGAAGGAGTTGTTGATCACTTGCTGGTCCTACCGGCCAGTTAAGAGGAGTGAGGAGTCAGCAGTCAGAGGTGATACAAAACAGAGCAGTCAATAAAAAAGGCATTTCAGAATCTGTGAATCCCTGCAACCACAGCAGGTCTTTGAGCATGTTGTCATAAATGTGAACAAAAAATATTAGGCTGATGGATCCAGTAGTATGTGTGATTAGCTGTGGACAGATACACAAGACCAAATGTATGATCCTCTTCAGGTTTTGCCTGGAGAGGATAGCAAAGCCCACATCAAGTGGTCCCAAGAGACTGCTAATTAAAATGTAATATGAAAGTATTGGCTGCAACAACAATATATTATAAACTATATATTACTATTTCAGTAATATGTCTACAAACTTAAAGGTTGTCCAGAGAGTGGTGCTACAGAACAAGTCATAGAGTTTCCAAAATGGATAAGGTTCAGCCCCACTGGAGCAATTACTGTCCCATCAGACTGTCAATTAGATTAGAATACTTCTTGAGAAAATCTGAGAGGTCAAATTATGAACCATCATCATGGCACCATAAATATCCAATGCAAATTTCTAGCAAAATGGCCAGTAATTGTTGAAATATAATGCTTTGAACCATAAAATTGGAAACATGGATTGACCAACTGACCAGCATTTTTACCTCACCTCTTCGGGTGAGACTGATCATTTCTGTATGTGCAGTAATAACCACGTGCTTATTCATCTGATCCTTTAAGTGCACGCTGTCTGCCAAGATTTCTATTCAATTGTAATAATTACCTGCATAAGTTGCGCTCTTAAATCTATAGCAAGCAACCAGGAAAGCTGTTGTTTAGTCTTTCACAATGGCAGCCACTGTATAGGTTATGTGTTGGTATTTTCTCCTACTTTATTCCTTGTTATTCTTGTTTTTGAAAATAGTTAGCTATGTTGTTGGCAGTGTGTTTTTGAAGGAGGTGGAAGAGGAAGTGATCGGCTCAAGGGGGGCACAGACCAAGAGGCAATTATCACTAAGGAGCCAGTCGGTGCGGCCACAAGTCGTGTTTTTGCACATTTTGAGAGGCATATGCCAGGTCCGCACATCAGCCTCGATTGCATTATTGTGGGGGTGTGCAGGTGCACTAAAACAACATGTTATTTCCATCTTTGCTGCTAAAAGAGAGACAGTCACTTTTTGTACAAGAGGTTGATTGTCAGGAAACATGTAGGTCATGTTAGGTGTTTGAACAACTGACTGATGCTGACATTTTTCTGGTGTGGATGGTCTCCAAAGATCCCTCTGTCCTAATAGAAACAACTTTTAGGAACATCAAGAGTTTTGAACGTGAAAGTGAATTTAGTTTAAATTCTGTCCAACTCCACAGACAGCCTCAGTTTTGGATGTCTGCTCTCACCTCAGTCTCTGTTTGCCTTTTTTTAGGTGTACTCGTCTGTTCCTGCTGCTCATGAATGGAGCTCTGACAGGCACACATGCTTAAATCCAGAGGGAAGGTCTCGGTCTTCGGATGGGTGACTTTGCATTTTAGGCTGGGATGCATTCACTGTGAAAATGTTTCTGCATCCTTTTGCAACAGTTGAATGCTTGAATAGCTCGGCATAGTTTGGCAATGGCCTTGGAGGTATGTTTACTCCCATTTGGCGGGTGTGCTGGGGCTAAAAACCAATGCAGCTGTGACAAAAACCCAACAGAGCAGTGATGTTTTAAAACACCACATTGCACCAAAAGGCATTTAATGCACACAGAGCATTTCAAATGTATTGAAAAAACCTTCACTACGTTTTCTGAGATTTAGTTGGATAGCACATGCATCAGTGCTTCCATTCAGCTATTTAGTTGGGACCAGCACCAATGCTTTGCAACAGAAAATTCAAACCACCACAGTTCATGTTACATTATCTTCTGGATGCAGTCTGATATAGGTATATGATAATACTGGTTAATGGTGACTTATATGTATCTATAAGCATAAATGTACCAGATGTACATGGACCATCGTACGTGACAAGCTCTTTTATAACGGTTTTAACATCCTAACTGAGTAGAATTTTATAAAATAAAATAATGCTTTATAATGCATCCTTTTCTACAGAGCTTATTATGGAAGTAGCTAAAGAGTGAGCCATCTCGCTTTCTTCACTTTTTCTTGAAAGTTGCACATGAGCAGTATCAACTGGGTCAGCCAATCATAATATTGTGTTACAGCATCTGTGAATGCAGATCTGCCAGGCCGACACAGGCAACGATGCCCACGCTCATAATCTGTGATATGAAAACTTTTTCACTTTTCCACACAGTCAAAGAAATGTAAAGTGTGAGTGCACCATGGGGCGTCTTTCCTACTTGCCTGCTGACAGCCTGTCAGCCGAAGAGTCAATCATACTGAACAGAATAGGAGGTTGTGGCAGTGTCTGATTTAAAAGTAGTTCAGTTGACTTTGCAAACATTCAGCACTGGAGCTGAGAGCATTGGAGCAGTGAACAGAAACGAGCCGTGCTGCTCTCCGTCATGTTGCCCTTCATTTCCATCACCCCTCTCTGTTTCCAGCAAAGGTAGTTTTGTGGTTAGGTCATTTTGACACGAGACTTGGTTCGTAAAAGTGTTGCCTTACGCTGTTTCCATGAGGCAGCTGAAAAAGAAAAGGGCAGCTATTCAACTGTTGACTGTTGATCCGAATCACCATATAGGCAGCCCTGCTTCACACTACATCTGTTACTTGTCGTGTGTAAAATCAAGGGCATTGTACTTGGCAATACCTTTACCTTTAATACCTTGAAGAATAGACTGTCAGAAAGTGTGCACAGTAATCCTTAATTGTAGAATTTGTAGCGTCTAACCCGTCTCTGTGATGGCAGACTTCCAGCGAACAGCTAAACACTTAGACTTCATCGGAGAACACTGTGTACTAACTAGTCCTCACAAGTACAGTAAGAACACGTGTGTGTGTGTTTGTGTTTGTGCAACGTGAGGTCCATGTTGAGCAGGCGAATTTTCAGCCTGCAGTAGGGAGCGCCTCTGTTGTTCTGACAAGAGAGAAAAGGTCAGTCCACCTGGGGAAGCTAAACTGGACGGTGATGCGAAGGGGTCGTTTTGTTCTGAGCGATTCATATATTCAGAGCTGCACTGATAAACAACAGCCGTACACTGTCAGTCCATTCACTTTTCAGTCTGAGCAAGTGATAGCTGTCTGTCTGACCACGATGATCCTGGTTTAAAAGGATAATTCCCTCACAAGATGACTGCCCTAAACTGAGTTGAACTGAACTGAGAAGTATGATGGATTGTCACCAGGGCCATTAAGGTTTTAAAACCAAGAATTTGTTGTTTTTTTTCAGACTGCATTTGGAAGCTTCATTAAAGCACAGGCGGTGTGTTTGTACATTAGTGTTTGCGTGCGTGTCTGCATGTATGTGTGAGAGGAGGAGAGGGGGGGTGGGGGGGATATTCCTCGCCTCTACTACAGAGTTGGAGCCTACTCATCTTTATCGTATCCAGCTGTTGTTCAATCCGGAGATTTGGCTGACCCACGCATATCTGCCCATCTCTCCCTCCAAGCTGTGATAGTAATGTACTGTCCTGGAAACCTGCCAGCAGTCACTCAGTGGGGGGGGGAAAAAAATAATAAATCCTCTCAGAGCTGACAGCTTGGGGATTTTGCCACCCATATTATTATTATTTGCACGTCTCCGGCACCCTGGATGTGTTCTCACAGTAACTGTGTTGACAAAAAGCGATGTACATCAACCTGTTGGGATGGCAGCTTCATACTAAAGCACTAATTCATTATTTGTATTATTTGTCTTGACTTAAGGACTCATATCTTACAGCCTCTTATTCTTATTTTACCCAAGTAAAAGCAAGACAGTATAAAGGAAAATTCTGGTTTATTCCGAGTTGGGTCTCCTGCCATAATGACATTGTACTTAGCAAAGTAATTCCTGAGATCTGGGAAGATGGAAACAGAGCTAATAATAAGTATTAAAGGATCCAACTGGCTGTAAATGTTTCTGGATTTTAGCAATTCATTTGGTGAGCACAATGCCATTAGGGACAGTGGCAAAAACTACAAAAATAAGACCAAAGTTTCAGGTACGAAAACAGAATTTACTATCGAATGAAATACTGATTGAAATTATGAAATGTAAAGGCAATCATTCATAATTTGTGCGTTGTTTAGTGGTCCCTTAAATGTACTATGAAGATTATTATAATTTAGGGGTTTGAAATTGTTCTACGCGATATTATAGTCAGAGAATCATCCTCTGTGGATCATGAATATCTACGAAATGTCACAGCAATCCCTTTGATAACCGTTGAGATATTTCAGTCTGGTCTGGTGGTCGGCTGACTGACACACAAACAGACGGACCAACGCTGCTGCTACTGCTCCCATCCACTGCAAAACATTTACCAAATAGAAAGATTAAGTGTTCCTTTGATAGCAATATAACAATACTGGAACCAATAAACTGAACTGAATAATCTTTTTACTGCTTGAAGAAGAAAATGGGCAGATTACAAGAATGTAACATATTTTCTGTCGTGCCCTCATTAAAATGCAAACATGGTTCTTTAAAAGCTGTCAGGTTTCTGATCAAACTGCTGCCAGCGCTGTCCACTAGGTGACTTTGATTATACATAATGTTTTATGAACCAAAATAGCCATACTCTATATGCAAACCATTGACAGCATGTATAGAAAACCCTTGTGCTCTGCAAAGTTAAGTAACTTCAGTTCTCAGATTAGTGCAGTGGAGTCAAGAAAGTTCTGTTTTCCCATTTTTAAAACGTATAGACTTCTTGTTCATGATTGTCGAGATTATCACTTATTATTATTTGATATATTTTACTGTCAAAAGCAGCCTCCTGTAAAAGCATCCCCTCCTTCGCACTTACATACATACACAAAAGTAGTGGACATTTGTTGACAGAAAAAAACTGTATAATGGGATTCATCTCTTATATTTATAGCGAAAAGGGAGCTCTGATAAGAAAAGTAACGACGTAATTCTTGTTTATTGCAACTGTAACATACCCATTCATCGTTACACTACTCGTTACATGGGGCTTTAGATCTGAGTGACTTTTGTTCCAGCTCAGCGGAGGGATGGAGATGCGGAGGGCGCAGAATCAGCAGATCTGCGGTCAAAGCGCATGCAGCAGCTTCTCCCCAGCATCCCCACACACAACAAGACAGACTCCGACAGAGTCGACCTAAATTATTTTAGTATCGCAATTATCCCAAAACTCCCCGAGGTATTCGGCACTCGGAAAGGGAAATTAATGAAGAAGGAGGGCGAGGTAAATTGCGCGACTCTTATGTGACAGATGTTGGAAAAGTCTGGTTTGAACGTAGACAGAAGAGGAAGAAGAGGAGGAAGAGGGAAACTGTCCTGAACAGAGATGAACACGTTTTTCAGCTGGAGACGGACGATGAGCGATAAAGAGGGGGGAGCTTTGATGCGATGTTTCCTTCCCTGAAAGCTTCAGCTGGTGAGTTTCCTCTGTAATTCACCATTTCTGATGACTTTTTTTTCAGGACAAAGAAACAAAAGACCTTGAACTACTTTTCGGGTTTTCATTAGTTTCACTTCTGTTGAACCTGAAAACAGCTAGAATATTCCTGCCTGAGTATCTGTTGTACCATGTGGTTATTTATAGCATGAACAGAGTTTAGATTTGAGTCTTAATTTGATGTGTGTCCCTCCTATAGATGCCACCCTGATTTCTATTATATTCCTATACAGGTTTGTAGTGTGTATGGCACCTGATAATGACTCAGTACTGACGTTATGCTGTTCATTAGACTATTATGGCATCGCTATAATAATAATCCTCAAATGTCCCTATTGGTGCTGCTTTAAGTGGCAGTGGCATTTTTTGTATTTGTCTTTTATTCTTTTGTAAACCATCATCTGAAATGGATCATTGGATAGCTCAGGACTTTATTATTTTCCTCAGAGTTCACCCAAAGCAGATTTAAGGTTGCACCAACAAACAAAATCTTGTAAACAAGCCAGAGAGGAAGCCTCAAGTTGCTGGTAATTGTGATTAATCTGGTGTCACATCTGAAACAAAGTTTCCTGTTTATTTGTTGTTGGCTTGTCTTGTTATTTTGATTGTTTTGCTGGTTTCGTCCTTATCCGCATAAGGTCGCCAGTAAGGATTATGACCTGCTTTGACGTTGAGATACTATTTTCTAATGTTGTCTTAGTTCAAACCAAGTCTCTGCAATGATAAATACCAACTTAGTAACTTGAGTTCTGTCTGGTTCAATGGTGAGTTTAAATACTGACCTATATTAATATTTTCATTCCGTATTATCAAATCTCTTGAGACAGTAGAAACCTAGAAAATGTGGCGTTACTACTTTACTATTCAGCCTCGTTGCTTTGCAGTTTGTGTAAATGTGCCTTTTTGTTGTTGTTTTTATGTGAGTTACACTCTGTCCATGTGAACAGTAATCCTCCGAAGAGTTTGTTCCATAAACCTAAAAAGGGCCACAGCAGACTGTGTTTTAACAGCGTTTCAGCAGGATTACAGACATCAGTAACTGCAGCCTCATTTCCCCCCTGAGACAGTGTGAGGCTGTGTGGTTTAAAGTCAAGATGCCTCACTCTCACAGTGACTCTGATCAAACTTCTGTTTGTCAAAAACTTCTCCTCGTGCTAGATTTGATTATCATCTTACCTGCAGTATAGGATGATATAAGCCAGGATCAGCATTTCATTGAGGGTGCAGGGGTGAACCATGCGGCAGCAAACTTTGTCCTATCCTCCTGTCATAATGAGGACACACATCACATTGGTTGCAATGTGGCTCAGGAGGAGCAGATCACCATCAAGGGAGAACCAAGGATTTGACACTTGGGAATCTGCCAAATGGGCAATTTAATCAGAGGGCATTTTATGCACAAGAAGTATGTCAGTCTCCTTGTTAGGGAATGATTTATCTGGACTGTTATATTGGGCAGCTGCTCCAGACCTCAATTGATTGCCTAAGGCAAAGAAGTATATGACAAGTCTTTAACTAGTTTCTTCGCTTTGCTGTCATGGCCCTCGCTGGTAGAAATATGCAGCCAAGCATCAAAGTTTTTTGTGTCTATGCAGTGCAGTTTGGCTTATACTAATGTTGAAGTTTCTTGGTATGCTGCAATAATCTGCAAACATTAAATATTAAACATTATCATGACACTTGGATTTTTAGATGTGCACCCGCTGAGTTTGTTTTTTCATGGACTAGTGGTCCTCCTCGCCCCCTGTATGTTACTAAACATTACCAGTGAGATCAGAAGATATTTCAGGATTTAAGGGAGAAAATGAGCACTGTAGCAAACTCAAGACATACAGTATAACTTTGAGTTTTTTTTAACAGATGTATGGGTTAACTTAGGTCAATGTCACAATATGTGGATGAAACTTTCAGAAATACCATGTCCATGTTATGAAAATCTTTTTAACTGCTATTTTTTAAGAACAACCCCTAATGCTCAATATTTATTTTCTAATTTGGGGGCTCTTTTGTTTTCCTAAAACTTCTACAATTAGTGTCTTACTGAAACGAAGACGACTACTAAGTACTGTCCTCACTAGAGGACTCTGGTATTGTAAACCTTCCTCTGGCAGCAGAAAACAGAACTAATTTTTGAGGAGTGGGAACATAAGTAGGTAACAAACTCAAACTTTCATACAAAGCACCAACAGTTTCAAGTGAATCAGGCTCTGAGATAATATTATTCATTAAATATCCAGTGTTTCCTGAACAGAGATATATCAGGATATAGTCAGCCTGCCTTTGAAGAGCTGCAAACCTATTTCATATTTTTGGAAAAATTATTTATGCTTAAATGTATTCCAGATCAGCATTGGCCACCATTGAATAGCTTTAAAATAATGTTTCAAAAATATCCATCTTTGAGAAGCCATATACTGCTCATGCTACACTATGTCACTGCAGCTTTGATGTCTTTCCAACTGCAGCACCTTAATAACAGGCTTAGCCAAAGATGTTGGTGAGCCGTCTGGGAGAAGACGTATCTGAGCCTGGAACAATGCATCCGCACATCTACCCACCACATTTTCAGTCTTAACGGCCGGGAGATTACAGTTATGTTCAGAACTTCTCTTGTTTTTGCAAAGGATAAATGTCTTAGTTTTCACATCTTGTCTTTCTTGACTTGTGTTGGTTGTGTTTTCATTTGAGTCCTAAGCAGACCTGCTTTGGGCGGTTTGCACATGAAAACATCTATCCAGGGCAGAATCTGTGGTGCGTAGCACTTTTGAACCCACTATGCAAACAGGCACTATTCAGGCCACACAGTCATTTGAAGTCTTTTGGTAGATAAATAGAAAGATCAGATGTTCACTGCCAGTGGAGAAGAGATGAATGCCATTGGCCCGGGGCTTGTGTCAGCAGCGGTCTTGTGTTGTCTGGCCTTGAAAAAAGCATCTTTATATTCAAGGGTTTCTTTCATGCAGCATGTTTTCTGTCACGTTAACTTTTCCGAGATGCGTTTGTCCATTCCAGTTTGATTATATTAATGTTTTCATTGTACGGAATTTCTATCTCACATGCATTTTACATCTTTTGTAAAACTATCTGCACAATCAGATTTGAAAAAAATGAGTAGGACTGAACCCCATTCCAGTCGTCTCTTTGTTCAATTGCTTCAGTTGTGGAAGGTATTATTATCTACCTGAAGTGATGGATTTATAACATTGATAGCAATGAATAACATGAGTCTGCTTGAAGACTTTGTCACCAGTGACAAAAACAAAACAAAACAGATGTGATCACTGGCTTAAGTTGAAATCTGTTGTATCCGTTTTTAATATTAATGCTTAGTTTTGTGGTTCTTGTACTGAGGCAACAAGGAAAATGACCCAAATGCAGACACAGCATAGTAAAGTACTTTGAATTGAATACTTTACTAGAATCAAAGAGTTTATCAGCTTGTCGGCAGTCCAAAAAGGAAAAGAAAAACAAATATGACAGGTCACACAGAGCAGGCAACATGCAAGTTTACAGAAGAGGGACACAATACTGACAGGCAGAAATTTATGGAGAGCTACTGTATGGCAGGGAAGGGACATAGAAGTCCTTGCAAATTAGAGATGGAGAGTATGGTATGTACACTGGCGCTAAGTTAACAAGGAACAGATGTGGCAGGAACAAACTGGGTAGGATGATTGGAAAGGAGTGGGAAACTCTAGGGACACCTGGTGGTGAGGTTAGGAATGAATAGGTCTTGAAAGGCGCAAGCGTTAGGGCAACAGTAGCCCTGTTTGGCTCAGTCCTTTATGCTTCCCATAAAAAAGCTTAGAGATGCTTAGGGATGTTTTTGCTCTACCTTTCCAATTGGTTTCCTTTCTGTGTACATGTGATGTCTGTTCCCTTTGGCTTTAGAGCTGATGAGAATTGATTTCCTTTAGGTGGCGCTCTTCTTGGTGCCCATCTGTCAAGTCATGATCTGAGTCATGGGGGCTCAAGGCAAAGCAAGGTTATTTATACACAACATGGAGGCTATTCAAATGACTTGAAATAAGACAAAGCAATAAATTTGCATTTAAAACCCCAATTAAAATAGATTATTGTGCTTCAAACAGAGTGCTTGTTGAATCATCAAACAGCATTTGAAATCCCCTCACTCCTTACCTTTTCAGTGTCAGAATTCCTCTCGTCACACTGTGATTTGCCAGGTATGTGGAGATGTAAAAGTAAGGCTGGGTTTGAAATTCTCAAGCTCTCTTCAGTTGTTTTTCACACAACTACTTCCATCACTGTTCACGTGTACAATTGAGTGAATCACCACGAATGCCTTCAAGGACAAACTGTACAAAGGTGTGCCCCTCCTTTGTAAAATGAATTGTGTCAAGACTACAAAGCTATGCAAAATATGCTGAATTTTTGAGTAGAGAGAGATCAGGAAAGTAGCGTTATGAAGCCAGGAGAGGCTTTGACAACAGACCTTGTACCCCACCAATGTCACCATTTGGAGCAGGTATAAACACATCAGCCTAGCCCGATCTAGTTCTTCTCAAGCACTCTGAACCCCTGGACAACCTACCCAGTTCTTCCTCTGTTTATTCCAGACAAATTGCTGCTCCTGGAAAGATCAATTCCTGTCCAGCAGTGGACAATATCAAATGTAAAAGCCGCCATTAAACCGGCTATATGTTCAATAATAATTCCATTTCCATGTGTCCATTTTCTATACCCATTTAGTCAAGGTTGTGGAAGCTGGAGCCTATTTAGCATGCAATAGGATTGGGGCAGGGTCCTTGGAGAAGTGGTCAGTCCTTCACTGAGCTCCAATGATGAATGATCAAAAGAATAACTAAAAGTAATTGATGTGATGATGTCACAGTTATGCAATCAGGGAAGCAGCCAAAGGATCAGGTTAAAGCATCTCTATTGCCACACCAACGGCTCCTGCTGGCTGGTCAAAGTGCTTGTGCTGTAGCGTATCCCTCCACATGCATCTCTCTGTGAAGGGACCAAACTCCAAGACTATGAAACAACGACGGCATTGGTAATTTGAAACGATCAGTGTTCAAGCATTCTTGAGTGACCTCTTCCAGTTGTGAGATTGTCCTCTCTCAGTAGCAAAGGCATAAGTAGTGTGACGTTGTTCTACCACCACAAAACCTCACCAAGGGTTGTTTTGCAAGTTTTTCCTCATCCAACTTGAGGGTCTAAGAGTAGAGGGCGTTGTAAACTGTACAGATTGGAAAGCTCTTTAAAGTAATACTCCACCAATATAGCATTGCACAGCAAAAACAAATGATACAGCAGACATTGATATGTTGGCAGATATTGGCTTTTTTATTGGACAAATTCTTCTTCCTTGTCCAAATCAACATTACAGAACTTGACCACTAACACTGTATAGCAGTATAACACAGCAGTGGTATACTGATATCATGGTAAACCACAAACTTTTGCTTGTTTACGGTAATGAATTCTACTTTATTGGTTTTATGTTAAAACAAAATATAGGACATAATATTTTATGAAATTATAATAAAGTGTTTGTTCAGTCAAAAAAAACCAACATTTGTTTTTATTCATTTAAGGGTCAGTGTAACTGATGATAATAATTGTGTAATAGCGTATACCATGAAACCAGGATATTTTCTGAGACGATTATTGTACTAATCTCATACAGTTGCAACCCTATTTGGGTTTATGCAAGTAGTGGCAAACGTAGCCATGATCCATTATCCTTAAGCAGAGATGGGCAGAGGTGGGGGAGCAGTCTACCGAGCACTTTCCCTCCAAGGCAAATTCGTGTTTTTTGGCTATATAAATAAAATTGACAGTCAGGTATAAAAAGCATCAGACGTCCGTGCAGGAGTTCATGATCAGGGTTCTGTCTTCATCAGTCAATGTTCCTTCCTTGACAGGGAGTGTTTCCCAACATTAACCGATTAAATTTATTTGCCCAGACTTAGCCGTACCTTAACCATATCAGAAAACACTATTGTCATTTCTGGAGCACTCACATGGTTTGTTTAGGAAGACACTGAGAAATGACGTGTAATTCAGTCAAGAGATCTTGTTGGTAACTTTATATAAAGGTGTAGATGGCATCCACACCAGCTAAACAGTGGTAACTCAAATTTTAGAGAAAAGGGGCAAACTCTAAATTCAATTAAAAAAAAAAAAAAAGGTTCAGCAAGTAAGGTAGTCCTTTCAAGCAAGAGGCCTCCTCTCTCCTCCTAAGTGGTATGGGACATCAACGTGTCACCCACAGCCTGTAAATGTCCCAAAAGAGGTTAAAATGCCTACTTTGCATGAAATATTATAAAGCTTTTTTTAAAATGTAGGACAGCATGATGAGTGTACAAATACAAGGCATGTCTGTGATAAAACTGATGGTAATGTGTTGCATGTGTAACTTACGCAGTGAAAATAATAATAAAGAAATATACCAAAACACACCTTTAAATACTGGTTGCTCAAAGAAACAGCAATGGACATTTTAATGGCTGTAGAAACTCAAATCTGTGACTTGGCAGTTACAGGAAGCGTCCAATCCCTTCCCCTCCCACACATGTACAGCACAGGCACCCTTTTTTACCTTTGCACCACTCTGCTTGGCACAGGTTCAGTTGGAAACCAGGTGGGATTGTGGATCGGCTCTGTCAGATTAGCGTGCGGCCCGGTAAGTGTGCCAAAGAGGAAAAGCTCCACCTGCACACTAGTGAGGGGAAGATTATGGAGTTGATCGCTTTTCTGTGAAATATTACGACAGCGATTTCTTTCCTCTTTTGTTTTTAAGCTTACCTCATTTTCTCTTAATCTGCAGAACTGAAAACTTGTAGAGCCACGAAAGCCTGTGTATAGCTATCGCTGACAATTGCACAACAGAAAAAGGCGATTTGGAAACATTTCTTGGCATTTTCATGGCATTTACTAATACATTTAAGTATAGTAACTGATTTTTTTCCTCTACATTACACCTTTCTCTTTGTCCTTGTTTTCCTCCTTTTCTCTCCTCTCAATTTTCTTGTTCTCTCTTTTATCTCCACATTGGTTTCTTGCCTTCTCTTTTGTCCTTGTTATTTCCCCCTATTGATTTACCCATTCTATTTCTCATTAATGCTTTCTTTCTCTCATTTTCTCCCCTTTGCCTTCTTTTCCTCCTTTTCCACCTTCTAGCCATTGCTCATACTTTCTCTCCTTATCTCTCTTTCCCTCCTTTTCTCCATTTGTCATTCTATATGTCCTTTTTCAAGTTCTTGAATTCTCTTCCTGTTTCTCTTCTACTGTACGCCCTCTACTTTTTCTTTCCCTACCATACTGCGGGACTTTCAGTTTTGAGAGTCCCTCTATAACAGCCACATGAGGCCACATATGATATTGATATCGCTCAACAACAGTCCCCTGTCCCACATTTTATGAAGAGTTGATTGCAGTTGAAGTCAGTATGTATGTTGCCCTGATGTAGTTTGATCGGTGTTTGACCTGTTCCAGGTTAAGAGTCCTTTGTCTCCCGTCAGTCAGCTCCTCTTTAATGCATGACCTCCCCACATCCCTCTGATGTACGTCGATGGATCCGACGCATCATCTCTGTTAGCTGAGACGACCTAATTTGTCACATCACATAGGCGCTGCACTGAGACTAATTCCCTTCCCTCATTTATTTGTGCTATTATTAATATTGCAGACGGCGCACTTTGCGTGACGTTGCACAGAGTCTTAACTCTCTCCTCGTCAGAATGAGGAATTACAGCAGAGTGCTTTACCCAACACGCAGTCTGGAACAAGACCGATGTCAGTGAATCTGTCACTGTGACCCACTTCTACCACACATTACATGGGTGTAAATACTCAAAAACACCGATACTTAATGCGCCTGTCCCTCTGTGTCTGTCTGCCTTTCTCTCGCAAACATAGTTTGCATGCTTTTTCCCACATTTGATACAAGTAAATACAAAATTGCATGACAAGGAAAAGAGCAGGCAATTATAGAAAACAGAAAGAAAAACAATGATTAATAACAATATTTCATTACAGGTAAAATCTATGTGAGTGATATTAAAATGCATACAGCAACAGGTAATAGCAACAAAAGAAAATGAAAGAAAGAAGAAAAAAGAAACCACCCATACTCCAAAAGAAATTGACAAACCTTGCATCTACCTCCCACACACGCACACAGATAAACACGAACCCTGCAACTAACCAAAATCCAGAGAAAATATAAATAGGTCACTTTTGTTGATACTTAATGACAGACCTCATGTCATCAGGCAGTTTGTTCTTGAGTAAAAACTTTACCTTTTCAAAATAGGGTGCATAAGAACAAGCGCAATCCATAACACTCAGATGAAATAAATCTGTTTCAGTGTGTAGGCACAGAGGCAAACAATTAATATAATCCTATTTGTCACAGACACAAGCTCGAAGCCATACTCTCACACTTTTCTTTATCTCTCCCCCCACATGCCAATTTCAACTATGCAACCAGGCAAACACACCCTTCCTTGGTGATATTAGTATTCATGGGTCTGTATTTTTGCTCAGAGCCTTTTGAAAAAATAGCAAATTAAAAACGCCTCCCTGACCTCCACACAGTCGGTAAAATATTCTGCAATGAGCGCAAATATTATGTAATGTAGACATGAATTACATGAACATGACATTCCTTCACCACAAACTGGATTATGTGATAACAACACATGCTCAATTTTCACCTGTCCACCATTGTGTCACCAACTTTAGCTAATATTCAAGCTAAGAATAAGCATGTGGGAATTTACCTGTATGATTATCTTGGCCCATATGATCCTGGTACATACTGTATTACAAAGATATGTGTAAACAATGTTCGAAATGCTGCAACAAAAATCAATGTTCACTTTTTTCCACCCAACTTTTGTGACTAAATATATTTTTTTCAATCCATTAAAGTTTGTTTTAGAAGCTTATGCCCATTATTGATTATTGTAAAATTAATATTAATAAAATATAATTCTGGTAAATTATGTTGAAGTAGATATATAAGAGATTTAAAACATTATATAGCAGCAAACAACTATTTGCTAGGTGAAGATACTATTTTGGGTTCATGGTATCCTGAGCAGAGAAATCACAGGCTGTCTGTGTCGATCTGCTCCATGTGCAGCTGAGTAGAGCAACTGAAACTGCCGTCAGTAAAGGATTTATTTAAACCAAACAAGTGTTTGTCATCGTTGGAACATTGGAAAGACATACAAGTAAAATGACCATGTTCGTCCATGTAGTATGGTGAGCAATAGCAATATTACGGCTGTTTCTGGTTAAACAAAAGGTCTTGCTCTGAAGGTATCAGAAGGATACAATTAAATGAAATAAACATATTTTCACATATGTTAAGTTGATCTTTGTTCAGTCTGCGCTGTTATATTCCATGGTGTGCTGCTAACTGAAAAATGTCACACCATGTCCTACAAGCGCTTTATTTCTCTTTTCAAACAAGTACGCATAGCGTCAGTTGTCAGACATAAGCCATTACTTTACGTTCATATTTCAACACCTGCTGACTAAGTGGCAGCTCTGCACACTCACTTCTGTTTGTCCGTCATTGTAGCTTGCATTAGGTATCTCTCTGGCATGGATTTAGATATGGTGATATGAGTTTGGAATTGAGCCTGGGTTGTTACATTTCAAAATTTAACTTATTACTTTTGGATTTGTGAAAGACGCCTCTTGTAGTGGGAAAAGTTTTCTCTCTCCCCTCCCTTGCATTTTAAACATAGATGCGGTCCCTAACATGATCTTGTTTACCAGCCCTTTCCCCAGTCAACCCAAAGGGAAAAGACCAGAGGACTTTTGTTTTCCAGCTATGCAGCCGACAGCTGTTCTGCCAGCAAACCTTTTAATATTTGCTGCTTGCATGCAGGAGGTCTCAGGGGCCGTCACACTGCAGCAGGTGCCAGAAGCTCATAAAAAAAGAAACACACACACACACCAACTCCACCACCACCACACATTCAAACACACTTTTAACAATTCGAGCACAGAAAACACACAAAAGTGCAAAGACACAAGCTCACGGTCTGTGATCCTGCGCTGTTGTTCTGTTCCAGACGCTTTAATTGGGGATTTAAGCCAGGCTCTTGTCTTTCTCTCTGTGACGAGCTAAAAATAGCTCTTTGACAAGTGTCAGAAAACCCGGCCGGGATCAGACTGTGCATTCTCTGTCAGATGGACTGCTTGGCACAGGGATTCATGCTTAGGGCCTCCAAAATCAGAAGGAAACAAAGAGCGGCCAATGTGAGGTCAAGTTCCTGTTTAATGTACCTGTTGCAAAGGAAGTTTTTGCCTAAAATCTTAATCTCCGTAATTGCACATTTTCTGTGACAGTTCTCACATTCTGCTGCAGGTCTCTGAGTAACAGGCAGAGATTGAGTGTTGAAGAGCAGCAGATAACGTAATACTTAAAAGACCCAAGCTCGAGAGAGAGAGAGAGTTCCTCTTCAAAGCTAATGAAGCTATAATGCAGGCGAGAAGATGAGTTCAAGTCAATTGAGAATCATAGCCTCTTCTTTGCTTCTGGCCTTGTTACAGCAAGATAATGAAATATGTCGCTGTTCACTGTAGCACTTTGTTGGATGTGATCCTGGACAGAAATGCTCACGTAGCAGTTTGGTGAATGAGATGAACACTTAAAATGTTCCATCAGAGCTGAGTTACAGATTTATGCATTTTCTGGTGAGCATTATAATCACACCTCACAGATTGATAAAAACACTTTAGTGACCATTATCCACGCCGAAAAACATTGATGTGGTTTTCAATAAAATCGTTTTTTTTCCACGGTTTTTAATTTCACTAGTAGTTTGATTAACATAATGCTTTTTATAATCATGAGGGAAACATAAAGCAACTGTGGAGAGCTAAGTAATGACTAAATCTGCAGCTGTGTGCGATCGGTAAAGAAAGTACTAATTTTAACACAGGGTGGCAACTGTCCACAGATTGATGTAAGGCGATAAGGGCCCGAGCTGAGAGACTTGATGAGTTTTGTCTGATGACAGAGGAGAGGGAGCAAAGCACAGTCAAGGAAGTTGAGAATTATGCGATAGTGGGAGTTCACCCAAAAAGATGCCTGGACTCTGCCAGGGGATTGTCTGAAGAGAGGTTACGTCCGATTGGCTTCGATATTGTTTGCATTTTGGCATTGTGAGGGTTTATCAGGTAAGAGTTGGCTCCTGCTTGGCTTTAGGGGAGTGGATGTTTTTGAGTAATGTAAAAAGTTTTTTGGTTTTTTTCAGGAACATCAAATCGAAGATTCGTGTTCCAGACTATGTAAGCCAATCTGAGAAACAACCAGATGGACAGATTTCCCTCCGTAACCAAACAACATTTTTATTAAACTCAATTCAAAAGAAATGATTAATAGACATGGTCAGAAATGACTGCAAGGAAGTTGGGTTTGATTACCAAAAGCTCAGATATTACAGTAAGGCTATGCAAATTAACACAGTTATCATGTAATGAATCAGACAAATTATAATCATGATAATTCAGTGTTGTGGGAAAAGCTAATATCTCCAACTCTATCAAAATAATTAATTAATAATAAAATAATTTTACAGTTATCAGCCAGGAATTATGAATTTATATAGTAAAAATATCAGCAATTAGTAGTAATTAAAGGCCAGCTTTCTGCTTTTCATTTCTGAGACATTCTGGGCTTATTTCTGTCTAAATTTGGACTCATGTCCAGCCTGTAATTTACAGGGTTATTCAAAATGTATGAGCATGACTAAAATTAGGAAACTACAGAACAAAGACTAGAGAACTAGAGGGGCTTTCCTAGTAATGGTATTTTTCCTGAAAACATTATGGTTATAAAAATAGATTCCTGTTTTTGACATGAAGCAGTTCTGTATTATATTCCTGAAAGTATCACTGGCTTGAAGTGTTTTGAGTTTTCTGGAATTTCAGACCACTGCAGTCTTTAAGTGACTGCTGTCTGCTCTAATTTAAAACAGCATCATTAATAGAAGCAACCAGTGGCTGTGCGTAATAGAAAATTGTTAGCATAATTAACACTGCAACATGACACTCATGTGACTACGCTCCACGCAGGGCGACAAATAGATGTCGAAATTACAAATGCATTTATTCCCTCACTTTCTAATTTGACGTTTGGGGTCAGTACTGGCCGTGACCCCGGGGTTGTGACCTTTGGCTGGAGTGTAGCTTTATGATGTGTGCAGAGACACAGAGGAGTAGTGTTCTGAACCCTGATTGGCTGGAATGGCTCAGCAACTGACTGCCCACCCGCCTAAGATATCACACACCTGCCAGTCTATGTCTCTCACAAGGTGGCTCATGGGGGGATCAACACATTTAAATTGTGAGCCCCTCCCATGTATTACACAATGATAGGAGACTAAGGAGACTGATATGCATTTTTGATGGATAAAAGCAGATATTTATTGCCGATACTCCCGATATAACTGCCGATATAATCTTGTTTACATTTGCATCAAAGGAAGAGGGAGGTTGAAAAAGAGCAGTAATACCATCATGGGACAATAACACTCCACAATACACAACCCCAGATGAATAATCTTTAAAAATAAATCATAGTTGTTAAGGTACCGCCACCTTATCATCTTAGAAAAACTCAACGTTAACTCAATTTAATAGCCTGATGTAGTACATTTGGCCATTAAATCAAGAACTAACTTGCATAAACTACAAAAATTAAAACATGAAGGAATTTAATACAGAATTTTAGACTTGGATTGTTTCACTAAAGCTGTTATTAAGAAAACCTCCCCCGATCAATGGCAACATTTAATAAACTGCCAGTATCGGAGTCTGATGCGTCTGCACTCTGATATATCGGTCTAACAGGAATCAGGAATCCAGTGAGTCTAAGAGCACAAGTGTTGGGTTGGGAGTCAGCGCTCCCAGCCAGCCAGTATAAGAGCTGTTTGCATGAAGAGCAGAGATGAGACAGAGACTGTGTAGCTCTGGGACTGTCGCCAACTCTGCCACTCAGAGAAGAGGCAGCAGCGAGTCCACACTCTGGAAACTGTCTGATGGTGGAGAGCGAGAAGCTGCTACTGCTGCAGGTTAGACTGAGTCTGGCATTTGGATTATCTTAACTGTATTTTGGAAGAATATATAATATCTCTGCTGGTTATGAAACATAACTTTGTCCTATTTGAGTGCAGCATATGTTTTGATCTCTGAGTTTTCTGTGCAGTTGTGGAACATTGTGCGTGCTGTGTTAAGAATTAGAGTTGATTTTTTACATTAGTTCGCTTTGTTGAGAGTACTGCATCTGTTCTTAGCGGTGGTTGTTGGAGAGGGAAATACATAATTTACATCACATACTTTCCCAGCACTGGTGTATTCAACTGGCAAGGCCAGACACTGGCAGAATAATGTAATTATGTAATATTTCACCATGCAGCATTTTACATCACTGAGCCATTTATTGGACTCCTTTCCTCAACAGTGTGCAGTAGCTTTTAGTCTTTACTCTGTGTTATAATCAATAACTTATATATATATATATATATATATATATATATATATATATATATATATATATATATATTATTGTTTATTTTAAAATGTCTGGTTTGATCAGTTCCTTGACATTCATGATTTCGGATTTAATCTGGTTTGAGCTTATTTTGTTCAGTATCGACTATTATGTTCCATGTACCCTTTTTCATGGTTCTAACCCTTGAATTGTGATTTATTTTTATCTCCGTTATTCAAACCGTTACAATTGGTATGAATTTAAGTCTTTAACTCTAAACATAAGGGAAATTACTACTGCAGATTATCTTTTTTTAAGGCAATTCCTACATGATTTCCTAGCAGTAATTGGAGCAGGTTAATCATCATTTTGGAAAGTTCTTAAGTAAAACACTTAATGTCATTAATTTAAATATATAGATTATTTTGGTAGTTTTGGAAAATATCTTGTCAAAACTAAATCTTATATGGATTTATTTAAATTTAAGGAGTTGTTTCTCTATACAGAATAGTTCCAAAACACAAAGGACTTTACACTCTTTACAGCGGACTGTACTTCTAGATTTTTCTATTTGGATATACCTACCATCTTTACCCTGTGTCTACATTTCGTGATACTCTTTATTGTATTTGTTTATTTTGCATATAAACAAATTTTATTCTGAAAAATCTATATTGCCCTCACCCTGTTGCTGGCTCTGGCTACAGTTGGCGTGCCTAAATCCAGATGCCTGGCCCAGGGGGCAGAGCTCTTATCCCACAGAGGCCTCATCTGCTCTGTGAGAGACATTGTGCATGAGGCTTTTAAAAAGAATTTTTCAGGGCGGGTCATATGTGGACACTTCCATGGGTGTTAAGTTCTGTTAATGGTACTTTTACAGTCTTTGGGAGGATAAAATGTCCTGAGTCAAAAGTGAGATGTATTCTTTGCTAATCAGTTAAGTAGGGATTTTGTTGTCTGCGGTACAGAGATGTAGGCCGCTCTTATCAGCTGTGACATCTGCTTCAAACTGGGCAGACTCTGCTACCCAAAATGTGTACTTTTTGTTGTGCTCGCCAGCATATCAAATGACAACTATAAAAACACGTACTAAGAGAGGACCAGATATTAAATATGGGACACTGTCAACAGTAGAAATAGTGTCACCATGTTGTTGTCCCAGTCTTCATGACACACCTGAGGACTTTTGGGGTGGGTAAGTTTAATATGGCATCCTTTGATCTAAACCTGACTCAACTCAAATACCAGGCTCAAAACTCATTAAAAACTGTTTGTCTTCACTTCATTTAAGATCCACATTGGCACCCTGGTCACGCTTCTCCATGTGACCAGCTGGTACAAAATGAATCATTTAAAACCAGGGCAGGACCGCCTGCTCAAAAAGTCGTATTTGTAGCTGTTTTTTAGTTAATCTGGTTTGTCCTGGTTTTCCTTTACCAGTTGGAGGAAAAGGCCGACGAGATGGACATTGTTTCGGCTGTTTAGAGTTCAGGAACTAGGTTAAACTTTGTTTTTCATTTTGTTAAGACTCTTTTTCTGTCTCTCTCTTATGTTCAGGCTACTCTAATAGGCATGGTATTGACTGGACCACATCTCTACAGAGGACTTAACTCAAGTCTGATTCCAACTTGACTGCCACTGGTTATGAAAATCTGCACTCTGAGACTGAAACGGTATGTCTGATGTCTGAAACTAAATGAGAAAAATTAATCCAGAACAAATAATTAATTGTGAAACATCAGAGCTAATGTCTTTATGTCTGTGTCTCTTCTCAGGCTGGGGGTAAGATGTTTATGGAGTCAGTCGTTCGATGGGGAGCGTGGAGCATCCTGCTCCAGTTTGGACTGTGTGTATCTGCAGGAAGCTGTCCTCCACGCTGTTTGTGTCGACCTGAGGCTAAAGAAGTGATCTGCTCTGGCAAACATTTGAACTCAGTGCCAGAGGGCTTTTCCAGTGATGCCAGGCGTTTGGATTTATCCCACAATAAGATTAAGACTGTGGGGCGCCGCCAGTTCTCTGGCCTCCTGCAACTTCAAGAGTTGGATCTCAGTGATAATGTAATCTCCATGATTGAGGTGGAGGCTTTCCAGGGCCTACAGAATCTCAGAACGCTTCGGATTAAGAATAATCGACTCAAGATCATCCCGGTTGGGGTGTTTTCTGGCCTGTCCAGTCTGCGTCTCCTGGATTTGAGCCAGAATGAGATTCTGGTCTTCCTGGACTATACTTTCAAAGAACTGGTAAACCTGCAAACACTGGAGGCCGAGGAGAATGACTTGGTCTTCATCTCCCAGAGGGCTTTCTTTGGTCTGCAGAATCTGCAGGAGCTCAACATAGACCGCAGCAACCTGACCTCTGTTCCCACCGAGGCATTGTCTCAACTCCAGAGCCTAACACGTCTTCGCATGTTACGTCTCACCATTTCTACACTGCCCAACAACGCTTTCCGACGACTCCACCGTTTGCGTAGCCTCCTGATTGCAAATTGGCCAGCATTGGACACTATGGCTAGCAACAGTCTGATCGGTCTTAATTTGACATCACTTGTCATCAGCAGCTGCAACCTAAGTGCTATTCCTTACTCAGCACTTCGTCACCTGGTGTATCTGCGCTTCCTAGACCTGTCCTACAACCCCATCACTGTTATCCAAGGTAATCTGCTAGGGGACCTCCTGAGACTCCAGGAGTTACACCTAGCAGGGGGGAGCCTGCTACGAATAGAGCCGGGGGCCTTTAGGGGACTGGCCTACTTTCGTATGCTTAATGTGACATCCAATCAGCTCACCACTTTGGAGGAGAGCGTCTTCCACTCTGTGGGGAATCTTCAGGTGTTGCGGTTGGATGGGAATCCCCTAGCATGTGACTGCCGGCTCATCTGGGTGGTCCGACGCCGATTGCGTTTGAACTTTGATGGACATCAACCCACTTGTTCGTCTCCTGATGCGGTGAGACAGCGTGAATTCAGAGACTTCTCAGAGAAGGAGCTCCCGAGGCTGTTCACCTGCCGCCCTGCCCGTATCATGGACCGCAGGCCTCAGGAGGCGAGAGTAGAGGAGGGTACTACAGTTCTCTTCTCCTGTAAAGCTGATGGGGATCCATTACCATCTATCACCTGGATCTCATCCCATAAAAATGTGGTTTCCCCAACAGGACGAATCAGAATTTTGGGTAATGGTACTCTAGAGGTACGTTTTGCCCAAGTTCAGGACAGTGGCACATATCAGTGCCTGGCAGGCAATGCAGCCGGCAATGACAGTCTGACTGTCGGTCTGTATGTGAAGGGGCTCCCTCGTAACCGAACCATCCCCTTCCTCGCAGAGGAGGGCTGGGCAGAGCCTTCAAATCCCCAAGCTGCCAACTCCTCAGCTCAAATGGCCAAGCCATACCCGTTTGATGCAAAGACCCTGATCATCGCAACCACCATGGGCTTTCTGTCTTTCCTCAGCTCGGTGGCCATCTGTTTTGTCTTTATGTTTTTCTGGAGCCAGAGCAAAGGTCAGATCAAGCACACAGCAACTATTGACTTTGTTCCTCGGTCTTCCATGGGTGGTGGAGGAGGAGATGGAGGTGACGGTGGCAGGTTCACCATGAAACTCATTTAGAAAGCCATGGAATAGGTCAAAGAGGTCTTCATATTGACAGTGAGATCTGCACTATGGACCCCCTATTGGGAAGCTCAAGGACAGAGACCTCTATTCAGAGGCTCCTTTAGAGGACAAATCAGAGCAAGTTTGTTTGGGCTTGTGCTAGACCTCTTCTAATTTTAGAGTGGAAAGTTACATCTCAGCACCCACTTTGCTGTGTTATCTAACTAATGAATATATCATGACCCTGGAATAGAAAGAGGTTAACAGATTGTTGGTGGAGCTGTCTCATGGTTGCTGTGCATTTGTTTTCAACAGATTTTACTTTGAATAAGCAAATGGCCACTAACCTAGCAAAGGCCATTTTTTATGTAGCATGTAATTATAAAATAGCTTAAATTTTCACTGATTTTGGGATTAACACATGAAGACAGTTTGACACATTTATCTAAGATTTCTGCATTGTCAAAACATATCAGGTGCTTGTTTGATCATCCACATTGTACAAGTGTGCTCAGCTGTATGTCTTCACTTGCCAATACAAGCCAAGTAAACATTTGCCCTTTTGACCCTCAAGTTGCTATTTCTGCTTACCCACAGAGGATCATGTCTGACTGCCAATTCAGCACTGGCTGTATGACTTTAACATGTGAATATGTCACTACAACGCTTTTGATACTTGCAATAATAATATATGGAATAGACTAGCCAAATAATTTCTGATTCTCAATTTTATGGCTACATTTTGGAGTATGTTTTGGGTATGCTGCATTGGAAATGTGATCCTGTTATGGGCACTGCTTACTTTAAATGATCATGTAGCAGTGTAAAGGGACTGAGAGCATACCATAATGTACATAGGAATGTATCCTTTCCAATTTCATACTTAAAGAAAATTGTCAGGTCCAAATTGGATCACTGTCTTTCTTTTGTAACATTATTTTATCATGTAAGTACATTAGATGACTCTTTGTTCCATCAGAATATGCTATGATTTCTCCTTTTTATATTCAAGAAACAACTTTTTTATTTTTTACCCAGATAAAACACTGAAAAATATGTGCCTCAGTAACATTCTCACCATCGACAGAGAGAATGCTCACCTGATCATTGTTATCTTGTAAATATTTAGGTCAAGGGCATTTGTGTGCACTGGGTTTATTCTATCATTTTATCTAGTTCTGGGGATTAGTGTCACTCAAATATGTCACTCTTGTAGTGTAAAAACTGTAACTGTAGATGCACTACGCACAAAGCAATGCTTTATTATGCCAGGAAAAGAGGATGTAAATGATACAAATACAGCATTGACAGGTTTGTTTATTTGCTATCTTGTTCATAAATGACCGATTCTTTTTTCATTGTACTTAAATAAATGCCTGTATTTAAACATGCATTGTATTGCCTTGAATTGTTTCATGTAAAATATTTTGGAATTTTATCAAATGGGGGGGGGGCTGATCCAATCATCTTAAAACCAATCTCTCAGTGGATCTTCATCTGAAATGAGTCCATTGTTGGGAAATTGGCAAGAGGACACATTTTCTTGCATAACCAAAGCACTTAATCTCTCTGCTTTGAGTCCATTGTGAGGACTCTGTGTTCAATTTGAGACAAAAAATGGCCTTGTTGCCCCTTTGTAAGACAACGGAGCTACAATTGGCAGTAAGCCACACAAATGCACATTTGCCTTTTTTTTTTCCTGAGTGAAGACGAAGGATTATGTGTGTGAGGAATACCATTGTGACTGTCACACGTCCCCATGCTAAAATACAAATTAATCTCTTTAGACATTTCCAGACATTCCCTGTCTCCCCTGCTGCATATCCGCCATTGCTGACTCTCCGTTTAAAACAGAATATTGCATTTGAGAGTGCTAAGCCAAATGTTAACCAATGAATGACCCTCCCTTCACCTTAGTACAGTTTAGAGACTTGCAGTGCTCAGAGTGGATTCACTCAACAGAAAATCATCTTTTCATCTAATGCAGTTGCCCAGAATAACCCACAAAAAATAAAGAAAAAAAAACAGATAATCACGTGTATGAGCAGAGATTTAAACCCTTTTGGATTACCTCTGCATGTCTCAATCTGTTATATAGGTCTGTCTGGCGGGTGCTATCCTCCCCAGCTTGGCCTGTCATATTATCTATTTTAATACAACTATTTGCTCCCATTGGACAGAAAGCCAGAGGGGCAGATTAAAGTGGTGTTTATAAGCCACTCCCCCTTCCATGATGTGTGGCATACACATCACTGAGAACATCTCTCTTCGCATCTGCTATTAGGTTAGTTTCAGGCTCCTCCTCTTGTTTAATGGCAAAGATGGGAGCATTTCTTTCCAACAAAAGAACATTTTACCTTTACGCAGTAGGCATTTGGCTTACTCTGTTATCCAGAGTGACAGGGGAATAGGCTTAAATGATTAGGTCACCTAAATTACAAGCTGCTAACAGCAAGAGTGGAACAGCTGAAAATTCATGTGGCTGCAGTTCCTAAAAGAAAAGTGCTAGGTATAGAATAACAAGTAAGAAGGAGGACTGTTGATTGTTTCTAAATACACTTATTTTTATTATTGTCTCAAAATCTGCCTTTCAAATATTAAGTAAATTAAAAATATATATCTAAAAGAAAAATATTATTTATAGGTTTCACTATAAAATTTACATTTTCATGCACTGATTTGTTTGAATGGAAGACAAATCAGTGCAAAACCTATACCTGATCTGGAAGATCAACTTTGTTTTTTTACAGTTACAGATTTTACAGTGCATCAGGAATGATAGTCTTTGCGATTTTGGTCTTGAAAATGTCTTAATTAACTCTGCCTGCAGCCCTCACTGTCTCAACCATCATTCTGCTGTTCTGACTCAGCTGGAATTGACCTGTACTGGACGAAGGTGGTCTCTACAGCCCTTTAGCGAGGAGATGAGCGGTGACGAGAGGTCCTTGAAAAGATGAGAGAGAGGAGAAAAAACCTTTCCAGCTGAATTACCGCGACAGAAGTGGGCATGACTCTACATATTAACTCATGTTCTGAAAAAACCCTAATCATTGTATAGGCTTCTAGGGAGGGGGAGGGAGACATTCGTGTTTGCCCAACAAATACTGTAATATGATAATATTATAAAATAAAAAGTCACACTTTGGGGAATTTTTTATTAAACACCAGAAAATAAAAATGTTGGTTTTATAAATGAAAAGACATTCATACCACCATTGTCGAAGAGGAAAGGTCATGTTGGTACTTTCCTCAAATGGGTTTGTCTGGTGCGGTGGCAGTTTTTAGTGGTTCAGATCTACATTGTCAGGCCTGACCTTTCAGTCTAAGTCAAACTCAGCTGTATTCAGGCTCAGCTGTGCTTTAAGCTAAATGCTGATGTAATTTCTGCCTTAACATAAGACTTTTGGTCTTTTAGTTGAATTAAAACGCTAAGTACTTGGATACACGGGTACATGATAACAGTCTGGAAGCTGGCGCAATCAAGAACAATTTTGGTGTTCAGTGGCTTATGTATGTGTTTATTATTGAATTTTAAATCACATTGTTTCATCTCTGTAAAACTAAGATAACTAAAAACAAATAAGCAAAATATAAAATGCATAATCTTGCACCTACGTTGAACATAAAATCATGTTATATTTCCAGTGTTATTCTGCAGTCCACTAGTTTATACTGATTTTCACCAGCAAGTGGTGCTAAAACCACAAATGCATTACATTTAACAAGCATATACCAATTTGCATTAATTGTTTTTAGGTGTTTTCGTCTTGTGATGCCTTTAGTCTGATTGGGTTTGGATTAAAGAGGAAAGTCTTAGGTTCATTATTAAGAAGATGACAGAGCCTGCCTTTAGCTGTGCACACACACACACACACACACACACACACACACACACACACACACACACACACACACACCACTTGCTAATTTTAATTTCAACCTCTTTTATTTCCAATTGGATTGTGTGAATGTCCAACCTGTTTCAATCATGGTTTATTGTGTTTTCATTTAAGGTTTGCCATCCAATTAAGCTATAGGCTACCTTTAACCGCCATTTGTGTTTTTGCCCTTTGTAGTTACAATTAACTTATTTTGTTAGCTTTGAGATGAAATTTGCTTTTTTAATTTAGGCTGCAAACAAATGATTACATTTTAACTGACCATTGTCATTTATTACTATTTTATCCCTAATTTATATTACTTACATTTAACAGCATTAGAAAATGTGATATTTAGCTGAGCTTTTCCTGGTAAAAGATGTGTTTTCTTTATTTTGGTGGTGGGGTGACTGTTTAAATTTGAATCATATACGTTTGCCTTCAATCATTATGAACAAATACATAAAAAAACAATAGTCTGATAATGCTAATGTCTCATCCATTCAATCCACTTTCCAGACATGTTTTCATGCACTGGAAGAAAACTAGCTAATTAAGTCATCTTCTTTTTCTCCTGAATTTGTAACCTTCAAAGGAAAAAGCATGCCAGGTGATTTCACCAAAGAACCTTCTACAAGAGACAGCTGATCAGTACAGTAAGCTGCTGAAAGCGACAGCAGACCCCTGTTGATGATTTAGGAGGCAGAATTGTTGGCTTGGGGTGGTGAAACAAAGCTTGAAAAGCCTGCTTTTGCTGCCATCTAGTGGTTGAAATGTTTCCACCTCAGCATCACACTGACTGCTAAATACAGCATGACATCACTGCTGAGTGAGGTCATATGTGGTTTCTTCCCCAGTAGGGATAACTGATATTAGTGACTGATAAATAAGATCAATCCTTTGACTCAAAACATCTAACTCAGTGGTTCTCAATCTGTTTGGTGTCAAGGACCCCTAAATTGACACACATCAGGCCATGGACCTGTGTTTGATATGTAATGTCAGGGATCATCATCTTCCACAACTGTCTGTAGTTGGCAGTGTAGAGTGTAAAACCTATGAACAGAATAGAAATTATTATACATCCCATCATTAAGCTAACTTCAAGTGAATTAAATTATAGTGAAATTAAAATATTCCCCATTTTTCTGGGGACACCCTATAACCCCCTCAAGGACCCCTGGTTGAGACTCGCTGGTCCAACTGACATTCAAACTAGCCATATACACGTGTTTATCTGTCCTGTTAAAACTCATTTAAACCCTAAATATCTCAAATTCACCCTGTTAACAAGGGAACAAAATCTATTTCTAAGGCTTGTATACCTTTCGTGATTCAGGTTAAATGTGTGTGGTGTAATGAGTAAGTTTAATAAGTTTTACAACTGAATTTGAATCCCTGCAGAGCTGAATTTGCTCTTAACTTTGTAAGCAAAGGGCTACATCCCTGACGGATTGACTGAACTCAAAGGTATTGATTTAAGGGGAAACATTGAGAGACGATTAAGGCATTTGAAAGATGATGAAAAAAGGAAATTGCCCCCCTAGTGGATGGGTTTTTACAGGTTTGTTTCTACCAAGGACCCACCTGCGTGTGGTATATAGTGCCTCATGAATTGAGGGAATACAGAAATACCTCTCCTCAGTTTTTCAGAATTGCCTCATGCTGATTTTCCCCTGCTAGAAGCTTGCTGCTCAGAAATTTCTCACAGAAACCCAAATGAGGCTTTCGATGGTGCCTAACACAGAGAGCAATCTCATGGAAATGGAAGCATCTGTTTAGTTGCTTCCACTAACAGGCATTCGCCATTTAGAGTGGTCCAATTTTTCAAATTTGACTCAATTAACTTCACAAATGCAAGCACAGCAGAGCCAAACTGCTGATTCATTCCCATTCAGGCACTCAGGCACTATTGACACATATTGATTAGACATTACAGTAGAAGCAGTTGCTGAGGCAATATAATTATTGGCAGTTGGTGTGAGGGCTTGTGTGCAAACATAAAACGGCCTTGAAAATGGCATATAGGCTCATATATCATACATCATCTCTGAAATGAATGTGACATTATGAAATTCAGTAAGTCTGCATATAAATAAAGGCATGTTAATTGTTTATGTTATTATATTTCTGGGCTGAATTAAATATTAGAAAATATGAAATTTTAAAAGCTGGAACCTGGATGGACGGATGTAAAATGAAAACAAAATCAATGAAAAAAAAAAAACAAGAGGAGTAACATCGTTTTTAAAGGTACAGTCAGATGCAAAAATATCTGTTAAAATCATCTTTCACTATCAGCAACAGGTATGACGCGTAATCCTACACGCTTGTAATTGTCAGCCAAAAGTGGTGTGTTTGTTGGCAATTTTTGCAATCCCACTTTTCATCACTGCGCCCCCGTGGAACGACTACACTCCCCCCTTTTGCCTTTTGTTTCCGAGGTGGAGCCTGATACCCCGACTTCTCCGAACTGAACTGCCGGCGGAGCAGACGGACAAGATAGGACTGGGACCAGCAGTCGGTGGCACAGATCCGGGACGCAGTAGATCGGGGAGGGACCTTAAAGGCGGCTGCAAGGGAAGAAGAGGGATTTTGTGGAGCGCTTCGTACGGTGAAATCATTTTACAACCCGGCTACACACGGCAGAGCTTCAAGAAAGATGAATTCTTTCATCCTGCTGTCGCTTTTTGCCACGGTTATCGTCGGAAAGTCACCCCGGCTGAAATTTGTTGTGCACGGTAGGCAGAGCTGTATTTTCTCTGTTTTTACCACAAGTCATTAAGCCAATTATTGATGTCGCCAAGCATGTTTTATTAATCTATGTTTTGTGTATGGTAGGCTAATGAGACTAATGAATGGGTGAATGGATGGAGGGATGGACGGATGAGTGAATGAATGAATGGAGTGAGAGTTTAGTCACGAGATGATGTAGCCAGTTATTTTCCAGTTCTTCTCATTGACCCATGTTGTCTTGTCCTTTGCAAAAGCCGCACAAACAGTACCAATAAAGCCATATTGACGCGGCTACCTCTGGATTAATCTCTTTAAAACACCGCCCTCCCCCCACAGAGCAAGTAGTAAATTACGCGCTCCACCATTCAGGCCCCCCACACATGTTCACAGACTATAACAGGATCAGCATCTGGAGGAAAACTAATTCTATTGTACTGTGTCAGTGTTAATAAGAGATCACGAACAGAGTAAACCTGTGAGCTGAGTGTTTTCTGAGCCAATTTGTGTCCATTAAAATTTCAGGTTATTTTGTACACAAAGGCACATTTGAATAATTTAAATCTGATTTGTGCAACTTGTGGCTTTTCTCCTCGTCTTTTTGACAACTTCAGTGTTTGCTTTATCTCAGTGCACTGAGTTCACTGTGTGCTGGTCTTTAAAATGCACCATGGCTGGTTGTTTATCAGTGAGGAGCACCTAGGGTCTAGGCTAATTTGCGACCGTCCGTCCATATCCTCACCTCCTCCAGGCGCACCGAGCTGGATAAAACCAGAAGCGCTCAAAAACAACCTCTCCCCTGTCTTCTGGAGGAACACTGGGGCCAGTTCGCCCTTAACGCAAGGCGAGGCTGTAGGCTAATCTTTAAACACCCGCCTGCCACCGCCGAAAAGCATTACTGTGAAATATGACTCTTTGGAGGTTGACACAGTCACTGTAGCTCCCGCGTCCTTGCGGAGCTGCAATGCGGGACACGGCAGCTGCTTTCACACTGCAGCAGAGGAGCCCGGTGGCTTCAGGATTGCTTTAGGGAAGCAGCCGCCATAAGTGCACAGGCTACATGTACGAATATACTGACATGAGAGGGAGAAAGGGAGGGGACAGCAATGAATGGAAAATTCCTAGCAGACTCTTAGTTATCTATTCCACTCACGCCTCTTTACATCTCACACAGTCCTCTAATGTATTCAGCAATCAGTGGAGATGGGGGTTGTGTGTCAAGTTATCTGTATCTGTATCCCTCCCCTCCCCGCCGATGAGCACAGTACAAAACGCACAAGATGACGGCCCCGGACGTGCATGTCATATCAATCAAATTCGTTGTTATGCAATTTCAGGGTGAGCTATAAATGCCTGTTGTTAGGGCGCGCGCACACGCACACGCACACACACACACACACACACACACACACACACACACACACACACACAGTGTACAGGTAGAAAACTGTCCGAAGAAATCCATCAAATCCTTCAGGCGCAGTTTAAGCCTGAAGGAGCTGGCGCTGTTTCAGCACCACGGACAGCGCCGAGGTCCTCAGACGGTAAAATGTCCTCACTTTGCACGTTTCCATATACATTCAAGGATTCAGGGATTTAGGTTACAATTGGATTTAGTTTAAGAGTTAAGGGAGGACATGCTGTCGTGGCTGGAGTTATTGTAGGGGTTCAATTCAATTCACTTCAATTTTATTTGTATAGCGCCAACAGAAGATATCTCAGGACACTTTTCAAATAGAGCAGGTCTAGAGCAAACTCCTTATAACACTGGTTAGGGAATACATTACATTGCATTGATTTGGCAGACACTTTAGTGCATTACACCTCAGTAGGAACAAGATGTCATCTGAGGTTGTAAGTGCATCCCTTCCAAACAAACAACTAAGAGCAAACAAGCACAATAAATTCTACTTTAATAAATGTAATCATTTCTAGTTTTTTACAAAACTGTTTTAGAGAGTTTAGTCTAGCCATATTTATATAAATTGGATAGACAAACTATTACACCTCTCAGTATAATGCAGTGCAGTTCAACAGCACCATAAACGACAGTCTCCGCAATGCCCATTAAGTTGAATCAACATGCCTCTGAGGCTTTTCAACAAATACTGACTATTGTAACCTTAATGAAAGTAGGACTTATTTCAGGTCTATAATAGCTTTATCAGGTGTTCTTAAACTCAGTGCCGGCCTGCATACTGTATATATGAATAAAACAATCATCATCAACAACATGGAATGGGCACATACCGTAGAAGAACAAATTCTAATTAACATTGAATAATATGAAAACAAAAAAATATTGTTAAAGCAGCATTACTGTTTTGGTGCTGGGCAGATGGTGTAAAGTTAGTTAATTAGAGCTGTTTCTCTGAAAACAAATAGTCAGCCGAAAGATGTGAAAAACTGACCGTTCTCATTCCCAGGTCATCAAATACTGACACTTTGTCATGCTCCTCAGTGTCTGATACAGACACACAGGGTACAGTTTAGCGTCTGTATGAGACACATTGGGCTTCAATGTAAAATCCATCCATGTTAACTGATGTAGTACAAAGAGCAAAACACCTGGAGTCGGTGGGGTGGATGGATGAGTCAAACAAACACAGGAGACTGGGGTTTGTGCCCCATGTGAAACCAAAAGTAAATGTTAAGTTATTTTAAGTTTTAATTTAAAAAGGCTTTCTGGGAGCCTGGTGCTTCTCATACAAGCGCTAAAAGGGTGCTGCAGAGGAGGCATGACAAAGTGTTGGTATTTGACAATCAGGGGTGAGAATGGTTGATAACACTCTCTGTGAGTTCATCACTACCACCAACCCCTTTCACATTACACATAGACATTAAGCCAATCATAATATAAAAATATCAATTAGTGTAGCTTTAATACAAAATTATAACACTAACAATAGAAATGTTGAATATATATATATATATATATATATATATATATATACACACACACGATTGTGTAAAAATATGTGTGTTTGTTCAGGTGGGAATATATGAGGATGGCTGGTAAAAGTGAGAATGTATTTTGCTTCTCTCCACTTCTTTAAGGGACTGCAAAGGGATTATATTTCGGATTAGGTAGGGAAAAGGGTAAGAAAAAAATTAAGTCTGCCTTACTTTACATTTTGTGTACCTCTTTTTGAACAGAGAGAGGGAAAGGACAAACACAAAGAGAGATGATCTAAATCAGAGATGTAAAGGAGGAGAGATATGAAGAGAAATACAAAGAAAGAGAGTGAGTAAAGACTGAAAGAGAGACAACAGCTCATCTCAAGGCTAATTTGACATCTATGGCTGCATCCTAAATACCAGAACATTTTGCCAAAGTTCAGCTATCTCTTGTGTTGACCTTCTCTCTCAGTTGAAGGCCGGAGTACCTCAGTACAAAAACCCTATTGAACCATGAGCCTGATAGATTTTCTTGTCAAGTCCAAAACGGAGGACCTTGAGATCCATCCACAAAAAAACTTTGCATTAAAATATTCTATGTAAATGAAATAGCAGCTGTTATGGGATCTGCTGGTGCGAAACAGAAAACAAAGTTGATCATGTGTTCGACTTTGCCTCTGCTGTTTCTTTTCAATACCCAGAATGCTTTATTCATTTGCAAGTGGAAAATATTTTTAAAAATAACATCTGTGCTTTACTCTTCTTTAATTAGAACATTTCTAAGTGCAATTAAGATTTGTTTCTTTAAAAGTGGCTCACTAATTTTAAAATGTTTTAAATTCATTCAAGGATTACATGCTCCTCTGAGGGTAAATGAACTCTGCAGGCCCTGACTTTAATGAAGCCTTTTTTAGAAAACAAGCTGGAAAAACAAGGCTGTTTTTCTCAGTTCCTGAAAAGCTGACCTTTTGAAAATTCAAGGATTTCACTGAGCAGCAATGATTAAATGTCTATGCAAGAAAGAAAAAGAAACATGCTCACACATAGAGAGTGCAAGAGAGAAGTCAGGAGTTACAATTACATCTAGAATAGGACATTTCAGTTGTATATGTGTGACCCTTTTGAAATTCTGTTAGGAAAGACACTGTTAAAATGACATGTGTCTACGTGCTTTTGGTTGTTTAAAGAGCATCTGACAGTCAGGTGTTTTGTTCAATCAGGGATAGGTGGGGGAGGAGATTAGCTTTGTGTTTCATTCATTGTTGCTCACCTAGACGCAATGCGTTTGTTTCTTGTGTTTGTGCCTAAGAAACTCATCATCCTTTCTTAAGAAACATTTGCAAACAAGATTTTTTACAACATTTTGAAACCTGAACTCTTTGTCAATGTTTATTTGCTAAAGTAGCAGTCTAATTTTACCCTGTTTATTAATGACACATTACTGCCACCCGTAGATGAGTGGAACAGTGTGAATACGTTGGCAGGAATGTGTATTATGTCACCTGTCTGCTCATCCTCATGAGTGTGTACGAGAACAAATTAATTGGGGACCCACTCATGAAAACATTGCTCACTAATTGCTACTGGTGGTCAGAATCTCAACTGGGTACCTATAATGTTTTAAACCAAGTTCTGTTACACTGTATGATACTCTTTACAGAAATGGTACAAGAGTTTTAAAACTTGAAGGGTAAATTTAATGTAAAGCATTGACAGTATATAATTAGTGAATAGAGCTTCTGGTTCTGTAAAATGAAGACTACGTGAAAGTGTCTTAAACCTGCATTCTTTCTAATGGCCAGCAAGGGGAAGCTCCATGGGATGCAAAACAGAAGTCTGATAGTATTGAGTCTCTCACTTGATTTATTACCTCAGTAAACCGTTTTCCTAATTGCTTTATGTTCTCAGTCACTAGTTTCAAGTCTTCTTTAATACAGCATGATGTTCATTTTTCAAATGATGCTCCTATTCAAAAACAATATTTTAGAATACTGTTCATCATAGTACAAGAAAGTAAATGACCAGCAAACCAAGTTCAACCAATGAGCGCAGCGCTGCTGGCTAGAAAAATAAGCCCTGGCAACAGCTTTAATGCCAAAATCGAAGCTTCAAAGTGATACTTCACAAACCACTGGGTGATGTCAGGATAGGGCAGAATGTTGAGACAGTTTGGATGAAAGATATTGGCCATCAATTTCATTATTATTCATTATTTTTATCGCACATAGCGAGCTACTAGCTCAGTTGTTTGTAGTCTTGTCAAATATATTAAATTAAACTTAAAAAGGACTAGCAAGAAAAATCCTTAGCCAGCTGCTAAAGAAACAGCTTATTATAAGCTCTTTAGCATAACTGGATGCTGGTAGGGCGGTATATGTTAACACCAGCTGCTATTTTCTATTTAGCTTTTGATTTTGATTTTGTTTGAGCTTGATGTCTCTCTTACAGAAGATTAACCTTTTCTCTGTTGTTGAAGCCAGACTGAATTAACAGAGGCATACTTGCAAAGCTATAAAGTTCTGCTTGTTAACTTCTTAAGTAAATATTTATGCCAATCTGTGCTTTGCCAGCTACAGGGTGTTCCTCTCGAGATTGTCAGACAGGGAAATTAATATATATGTTCTTACCTAAGCCATCAGCCACACCTTCCTTGTGTATTCCTCACTTCCTTATGAAGTACAAGCTTCATCAATTAGATTTCTGCCAATCAGAGAGGCCACTGTTTCCATAGAAACTTAGTTGGTTGGCTAGCAACCTGTATCAGTGATCACCACCACTTCATCTTGGCTTTGCTGTCAGACTGGATGTCATTTTTTATTTCAGGGATAAGAAGGAAATCATCACAAATACCATATAACCATGACCTGTATAATCACCTCTTGTCATCACTAGTGTATATCTTTATATTGAAAGACCAAGAGCAAAATGCATCATTGTTGAAAATGAAAGGGGAAAATGAAAGCTGTAGAATAAGTTAGTCATTTCTGACTTTATTCCTCCTGTTTTTAAATTTCCTGGTTTTGTAATATTTTCTGCTACTCAAATTCCTTACAGTATATCATTTTATCTATTGCCAGAAGCCTACAGGTAGCTGGTTGCTCTGCTGTGGAAGGTTTTAAACTCTTCAGACTGAAATTTATTGAAATTTCTCTTGACAAAATAAATGGAAAAATGTACTTTTGGAGCAGAGACCAAATGAAAGAAAAAGGCTGGCAGATCCATTAAAGGGCTTGACACTGTGATGTTTTATAAACCCCCCTTTTAATTATAGCATTCATAGACAGGGCAGTTTTTATATCGTCAAGATGACTTTTAGTACATGTTTTGCATGCCATGTCTTAAATAGTAGCAGTGATTTGAATCTATTTTTAAATGCAGGCACAGTTGGCAGTGTAGGTAAGTGTGAGTCTGATTGGATGGGTGAATCAGAAATGCCAAAATGAACTTTTGAGCCTTCTGGAGGTGTCCTGCGTGTAATTCAACCAAGCATGTGTGATGGTATTTGCCCACATGATTATTTCAGTGATATTTATGCTCCCACCAAATGCCCTTTTCCTTTAACATCCAAGCCAGGTTTCTGTAAAGTCTCCCTGTTTAATCTGAAATCACAAAGGGCAGTAATGTCAGATCGAATGTTTGGGTAAATCAAACCAGTTCATAGGCAGGAGTCCTTGAGCTGGTTCCCATATTGACTGCAGATTAAATGTAGATTAAAATCCAGAGGTTTGGCTCTTTGCCATCAGGGCTTCTAGAATTGTATTCAAACCGCCTGAGGAGCTTAGGCTGGCTAAATCTGGATCATCTTTTTAAATAACTTCCTGAGACTCAATTTTGCTTTCATCGACCTTTTATTATTGTTGTATGACCTCTACTTTATGAATCTTTTTTATTGCAGTACCTTGTTTTTTGTTGTTGTTATTGTTGCTTTAGCTGTTGATTGGATTGATTCCCTATCATTTGAAAATTGCTTTTAAACTGTTTTTGGAAAAATGTTGTACTCTGTATTCCTCTGCTTTCTTATTCTTAAAGATTTACTTAGTACTAGTAAAAATGTGTGGCAGTAATGTAAGAAAATCTGGTGCTGTTGTTGATTTTTGTATTTTTTTAGTTCAGTTCATTTGCATTCATTCAAAAACATACATTTTAACAATCAAAACAACAACAATGTACTCTAGCAAGGCTCTTGTCTGCCAGCTTGCCTCCATAATATATCTTGTTATGATCCACAGAGCCCTCCAGGTTCCACTTCAACAAACCTGAGAATTACATCAGCATGTACCACCAGGAAGGGAGTGACACGCTGTATGTGGGCGGCCAGGCGATGGTCTACGTGCTGACGTTCACTAACAGAGGGGTCCGCGACCTACAGGTATACTTTTAGATCATTTTGCTGATGTGTACACAGATGCTCTAAAGAGATGTTTTGGGGGATTTAATCTCTCAGCTCCAGACAGCTTTTTGTAATGGGGAACCACTCTGCTGCCATGTAGAAAGTAGATATAGAATATTAGTTGCCAGACACCAGTTGAAATACTAAATACTGCCAAGCTTTTATGTCTGTCTACTTCAAAAGACACTTTGGAGATGCACAACATGAAAGCAGAGAAGAGACTGTAACAAGAGTTGGTACAACTACATGTATGTTTTCAGTTTTATTGCCTGATGAAACCTCCCTTACTCTCCTGTTGCAGTTGTTAAGGTAGGACAACTTACACCTTTATCAGCCATATTGCTACGTGTGACGTCACATACAGTAATTCCCAGCATAGCTCAGCCCATCTTCAGCCTGAGCAGACGTCTAATCAAGCAGATTAATCCAAAACACCTCTGTGTGTGTGTGTGTGTGCGTGTGTGTGTCCAGGGCCTTTAAGTCAAGTTAATTTTATTTACAAAAGCCAACATTACAAACTTGTCTCACAAGGTCCTGGTTTGATTCTCAAATAGGCACTGTAGAGCCCTTTGCTCCTGCCTCGCTGTCTCTGCTGAGGTGCCCTTGAGCAAGGTTTGACTGGGCAGCTTCCAAGTAATGATATGTGGGACTGTGAGAGCACAGACCAATAAACCTACTCTGGATAGCATAGTTGTTAGAGATTAGACTATAGTTTGAAGAGATATTACTCTCTGTGTGTCATGCATGGATCTGGAGCCAACAGGTAATTGGCCTAGCCTAACATTAGCCTAGCTTAGCATAAAGACTGGAAGGAGGTGGGAACTAGCCAGCAGCTACTTTGTGGTTTTATGGGGAGTTACGTGCCATAACTATTTCTTACTGTCAACAGACTTCCTAAAGTTCTGTTGTCCCAGCAGCCAGTGGAGAATTGGGGGGATGGATAAATGATAAATTGTCGAGAAACAGTTACAGCACGTAAATGGCTCTATAACTAAACTGAACTTTTTTATAATTTTGTTTGTGTACACATTAAACAAACAGATATGTGAGGTGTTGGTAGCTTTTGAACTTTGGAGAGAGCCAAGCTAGCTGTTTCCTTCTGCTTCCAGGCTTTAAGCTAAGCTAAAGTAACTTTATCCTGGTTTCAGCTCTATGCTTAATACATGGATATTAGATCATCTAATTTTCAGCAAGAAGTGAATAAACATATTCTTAAAATGTCTGGTAACTTGTGGCTGGTTAAAAAGAGTACCTTTTTTTGTGGTAAATAGCCAGTACATTTGTCTCTATTTGAGGTCTTCTTGGGAGCAATTCTTTCAAATTTCTTGTTTAAGTTTTAGTCATCATAACCTCAAGAAAAAGTGGACATACAGTAGATCAAAATTCCACTGCATTTCATGGAATCAACCTGGCTCCAAATCAATGTTCGCTTGATGTAAATGAGTTTAGTTGCAACTATCTCAGGGAAAGTTTTTAACATGACAACTAAGTAGTAAGTAAAACTAAACTTCTTACTTTGAAATGTGTATTCCCGCAAAAACTGTTTTCCAGACTCAGCTGGATAACAACAAATATAGTTGCCCTCTTGCTGTGAGGGTGAACCAGTAAGCCAGAGGGCAGAGAGAGACGAGACAGCTGGCCTGCCACTGACCCAGTTCAGCAGCTCAGGGTCGAGGAAGTTGGGTCAT
Organism: Dicentrarchus labrax; assembly: GCF_905237075.1. Classification (NCBI taxonomy): domain Eukaryota; kingdom Metazoa; phylum Chordata; class Actinopteri; family Moronidae; genus Dicentrarchus; species Dicentrarchus labrax. The sequence goes on along the minus strand of NW_026136707.1, from coordinate 1,618,398 downwards.
GCATACATTAATGAAGCTACACCTATCTCTCCCCGTGAGGAAAGAAAAAAACTGACAGAGCTAATAATGTCAACACATAACATTACACAGTGTGTGGGCAGTGTCAGCACTGACTGTCCTGACAAATTGAAGAGACTGTAAGCTTGGTGTTTTCATCCAATATGACTATGCCCTATTTTTCGGAATGATTACAGGCTTAGTGTTGGGTTTTCCTCAGTGCAGACAAAAAGACAGGTGGAAAAACAATGACGTGTTTGGCATTGAGGGACTATTTTGATGTGTGATGATGTGTTTTTCTCAGTCACACAATTAAGTGACATCTTGTCAGGTTGAGTCATTTCCTTTGCAGGTTGGTTTGCTGAAGTATAACAGTGAAAAGAAAAAAACAGTTTTCAGTTCTTAAAAACAGCAACAGTAAACATCAACTCATGATGTCAGCCACATGGAACGAAAGAGCGGGTGCTTCTTTTCTAAGATTCAACAATTGTAGTGGGAGACATTTAAAGGTTCAAGAAAATCTACTTTGCAATGCAGAAACAATGCTTGTTTAACTGAAGGGTACAAAGCTCAGCAGTTTTCTCAGAAGGATAAATTAATTCTGCCTTTTTGCACCGTTCTATGCTCTTTCCACCTACATATGCTGATTGCAACAGGTTCATGGACATGCTTTTGGGGGAATTCTGGGAAATGTGAAGAACAAGAGCTAGGTAGGGGTAGGAACGCAGGGGTAGAATAATAATGTAAAAGAAAAAAATTCCTTAAATGCAGTGAACTTCACAGAGTAACTGTGTTTTAGCAGCTGTAGCAGGGTTGCTGTTTTCATGCTGAAACAGGAGTGTGTAAGAACTTGGCACAAACTAATCAGTCCTCCCTCCTACAGATCCCAGCGGCATCTGATCAGACTGCAATTGATACCTGCAAGGCCAAGGCTGCACCACTCGAGGTAGAAGCTCATCCTCACTGTCAGCACCTCCATAACATCTGCAAAGCACTCTCCTCCTCCATCAGTGTATAATCATCGATATCATCCTGTTTCTCATCACTGTCACCATCATCATCATTTGCACTACAATGAGGTAACAACAGTTTTATAAGATCATATTTTTTTAGATTAGGTTAATATTACTCTTTTCCTATGATTTAAGAGTGCAAATAATTATTAAATATACAACAAAGACAAACAAATACACATCAAATGCTAATTTATACAGATAAAATTACACAGGAGACAGTTTTACCTCAAAACAAACAATGCACAGATGAGTGAACTGTTGATAATAGCAGTGAATAATTCCATTAGGTTCCTTAGAGAGACTAAGAGAATACCGGGAGTTTAATACAATATTCAACCTGAAATAATTCTACGTACGTGGGAAGCTTTAACTTAATATAAAATGCTCCGAGGCTAATGAATAATCTTAAGAAGCACAGGATACAGTGTTGCTTAATATGCTGCTTGTCATAAAAAAATAAAGAAATCCTAATGACAAAAAAGACAGACTATGGCGAATGGAGAAACAGATGTCTTTGTATTTAAAGGTTGTACTTTAAATACCAGGACCAATTTTTACCATTTTACATGAATGAATAATTCCCACATCCATTTTGATGAATTTTATAGTTACAGGAAATTAACAAGATCATTAAAACAAATTTTGCATTTATACCCATGTCAAATTATGCATTTGCTCCATGACAAAAAAGGGAATTCATTTTTACCTTGCTGCTTAACCAAATTGAAATACTTAAAATATGACTGAACTCTTTATCATAAGTTGAGCAATATTAACACTTAGCCTCTGAATAGTGTGTATAGAACCAAATGCCTGTGCGACCCCTGTCCTTGCTGCTGTTCACTTCTGTTTTTTGAGTGTATCAGGAACAAACCTGCAGGAACAGTGGTGGGTTCTACCTGTGATGTGATTTTGCCATAGTGGTCACAGTCAATATACCAGGTCACATGATGCCCACTGGCCCCAAAACATTTAATAGAATCCTTACTAAAAGGATGGATGTGATGAGAAATGTATCTGAACATCACAATCAATGCTAAAATGTTCATACCTAAGTAACCTTCCAAAATATCAGCATTATGTGCTCAGCAATTTATTTGTAGAATAAGTTAACCAGTTCTCTGAATAAATCCATGATTAGGTTTGCATTAGTACATCTTGCTTACAAAAGTGTGTCATTCCCATTTTAACACACATAATGTGTAAATGCAACATTGTCAACTGGAGTATTGTGGCAACCATGAGCATATTGTCATTCGGACAAGAGTGCTTTTGCAATTTAAAGCGATTCATTCAATTCATTTGAAAAAGTGTTAGTGGAGTTATGGCACAAAACAAAGAGGGCACTGTTTTTCCTGCACAAACAGAGCTAAAGCTTCAGAGTCTGGCAGTGTCAGATGGTGGAAAATTATAACATCCTGAGTGATGCAGTAAGTCTTCCCCAAAAAGGCCAATGGTGCTGGGAAGTAGCAGAGGAGGAACTTCCTTCAGGAATAGACAGCCACATGGTTTGTGGGAAAGCCCTGGAGTGAGATGGACACAGGAGGCTAACAGTAGGTAGCAATTTGATAGGCAGACTGTATTTCCAACAACCACACAAATCCACAATGTTACTGGACTGCTGTCCACCTTCAATTTGTCCAGAGTCACAAGATCTGGACTCACAAGATCAAAAAATCAATGCTGGACCAATCAGCGTCAAATGAGAAACTAATAGCAGCTACGGTTGAGCTATGGGCATGGTTTAACTAGGTGTGTGCGACAATGCATGGGAAAAGTGGCTGCTCAAAAAACTGAAGAGTATTTCTTCTTTTTTGAAAGAAAAGCAAATAACACCACTGAAGGCTTTTCTCTTCTCCTGAAAGCTTGGTCCGAGTTTGACTACATTATATGGTGTGTTGATCTGATTGGTTGAAGTGATAGACAGATGGTTCATTTAACTCACCTGCTGAGTACCAAAGTCAAATATGGTCCAGGTTGAACAGAACAAGAACAAATTTTAAATCTTGCTTTAACCTTATACAGTTAAGGTATGGTCAAGGTTAAGGTATGGTTGCTGTTAGGAAACTAAAACACTTAAGGTTAGGGAAAGATTGATTTTTATAGAAAGGTGAATGTTAATTGAGTTCTGCAATGAGAGGTGATCTCCAATTTCCTGTATGAAAGTCTGACATGCTACATGCCTGCACACCAACCAACCTCCAAAGCCTTACTGCCTCGCTACATAAAGGTCGCACTACTTCCTGCATGGGAACCGAACTTTGGCGTTGGACATAAATCATGAGGTGCGGAATCACTGAATATGAATAGAATTCCTAGGGATACAGGGCTGGTATTCAAATGAGCGTTGTTTTTTAGCAGTGTTGAGAGCTTTTTGCCAAGCAGTGCAGTAAAATATAAAGATGCATCACAAGTAGACATTAGTTTGAGGTTGAAATCAGCTATTGGCCCCGGAAAGACACGTCCACAACTACACAGACTTACATTGTTCTGTACACCTAACCCTTTAAACCTAATTCTGATTTTATGACCTCAGTCCTAGATTTTTGTGTGGACAATGGAAGGCAGGAAAACTCATAGTTCATCTCAAGAACATACAAACTTGCTTACACTCACACACATTTTACCCAGCCCACCCACCTGCCTACCCATCCACGTACCCATCCACCTACCCAGCCACCTACACATCCACCTACACATCCTCCTACACACACTTACACAAGCTCTGGCCCTGTTTTTGGATTTAGTGATGTACTTCCTCCGTCTCCAGTTTTTGCTAAACTTGTTTCCATCAGAATTTGTGATTTGATTGTTTTCTAAAAAGCACACTTTTGATAAAGAAATACTACAAAAACAAACATGAGCAACCTAAAACCAGAATTTGCCCCTTAAGGGAATACTCAGTATTCATTTTCATCCTCTATCCACTATTTTCCTGGAGATAGCAGTCCATTTTCTGTACTTAATGAATAAGTGATGCATATGGAGTATTGCAGTGTTGTACTGCAGGGCTAAGCCTCCTGTGTGCTGTCTGCCAAAAGTGTTCAGAGCATGGATCGCGTCCAGTTTTTTTAAAATCGCTCTCTGAGCAATCCGCTTTTTCTCTCCTAATCTGTTTTGTGTTGTACTCTTGCTTTGTTTCTCTATCCCTCTATTCCACCTTCCTCTCTTTCTGTTTGTTTTTCTCAATCCCTTGGTCTCTCTCTTGTTTTCTCTCTCCCTTTGTGCTGTCTCGTCCTCTATAATCACTTTTCCACATACTCTCCACTGTTTTTTCCCTCTTTTGCCTGTGTCGCTCTGCATCTTTAATCCCTCTCATAATCTGTGTATTTTTCTCCCTCTCCCTCTCGCTTCTGCCTCATTTTCGGCTTTTGTTCCCTTTTTTCACTGTCTCTTTCTCTCACAGCTGGAGTGTGATAATTTCATCACCGTCATTCAGAAAGTAAATGACACAATCATAGTATGTGGTACAAACGCCGGAAGCCCCAGGTGCTGGATGCTGGTAAGAGTTCCTTCAGACATTCCTTGAAACGCTTTTAAGTCCTTTTGCAGCTGCTCCACAAGTCTAAACAGTCTCAAGATTGATTTAAAATTGTTATTTATTACCATGGAGGATGTTTTAACTCTGTCCCCATGGATAAACTGAGATTTAAACTGTGTGTAGTGACATAAGATTACTCTGAGTGTTGGGTCTTGGGATAGTAGCCTGTATAATGTATAATGCATGATGATGCATGCCTGGAAAGAACAGGGTTTAAAATACTAGACTTCTTCCAGGCTCAAAGGTTTTCTCCTCCTTTTCCCGGCAGGTAAATGATACTGTGCTGACTGACGTCCAGGGCAATGGACAGATAGCATCGGCCTCTGACATCTCACCACCTTACCCTTCCCAGAGGTCCATCAGCTTGCCTGCAGGTAGCAAAAAAGAAAATTACAAGAGTTCATGATTCAGTGGGAGGAAAAGGAATAAAACCTTGAGTTTTGTTTTGCTGGTGAACCTGATTAACCTAAATAATCTGTATCTGGAGGCAGATTACAGGTGCATTTAGTTAAGAAAATTGGGTCCTGCGTGGTTAAATGTGAAGGATTTGTAATTTAAAGCTTATTTGATCATAGGTGTCCCCTTTTGAATTTAGAACTGATAGGATGCAATTACCTTACATGTTGCCACAAGGCTAGAAGCCAGCGATCAAGCAAACCACAACAGCTAGCTAGCGAGGTTGTTTTCTACCTTACCAACCAAAAATAAAGCACACTGAAGAAAACACAGCATTTAAACATCAAGTATCACAATGAGGCTGTCAAGAAAACTAGTGGTTTGTGAAAATGCATAATGTTTACTGATGTCAGGAGCAAAACTGAACATTACGGAATCTCAAGGTTCTCTAAACTCAACAAAGTTAACCCCTATTTGAATGAGGTAATTGGGGTAAATTAAAGAATGGAGTTGTTTTTCCAGATTGAAATCTCAGTTAAGTTTTGTACTGTCACCATTTCAAAATACTCACCTTCTTTTCCAAAGGTGTCACTTTTTCAAATATCTTATTTTGGAACAAAGCCACCTTCAGCCCTTTATATTAACTTTGCTCATTTGAGTCGAGAGCAGCAGAGCGACACTTGTGAGTCCCGGGTTCCCAGGAGCAATCTGTCTCTTATTATCACTGTCTATTCATAACATGCAAATGAGTAGATGCTTTTGCCTAAAGTACCTTACAGTAGAGAACCAATCCTCAGCAAGATAAATGTGCTAGTACATGTTAATAGATCATGTTGAAACATATGCACATTTGTACCTTAAACAAGATATAATATGTTGTCTACTATTACTGCAAATTAGAGGCCGACTGTTTAATCAGTTTGGCCGATCTGTCCACGATACAAGACAGGCAGATAAGGAGGACACCAAATGCCCTTGGGGACAAAATTGAAAGTGTAGCAGAAAAGAAACCTGTTATTTTACTTAACAGTTTGGTGTTATCTCTTCCAGATAATCCAGCAACATAACTATCCATTCCTGAAATTAAATCAACACTAATGGTTTGTAAGAGCAGCATAAAACAATGTAACAGGACGTGCAACTGGCTTGTCATGAGCCAAGGAACAGCGCATCGCTCATAAATAAGTAGCATATATTCCAACAATGTAATCCACCAAATCACACTTAAGGATATTCTCTTACTCTTGATTTAATTCAGAGCGACAAAGAACATGTTTAAACGGCATGGACCATTGTCTTACCAGGCTGCTGCAGAAGTGAAGGGCATCATGCATGACAACCCCAAAAAATCTGACTAATGTGGTGATAAAAAGGATAATTCACTTTTTGCATTTTTCGCAAATTATAAAGCTATGATGATTATTGTGATGATGACTATTTGTTTCCAACTCTAGGAAACTTATCTTTATCTGAAAGGTTTTATTTTAACATCAGAAACAATTGCAGTATAATTTTCCCCATACAACTTAAATTTATCTAAATTTATCAATACATATTGAATACATAAAAGTTAAAAATACCTATGGTTATTTTATCGTCCTTTAAAAATCCTTTATCGTTCAACCTCTACTGAAATGTAAAACATCTTTCAAGGTTTCTCTCTGCCACTTTCAAAGTAAAAGTTGGGCGAGATTGCATTTGTTTTCATTTTGTACATCACACAATTCTTCAAAGAAATCAACCACAGGAAAATCATTCTGAGTTACTACAAACAGAATTGAAAAGGTTGAGTAGCTTTTGAATCAATCTTACAATAAAAGGAAGCCTCACTTAAGCAAAGACTACCGAGCGAGTCCTTATCAGTGTTAGAGCCTTGCTTTACAAACACTATTTAGTGTTGTATTTATTTTATAGCAAAGTCAATTGTTTTATTTTATTTGCCCCCCCCCATTTTCAAATCTGCCTTAAAGGGCTATATAGTATACAACATCTAAATTCAAATATGGAAAAACTCCCTGTCTACCCTGTCTTATTACCCCCCCCAAAAAAAAACAAAAAACGCTAACAGTAAAAAAAAAAAAAAAATAAATAAAAATAGCAACCTTACGGAGAGCAACAACACAAGGTCAACATGTCCCAAGGAAAGTCAGAGAGTTGTACTGATTCTGTTCCTGTGCAGATCATATATGTCATTAGTCTAACATCACCGGGGGAATCACACTGCTCTGAGAGCCACACACACACAGGACTCAGCCATCTGCCAGTGTGCACTAAAAAATAATGGAAAACTTTGCTAAAATGGAGCAGTTGTACAACTGACTGCACAAACAGATTCAAAAAGAATTCAGGCAGAACGCTTCAGAGAAAAGAAAGGCTGGACAATGGTCACTAACCAGGCAAATTGTTTTATGAATGAAATGTAATAAAATCAAAACATTTTTTGTCCTCAGATGACCAGAAAAGTTTTTGAAGTCCTAGTGGTTTTGATCAGGCTGACAAATTCTTAAAAATAGCACCATGCATGTTATGTATGTCTATGCCCTGCAGGTTGTGTTTACTTCCATTACCTCCCCAGTGTCGAGGTACACACATATATATCTCAGGAAACTCAATATCTGGCCAAAGTTCAACATCCACATACCACTGACTGTCTGGCAGCCTACATTGTACCAACCATTGTCATTGCCAGTGGCAATCTCTTCAAGGGTTTTATTGTTTTCCTCCCAGCATCACATATCTCCTTATTCAAAGCAGCCACAGTTGGTTCATTTTGACACCTGGCAACAATGTCAAAGCGTACATACTCTGAAAATACAGGTCTGCTAATGAAGTGTTATGTCTGCAAATCCAGCTCCATTGGACAGAATAAAAGGCAAATAGTAGAGGGTGTAATCCATCAATGAAACTCTTAATTGTGTGATTATTGGGAAGTGCAGGGTCACATTAACTAAACAGAGATGTTTGGAATTAAACCGATCTTCCGGTAGTCACAGCACATGATGAGGGACGGACGAATTTAACGCAGATTGGTTGTTTGTGAGAGGTTAGTTTGCACAGCAGGATGTTCCTCCAGATGGGGATCGATTGTTGAAGCAACAAGCCGGCCCTTTGGTTGAGTTGAGCAGCATTCTAATAACGATCTGTCCTAATTAAGATGTTACTGCCACCATTTAAAATGCCTCCCCTCTGCATTGCTATGGAGACAACGCTCTAAGTGGGGTTATAAGAATATAGGGATTGGTGGATGCTCATCCGTGCAGTCTGCCTTGATGTCTTCTTTGCTCTTGTTCTCCTTTTCCCCTCCCCCCTGTTTTTTTATTCTGTCTGTGGCCTCCTGGGCCTCCTTTTTTTCTGTTTTCACTATCTCTCCCTGTGTTTAATGTTCTGTCTCTGTATCTTCCTCTCCTTCAGCTTCAGTCAATCCCCCTTCTGTGTCACTCCAATCTTTCTTGTACCTCGTATTTTTTTACCCACTGCTCACTCTCTCTCCTCTCCCTCCTTTTTTCCCTCGCTGTCTCAGATGGGAGTCTGTATTCTGCTATGTCGTCGGTGGCAGGTCACCCCGGCATGATCCGGCGTACATTTGGCTCACAGAAACTCCTGAAGACGGAGAACATTTGGCTGCTGAGTGAGTAGGAGGAGGGGAGTCGTGCAGAAACCGTAAAGGTTTAGACTAATGAATATGGAGATGGTGGGTGGTACTCTCTCTAAATCACCCACTATCATTCCCATGGGAAAAATAACAAGTAGGTGTATTTGCTGTCATTGTGTTCATGGTGTGGGTCAAATTATTTACAGCAGTAAAATGCAAATCAGACACATATCCACTGAAAGCAGCCATTTACACTCCTGTGGATTCTCATAATTTCCTCATTTTACATACAGTTTAATATTAGCAGTACATTCTTAAAAAAAACCATGACAGTAGAAGATGAAATTGCTTGATCCATGAGACATCTTGAAAGTAAATTGTACCTCAGTGAACATGTTTAAATCTCATCACCAGATCCACAGTTTGCGGGTGCAGCCATAATCCCATCTTCACAAAAGTTCAAGGAGGAAATCTACTTCTTCTTCAGTGAGCTTAACAAGACAGCCAGTGTGGACGAGGAGCCTTACAGGGCCCGCATTGGCCGAATCTGCACGGTAAGAGTCCCACTTATGTGCCTGTGTTTGAGGAAATGTGTATGGATCCAGGTCTTTGTTCCAATTCTCTTTGTACTTTTGCAACCCCTTGTCAGACTGCATGTACAGTATCTGAGGCCAGGAGATTTTTGCGAATATGTGTTTTTGAAAGAAAACCACTGGTTCTAAGTGAATTCCTAATTAAATGAACTGAATGGAACATAACACAAAGTGATATACTGTCATTTATAATTTATTTTCTACTATCAAATTTACATTTTATAAACCATTTCTGTTTCATATACACTAAATCTGCACATACTTTAAAATTGCAGGATTCACAAAAGTTCTGTTGTGCTGCACTGCTCTGGGTAGATTCCTGTAAGCATGTTGTATTTCTTAACTTCCCAATACGTGATGTCAAAGCAGGTGTTTCCCAATCAGCTGTCAAAAGGCAAAACACCTGCTGGCAGATCTCAGATAAAGAAACCCAAATCAAAAGAGAAATGAAAAGAGCAGAAAAGTAAGGTTTAAAATTAAATGTGATGATTATTAATTTCAGATATTGATGGAATTTCTCTGCTAATTAGAGGAATATTCCAAAATCTTATTATACACTTCTTATCTTATTTCGGTTAAATGAGTGTTAAATTACATCAATTTCCTTTTTATCTCTATGCTTTGACATGTCAATTAGTGAGCTTTAGAGCTGCTGGTAGGTGTTCCGATGCTTTTCTCCATTGAGTGTTATAGTCTATAGCTCCAGCACCTCATTTAAAGGTCCAGTGTATAATATTTAGGAGGATTTATTGCCAGAGATTGAATACAATATTCATAAATGTGTTTAATTTAGTGTATAATCACCTGAATATAGGAATATAGAAGCTGTTTATATCTACAGATGAACTGGCATGTTTGTACAGTACCCAGAACAGACAAACCAAAAACTGGCTACAGAAAGGGTCTTTTGCATTTTTCACCTACACAGTTTCCAGGCTTTCTGTTATACTGGATGTAGCTTTGTATTTATTTGTTATTCAAACATGAAATTGGTATTGATCCTCTCGTCTAAGTATCAACAAGACAACAAATTAGCATATGGCCTTTCCAAAAATGTTGTTATTATTCTTTAAGAGAGGTCCGAGCATGTTTAGAGTAGAATTTGTTAGCCTCTGAGAAACTGTCAAAAAGTGAAAAAATACATCTGTCTGATTGTAGCAAGTTAGTCAACAAAACATCCAAGAATTACCAGGATCCTCAGAGTCAAGAAAGTGTGAAAAGCTGGCACATCACAATAAGGATCTAAGGTTAACGCACCCTGGACCAAAGTCTCGCCAGGCTAGCTACCTCTGTGCTACCAGTTATTTAAAGCTATTTATGTTATAAAAGTTATATTAAAAACATCTTAAACCAATCTCTCTGGGTGCAGCAGTTGTTGGTCAGAATATCATATGTTATAATGTCCCTATACAGGAGAGACAGGGAGTCCATGGTGTCACATCTTGGCAGGGAACACAGAGTAAAAATCTAAATCAATCAATCAATCAGAGCCACTTGGCTGCCCTTTAATGACTTTGTTGTCACCGTTCTTTTATGTTATTTCCAGGGGGATGAAGGGGGCATCAAAAACCTGTTGGCAGACTCATGGACCACCTTTATGAAGGCCCGGGTGATGTGCGGTGCAGGAAACACTCAGCAGCAGTACAACAACATGAAACAGGCGGTGGTGCTGACAGCACAGGACAAGAGGGCCGGGGTCTTGTATGGCCTCTTTTCCAACGCATGGTGAGCTGGAACATATCATAAACACTTCCACAGTTTAATTGGCTTAAGGGAAATTACACTGTAAATGGCCTTTTTTTATGCTCTTTGAGGAATTTGTGGATATAAAACAAAGAAAAAACAAAGATGCTTTGTTGTGTTGCATGAAGCTAGAATTATGCTTGTAACTCATAAATGTCTTTGTGAACGTAGTTGGAGAAGCTTGGGTAGCCACACTGTTGGTTGCAGGGGCTAGCAGAGGAGTCAACATACTGATTGCTTGATTCAACTCATGTTGGTTCGAAAGGGAGATAAAAAACAACGTACTACATACTAGTTCAAAAGAACTCATCAACGTCGATGCACGTTCATCTATGTGCAGTCCAGAATAGCATATAAATTGTCAAAAGTAACTCAGTAGCTGCTAGGCTAATTTTAATAATAACATCAGATGAAACCTAATTAGACACTTAACAATTTATGTCTTTTTCGGTTGCTCTGTCCTCACGGATTTTGACACAATACAGCATAACGTAGGTAAAAGACAGATGGATGTACAGAAAGAAGCAGACATGTTGGTTAGAGCCTGCATTGATATTATGGTAAATGTCTGGTTGTCTTAAAGTCTCATCATGATGGCTGAATGCACATTTTAAAGATATTCATCTGTATTGGCAGATATCCAAATTCAGGCAACTGATAAGGATGAATCTCAATTGAAAACCTCAATAGAAGCTTTGAATGTTAAAAAAATGACATTCGAACCCTGCACATAACATGTAAATAATTTAAAGAAACAAACTGGTAACAAAATAAGGCATGCAAACTAAAGGATAACAAAGAAACTGACACTCATCCACCCACAAAGCAGTACACACCACATACCAGCAGCACCTCCTGACATAAACAGACACATAATATACACGCCCACACAAGAAATTCATTTCATCGTTATATCAGATTTTTGAAAAAAAGTGTCTTATCAGTGTTAGTTTCTATTTAATTTAACTGTAACAGCAGTTTTTCATTAGAAAAAGAATCTGCCTAATAATTGTCATACATCTGATAATACAAGTACAAAACAGACTGGTGGAATTTTCTGCAATACGTTTGCCAGAAAATGTCTCTCATTGTTTACCAAGAGAAATAATGTTTAAATTTCAATGACGAATTTGCAAGTGTTGTTTTTTTTAACAAACTCAGGAAATAATCTGGTATCAATCAAAATACATCCAAATTGCTTACTTTACACTTTCTGCAGTTTCTGCGTTCACTATTTGTGATCATTGTACAGTGTCAGTATTGGTTGTTCCCTACTGTTATTTTTATGCACTGAATATGATATAATAGTCTTAAATTAAGTCACTTAGTCAGGGGTCAGTTTACTCAATGATAGAAAAGAAAGGGGGTGCCTTAGGGTAAACGGCTGGGAACCACTGCAGTAAACCAATAGATAATGTGTACTTGTTAAGCTATATTGTTGCACTTTTTACAAAGATAGGTTAGCAGTTTCAACTTGCCTCAGTCTTTGTATTAAGCTAGGCTACACATATCTTGGATCCCATAGAAAAAGGAAATCTTACTACCAAAACAAGGGGAGTCCTAGTATCTGGCTTGGGGGTCAGTGTCTCATCTTGTCAGGGGACACTAAGTAAAAATTAGCATTTGGCTGGTTAGATAGTTAGTTGGTTGCCACTAGCAAATGAGACAGAAAACCTCTTTAATTTAACTGGTCACAAATTTTAGACCTATTCAACTGGTAACAAGCGATATTTGTTCACTCTAAGGGGTCCACTGCCCCATAACAAGTCAACGATCGTAGATATTTACTGTTTAAGGGCCCTGGGTTGGCTGAGAATTTCTAGCTGTTTCCCTGCATGTCCCTATAATGACTTGCCCTACTTTTATTGTGGATGTAATTACCCTTCTCTCTGCCTTTTTTCAGGGGCAGAACAGTGATCTGTGCTTACTCCATCGAAGATATTGACCAGGCTTTCTCCACATCTAAACTGAAGGGCTACAGCAGTCCATTAACTGGTCGCCCTGGGATGGTAAGAAAAATGAACAAGGTTTTTTCTTTCTCTTTTTGTCACACAGATCAGGAAAACAACACTGGAAGCAATTGTGTGAGTCAGCCTTTATTTCAGAGGGAAAAAGATTGAAGTGCTATTTTTGAAAGTCATGAGTTAATAAAAGAAAAGCAATTTTGAGCTCTTTGTCCAAAGGCATTTTGTGTATTCAAGAGCCAAGCCTGCTCTGAATTGATTACATCACTTCTCCTCTCAGTGTGTCAAAAACTCGACAGCGGCAGGTCACAACATCAAGAACCTCGGGGTGATCAGATACCACCCAGAAATTGAGGATGTGATCCGGCCTGTCGGTGTGGCTCCACTCGACCTGCCCACAGATGACCAAATCACACACACTGTGGCAGACATTGTCCTAGCGGTCAACGATGAGCACTACAGCGTCCTTTACCTCGGAACAGGTGTGTGTACATGTACATACGTGTGTGTGTGTGTGTGTGTGTGTTAAATGGAGATGATATCTCCACTTCATTGATTTTGTTATATAGAGTAACAGTGGGAAGGTATGCCTTGTTTCATTATTGAATATGGGACGTTGGGAAGTTCATGATTTGGAAGACTCCATTTTAAAGCTGCATCAATTATTGTCTGGCCACCAGAAGGACAAGAAGCTCCAAAAAACAAGTCGAGAGACATAGCTGTAACATACTAAAAGCTGCTTGAGCTAAACTTTTAACAAACAATAGCCTATTAACACACCCAGGAGACACAGAGCAACGTCCCACCGGAGTTGTGTTTTTCTTTTTTTATGTCTTCTTTTAGCTCTGGATTAGTCTCCACCAAAAAAACTGGCCCTAGAACAATGGTCCCAAAGGTCTGGGCAAGAAAAATCAGTCTCTTTAACTCTACAGTAGATTCTCTGTTTGGAGATGGGCAGGTAGTGTGCAACTGGTTTATTCAGGTTTTTTGCTTAAAACATCTGCCTGCTGCTGCTGGAAATGGGGTTGATGAGAGAGGTGAGACTGAACCAAATGTTGAATCTGCTGTTAAATCAAAACTCTGAGCTTCAAAGAGGCTAGCATGCTCTGCAGAACTGCAGAAATGGTGATAATTCTCTGTAGGTTCGTCCCAATGACAGCCGCTCTCACAATACATAGTCATCTGATTCATTGATTGTTAAAATAAAAGAAATACTTATTGTTGCTGTTTTAAATGAGAGACTTGTTTTGCAACCTGTCTGACCCCGACGGACTGCATTGAAGCAATGTTGTCTCAGTCACAGATCTAAGAAATTAAACTGAGTGAAAAGATATGAGGACAAAAACTGCATAAAATAAGACCAAGGATGTTACAAAATCCTTAAAGCAGGACCCATTTTTGTACATATTTTCTTGCTTATGTCTCTTTGATTCTGTTGGTTGGTCATTCTGGAAGTAAGAGTGAAAAGAGGGGGAAAAATCCTACTCTGCAACTGATAAAGACGAACAGTAACAGAACTTTATCGGGCTAAGTGAGCCAAACAACCCAAGGTTCTACCAGTTCAGCCACACAACATAGACAAGTAAAAAAAAAAAAGACATTTCATTAGTGCTCATATACTGTGCCAAAAAAATAAAGCATAAAGCTGAAAGATTCTTAATTCAAGCACTGGATAGTAGAAAGTGCAGAAGTGACACAGGGTCAAAATCTATTCAAATGATTCCTGGCCATCACACGACTGTTTCTGTTTGATCAAAGCAGCAATGCTGAGGAGCTGCTGTTGCCCATAGCAGTTACTCCAAAAATTGCCTTGAGCCTCAGGGAGATTACCATGGCAACCATCACAAGTCATATGCTCATGTGCGTATGAGCGTCTCACCATGCTGAAGTTCACGGAAAGATGAGAGAGTGTCATCATCTCCACTGCAGCACAATTTCTCACTCCTGCATTGGATAAGTCCTTGTCATTCATCAGGCATTTCTGGGTTGATTCTAATAATAACTTATAGAAAACAATATAGTGTTAAAAAAGACAGGATGACGGCCTCTCACTGAGGGCTTTACTAACTGTGTCAGTAATGGGAGGGAAAGGATAGAGAGCTATGAACAGCAACGGGTCTCTGTGGTGGCCTAAAAAGAAACTAGAGCAGTTTGAGTCACACTTGTATCTGAGGCCAGAAGAACAGGTTGTCCTGGAGATCTGCTGTTCCACACTGACTGAATGTTTCCTGTTCTTTTCTATTTCCAAGAACAGGCAATGTGTGGCCACGTGAAAGAACATGTGTTGGCCATTACCTCTGAATATTTCTGCTCTAGTACAAGGCCTGGATTCCTCTGATGTTTTTTAAATTCTGGTTTGATCGCATTCCTTTTTTCTCCTGTTCAATATTGCATCACCTTGACTTTAGGGCACCAGCAATAAATATACACAGGCTTGTAACAAGTCAAGCTCGTCAATCTGCATAATTAATTTCGAACATGCTCACGTATCTCTACAAATGATGGAGAGAGGCTGCATTCTTGAAATAATCCAATCTTTAGTGAGTGAGGCAGACAGACAGCTCTTCCTGATGAATAGTTGCATTAGAGCAGTTAAACCAATCAAGAATAGATGTGGCGAGCTAGGGTCCACCTCTGCACCACTGACAGTGAAATCGAAGCAGATGCATTTTGGGTAGCCCTGAGACATTAGTCTTCCCTAGTGATGGAAATTCCAATAAATATCTTTCACAAAGACGAGCTTAAAGACAAAAACCGCACCGTTAGCCCTTTGTGCAAGAAAAAGCAATAGCTGATATTAGTCTGAAGAGCAAATATCACTCTGAGAGTTCCAACAATAAATATATTTGCTGAGGGCCAGTTAATGCCTGAATTCACACCTAATCTATTTAGTGCACTAAATTAAATCTGGTTCATTTTTCTTGTTTGGTCTCGTAGGAACACTGTCATTTAAACTCGGTTGCAGGCAAAACAACAAGTACATCGAGTCCACCTTAAAAGTTAAGCAGATGTCTGCTTCCAAACTAACTCTGGTGCGTTCATTTGTGGAAAGCAGACCATCCACAGAGTAATGTGATGGTCTGTATGTGACATATTCACAAATCTAAACCAGGTATATTTACTTGATTTGTGTGCTGATTATAGCAGCTATTTTCTCATCAGGTCTCCTTTCTCTTGATTATATTTGCAAGAGCTCCTGCTGCTGCTCTGTCGCTTGGGCCCCATTTAATGTTTAAAGGAGCACACATATGTCTGTAAGTTTAAAGAGGTTACAAAATGGAAACTGTAAATGTTGAAGGACCATTGTGTAGGATTTAGTGACATCTAGGTGTGAGGTTGCAGATTGCAACCAATTTGCCTCACCCTCCCCTTTCTAGCGTGTAGATCTTGTTCATATAAAGATGTAGTTTCAAGAGACATATATACTTTATTATCTTTTCTGTGCTTAAAAATGTATTTATTATTATATTTCTTTATAGAAATCCTAATATGGAGGACAGCCTAGGGCTACTCCCTTTCTTTCCCAAGGTTCCACATTACCACTCTTATATTAGAGCAGGTAACCATTGCTCTGTAAGGCCCCAAGTAGAGTAAAGTAAAGCAGAAAATCAGGCCCGACCCGAGCCAAAAAACATTCTGCGTTAGCCCGATGACCTGCCAGGCTATTCATATGTAATTTCATTGTTTGTGAAAAAGGAGACTGCAATATGTATGTAATATATGTTTGTATACTACATAAATATTGCAGTCTAAAAATTCAGAGTGGAATAAATATTTATTCCATTTGTAAATTAATTGAAATACCAAAAGGTTACATTTAAAAGCCTCCTCAAAATGTATTTGATTCAATTTGTAAAATAATCAAGCGGTTTATTTATGAGTGGGTTCAAAAACTCTTTGGCCACTCAACACCCAAGTATGGCGGCTTGCCTGTAGGGTGCCATCCACAAGGGCACCTTGATGGTGGCGGCTATGAAAGTAGAGAACATTACTCATCTAATTTTCTCTCATCTAGTCTCCCCACCCGCTGAGGCACACATCTTGTTTATTCTAGTCACAGTGTGGCACAGAAATGTATTTGGAGGCTAAAGGAATTCACTTTATAATGTTGACCTAGACGAAACTGACAGGGCGGTGCCAAGTTTAGTTTAGAGTCCTAATTATCTAAATAGCTTACTGTACACTCTGAGTTTTAAACCTGCCTAACTAGTCTCTGTGGGACTTCCCTTGTAAGAAGCAGGCTGACGGAACGCTGCAGGATTTGACAAAGTGAATTTCTCTGTCTTTTGATCATCAGCCAGCAAATAATTCAGAAGAATTTATGCATATAATAACCAGCTGCTTCAATATCTGTCATCTTGGAAACATGGCAGACAAGGATATTAACTGCGAGCAGCTGCAAAGCCACTGTCACACTCATAATAGACTCGAGGTAGTGCAGTGGTTCTGCCAGAGCACTGCCCAGGGTCCAAGTTTAATTTTTCCTCAAAAAACATATTTAGTTAATTTTAAATCAAACTGAAATAAAGTTTTTGATTCTTTAACTGACTGTGACCTGATTTCTATAGACGGCACTCAAGAAAAAGTATTAATTGTTTTGCACAATATTAGTTTTGGGACTCCTTTTTCTGATAAATGTCCTCTTCCAAACAAGCTGGAGTTTGAAGTCCCACTTAATGGTTGGTATTTTAAGTCTTTGCTATTGGGTCTTCTTATTCCCAGTCTCTGTCTCAGTCCCTTTTAGTGTCTTACAGGTCCAGTGTGTAACATTTAGGAGAATATTTGGAAGGAATTGTTGTATTTTCTTACCTTATAATGGTCGGTTCCTCCCACTGTTGAACCGCCATTGTTTCAACAGTAGCCCAGAATGGACAAACCAAACACTGGCTCTGGATAGGGCCTTTTTATTAATTTATTTTTAAAGAGTTTTTGGTCACTAGAATATCTGCAAATCACAATAACGATAAGATTAGGCTAGGGTATACAGGCAACTAAAACACCTGGTTAATGGTGGTTGTGGTGTGTTAGACATCCATCTAATCCTCACCCTTACAGTCCTCTTTGCTAAATTAAGGACACACTACTTCCTTCCTGCATTGGGGGTAAAATCTGCGCAACAGATTTGCTCATCATGAACTTAATTTCCAGGATAGTGGGCTTTGCAGAGCAAGGTGGATCCATGAGTAAATAATTAAAACAAAAACCATCTGAATGGTTATTTGGTCATCTGAATGGTGAAGTTATTTTAAAAAACATGGAAGGACACACACAACAAACTGCTACCATGATGCCACAGGTCTATTTAGACATTTTTGAAAAAATATGCTCTGAAGACAATTTAAGAATCTGTCGAATACATCTGAAGTCTCAGCCTGTGGTGTCTGGCTTGTGGAAGAAGAAAAGAAGAGAAACTTAAATGGGTAAAATCACTGATTCGCTAAGCTGAACTGCAAGTCAGTTAGCTCTGCTAAGTGCCAGATGGAACCAACAGTGCTGGACACATTGCAAAATTTACAGCCAGCCACTGAAGTTCAACAGCCCAAAGATGACTGCTTGTGAGCATGTTGTGTAGCGCCCTAAAGAGTCACTTAAAAAGACAACAGCAAAAGAGGCATGAAAGGTTGTAGACCTTTGAGAACCAGAGGAAAACTGGAGCAGTTAGTCTCTGAGGCTGGCAACTGTTGGAAATGAAACAAAAGAACGAGCAGTAGTGAAAGATTTCTTTCCCTTCAGTTACTCACTGACAGATTGACCACCAGAAGTAGTAAAGCTGCTTGGACCATGTCAGTCATGGGGGCGATAGAGCAGAAAGCTCCCCTCAGGGATGGAAGAAATGCCAGAGCCATACACTTGTTTCAAGTTGACTTTATGTTTGAGATCAGAAGCTATTTTCTTTTCACACAGTGTGACATTCGAGGTGCCCGTAGCTTAAAGGTGAGAGAGGCAGACCAAGGTGGCGCCTGACTGGGAAAAATATGAGTGAGGGAAGTAAAAGACTGTACCTCAGTGTTAATGTGTATAGCTTGCACCTCAGAGAGAAAGGAAACAGATCTTGTTAGTAAAAGAGGGAGCGTATGAATCTTGAGCTCAGCACGGAAAATGTGTGTATTGGCCGATGGCCTTGTGTCCAACAGTCAAAGCTTTTATATAATAAGGCTGAATAGATGTAAAAATGTGGTAAGGAAGGTGTTTACTGTAAAATAATATATGCACTCAGCAAACTCTCCCTTGATAAATAAAACTAAAAACAGATTCTCTCAGCAGATGCCTTATGAGTTCAGCATTGTCACCCTTTTCCCCCTCAGAATGTCTTACTGCTGTTTTTGTGCTGATACACTGTTTTGATAAAACAGCTAAAAATAGGTGTAGACAGGATTAAAGAATCATATGAGAATAAACTGGATACAATAGGGAATGTTGTATTTGACTACAGAGAGAAGAAAAAAGATTTGAAGTTTATGAAAAAGAGAAAAGACAGTTTCAGGACAAAAGAAGTCAATGTGACAGCAAGAACCTGCCTGCTTAATTGCAAATGAGAAAGTGCCTCATGGAGGGAGCATTCAGGAAATTAAGATGTAAGATAAAAAGGTATCATTCTGATCATATTTTCACAGTGGGGAAGGTAAAATAATCTTAGACGTGACAAAATTCAGAAATCATTATTTGGAAAGGAAGGAGCTGTCGTCTGGAGGGAATGAGTTAGGGAATGCAAATAGTAAGAGTAGCTACAAGAACACTTTCATTGGTTTTCAGTCCAATGAAATATCCCTACACTTTGCACCAAAAAAGGTACAAGGTAATAAAGAAATATTGAGCAGAGCATTAGACTGTACACAGTCTGTGAGAGTGATTCTGCACTTAGCTGTCTGGTGGCGTAATAGGTTATTGCACAAAACAGAGTGATTGCTCACAGCAAGAATAATGCCTCCTCCAGTTTCAAAACCAAGCTGCACGCGAGACAGCAGTATTGACCAACAGTGCAAAATTAAACAAAGGTATACTATATTCTAGCAGGCCTCTGAGTCTGCCGGGGTGTTTTGTTCTAAAAACAGGGAACCCAATTCACGAAGACCAAATTGATAGTTGGATCAAATATTCACACAGACGTGGTGCTGTGACATGTTGCAAACAGCCAAACACACAAGCTCCAAAAGCAGAGTAATAAGCTAACCTCGCTAACAGAAGCTATGCTATTGTTTCAGCTTGTAGTAGATCCGATGAAATTAGCAAACTTCTTTATCTTAACTTTTTCCACTTAGCTTCTGTATTAGGAGCAGGTACAGGAAGCAAATGCAAGCTTGGATTTCATTGCAGGAATTCCTAATTTTTTAATATCCACCCTGTGTCTATCAGCAGTTAAGACCTTACTGCCCTTCCTGATCACACAGGACTGAATATAATATTCAAATTATGTTTTCATTAGTGTACAATAACCTGAAAATAAGTATTGTTGTGTTTTTGTCCTCTTCTATGGTCCATGTTGAACTGCCAAGTTTCTGCAGTAGTAGGGGGGTTAGGAATGGAGGTTTTGGGGCCATGGGTTATTTGCATGTTATCTAATTCAGACTTCATACTATAGAGTTACGTTATGGCCAGTAGTTACAAATGATTCAACCTGGTAAGTCAAATGGCACTCATCTGCAGTTTTAATGGAAAAGATCTCAGCCGGAGGCAAGGACAAAAGTTCTAGGACATAAAATGTTCCATCGTTTCAGTTCTGTAATTTATCCATAATTGACCCAGAATACAATACAATACTTGATTTCCATTGCTGAATGTATTCAAGGAATTCTACAGAGCTTAACCTGAACTTCACTCTGCTATGAATAATATACTTCCTCTACTGTATTACTGTAGCCAGTACTGTGGTTTTGGATTCATCCATTGAGGTTAAACAAGTACAGTTACACTATTTCTCTTTCCAGAGAAGCTCCGCTTCACAAATGCCTGTTCAAAGAATCTCTGCAGCTCTAATCTACCATTTTGTCTTTGTGCCCTTCAGCCTCCCTTAAGAGTGGAAGCTGTCCAAGTCAAGTCCATGTATTGATAAAACACTTTGGACAGCAGAACAAAG
Organism: Dicentrarchus labrax; assembly: GCF_905237075.1. NCBI lineage: Eukaryota > Metazoa > Chordata > Actinopteri > Moronidae > Dicentrarchus > Dicentrarchus labrax. Next base: position 1,597,482 of record NW_026136707.1, on the reverse strand, counting down.
ACTGCAAAAAGAGAAAACCAGAATACACACATTTCTAACATACGACACTAAAGATGCTCTTGTCTTTTTCTGTATTTTTGAATTTTCAGATGTTTAGAAGCATGCAGACCTGTGATCTGTCCCTCCACTCCATTTACAATGTCTGTTTTTATTTCTACAGAACAAGGCAAAGTTCTCAAAGTTCTTCACACCAGTGAGGGGGTCTTCATCATATCTCAGTACTCGCTGTTTCACAATGAGGGCCCCGTCCTAAACATGGCCATCGACTCCCAAAAGGTACGAAGAATAATGGTACACTGTGTGTTAGAGGGTGATTTAAGTTGCATTCCTGCTCTCACCATAAATAATAAATCAGGGCTGAGAAAGGCTGCAGGCTCCCTTCAGACATGTAAGGAAAATTAATTATACTGTAGCTGGATATCGTAGCCATAAAATAACCACAGACTCAATCAGAGTCGAAAAGGGGAAGGGAGGAAATGTGATTAGTATTTGTGCAGAATTCATTGTTAGAGAGTTCAATTTGAAACAGTTCTGCCTCTGAATAGTTTTAAGATGGTCAGAGAGTTTGCTACATCATCTACTCTGCATCATTTAGAATTAAACAACATTTTTGTGTTTTCTTTATGCAATTCTTATGATAATTAAGTGTCTATTAATTTTATTATTATTAATTAATTTTTTTATTATGGAATTTCCACAAATTTCTAAATGTTGTCTGTATCTGAATACATACATGGATATGCTTGGATGGATGGGGCTGTTTAATCTTCCATTTGAAACTATACTAGCCTCTGTAAAATATTAAACATCTTCAAGTCATGTCATTCATATAGAAATTCCTCATTTATGGGTTTTAATTGAGAATTTTGGTTGGTTTGAAAACTCTTTCAGAGGCTCTGCTGCCCTAAAATGAATACAAAATTGGAAAGACAGTGACTCCTTGTAATTATTTTTATATTTAATTTTTTTTGTAAAACTGGTCAAGTCTGCAGTTTTGAATAACAATGGCTGATGTATTCCAGTAATGCTGGTGCTGTTGTCGAGTCAGAAAATACATTATATATATTGCATTTTTTCCTCCTTAGGGACACCTGTATGTTGGTACAGCGATGGAGATACAGCGACTGCCACTGGCTGACTGCGGTCGCTATGGCGACACATGCAGGGAGTGCATCCTTTCCCGGGATCCGTACTGCGGCTGGGACAGAGCCAGGAGGAAGTGCATCGCCATCCCGCCTGGATACAACGTCACGACTGGGTATGATCAGATATGATGTCACTGCTGCAGAGACTGTTCTTACACGAACTGACAATAAAAGGAGAGGGCACTCATAAGCAATTTTTAAAACACTGTGTCAGTATCAATCGATCTGAAGCATACGTCTGCAATTAAAGAAATAACGACTTGTATCCTAACTGATGCTCATTGGCCCTGAGGTGATTGAACTTGCTTTAACTATGAAGAAACTGCAGTTCAAAGGAAAAACATGACAATCATCAAAAATGCATGTTGAGCTAATACTGCGTTTCACTCAGTTACTAAATTGCTTCGGCTTGAATGGTTTTTGTGCAGTTCCAATTTTTAGAGATAATATAAAAATCAATCATGTGCTGTAATAAGTCTCTGACTCCTTTCTCCTTTCCCCCTGACATTGTTGAATGATTTGTCTCTGCATGTTTTAATTTGCAAGTAACAGTAGGTTGATGTGGTGGCTCATAAGCCATTTGTGAAACTATTTAATGCTGCTAATTTGTCCTCTCTATTATTTTCCAACAGGGCACTCGTTCAGAATCTGGACCATTCAAACTCCTCGGTTTGTGGGGAAGCTGCTGGTAAGCCCTTATCTGCTCTCTCCCACTCTCTGTATCTTAATTAAACCAAAATAGGAACCTTTGAGCAGCTACAGTAAAAAGATGATTATCATATAATTGAACAGAGTCCAAAAACCCGCAGGGAGAGATTTTTTTCTCACATCATGGCTTGCCCTGTTTCAAAGCTCGAAACCTAGTTATAACCCTGAATAATCACTACAATTACTCCCCTCTGAAGGGACGGCTATCTCCTTAAGTGATCTGATTTTAACATTGTATTTATTTCCAGTTGTGTCAGTGGTGCCACCTGTCCTGCCCGTGGATACAAGAACAAGTTTTGAGCTTTCTTTCCCCCAGAAAGTAATACTCAAAGATCATCATTAAGTGATATCTTAGAGCACACTGCACACTGCAAAGCTTCACACAATGTGCTTTAAAATCTTTACTCTACATTATTCTACTTTATAATAAAAAAACAAAACAAAACAACAATCCATGTGGGTTTGCAAACAAAATACTATTTAAAAAAGGGACAGTTCACCCCCAAATCTAAAATACATATTTGTCCTCTTAGACAGAATAAATGAATGCTTTTAAATCAAGTACTTACCCAATCATTGTGTTTCAGAATAAATCACAGCACACATCTGTCTATCTTTTCACTACAACTTTTTTTCTACGACATTTTTTCCCTTGCAAAGATTATGATTGTATTTACCCACTAAGGGGGCACCTACAAGAAAGGTGGTATTGCAGGACCCAACTTAGAGCCTGTATAATTTCTGTTGACGCTGTGATTTTGCATATTGCCAATTGAAATTGCAGTTAATCCAAAACCTCAAACCAACTGATAAACAATAAATATGGGGACATCGGATCGTTGAAGGTCTGGAAGCTTGATGTTGCTGCCTGCTTTGCCAGGGTGGTAATCAGACTGAGCAAAAATCTACAAAAGCTGCTGGTATTTAGAGCAGCAAATATTAAATAATGAACGACATATGGGCTGTCCCGCTTTGGAGTTATTTAAGGTGATCACAGAGAGAAGTATAATCAACATTTACAATTGCATTGTGAAAGGGTTAATTTTGGTATAAAATTCTTCATTACTTTATCCCTACAGCTCTGAAGCAGCGTCGAACTTCCCCCAAAGAAGTTTTTGTGCAGTCCAACACCTCTGTCTTTCTTGCTTGCCCTGTGCGTTCCTTCCACGCCACCTACCGCTGGGAGAAAGACAACTGTGTCAGGAACTATCCCTGCCTCTTCTCCGGGGACTTCTGTGTCCTGGGGCCCGCTGTCGACACGCCCCTGAAGGAAGGCGTCTTCCGCTGCATGGCCACTGAGGATGGATTCAAGGTGGAGGTTATCTCTTTCAGGCTGGTGAACAACGGCAGGCTCCTGGCCGCCTCCCTGGCCTCCACCTTGGGGCCGTCGCTCCTGCTCGCCGTGGCTGCCCTGTGGCTCCATTAACTACTGCTAACACTAATGCTAACCCCTCATCCTTACTGGCTCCCAATGACAGCAAAGACGAGGAGCCGCTGTTAGGAGGTTAGGTTCACAGAGCACTGAAGTACATGGTTGGGTCGAACAGTGAAAATTCACCTTTTCCCATAAAAAGACTCAAACGTCAGTTGAATGGAGGATTAAATTCTGTACTTTTTGCATAAAGCTATATATCTGCAGCTGCAGCTGCCTTAATAAGATCAGAACTGTAAAATACATTCATTAACATTCAGACTAAAATAACTAGGACCTTGAACTGACAGGTCTTGCAAGTCAAATCTAGATTAAACTGTAATTAGGTGCTTTGCGAACCTTTCCTCTCTGACACATAAAGATAAACATATCGTATGAGTGGGGCAAAAAAAACCACCAATACCAGGCCAATTCTTTTTACCATTTCTCTACTTATTTTGAAATCGACTTGATTGTGCTTATTTGTGAATATATAAACCTTTAATACCGCTCTTACATCTAGTCATTCATCTTCTTAAACTTTATTGGTATAGCTCATTAGTACTTAGAAAAATGTCTGGTATTGAGATTTAAAAGCCTTAACACTTCTGGGACATAAACTCCTAAGCACAATTTTGCAGTCGAGGCAGAATACTGCAGACTCGGTTGGACTTGGCGCTATAATTAGTGCAGCTGAGTCTAACAACATCGCTGGGAGGAAGTGTCAGCTTTTTGACAGGAAGTAGGCGGATGGGCAAGAGCTCATTCTCGAACATCACTGTGTCTCAGCACCTCCTCCTCAGACGAGGCAGTTTCTTGCATCTTTTTATCAGATGGTATCAGACATCGTTATTACGCCTTGTTCACAGCTTTGTCCGTTGCTTTTCTTTTACATACCATCGTCTTTCCTTCTCCCCAGAGCATCAGAAACAAACCACTCGGTCTTACAGGATGTGAAAAACACAACATCGCCTACAGCTCCTTTGGAAAAAAGTTACTTAATGTTAACAGTACGGAGCAAACCACACTCAGAATCTTACAAGAAAGTCTTAATAAAAAAACACTGAATAATTAAATCAATCTCTATTAATCAACGTGAAAGTTTAGATTCTGGACCTTTTGTATTAGGTGTGGAGAGATGGTGGTTGCAAGTTATGTCAAACAGCAGTTACCTTTTTGCTAATTCTGGGTATGTAGGCGTCATTGTGTCCATCAGGTTTTAGAAAACGGAGTAAAGATGAGCTATTGAGCTATGCTGCAAATGACATCCAATTTCTGTCAAACCAACAATGCGTAAAGATGTGAACAAGGTGTTTCGCTATAGCAATTTCAATAAACACATACATCATAAGGGCAGATGAAGCTAAATTGAACTGCATATTAAGCTTGCATTTTATAGTTTGCCAGGAGAAAAAAAGGCTTGTACTTAGACGTGTGAAGTATGTCCTGTGTTTTACTGCTCTGCAGTTGCTGATTTCTACCATTGCTGCCTACGTATGTGAAACTTTGTCTTGATTGTTTGGGTTTTTATGCCATAGTTAGAATGTCATACGTAACCATTGACTGCTTTGCCTCTCTCCCCAGGGACATCAGTGCAAATAGACAAGAAAATGGTTATTGTTTACCTGTATCGCTATGCTGTGAAACAAAAGGCTTGACAGATTCCATGAAGATGCTTCACTGATGTACAGCAGCAACCACAACCAGCAGCATGAGCAGCGGCTTTAGGTTTCAACATCACCTTACATCCGCAGCATCATCCTTTAACATCTCCTCTAATAACACAACATTTATTAAGACTAAGAAAGCAGATAAAAGCTGAATGTAAAATGGAAATTAGAGTTGTGAATGTAGCTGCAGTTCAACAGCACTGAAAAGCCAAAAACTCATGCCAAACCTTATGAATACTGATCAGCTGACTGAAGAAGTAGGCTTGTGCGGTGATGAATTATGCAGCGGATTAGCATGTTCTCCAGAGCTTTGAGAATTATCATTCAGTAATGTTACATAAATCTGGCCGTGCCGAGCCTTCCACTGTGGCAGAGATGTCATTAATAGCTAATTAGACAATGGAGCCGACTCGTCATGCACCGTATTAAAGAATTTATTTTACACCGTCAGGGAAAAGGGCAGCATGTCCTCAGCTGTGAAGTAGTGTCGTATTTCTCACCCAGCTCGGTTGTGCGTTGCTGCTCAGGGATCTGCTTGCTTTCTGCATTGCACTGACGCGGGCTATTGACTGTGCCAAAAAAAAAAGGGAAAAAAAGAAAAAACAAAGCTATGTTGAGCCACCTCATCCGCCCAGCGCTTATTGCTGCTTCTTCTGTTAATTCGCAAAATCCCTCGGCCCTTACCTCGCATAATATTTTGTCTCGGACAAACCCTGACAGCGTGTACAACATCTCTACGACTAAACCCACAAACACAAACCTACTGCAGGTCTGACATGCATATTAAGCTTCTTTGTGTCTCTGTGTCGCCACCAGGGTGGGAAATTATCACCAGCCACCAGCCAAGTGCTGGTAAACATTTAGTAGAGGCTGTTAACAAAGTCCATGCTGCCAGAGACTTTTGGCAGGAAAATAACTCAACAACATACTCAGACATGCTCAAGGCATCTTCCTGTATAACCTCCTTTATATTGTAACCATAACTGCTGTGTATGTGTCGTTGTGATTTGACTCACTATGAGAGGAGAGGCCAGTGCTATCCAATGCTAATTAGGCAAATGAAATCTGGCATCGTAAGCTTCTTCACTGTGTCCCAAGTCCATACTATATACACATGTAGAGACTTTTTCAACATAACAAATGACAGAATTGGTCACCCACTGTATGTTGAAGTTTTTCTAATAAGTGACCTTTTGCTGTCATATGGCTGATATCTATAAGCTAATACGTTGCAGTGGGTGGTTGGTGGATGGCGTACCAAAGCATGTGACTTTGAGATGGGAGTTCATTATTCAGGTCCCATCTCCAACCAAGACTGTGACATTTCCTAAGCCTCAGCAAAGTACTTTTAGTTGCCTAAACACTAAGAATAGAGGTGACAGACTTTCTCTTGTGAGGCGTTTTTTTTGGGAAAGTCTGATGGGTCTCTGTAGAAGGCAATTAACATTGTTCTGTATGTAGTATGATGGCTTGTACTAATACCATAAAGTAAGTGTTAAAACCCTCTGCTTAGTAAAATGAAGTAATTTAAATCTTTATTTAATAATGCGAACATAATGGGAATATCCAGATGTGTTGAATAACCATAGAATGGTCCTTTTCAAAATGTGTTAAATATTTGATGCAGTGAGCAGTATTTTAATTGCTGGTCCAGCGGAATAAAGGAGTTTTATCCAATTCATAATCTACAGAGTTAGTAGTAAATACAGCCATCAGATGCAGTGAAAGTGGAGCTGAAAGTATTATATTTCAATGAAATTACAGGAGGAAAAATAGAGAGTCTCTCGAAAAGGAAAACTATAAATGAGTCCATTATGTCATTAAATGTACTCACAATACTTCTCCTGACTGCACAAGAATGTACTTGGACATTGAAACTACTACTAATGTTTTGTCTAAAGTGACATTGTACAAATGAGGTACAATCCAAGCCACAGTAGATCAAGGAGAAGCCTTTCGAGAATATGTGCCACAACTACCAAGGAGAAATAGGAGCCATCTCAATATCAACAACAATTGTTATTCTGTTTTATCTTTAAATTTTTATTTAATTTATTTATTTTTTACTTTTTTCACCTGTTAATAGCTCCTCCATCTCAGTTTTGTGCTGTGGGACACTAGTTCTGTGCTCAGCACTACGCTCCAATTTTCTGGTCATGGTGTATTTTTGTCATTGCACACAGAATAGGTTGGTGTTATAGTGTGGATTTGGGACTGAGGGTTTGTGTTCTCAGCAAGAGAAAGGACCTTGTGTCACAGATTGTTAAACATGGTCAGACAGGTGTTGCTGTGCAGACCTGATTGCATTTCCCCCTCTTCATGATGAGGAGTAGGCAGGTGGAATCAGGCCTCCATCATTCAGCACTTTACTCAGTCATCATCCTCAACTCAACAAGGCTTTGCTTTTATATCCACACTTTTCAAGCTAATGTGTGGAATTAAGATTTATAGCATTTACCAACATTTCCTCTGTGTTCAAGTCCTTGCTTTGATACGGATATATACACGGCTGCTTTATCGGAATTCAGTTATCATTCACTCACATCCATCATCGTCAGCCAGTCCGATAAAGGCTAATCTCCTTCAAAGCAAGCTCTTGATTTGCCTTCAGGAAACCATTTTAGTAGATCACGCTATCTGCTGTGAACAAATCGATGTCGAGTGAAGCGGGTCGCTGTTTTGTTTGCTCTGGGGTTTTGAGTGTCAAGTACTGTACATGATGTGTGCCCATGATTATGTGTCTTGATATATCTAATTTTAAAAGTAACATGCCAAACTCTATTATTAAAAAAAGAGATTTATATTGGTGCCATGCCACTCTAATGCCATCTCATAACATGTATTTTTAAAAAAACAAATATCTATAGTGTAATAGATATTCATGTAACAAATCCATATTGACATGTGTTTCCCTGAACATGTGCGGTGAAAATTAATAAAATATAAGTATAAAGAAACGATTTATTGTGTTTATTTGAAAGTACCATGGAACTGAAGCCCTTTAAATCAGATAACCCATTAAAGCCATCGCGAAACAAGTGTCTTACAAAGGCCTTAATTACTTTTACAAATTAAGGTAAAACTTGTCAGTTTTAGGGGGGGAAGGGGTTCCCTTTTAAAAACAAATTGATCGATGCAGTAAACCTATTCAAAAACCATAAATCAATTATGATCCATCATTTTTTATATTACTTTTTTACATACCTAAGGTAAATCTATTAGTTACTTGAATACTGATTTAAAATCCCAACTCTAATAGCACCTCAAACTGACCTTTTCAAATTAATAGTAAACACATTTATCTAAATCATGTTTATGGTACAATATCCCTTTGTTTGTCTATGTTTAAAGGGCTAAATCAAGGATTAAATAAAGGTCTGATGTTTCATAGGGAAGATGAAGATTTATAAATAAAAAGAACCTTTTTTTATCAATAACATGCCAAATTTATTTTCACTAAGCTTTATAGGTCTTAAATAGACTCTTCCTTCTTATTCCTTTTTTAAGAGATCTCAGAAAATGATGGAGAAAGTTGTTAAAATGATAAGGTGCATGCGGGAAATCTGCACACACCAGATCACAAAATGGTTGACACTCAGTTGGAGGTACCCGTCAAGACGAGCATGTTTCATCACCATCTGCTGGCCAATTTTCTGTGGATTGACAAGAATATTTAAAAGGATATACAATCTATTCGATATTTAAAATCCACTGACATCATCTGAGTCATGAGTCCAGTCTCTGCTGGTCATTACTTAAACTCAGCCTGATTCCAGCATATTTGGCAGCTCTCATGTTGTATCAGCCGTTCTGTTGTAGCCTCCTCCTCCCTGATTAATGGCATTTTATGAGTCTAGAGCGAGCAATCAACTCCACCAATCAGAACTAGGGTAACATGGGTGTCAAACCTCTCTGCTCCAATAATTAGAGATGATGTAACCCCAGCTGGTAGGCTGTATGATAGGACTTGAAAAGGAAAAGCAGCCCTCTTAGATTGATATTTTATGGCTGAAATGTCAATTTATGCCCGTCTGAAGAGTCTGCTGCTATCCCTCTTAATTATCACATACATGCATGCCAATTAAGGTTGTCAGGAAGGATGGATTTTCACACTGTGTACATTTTCTTAAAACACTTCAGAACCACCTTTTGAGATTCAGCTTTATACTCACATTTTTTCACAGAGCAAAGTGGACACAGATGGTGTTCCATGTCAACACGGAGGACACTTTTTTAACATTGGCTACATTTGCTGAAATTCTCTTTGCATCCTGACAGCAATCAATAAATCAATGCTCTGGGAATAAAAAAAAAAAAAAATCCATTATCTGTGGTTGTCGCAGACCTGTGATAAGCCAATCGAAGCATTTCGGCCTTAATGAAATTATTGGCTGGGCTGCCTACCCGTCTACTGGCCTTCCTCTCTGCACACACTCTGCTGGTGCCCTTATTGTGCATGAAAATGTGTTTTAAGGATGTGGTGACACCTCTTTGGGCTTGTGCACTGTATATCACTATCACTGCAAATAGCAACGACCATGAATATATAAGTTCAACCAGAAATGAAAATATCATTTCATATGTTTTTATTTTTAATAACCTGTATAAATAATATAGATTTATAGATATTGCAATAGAATAGTCAAGTTAAATCATTTGTTGTCCTTGCCATGAGAGAGCCTTGTTGATATGGCAGGAAAAACACCAATTTCTGGATGTAAAAGAACAGGAATAAACTTGTTGGTCCTTTAAAAGACAATGAACTGACAATGCAATGAAAAGAAAAGTCTGTTTGACTAAGATAAATGAGTTAAAACCACACAAAATATTCAGAGGGGCAAACATCTACCAACTTACTATAGGCCCTAAAGGACAGCATAACAGACTTCCAGGAAATCATGACTAATAAAAAAAAAAAAACTGAGGAAAACCTGTGACACAGACTCAGTGAGCACAGCTGGCAGTGAAAGTGCAGCTGGCAGTGTTCCCGCAAAAGCTGAAAAACAGAGCTGAATCAAAGTATTCTGGGTAAAACGTGTGCAATAAAATGAGTCATAGACATGACAAAGAAAAAAGGAACAAATGAGTCAGCTTCCAGCAATGACTATGCAAAAACCAAGCCTCCATGGGGATAAATATTAAACAGAATAATTAGAAACATTTTTAACCATGCTAGCGATATGGAAGTAGCAATGTCGCTTTGTCTGCCGCCACTTTTTTCCAAAATGAAACAAACTGCCATTGTGAACATGTTCCAATGCTGGCATTTACCTCAAAGTACCACTGTATGTACAAGGCTGCTAGCATGGTTAGACTCATTTCCCCTTCTGATACAAGCTATGGTCTTCCTGAGCAGCAAAACTGTATTGTAGGATGTTTGGAAGCAGAAAACATGCCACTGGATATTCATGGTTTTAAAAGGATGAATTCTAATATTGACCCTATGGCCCTTCCTCTAGTGATGCCCTCACAACACACTTAAATTGCTGGCCAGGCTCTATATCATCAGAAGCCTTTTTTTTTTTTAAACTGAGGTTTACTCAAAGACAATTCTTGAGATTCTTCAGGGGTATAACCAGCCTGTTGCACAAGTCAATCAATTCCTAAAGTTTGTACTCGAGAACAAAGAGGTGTCTCTATCTTCCTCTGCAAGCTTGCTGTTTACTCTCAATCTATTCATATTTTCTGTCTGGAGTTAGGCATGCATTAGCACAAGGAGTCATTAAATATAAATCCTCTTTTCAATTGGTTTGGCACATCTATTCTTCTACAGTTATCAGGAACATACACACACGCAAACAAGGGCTGTCTCCTTTATACACACACACAAACATGCATCCAGTGGAGAAGTTCACATGTCAATCTTCTCAGTGGCAGAAGCACAGACACAGATTTTAAACCCATGCCCAGAAAATAAATCAAACCATATTTTATTGTAATTGTTTCCAGATGTCTCTCAACACACTGAGGAGTAAAGATAGTTCAATTGTGATCTGCATGACAAATAAAACTGTATTGTGTTAAAGGCTGAGTTCACCCAAATTACAACACTCTTTTTTTGTATCTACAAATGGAAAGTGTTTGAGCTTTACTAGCCCATGTTTTGACATATCCTCCTTGAATAAGGCTGTTTCTTATGGCCCAATTTAACCATGATGGGATGTGTTTTAATGGTTGTATGTGAATCACCCTTACCTCATACTGCACACCGTCACATCCTGCTGAACAATGGCATGCACAAGTTTAAAAAGAAAAAGTTCCAGAAATGTCCCTGTTGAAGTGTGTGTGAGTGTCAAAAATTCCATCACCTTATGGAAACCATATCCTTAACTTTATCTTGAAATGACTGAAATACAGCTGCTTCTGTGACTGCACTGTTGTGAACTCCTGTTGGCAGTGCAAATCACACTGAGACTACAGACGTCCTAAACTGGCCCAGTTTTGCAAACCATAACCAACTTCTTACCTGTGTACACTAGTATCCTAGTGTTGAAGTCCTTCCACTCTTCAACCACTGTAGGATAAGGCTGAGGTCAAGCATCTTGACTAGTAGGAGTTAGTTGAACATTTTGGCTCAACCATTACATTCAATTCTGCATTACTGCAAGACCAGTGACCCATAGCCTTATCAAACAGGCCCAGAGCTGTATACACACACACACACACACACACACACACACACACACACACACACACACACACACACACACACACACTAAATATATATATATATATATAAATAAATAAAATCTTGGTGCAGCAGGGTTCAGTAAGGGCACGAAAACAGTGGAGAAATACAAATAAAAAAACTACTGTGATATGTGCAGATTGCAGATACCGCCATATTCTCAACAGATTATGTTCACTCTGCTAGCTCAGACCAAATCCTTGACAGCAGTGCACACTCAGACATTCCCAAAATCATGTGTATTTTATGCATACCTACTACTCTTTTAGAAGAGCTCACCAGTATGCAAAGATCCTGCAGTTAAACCATATGGAGAATTGCTACCAACTTTTCTATGTTCAGCAAATCTTCAAACCACATTTAAAGATGTTAAATGGACATTTGCCACTGACTGTTAAGATTAAGAACAATCTATTATTCATTTTACCAGCACTCTTCAGGCATGTTGCTGTTGATTCTGTAAACATCTATTGTTTAAGTTAATACAAATTATATTATTTACTGGGTTAAAGGCAGAAAACCGTTTTCTTTTCTGTTTCCCTAGAAGTTGTTTTAGTCAGTGCAGCCAGAAATATTTCGAGTTCCTTAAGCAGAAAATCTTTCCACATTCCAGAGCGATACACACACACAGACGTGCACACACACACACACACACACACACACACACACACACACACACACACACACATAGTCAGGCTAACTCATCCAGTGTTGAGTCACTTCTCACCAAGCGTCTAACACACAGCACAGGTTAAAATGTGTTGTTAAAAAGTCAGACTGACGAAGAACAGACGATTCTGACTGCCCATCTCGAGGTGAGTGGGAAGACTTTTCTCTCTGTTTTAAACTTGTTTTATTTCTCAGTATATAAATGCAGTTTAAATCATCTTTTCATACTATTTTCAGCGGATAATGACAATTTTATCAATTATCTTATCTGTCGACTGTCAGCCCATCTGTGATGGTTTAAACGAGTACATCAACATCAGGGGCTTCCCCTCTTTGCTGTATGACTCTGGTTATTATGATATGATATTCCAGCTAAAATAATGATAAAGAGGACAGTTGTTACCTTTCCAGACTTGTCTTTCAACAGTCCACCTGTCTGCCAAGAAGTTCAGAAAAAGGTTTCGAAAGACAATTCTAGTCTTGTGTTTTCAGGCTTGGCCTGCACAGCAGTCACAGATTAAAGTCCTGGAAGCTGCCCAGTTTAACCACAGTTTTATCTGTTAGCCACTGGGCATTGAGGGTCTCGCTCGAGGGCGACTCAGTGGTCGTCCTCGGGGGGAGGCAAGCATGGCTCTTTCATTTTCTCTGTCCAAATGTATCTTGTTGGTTCAGGGATCAATCTAGGTTTAGGCTAGTGCTAATTTAGTTTTTTTTCCTGGCATGCCATTTTGGGTGTTTGGACACTTGGTCAGTTTATGACTTTACTCAAGACTGAAATATCTTGAGATATATTAGCTAGATTGCCATGAAATTTGGTACAGACATCTGTGCATGTTCCCTCCAGAATAGATGTCAGTAATTGGCGATCCCATGATTTTTAATCTAACAAAATCACCAGGTCAAAATTTTAATTAGTCCACTACTTAATTTCATGACCAAATACCTGTAAAACTAATGACATTCTCTTCACCTTCAGCTAATTTTACATTATCTTATACCTGCTAAACATCAGCAATGACTTTGTTATTGTGAGCAGGCTGCCATTAGTCACCCAAAGCACCACTGTACAATCTCACTGAGTCACGAGTTGATCAACAAATTCCCTGAAATATAATGAACATCTCACTATTGTAACCAAAGCCTGATAAAACCATAGACCTCCATTTTTGTGCAATAGGCTATTTAAAATCACAAAACAAACATAACTTTGGGTGGCAGATTTCTTTATTACAATGAAGGTGGCTCAGTGTTTTAGGATGACAGTTGAGCTCTTACACGGACGTGTAAGCTATTTTAAGCTTTTACTAAATGCTTCTCGGAAGGTCTTGTAATGGGATTTGTTGATAATGGCAAAAAGATAAACTAACACCAGTCTTATCCTTCAAGACACCCGTCTCCTCAGGCAATCAGCCTACTTAATTGTTGGCACCTGTGAAGCTCCAACGATAAATGAACTCATTTCAGGGAGGCAGAAGCCTGGCTGATAATGTGTGCCGTTTCCTCTGAAAAACTGAAGTACAGATACTGTATAGTGCATATGGAAAGTATTCACAGCGCTTCACTTTTTCCACATTCCAAAATGGATTCAATTCATTTTTTTCCCCTCAAAAGTCTACACACAATACCCCATAATGACAACATGAAAAAAGGTTTTTTTAAATGTTTGCAAATGTATTAGAAATAAAGAACGAAAATATAATGTGTACATAAGTATTCACAGCCTTTGCTCAATACTTTGTTGTGGCACTTTTGGCAGCAATTACAGGCTCAAGACTTCTGGAATATGAAGTCACAAGCTTGGCACACCTATCTTTGGCTAGTTTCGACCATTTCTCTTTACAGAACCTCTCGAGCTCCATCAGGTTGGATGGGGAGCGTCGGTGCGCAGCCATTTTCAGATCCCTCCAGAGATGTTAAATGGGATTCAAGTATGGGCTCTGGCTGGGCCACTCTAGGACATTCACAGAGTTGTCCTGAAGCCACTCCTTCGATATCTTGGCTGTTTGTTTAGGGTCGTTGTCCTGTTGAAAGATGAACCGTCGCCCCAGTCTGAGATCAAGAGCGCTCTGGAGCAGGTTTTCTTCCAGGATCTCTCTGTACATTGCTGCATTCATCTTTCCCTGATGAGCGGTGCCTGGTGTCCTCCAAACATAACTCTTGGCATTCACGTTGAAGAGTTCAATCTTTGTCTCATCAGGCCAGAGAATTTTGTTTCTCATGGTCTGAGAGTCTTTCAGGTGCCTTTTGGCAAACTCAATTTTGAGCTTGATCGCAAAGGCTGTGAATACTTGTGTGTGCAAGTGATTTCTTTGTTTTTTATTTTTAATAAATTTGCAAAAATCTCAAACAAACTTTTTTTAAGTTGTCATTATGGGGTATTATGTGTAGAATTTTGAGGAAAAAAATGAATTGAATCCATTTTGGAATAAGGCTGTAACATAACAAAATGTGGAAAAAGTGAAACGCTATGTACATGTTCTTGGCAGGCTAAAGCCATCTTAAGAGGGTTACAAGCTGCAGATTTTACTGAAAGCAAGCGGAGGTTAAGGCCAAGGCTCCTGTGGTTTCTACAGGATTTGTTTGTATCCTCAAGTCACTGGATTCCTGCTGCTGTTTTTCCCTTTTAGAACTTTTTCAAACAATTTATTTTGAACAGTCTTTTTCTTTTTATGTTGTAAAAAAAATGTAAAGGGCTTTGTTGAACTCTTGAAGCCTTTTTTATTTTTTAACTCCCAAGTGTGTGGCTGACAGTGGGACATGACTGCAGAGCCCTGTCACTTACATGCATTGGATCTATTTTTCATTAAGTCTTTGCAGTGTGATTGGTACAGGTGGTGGTGGTGATGGTTGGGTATCCCAATCCCCTTTCAGTGGGCCTGAACCAGGACAACCTCCTTATTTCTCCACTTCATTTTAACCCGCAGTATCTATTTAGTTTTCTATTTAGTTTTTCATTTTAACCAAATTTGATGCGCAAAAAGTCACTTTCTCTATGAACTGTATTGTAATTATTTGGTAACAAAGTGCATGGGACTGTTATTGTTAGTTACTGTTGCTGAGCTTTCCATTCTTGCAGGCACATGTGCAATTTACAGTGATCATAGTTGCATATTTAGCATCGAAATCAGCCGAAATAATGACTCTCACTACAGTATCTTACATGTTTGGCTGGAGTTACTGTAGGTAGTTAGCTAGTTAGCAAGCTAGTTAACATTTGCTAGAGCTTTGTTCAAGCAGATAAAGACTAAGTTTAATCCATTCCTTCCGTGTTTGTTTTTGTGTTAGTTAAAGACAAAAAAGAAAAAGACACCACGCTCCACACTCTTGGGATACCAAGTATCGCTCTTCATTCTTCTTAGAACCCCTTGCACATCGCCTAAACATGTAGAGGAATCCAGAGCTTGACAGGCCTGAGGTCGCTAGTTATAGTTGCTAAGCTATGATTGGACAGCTGCTGTTCGGAGAAGGTTTTTTTTTTTTCAATTCTGCTTGATTTTTTTACAGAATTAATTAGGTCAAAAGGATGTCCCACAGACCAGTCGTAATACAGCAGAAAGTTAATATAAGGAACACAGTTCACGGTTGTGGAATGTTTACCACAATATAGCCATGACCAGACATGCTTGTGTCCTATGGTCACATGTTGACTCCGGAGAAACACACCTTGCTGTTTTTCTGGACCACTTGTCAAAAGCAGTTTCCTCACTTCACCAAATGTAGCCTTCCAAAACTCTAGGATAAACTGCCTTGTGTCTCTATAATTTGCCTAAGTGTGAAAACATCCAAACTCACCTCATTATTGTAGGTCTGATCAGATTAAACCAAAGGACTTTCTCAAACCTCGGCTTGGTTAGTCTGACATTCATTTTACTACAAAAAAAGGGTTGACCCAATAGCTCCACTCCAATGGTATTACTCAGTCATTGATTACTCATTCACTGGCCATGTCACACAGCACTGAACACAGGACAATAGATGGTATATAGGTGGAGTCAGTAAACATTGTTCTGTGCTGATCACTGTTCCCTTTTGGAGGTCACACTGAACAACATTTTGACTTCTGGGAAATAAATGAAATAGAACACCATAACCATATTTTGAAGCCTTGGAACTACTGAGTGAATACAAGAATTTGTATCCCTTAAAACTGCATTCATAAATAAATCTACATATGGGTAATAAATGTTTGGTTTGCACAGCAGACATTTTGACGTCATAGCAGGAAACTCACAGGTGTATTAATGATTGCAGCATTCCACTTTGGGGAGGACTGGCTATTGTGTGTGCTGGTTAACTGTCACTGTTACTAGGACACTTAGTGGAACTCAGCCAAGCTCACCTGTGTTTTTCCTGCTGTGGCAAGTCAAAATGTATGCTGTGCACCCAATCCATTGAAAGACAATCATTTTGTTGAAAGTAAGATGATGTGATTGACCCCTCTCTCCGTAGATACTATTTTCTCTTGTCCAATGGTGCAGATACTTTATCAGGAGGACAAATTCATGTTTTTCAAGAGTTGGGAGACTCATCTCATCAGCACTCTGCACTCTGTGTCTTGCCATTGCATGAAAAGCTCAGGTGAAACTGATAAAAATCAACAATGGCTCTTTTCCAATTAAAAGTAGCAATAAACCATAATCATGAGCCAGTATCTGCAACACAAGAGCCCTGGCACGGAAACAAAAAACTGAATTTAAAGGTAGTAAATGTACCAGTTTGACATGTCAGATGTTGGAGAGGAGGAGTTATTAAAGGATTAGACATATTTTCACCTTGTCATCCCCTTGAGGCAGGGACATTTTGAAAAACTATTTATGTTTTTAGACTCACCTCCACTTTTCCTGTTGAATGACAAATTAAAATACCTTCTGGTCTATAACTCAGTTGTTCTGACTTAAATTGGTTATTCTCAGTATTTTGACATCACAATCAGGAAGTTATATATTTATTACCTCTGGGTTTTGACTTATCTCATCTCTATTGACTATTTCTAGAAGCTGATTTCTTGCCCTTTCTGATTTCCTCTTCGTTCCCATCACCAGCAGTTCTCCTTACCTTTTTGACCACAAATAACAAATGGACAAATAAGTGTATCTGTATGGTTATGTACTACCGGAGGTGAATGAACGTTACCCCAGCACATAAACATGTGGAGTGTCTGCCGGTGTTGAAGATGAACATGAGGATTTGGGAACAGAATGTTTATAACTTAGGTACAAGCGAAGCTGTGTTTGTGCGTAACATGTAAACATGGAGCATCATTAAACCAGAGGAAAGAACACTCTTCAGTGATCTAAGCCTGTTGCCAGATTAATATAGAAGCAGTCGACACCGTGCTGCCAACACTTGTCAATGAAAGAGCTGTTTGCCACCAACTATTGACTGTTGTGTAAATATCAGACACAGTAATAGAGCTTTGAGCTCACTGGATGACGCCATTCATGATATATCAGAGAGATACCATAGTTTAATCAATGATAGAGCCATTAATTGTTTCTTTCATGGCCTGGTTGGTCATTTACTGCAGGACTACCACCTCACACTATGGAGCCTAGAGTGCATCACATTTGTCTCACAGAGTTGCTATGGACCACACAGTACTGTATATATTTTAGCCCTATATTTTGGGTGCATTTGGCCAAAATTATGTGGACAGATCACCCTTTGGGAGCGTCATACATCAGAACCATTGGACAGTGTAAGAGTATGAGCTGCTTACCCCAGCCCCAACCAGAAGGCAAAGAAGACTACAAGTTTGAAAATGAAAGAGAAACAACCTAAATGTAACTTCACTTCTCATCTCTGCTCAAGGCTACATTAGCTGCAACTAACACACCCAAACCTCTGACCCAATACCAACAGTCCTGTTGCATTGTGGGTAATAGGTTGCAAGTTTTGACAAGGAAATCAGAATGTGTGGAATAACATGCAGTATATCTGACTCAGTTTTGATGCATTGCTTTTGTTTCAAACATTTCCATTGTTAGTTTGACAGTGGCATACAAATCCAATGCTAAATCAGCTGAGTGCTCTTTTAATGACACTTAGCTCAACATCCATCAACTTTAACTGTCTTTCAGCTGCACTTCATCAACATCAGCTTCACTTTTCTACTTTAAGTTTAATGCTATAGATTTTTTGAATGCACATTGAAGGCAGCTCCTTAATGATTATGGTGCACATTTTATCATTAACTTCACCACATGTATAGTGTAGAAATTCTAGCTAAAGCTGAAAACAGACAACTGAATAACATCATAAACTGAAGTGATGGATCTTCTGCTAAGCATCATATAGACTAGAAGCAGTAGGCGATTTGAGGGGGGGGCCTGTCCTCCCCACCTCCATCCCCTAGTAGCACCAAGCGTGCAGGGACAACAGGGTTGTTAAGTTGAAGATGTTAGTCTATTCTTCCTGACTCATTGATCCTTTATCTGACTGAGCTTAAGGCAGGTTAGAATCTATGGCTCTGACCATGGCGCTAAATATCAGCTCTAACTGTGCTGTGTATTCTATAAATCCATGTCACTGTCTGTGGTGCTGAAGTAACAGAGACATTTATAATTGCGCCTTTTTTTTTCAGTCCCACCCTTTTGTCGGTTTTGTCTTGGATTTATAATATTCTTTAAATGATATACCTTAAATACTCAAGTCTGTGCAGTAGGCTATATATAGTAGTGTCACCCTCACGACACACATGCAGTCGGGGAGTGAGAGGATGATAGACACACACTGCTGCCTGTAGTATTCCTGTAATATTTCTATGATTCAGTGCGGCCTGTGCTGTTGAAAATATACCCCCAGACCCATGGGGTTTAACCCTAACTCTAACCCTCTAACTGGGCCATTATAGAAATTAAGAAATCACTGGCTGTCTAGAATAATGAAAGCTAAGTGAAGTTGGACAATGTAGCACAGAGCCTGATTAACTGTGATGTGTCCTAAAATGGCCACCATATGTCAGAGAAATTCTCAGCATTAAAAGAGGTTTATTTTTGATAGCGTATTATAACATGTTTTTTCTTATGTCTTAAGGCTGCAAAAGCAAAGCAAAAGTTTCACTTCAGTCTTGTTTCCTGAGCTACTGTTTGCTCCAACCCCAATACAAACTCTTAACAAAGACCAAATACTCTCTTCTGTTTGCTTCAGGGCCTGGTTTACTAATGATTTTGAATGAAAGATTTAAGATTGTTCTTCCACGTCATTGATTGATAAAATATGATTATAAGTTGCCACACAGGTATCAGTGCACCTCTGTGTACCTTTCAAACAATGACATCCTGTCATACTGAAACTCCACTTATGTTGTTTATGCTTTCTTGCTGCATGACAATTGACACACATCAGTTTGCATCCTTGTACTGCAACCACCTGTTCAACTGGGTCCAAAGATATACAATGTCAACAATGGCAGTGTTAGTCTATAGAAAGCTATCTCTTGGATAAAGAGAAAACAAATATTTTCCCTGTTCACATACTCTTTGGGGGTTTCCAGCTCATACAAGAGAAAGATGGCAGTGGGCCAACCTGCATATGAAAAGTATTGACCGGGAAGAGGGCCATATATGTTTTATATGTATACACAATGGGCTGCATGTGTAGGTGTTTTAGATTGTATAACCTAGAAATGTTAAAGCCTGTATTCTTAAATGTGTGTTGACACTGAAGTGATTGCAACATAGCTCACCTCTGAAGCTGGGTGAAATAGAGAACAGCCTTCAGCACTGTCAGCATATTTGTGTACATTCCTTCCACAAATGAAGCTGCATACAACACAGAGCAGGAAGTTTCTCCCATGTAGAAACTACACATACACGAGTCCGCCACTAAATTCTCTACATCAGATCCTGACACTGAAACTCCTGTCAGGCAGGTTAATATGAAACCAGCTGGAGGTCATGAACTCAAATGCCAATAAGATGTATGTGGGTTAAGAATACACAGGTTTGGTTAACCTCCCTTGCTTCGAGAAATTCGCCTGAGGCAGTGTTATGACCAGACTGTAGATGAAAAGAACTACAAGGAACAAATAGTGTATATCTGACTCTTAAGAGCTTTGTGCACTTACCCATGCTTGAAGGTTGATTTATAGGCAAGATTATGGTTAAACAGACGTGTTGTTGACAAAAGGTAACCGGTTTGATTCTTGTTAATGCCAGAATGTGCATCAATCATAGCTTTAGATGTGAGACGTGACGTTGGAGTGGACTGCTGAGAGACTTGACTTAAGATGTTGAATTAATGGGGGGATTGAAGGGGTCTGATATCTTATATGCATTCTTGTTGACTTGGGACCAGTACAAGATCTACAATGTGGTATGTTGATTTATTTCTTTTATAAAACTATTTTCAAAGTAAAAAAAAAAAAAAGCTGACAAATTTAGATTACTGGATGGTCTAGGCCCAGATGATGTAGGGTAGTAACACATGCCTACCTCCTTGGCATGCTGATAGTGTCTTTCGGTTCGGGTACAGCTTTGTGTGGGTCTAAAACGGTACTCTACAAACCAGTAGGTGACATCATGAAGGTTCACACTTGGTCTTTCCTTCATAATGTTAGGATTCTATGGGTTCATGTTAGAGCCACCAGTTTTTTAATTATTTCTACTTTGTGTTTTTTCTCTGTTTGGCATGTCGTACATCTGAAAATACTACACACCTTTGAGCCTTCGTCACTAGACCTGTACCAAAAACCTTTTCAATTCTATGTTATGTGCAAAAACAATTAACTCTGGTTGAGAAAACAAACTGTATGTCTCAAACATGAATGCATTTTAAATAGTCTGAGACAAAATTGTATCGATTCACAAAGCTTTGTTATTGCTGGGTGATATTACAACATAATTTTACAGCAGTGCCTTTCATGCGAGGAGTTTCACTAAGTCAATATTATTGATGTTGATCTAATCTCCTGTCAATTTCTAGGACCAGCTGTCCACTGTTGACCAGATTAGATAACCGAGGAGTGTTTCCTCAATGAAGCAGCGTCACGGCTGCTGTTTTCTGCCTCAGACAATGTTAATATGTCAGGGAAGGAAGATGACGGCCACAAAGTAAACATAGGGTGACATTAACTAATTCAAAGAATAAAATCTTTCATTTGCTTTCTTGTTTTTGTATAGAAGAACCTGTTAATAATAAGTCATTCAGATGACTGTTGACCTGAGAGGAATGTTGGCTGGGAAAAGATGTGGCACTGATTATCATAATCCATCTCCTTCCTTATTGTGTACATGTTATCTGAATAACACAATATCTACTCTGTTTTTAATCACGTGTGAAATGTTTGACATTACGGACTAATACATTTTGTGATTCCATAACTGTGGAAAAGCTACAAACAATATTCACCATATTCACCTAATTTTGCAGCTGTTGTAAAGTCATTTGAATTTAGTCTTGAGTTTAGTTTCTGCAATAAACCAAAATTAAATTAAAGCCCCTAAGTGGAACTTTCATTTTGTGTTAATCATCTCGCTGATGGTCTTGTTTATTTATGTAGGTCATATAGAGGCATCAGTATTAAATTGAGTGTTTCATAACCAGTTAAAAAGTACTATGTATGTACTATGTTTAAATATATGCTACTGATTCCCAACTCTGATTTAACCCTGAGCTTGGGAAGTAAACAATGTATTATTACACTATCCATACCCACACAGACATAAATGAGGAAACAATGTATTTCTACACTACCCATATCCGCACAGGCATAAATGAGGAAACAATGTATTTCTACACAATCCATACCCACACAGACATAAATGAGGAAACTATGTGTTTCAAGACTACCCATATCCACACAGACACAAATGTTTATTCGAGTCACGTCACTTCTGGACTAGATAAAACCAACACTGTTTGTTTAACAGGGGTTGTAAAGCTTGACAGCTCCTCCACGTGAGGGCAAAAACAGTATGTAGCCTTTGACCAGCAATATAAATAAAGGAGAGGGGATTTGAAAGAGTCTGTGTTAACAGCCTTAAGCAGGAAACTAGTCATAAGAGGGTAAGTACTGAAGTGTATAATGCTAGAAGTGTTGTTGTATAGTGGTATAATAGTCTTTCATATGGATTAGTGTCATATCTTTTCACAGCAGATCTGCTGCCCGAAAGCACAACATGACTGCAGAGTAATGTATGTAGTTTGTTTTTCTCGCAAGCTTCACTTACCCTGCTCAAGAAGCTATATATGCTATATTTATTCTTCAAAGACACATTTGTGATTTGTTGGGAAATTATGGAAAATTGATCAAAGATCGTGTGGCAATTATTAAGATTTGCTCCTTCCTTCTGTCACATCATGGCTCTATCATCTTCTGTTGTCTTTCAATGCTGTGTGTAGCTTTTGGGGGTTTAGATGAATTACATGCCTGTTACTTTCACAGAACTGGTACACTACTGTGGCCAACATCCTCCTTCGTTCTGCAAATCATAACTTTTTGTTGATGCAATGACAGCCTGGATTAAGATATTACGCAATAATTTAGGAATATGCGGAGAGGAGGTTTGCAAGGACGAAAAGAGAGTCACTGTGTGTGTGGGTGTATCATGGAGAGACAGAGTGGTGGAATAAGTTCTTAGATTCTTAGAGTTCTTAATGTTTAGCTTCACTGTCAAGTAACAACTTTTGATCTCCATTTTTTGGCAAAATGTTTTGAACTGATTTAAAAGGTAAGAAAAATAAGAAAAAGAGCGTAAAAAAAAAAAGGGAGAAAGAAAAAAATGAGCTTCCAAAAACAAATCAGGTCATTGTCCTACCACTTTTTCATTGGAATAAAGAATACAATGCCAGCATTTAATCTCTCCTTTTCTTATTTCTTTACAGTTATGTCAAGATGATTTGGAAATTGTTTCATTTCAGTGCTCTCCTTCTTGGAGCATTCACATCCCCAACTCCATCCCCAACTCCATCTCCATCCCCAACCAGTAGCACTGACGAAGGAGTCTGTCACATCTACAACTCTGGCCGCTCCGCAGACTGTCTGGGAAGACAGCTTGAAAGTGTCCCATGGAGACAATTTCCATCCACACTGGAAGACATAGATCTTTCTTACAATAAACTTCAAGCTGTCCATGCTGAGGACTTCCTCCGCCTCCCTCAGCTTCGCATCCTTAAACTACTGTACAATAACATTTCACACATTGACAATGATGCCTTTAAAAACAACATACTACTGGAGCAGCTCGACATCTTCAATAACTCCCTGCAAGAAATTCCTGCCAAAGCTCTGACTCCTCTCTTGAATCTTAAAGAGCTCAAAATGTCCAATAACCTTTACAAACATGCCACTTTGGCTGACAGCTTCTCCAAATTTGTCAAACTCAAAGTTCTCTCTATGGGTGGGCCTCTGGTGATGGGTCTAAAGAAAGCAGATTTTCAGCCCCTGAAAAACATTAAGTTAGAAGGTTTTGCCATCAAATGTTCCTCCAATCTGAGTTACTACGAGCCTGGAAGTTTAGATGTCATCCAGACAAAACAGATGGGATTTGATATGGCCATAGATCAACGGCCAAACGCTCTCCTCCACATGCTTCATGACCTTGCTAACAAGACCTTCAGTGTCATCCAGTTCCGCAACCTCTTTGAGTTCATGTACTACATGGGAGATGAGGACATTTTCAAGGGTTTAAAACAAATCACAGCACATCAGCTTATCTTTCACAGAGGTAAATTCAATGAGAATCTCCTGAGGATGGCTTTAATGAACTTACAAGTCGCCTCTATCAAAAGGTTGAGACTTCAGTACATCGACTTTGCCCGTTCACCCACATTTGTCGATAGTGGAGCAGGTTCCAGCATCACAGACCTGGCACTGGATAAATTGGATCTTTGGTGAGTTTCTTCTTATTTTGGGTCATTAATTGCCAGTGTTACTCATTTGGTATGAAATTTAGGACTTGCTTGTCATAATGTCATATGTTTATAGAGTTATGATAGATTGACCCTGCCCAATGATCGCCATCATTTGTTAAAGTTAATTTAATTCAAGTATTCACTTGGTATACGTATTTAGACATTCCAGGATTCAGTTTAAATTCAACCAAAACCCACATTAAAAAAAAAAAAAAAAATTAAATTTTTAAAGGCCCCCCCCCCCCCAAAAAAAAAAAAAAAAAAAAAAAAAAAAAAAAAAAAAAAAAAAAAAAAAAAAAAAAAAAAAAAAAAACAGATAAAAAGACAATGTAGTGGTAGGTAGGCAGTTCTGAATAGGTGAGTTTTTAATCTTGATTTGAAGAGTAGGCCAGGTTCCAGGGTTCAGTTTAAATTCAACCAAAACCCGTAATGCGGAGTTTTACCGTGAGCCAGTGGAGTTGCTGTAGAAGGGGGGGGGGGGGGGGGGGGTTTTTATGGGTGCAAAATGCTTGCATATTTAACCAGCTGCAACTTTTAGTTGCCAAATGTCAAATAAATGTCAAGCCGCACGCTTGTATTTGTAAGTATTTGCTTTTTAATTTGTACATACAGAACACTACAAATCTTTTTTTTTTCATAGGTATATCAGCAATCCTGATGTGCTGCGATTTGACTGGCGCTTCACCTGGTTCAACAAAATTAAGGAACTGTCTATTCAGTATGTGTACTTCAACTCTGTGCCTTGCGATTCCTGGGTTGAGATGAAAGGTGTGGAGCTTCTGGATGTATCCAATAATCGACTAAAGAATGAGTTTCTCTTCAACCAGCAGTGTGATTACAAGGGCGCCATGCCAAGTCTTCACACATATAACATGAACAACAATGACCTGACCAGCTTAAAAGATTTGTCATCCCTAACAAGGGAGTTCCAGCAGCTGCAGGTATTGGATTTAAGCAACAACAAACTGGGATCTGCTGAAAACTGTCAGGACTGCATTTGGCAAAAAAATATCACTCGCCTTATTGCTCACCACAATCAATTCGTAAGTGAAGCCCTCTGTTGTCTCCCCACCACTGTGCAATACTTGGACCTGTCCTACTGCAACCTGGATCACCTGGACATAACATACTTTGAGAAAGCTACCAACCTGAAAGAACTCCTGCTGAGTGGGAATAAAATCAAGTTCATCCCATCTAAGTGGGAAAGTCCATCACTGCAGTCACTAGCTTTGGATGGGAATTCATTTGGTCTCATTAGCAAGGAATCCTTTGAGAACATGCCTCAACTCTCTCGCCTGAGGGCAGGGAACAATCCTTACCATTGTACTTGTGAGCTCCATGCTTTTGTCCAGGACACAATGTCAAAAGGAAAGGTTAACCTCACAGACTGGCCATGGAACTACAAGTGTTACCACCCAGAAGCTTTGCTCAACACAGCCATATCCAAATACTTCCCAGGTCAAGTAGCGTGTGATATCAGACTAGTTATCATCATCTGTGTTGCGACCACTGCAGCAGTTATCTTGATACTGATGCTCATTTGCTATATTTTTGACCTCCCCTGGTACACTAAAGCCACGTATCAGATCATCAGGGCCAAATACAGAGCTCACAAGGAAAAAATGGCTGGAGAATTAGGAACTTTTACTTATCATGCCTTCATATCCTATAGCCACTCTGATGCAGACTGGGTGAGGGACCAGCTCTTGCCCTGTTTGGAGAACAACAGGGATCCCTATCGTCTGTGTATTCATGAGAGGGACTTCATGCCAGGAAGGTGGATCATCGATAACATCATTGAAAATATTGAAAGCAGTCGTAAGGTACAAAAAATAGTTTTGCATTGGACTTGTACAGCATTACTGATACACACAACAGCTACCGTACACTATGTAAAATACTTTTATTTTTGCAAATAAGTTTAAGATAAGGATTGAAGGAAAATACTCTTGCTTGTTTGGGCAGACAGCTTTTGAGGAAGATTTCAATCATGTCTCAACTGAGCTAGTTTGGCAATGGCACAATAATTTTCTCCTATTGATTTAGGGTTTTGAGTTGAGTCTCTAAAGCAGTGCTTCCCTCCTTGCATATGGCAGGATTGGGCCATGTTGGCTGACGGTGTTAATCAGTTGTGGTATTGACTTCCCCTTGGCACTTCCCCTCTGGAAATTTCCCACTGCCATCTTAGGTGCTCTTCAAGTAATCTGAAAACTTACCTGAAAATGTGATGTCTTTTGTGATATTCATTCTTTACGAAGAAGAAGCAAGTGAATAATTATATACTCTGAAGTGGCACATGTTAGAATCGTGATGCAAATGGCCTTTGTTGAGCATCTGTCTGTCGCCTGCCATGTTAAATCAGTGTCTGACAGGCATGGTAAAAGACAGCTCTATGATTGGTTGCTCAGCTTGGATAATTTATGATTCCATCAATTCAGTGAAGTGGGGTAAAGAGGTTTAGGGTGTTTTGAGATTCTCTGCTACATTCTGCATTATAATCCTTTATGAAAATGCCAGTTTTAATCAGAACCAGTACAATAAACAATACTATCTATCTATCTATCTATCTATCTATCTATCTATCTATCTATCTATCTATCTATCTATCTATCTATCTATCTATCTATCTATCTATCTATCACCCTAACTAACTAACACAACCCATGGCTCATCATATACTCTGTAAAAGAGATTATTATAGTGCAATTGTAATCCATGTTTTATTTTTTGTGTCTATCCTCAGGTAATATTTGTCCTGTCCCGGCACTTCGTTAACAGTGAGTGGTGCAACTATGAGCTTTACTTCGCTCAGCAGAGAGCAATGGGAAAGACCTTCAGTGATGTCATACTAGTGGTGAAAGAACCCATTGATCCCAGCTCCTTGCCCAGCAAGTATTGCAAGCTTAAGAAGATGCTGAGTACCAAGACGTACTTAGAGTGGCCCCAGCAGGTCAACCAGCAGGCATTTTTCTGGTCGCAGCTGAAGAGTGTTCTAGGCAAACCGACAATGACCCGAGATGGAGCACACAGTATTAAGAGCAGAACGTCATCTGTAGGAGGCGTTTCTGTGATTGGGCCCCCCATAGATAGGAGGCCAGATTTAGCAACACCTAATGTAGACAAAGAAACAGAACCTCAAAAGGAAATTATCAAGAGGAATAAAGACAAGCTGTCAAATCAGAGACAAATCCCTCTGGTGAAATTTTGAGCAAAAGTTTAAAAAAATGAATATTGCACAATTGCTCAGATTCCTTCCGTATTGTCTCAGTAATGGCCTGAACTCAAGTGAACTTTTGTGTGCGGGTTATATCGTGCTGGAAGCAAAAGCCAATGTCTCATTATGATAACAGACAAAAACACGATCCCCTTCTGCCTATGGCACTCTGTCATGTTATCCCTGAGGCCCGAGCTGATGCACTCTACTCCACACTCCCTCTGAGCTTCTCAGGCCAGGTGCCCTGCTGACAGGCGCTGAAAGGCCACAAACTCAATGGCTCAAATGAGATCTCCCATGTCGCACTCTGGATAACAAGCGAGGTGCCAGGAAGATGTGGTGACAAGAGCCACATTGAAAAAAGACTGTGTTCTGTTACATTGTTGGCCCTCAGAGGTACGAGATCATGAAGGTTCCAATTCTGATACTCCAGGGCCGGGCCAAAGGCCACACAGGCTATATTATACTTGTTGTGTTTTAAGGGAGATTGGCCCAAAACCACAAGTAAATCTTGGTAGATTATTGGATTCAACACTCCATGTTAGCATTTGAATACAGGCAAAGGTTAAGCATCATGGTCAGGTAAATACAAATTTAATTGCTAGCAAATGGCTGTCTTAACTTGATTTTGTCCAGTTGTCCAACAGTTTCCTATTTATAGAACCAATATTAGCCAAAGTATTAAAGTGTTATAAAGTAACATGTCTGCTAGATGTCATCAATGAAAAGTAATGTTATAGGCTGATTTGCAAGTTTTATTCCAATTTTTTTGTAATTTGTTTTATGTTACTGATTGAAGCATGCCATGGACAGTGGGCAAATGTAAATACTTTATCATTGTTTTTAAGCATTTTTATTGTACGATACTTTGGACAACAGTAGCTGTTATATATGGATGAATTTGAGTGAGTTGAGCTCACACTTGTGCCATGAAAGCATTTCACGTTCAGTATTTAGTCAGTATCTGGAAACCCTGAGTTTACATGTAAGGCAGTTTGCAGAGTTGCAAATGGCCAGTAGATGACACTCTTGAACTTGTAGAAAGAAAGGGAGAGTACAGACAGTATATCAGAAAATAATGGTGAATTGGTATGTATTTGCATTTATGATGAATAATCAGGCCACACAAGTCCTCACCACTGTATATGTGAAGTATTCTATGTAATAAAAGCACTTTCAGAGTATAAGGAATGCTACCATGGAACACATGAAATAACAGTTTTTAACAGTGTTAAACGTTTTGTGTGCAGAATCAGATATGCAAAACAGGCATACAGTGCCAAAGTGCTTTACAGTGTTCAATCATTTACAGACACAACAGAAATTTACAATATGTGCCTAAATTTAATTCATTCTTTCTCTGCTGTATTGATGTATTTTGTGTACACTCAAATAAAAACAGTCTTAGTTGTAGAAGTTTAATACATCACCCATCCACTTCTTGTGGATCTCAGTTGGTTTTCTTTAATAATGTAGTCAATTGTGGCATTCTGAAACATTACTTTATGGAAGACATTTTTAATCTTTAAAATTTGCACAGACACCGAGGTAAAAAGTAGTTATCCATATCAATGAGATTTTCAGATATTGTATATATAATATTGTTATGGGTACATAAGATACATTTGTGTTTCTAATGGAAAGCTGAATAGTCAAAGATTACCAAATTATCTCATAACTGTGGTGACCCTTTTTTCTTTGCAGCGCTGTATTAAATGCACTTTACTTTTGAGAAATGAAGCCCCAAGTTAAATGTTTAACTAGAAGCATGCAAATATCCATGAAGCCTTTATACTGGTCAACTTGAGATACCGATGTAAATCAACCCCAATGGTTTGCATTCAGTGAAAAGAGGATTTTGGTTGCCTGGCCTGAACTTAATTTGTATTGCTACTCAAGTTGCACTGTCATTCAAGCATAATCATTCCCTTAATTGCAAATGATGTGGCGGGAAAGCATTAGTCACACCTAATAAGCATAAGTGAGGCCTAATAAAATGAACACAAAGGGAAAAAAAGCTATGGCAGGAAAAATTTAGTAATTGCTTCAGCCCATTTCTTGTATTATTTGTCAGTAGCACTGGAGGCAAATGCCAAATAGTAATTAAGACATTTTGGAGTGCTATATTTGGCATATTGCACACGGGGATGTGCAAAGCTCCTAAAGATAAAACTGTATAGGTTAACAGAGCTCAGGTCATAATGGATTTTGTGTTGAAAGCTATACTATAAATGCAATGGAGTTTCCCTGAGGAGCGGCTTGAAATGATTAACATCTATTTTGACCTAAAATGACCAAATCACAAAAAAAAGTGTACACAGAAAACATATTGTTAATGTTAAGAAGAAAGAAGAAAGCACTTCTGTATGTTGATTTATTCATTGTTCTGCACACTTCATTTTGTGTATCCCAGATGAGCCCACATAATTGTAAGGACCTCAGATGTTTAATACAGGGGAAGGGGAGGGTGGCACCTGGAACAGGGCACACAGAGAGAACAGGGCAGAGACAAAGAAAAACAGTCATGATACTTATAACACAATCTATGAGAAGTCTAATCAAACATTAAAAACTACATATACAGACCAATTAATAATGCATAATGAAATTATAAGAGGTTGAATCATAAGGAAAGACATCTGATCACTAATCACTGAGCATTTTTTGGGATGTTGTTTGATTAAAAAAATAATCCCA
Organism: Dicentrarchus labrax; assembly: GCF_905237075.1. Lineage (NCBI taxonomy): Eukaryota > Metazoa > Chordata > Actinopteri > Moronidae > Dicentrarchus > Dicentrarchus labrax. The sequence continues at coordinate 1,567,424 of NW_026136707.1, read as the reverse complement.
CTTATCCAGTTAGACTCCAAGTACTAATGTTGTGCACCATATCAGTTCGATGCCTAAACAGGCAATAGACATTTTTCACAGAAGCCCTTGGACATGAAGGAGTAGGGTAAACACAGGTGTTACGAATTATACTAATTCCTAACATTTCCTGTTCCATTTAGTGTAGCAGAGCATTTCCAGTGAGGCAACATGCACAATAACAACACTCTGATTCCGTATGACCTGAATGGAACAGAACAGAAACATGTTAGCCATAACAATTTTTCCTTGATTACTGACATCTTGGGAGTTTTTGAATATTTAAGTGAAATGTAACCAATACAAATGATGATGGCTATGGTTCATATGCTACTGGCACACATTGATAGGCAAGGCAAATGTATTTGAATAGCACATTTCATACCCAAGGCACCCCAAAATGCTTTACAGTGTTCAAAAGCACAAGCAAAACAAGAAACAAATGATAAAAGCAATAAGAGGAAGCACACAGGCAGAATTTTGCACCTAAACCATTCAGTGACTTATGGGCAAGCAGTAGAATTCTTAAGTTGATTCAGTGAGAAACTGGTAGGCAGTGTAGTGATCTGGAAACTGGGCTTATAAGCTGTGCTTTTTTGGTCCTTGCCACAACCCTGGCAGCAGCATTCTGGGTCAGCTGCAGCTGTGTGATTGCTGGCTTAGACAGACCTGTGAAGAGACCATTAGTGTAGTCAAGCCTGGGTAAAGGCATGTACTGTACTAGTCTCTCCAGATCATGTTCTGACCTCAAGTCTCTTATCCTTCATATATTTTTAAAGGTGGTAGAAGGCTGATTTTGTTGTTGAGTTAATGCAAGTACTGTAATGTAGGTCTGAATCTAGGATAACACAGAGGTTTGTAGTTTGTTTTTTACTCTTCAGTGACGGATTATTAAGATTTTCTTCACTGGCTCCTAAACCAGTAATGCCAGTTTTGTCCTCGGGAGCATCCAGCTACTCCTGTTATTGGTTGCAGCAGTGCTTTTCCTGCTATGGTCAGGTAAAGTTATCAGTAAAGCTCATTGTGCTGTGCAGTGGCCTGTGGTTGCCTTAAATGGCTCCCCTGTGCAGCAGGTGATGTGGACGCTGCTGTCCAGAGGGAGGCGCCTATCTGATTTGGATGTGTTTGCGCACAGGTGAGAGAGCCCATATAACTGATGAGATGAGAGCTGAAACCACTTCCTCCAGCACCTGTTAGCATCAGTGTCCAGGTGAGTTCCTGCTCTTTATGTTCGTTTCCTTTTTAAAAAGAAGCTATACAGATAAAAGCGCAAAGTGATGTAGTCTTTATGTAATTATTTTATTTGATTATTTTCATTTGGCTTGGTATCTGCAGTCTGTTTTAAGCATTTCCAAAATCTTGGTGCTTTAGTCTCTGCCTCAGTTAATTAACACCAGCTTTGCATTTGACGTTCAAAGCCTTTTAATTAGCTCCCTGATCGAGGCAGGAATAGATAATTAACGCAATTATCGAGACTAATTAAGGGGATGTGGCGTACAGAAACGGGATGCAGGATCTTCCACTCAGTCTGTGGATGGACAGTCGGTCATTCACACACTCAGACAGGTATATAGAGCGACCTGCATTATTGACCAGAGCGCGTCTCTCCTCATATAGATGAGAATCATCAATCTAAACGATGAAACATGACCAACCGTTAATCCGCAGCATGAAGGCATCCGGTAGTTTATGTACGGTAATGCAAGACACCATCTAAATCTATTTTTCGTGCAACCTGCCCTGCAAGGGGGTCTGCCCTTTGTCCTCCACTGGTTCATGGGGGTGGGTGAAATGACTCACGCCCCCCCTGTAGCAGCTTCTCAGGTGTCTGATAATGGAGGGCAGGTGTAAGGTTAGATATTTAAACCTTTTTTTCTTTTTAAACTCTTGACTGTCATTCCTGACCTCCTTCCATCTCCATTTTATGTGTGAGTGTGACACAGATCTCAGCAGGTGTGACTCACACAAAAGATGTGATTATTTTTTTCTAACAGGGAAACATTTATGCGTTCCAGCTTTTGGTGTAATTTTCTACATTCACAAGGGACTTTTATTAATATATTCCCTCTATTACCGGTGCATATACTCATCAATCAGCAGACAGATTGATGTCCTCATGTGACAGAATGTGATGGACTAGTCTCTGCATGTGGTCTGTTAACAGTAACTTGTTGACAAGCAAGCAGGCACAACAAGTAGTTCCCTCATTAGATCAGGCCTACAGTGAAGGCTAACCCAAAAGAGTATTTGTAACTATAAAATGTAATCTAAACTGTGGGAATAATATTACAAATGCATTGGTTGATTCTTCAGAAATAACATCACATTAATGTCCTTAATGATGACGGACCAATCGGTTTTCAGGTCACTTGAGGGTTGAGAAAGAAGTTAAAATTGCTGTGTATTCATTGAAAATTCATTGAGTCCTGTATCCTGTGTCTTTTTGTATATTTTGAGTCTGAACCCTGCAATAACATTGTGGACTTGGCTCCTGTGAGTGTTTTATATACATTGATTAGTCATAGTGCTGCCTAATATATCCCACCCACTGACAGGTGCCATGATGATGAGATAATCAGTGTTATTCACTTCAGCTGTTAGTGGTCATAATGTTATGGCAGTGTATGTATCGTACGTTATTGTATGTATAAAATAATTCTGAACGACATCTGAAATAAAGTACAAATATTGGTGGTGGTGGCTGATGACTAGGCTAAAATGATGAAATTGATGAATCTGCGAAGACATGGTGGTGATGGGGAATTTCTGTTATGTGCCAGTATATAAAAACTCAATTTCACCCTCTGCTCTTCAACACTACTGAAAAGTAATGTTTGCTAAGCTGATATTTGCAATGACTTGTTTCCTCCTGATGGAGTTATTTTTATCTTCCTGTACTCAAGGATGTGTTCTGCACTAGAGTTGATTGGGGTGATGAAGGCTGCTGGTCCTCTGCATACAGATCTGAATCACACTCTGACTAATATATTTTAAAGAGTGGCTCTTTTGATTTGTCCTTCCAGGAATTAACTCAAGGACGGGAAAAATGGCTTTCAACCTGCAAAACTCCATGGAGGGCCTCATCAGTGTGTTCCATTCCTATTCTGGAAAAGAAGGTGACAAGTACAAGCTGAGTAAAGGTGAAATGAAGAACCTGTTGCAGGGAGAACTTGCCGACTTCTTGGCAGTAAGTATTTAAATAGACTATTTCTACAGATTAAGAATCTCCATGTCCCACATGTAACCAAAAGTTCTGTGTCACCTCACAATACTTGCAGTAAGTTAGAATTAGGTTTATTTCACATACAAGAGATTTGCCTTGGTATATTCGTGCATAACAAACACAGAACAAGAAAAATGCAAAAATGAAATCAAGAACTGTAAGTCAAGAAGCATAAATAGACAAATGGAACATTTACAATAACAAATGAGAAAAGACCTTCTAAAGACAAAACATAAATACAAATGAAATACCAGTATAGTGCTGGTTTCAGCCTTTCATCACTGCCGTCACCGACACCCTGAAAATTTCCATGCAAGACTGTCTGTTCCGTTCTGTTTGCAGGCAGGTTTCATTCACAAAAATGTTACCGAAGCGTAAAAAGAATAATTTCACACTGCAGAGCTTCAAGTCCTGCTGTCAGAAATTGGTAAACAATAAGATAACACATTTAGCAGTGTCAGTTGTGTCAGAGGACCCATAATTGGAAAATATGAATACAGCTGCCAACAATGTGTCATCAGGGAAGTGTAGTACTGTGACAGAAATAAATATGGAATGGTTTTGCATGAATTACAGATGCAAAAACCTTTCTAAAGAAAAGCAGTCCTTGACTAATATGAGAGACGGTCAAGGTAACGTGACAGTCGGAGACATATTGAACAGAGTATTGTAGTCTTCAGTAGGTGATGTTGCACTGTTAGTTCCAACAGAGGGGGAAACCAGACAGCAACCCGAATAAAGACCCTGAGGCAGCTGTCAGTGAGACATTTTCACAACATTAATATGTTTTGCTTTGTTTATTTTAATTCATTTTTTTTTTTACTCCAAATTCATTCAAATTAAGCCATTATGATTTTTATGAGTGAAATGAGTGTTTCCCCAGTGTAGACTGTATATGATTCGCAACACAAATTCTCCTAAATCCCTTGTACGTGCCATATAGTGTACCTTAAGTGGTGGCTGTGGCTCAGAGGTAGAGCGGGGTGTCCACTAATCAGAAATGTCCTCTCACTGCATGTCGAAGTGTCCTTGAGCAAGAGATCGTTTGAATGTGTGTGAATGCACTTAGTTTCTTTTTCGAATGAGCAGTTGGCACCTTGCATGGCAGCCGCTGCCATCAGTGTGTGGATGGGTGAGTGTGGCATGTAGTGTACAGTGCATTGAGTGGTCGAAAGACTAGAAAGGCGCTATATAAGTACAGTCCATTTACCATTTTAAGTATGTGAAGCTGAGACTAATTTCTCTTTGTTTGATTTTCATCATGACACTACTTTTTCTTTAGTGCAGCAAAGACCCCGACGTGATTGACAAGATTATGGGTGACCTGGATGAAAACAAGGATGGTGAAGTGGACTTCCAGGAGTTTATTGTTCTGGTTGCTGCACTGAGTGTCGCCTGCCATGAATTCTTCAAAGACTGCGATAAGAGCTGCGTGAAAGACGAGAAGGACCATGGTTCTAAGAAAGACTGAAAGTATATTTCACATTAAATCAATAAAAATGTTGGATGTAAAGGTTTGACTCATTCCTTACCCACAGAACCTTGTAATGTTGCAAAAGATGCATCCCAAACACGTTAAAGTCTTCTGCCTTAATAAAATTATATCCTGTTTTCACGTCTCTTATTTTAAGAAACAAGATGAACTGCTTATGTCTTAAACACTTTACAGGTACAGCAATTATAGAATTTGAATTTAAGAGACTTTACTTAATGTTTTTTTTATTATTCATTCTGATGTACTATGAAAACTTGAGTAAAATAAGACTTGTTCACATGTTAACTGACCGGCAACCTCGAGCACCATCCAGTGTCTGACTGGGTTAACTCACGTCAGCCAGCTGCTGAGGTCCTGACGTCAGCCCTTCCAGCAGTTCGCTGCTCCTCCTGTTTTGTTCTGAAAGGGAAGCGCTGGCCAGGCACATTAAATGACGTCAGCCCTGGAGGCTCTTGAGAGACTTTTCATTCATCACACACATTATGGCTGCTCATATCAAAGAATACTGTAAAGTCACTTTGACTAGCAGATAAAACAGACAGACATTGAAGCGACACACCGCAGGCAGAGGCTTTTATGCAATTATTAGATCATTTTCAACCAATTTGAATTTGTTTCTGAATTGCTCTTGTCTCTGTATAGATAGGGTTGCACACTATTCCATCAGGTGCTCCTGGTTTGACCTTTGTTTTTGGAGTAATTCAATAAGAGTTTCTCCCAAATGCCTACCAGTCAGAAAAATAAGAAATATTGAGATCATAATTAATCACTCAGCCTTTGGTCCAGTGTTGACTCAGTTTAAATACAGAAAGCAGAGAGATATTAAAGCACAGGACTTTGTACTGGAATGTTTTATATTCTCTACAACAGCTATGTTACACCCATTGCTTACTGGTGATAGAAATACTATTTCATGAATTCAAAATCAAACACAAGTTAGGGAAGAATCACATTATTTTCAGTATTACTATTTTGACACATTACATAAGTCAGGAATGACAAATATCACAAGTTGCTCCTTAAGTCTGACCAGCAGCAAAAAGTAATGAAACCCAAAGGAACCAGGTTTAAGTTGAGTCCCCAAGAAACTGTTTGTAGATTTAAAGAGATATGTCTAAATTTGAGAAATCTTTGCTGAAAACTGAAGGTGTGAATGCTAATACTAATCAGAAGGGACACATTACCCATTCACTCCCAAAACAGCTACACAATGTGCACAGTGTGACTCAAACTCCAACACTGATGTGTGACAGAGGCGACCTTACATCCTCTGTCTTCATTAACACAAGTAGAGCAAAGAAGCATCTAAGGTTAAACGCAGCCCTTAACAGGGCCGCACACAAAGCAGTCTGGAGAAACTCGATATCGGCCCTTACAAAGTTGTGAAGCATCATTAATCATGAAACAGGAGCTTGTCTGACAGCTATTTATGCAGAGAATCCTCAGAAACACAAGCTCTGGTGTCATGATACTGCCGCCAGTACAAGGCAGGTTTATCTTCTGCTCCAAAAAGTCGACTCTGCCTCCACCAGACGGCAGCAGACAGACAATAGACTGCAAATGCAGCCGCGTTAGCCGGGAATTAAACCTTTATTAAGTTATTAACAACTTTGTCCATTGTTCAGATTCAGTTTTTGAATATATAATAATATAATATATTCTTCAATACTTATAACAATTGAAAATCATGAAAAAAATTAAGAACAGCTAAGGCCTATCACATGAAGGCGCGCCTGAGCACCACCCAGTGTCTAATGGAGGGAACCAGCGTCAGCCTGCTGGTCCTGACGTCATCCCATCCTCCCAGTTCAACAGTGCACTGCTCATCCAGCTGCTCTGCTCCTCCTGTTTGAAATTAAACTGCTGGCTGTGCATTCTGAGGGCTCTGAGATGTCGACTTTCATTCATCAGACACATTATGGCTGTTCATCATATCAGAGAAAAAATACTGTAAAGTCACTTTGACTAAACCAAATATTTATTAAAGCAACCTGTACTGCAGCCAACAGAGGCTTTTATCTACTTATGAGATCATTTGCAAGCCATTTCAATTTGCCTCTGAATTAGTCTTGTGTTCACATACAATAAGGTAGCATTAAATCAGGTGCTTAATGGTTTGACCTTTTTGCCAGAGTGATTGTGTGATGTATTTCATCTGATGAGATGAAGTCAGAGAAATAGAAGGAATGAGCTACCTGTGAATTACATGAATCTGAACAAACACATAGTGTACTCATACCCATAATTTACTCTCAAAGCAGTGTTTACTGGTCCCTTTTAAAAAATTTTAAATTATTATATTATTATAGATTATCAAGGGGTAGGCCTTCATGGATATAAATACGATTTCATCATTCACTCCACTTCTCTGTATTTATCCAACAATTTCACCAGAATTAGTCTTTCTTGCAGAATTTAGATGAGTGTGGTAAATATGAAGCTGCTATTTCTTGGCACTTCAGGTTCGCAGGCAATCGCACTCTGTTTTTTGTACAAAACAAGCAAACAAGATACAACATGTTAATTGGTGAGCTTGAGAGATCCTGGTAAGTGGATGTTTTTGCCTTAGGACAGAGCCAGGCTCCCTTGTTTCCAGTGTTTATGCTAAGCTAAGCTAAGCAGCTACTGAAACTATTGAACGGACAGATATGAAAGTGGTAGCCTCTTCTCAGTGTATTTCCCAAATTTATGAACAATTCCTTTAAACAACTCTAGCTGTTTGGTCGTCATTGCAGTCTTCATTACCCTACCATCACCTGTGTCAAGGCCCGCTTTATAGCAATTCTTTCAGAGTCGTTTTATTGGATGAAGTTCCTGCATCATTGTTCACTTGTGGTATCTTTCCTGATTGAAACATATCTCATTTTCAGCTGTGACAATACTTGCATCAAGGCGTAAAATGTTAATGTTTAAAGAGTACTGCTACAGTACAGTTGCAGTACAACATTGTTGGACTCACAATGAACAAAAAAGTATCAAAATCAATGCTGCAAATCAAAGATAAGGTCTTTTTTATTTTTAATCTTCTTCTTCCTTGTCAAAACATGGTGCCTACATTACCCACAATACAACTCAACCACTGACAGTTGGGTCTAATGTAGCCTGGAGCAGCTAACCTCAAGCAGAGATGGAGAGCAGGCTATTATCTGGCTTTCCAATTCCATAAAGACAGATTTTTGTTTTTTCATTTTCAGACTTGTAATCCAACGCTGACGCATGTTACTTACTAGGCTATTTATTAGACTTTGTGTGGCTCCTGCTGGAGGCTAAAAAGGCTTTATAGCATACAATCTTTTCACATACACTCCTGAACAAAATCTTAAGACCGGGGGTTCGCATTTCGCGTTGGTGGAACATAACAAGGTTGTAAGTAGAGCTTCAAAATGCAAAAAGAAGAAACAGGAGCAAGAGACTAAAAAATAGAGTAGGCAATTTATTGAAAACTGTATTTAAACTCAAATAGGCTGTTCGTCAGCTGATCAAAAGTTTAAGACCATAGCCTTAAAAAGTCCAAATCTGTGCAAAAATCTGGCATTCATGTAATTTTCTGTCAGGCATTCCCACTGTCATGACCCCCTGATGGCAAAGTCAAAACGGCTTTCTGTCTTTGAATGTGACAGGATTGTTGAGTTGCACAAGAAAAGCCTCTCGCAACGCGCCATCGCTGCCAAGGTTGGACGCAGTCATTTTAAATTTCTTAAAAGGTCCTGAGGGTTATCGGACAAAAATTGGTAGTGGTAGACACAAAAAAGTTTCACCTGCGCTGAGCCGGAGGATCCAGCGGGCTTTCTGTGAAGACACAGACCGATCCTCGACCCAGATTAAGGTCCTTACTGATGCTGACTGTAGCCCAATAACCATCAGACAGCGTCTGCGACAGAAGGGCTTAAAGAACAAGAAACGTCTTCAAAGGCCACATCTCCTCCCACACCACAAACCTGCCCGTATGCACTTTGCAAGGGAGCACCAAACATGGGACATTGAAAGGTGGAAGAAAGTTTTATTCTCTGATGAGAAAAAATGTAACCTGGACAGTCCTGATGGCTTCCAACGTTACAGGCATGACAAGGAGATCCCAATGGAGATGTTTTCTACACAGCACAGTGGAGGAGGCTCCATCATGATCTGGGGTGCTTTTTCCTTCAATGGAACAATGAAGCTTCAGGTTGTGCAGGGGAGTCAAACCGCGGCTGGCTATGTGGAGATGTCTCAGCGGGCATCCCTCTGGACTGAGGGCCCTCGTCTGTGGGGTTGATGATGGTCTTTCAACAGGACAACGCTGCAGTTCACAATGCCCGCCTGACGAATGACTTCTTCCAGGAGAATAACGTCGCTCTTTTGGACCATCCTGCATGTTCCCCTGATCTAAATCCCATTGAGAAAGTTTGGGGATGGATGGCATGGGAAGTTTATAAAAACAGAGATCAGTTCCAGACCATGGATGCCCTTCTGGAAGCCATCTTCACCACATGGACCAAAGTTCCCACCAACCTCCTTTTTTTGGGGCTATGATCTTAAACTTTTGATCAGCTGATGAACAGCCTATTTGAGTTTAATTGCAGTTTTCAATAAATTGCCTACTCTATTTTTTTGTCTCTTGCTCCTGTTTCTTCTTTTTGCATTTTAAAGCTCTACTTACAACCTTGTTACGTTCCACCAACGTGAAATGCGAATACTTGCAATTTTTCCCCCAGTCTTAAGATTTTGTTCAGGAGTGTATATGCAGTAGTAAAAGCCAAGACCTAATATAATAATATAAATAGACTTTGATGTGTAAAATCAGCACTTCCCCCTCCCCATGCAACTTTTGAACCAGCATAAACATCCAGTAAGGCAGTTTTACAGGTGTTGCAGCATGAACTCCATCTGAACAGCTGAGTCACTCTACATCATCCATCACATCATCTTCTGCTCTTCTGCGTCTCTTATCCATTATCTCACAGGAATAATGCAACTGGATTGTGACTTTGCATTGCATGTTTGGTTGTTCGTGTTGCTATTTTAGAAATGAAGGCAGCAGGCACTGGTTATTACCATTTATTATTGATTTTTGGATCAATGGCTTGGATCCAGTCATAAATAATTATAAATGTCACACACATCACAAGTCACCAGATTTGATATTTTGATAATATGATATTAAGAATTTAGAGAAGCAGGGGATTAAAAGAGACATGGAAGACTGGAAAAAGAGGAGAATTAAGTGTTCAGCCCAGATAATAAAAGCCCCTTTTTAAAGTCTTGGACTGATTTGGCTTCTCTGAGTCTTTTAAGGAAGCCGTTTCCGAATCGAGCAGCAACCACAGCTAAAGCATGATCACCTTTATTTTTCAGCTTTGATGTTGAAGCAGCCATAAATCTCTGCTCTGAGGATCTGAGGCAATCGCGGTCAGAAAGGGGGGCCTGGCCATATAATGCCTTGTATGTCAATAGTACAATTTTTAAAACAAATCCTTTAAATGACATGGAGAGAACGTAAAACTCTACCTTTTTATACTACTTTTTATTAATTTGTTCATTCCATCTTTATTTATACAGAGCTCAAATATACCTTCTTCACAGCAGCCTTTTTAACATGAAGTAGTAGGGTGAACACCGTTGTTACCAATGATACAAATAAAGGTTCCTTTCCATTTAGTGTAGCAGGGCATATTTCAAGCAGCAACCTCTCTCTGTTTGACCTGAATGGAACATCTGTGTACCCTATCCTACTATTTCCTGTCAAAATGGCTGCTGTGAAAAAGGTCAGTTCACTCTCAAGGGCAACCTCTGTACACAGGGAAATAAAAGCAAAGGCAAAAATCCATTAAACATTAACACTTACAAAAGGTCCATATTAAAGATGAGGATGTAATGGAGAAACGGTAAAATGGCATCAAACCATAAAACATAAAATCTCAAATGCAACAAGTTAACCTTTTTTTAACTAATCTCTTTCTGAATTTAACCAACCTACAGACAGAGACACTGCTAAAATCTAGTAAAACAGTGGGGAAACAGTGAGACCTATACTGCAGAAGATTTATAGGCTATTTTCCTGGAATATATACTTAGGGCTGCAGGTTTCTAACTGACGGAGAGGACAAACCACACTAAAGAGTCAAGCATAGATGGCTGCACATATTACAACTAATTGGATAACTATTAAGACCAGACACAGTTAAAAGCCTTAAATACAAGATACTAAGATATGGCTTTTTTTATACTTCTAAGATACAGAAAGAAATGGGGATGAGGATATTGACTCTAAAAATATCTAAAAAGATACATTTCCAGCTGGCATCGAGGTGAAACTGATTACAGCTTAATGAAATGCACAGCTTGACTCAAACTGCAGCACAGACGAGTGACAGGGTCGATGAGCCTGACAGCCTTTGTCTTTATTAACACACGTCCGCGAAGAAGCATTAAGCGCAGCCCTCAAAAGGACGGCACACAATGCAGTCCAGAGAAACTCAATATGGACCCCTACAAAGTTGTGAAGCTTATTCAATTATGTAACAGCAGCTTGTCTGACAGCCATTTATGCTGACACTCCTCAGAAACGCAAGCCCCATTGGCGTGACGCTGCAGCTGCGAACAGAGACTGTAAAATGCAAAGCAGCGATATGTTTGTTGGACCAAGATAGAGAGAAGAGGCCACACAGAGTGGAAAGACAGGGGCCTTAATGGCCAGTCAGCGGCTTTATAATCACGTAACAATAGTGCCATCAAGTGTCTGCAATTGGCACCTGCAGGCAGATGACTCCACATTAACATTAACAGTGATGATATTTGAATATAGGCAGAGTTTGATGTAACTGCATTCAGTTGAAAGATTTTTCTAAACTTTTCCTCATATATCCTACAATGATTGTTTACAGGTTCATAAGCAGTCTGTGTTTTGTAAAGTGATGTAATATACTTTACTGTAAAACACTTGCAAATCCAGAAGGTTTAATTAGGTCACATATAAAAATAATAAATAAATAAAATAAAACATAGAATAGGAGCAGGACAAAGTCAGGGAAGACAAATAAGAATAACCGAAAGAATGAACAGCAAACATATTCTCAGTTACATAGCTGCATATGCCCCTGGGATGACAGCTTCAGCCACCTGACGTTCCTCCTGGAGCCTCTCTCGCTCTCTTTCCCACTTGCTCTCTCTCTCTCTCGCACGCGCTCTCTTTCTCCTCCTCTTGTGTTTTTGAGATTGTCTGCAGGTGTGCCGGAGTCAGGTTCGAACCTCCACCTGCTACTCATCTCCATAATCAAGCCTCTTCATATTCTCAGCTCAGGTTGGATCTCTTTGGACTCTCGGACACCCACTGGCCAGCTCAGCCCTGAGCCATCTTCTTGAGCTCTACATTCCCCTCACCCATCCTCTGACTTGTTTTTTTGCACCTAGGTTCACAAGCTAACCACCAAATAACAATAAATAATTATTACATGTCTGAAACGAGGAAGGAAGTAAAACACTTCCTCTTACCTCTCTTTTTAATGAATTAACTTATTGTTTATCTTGAATATTCATTGTATCCAGCACAGTGTCCCTCATACACAATTTAAATAATTTCCTCTATGTTCATCCTCTTTATACTTATACTATAGTGCCCATCCAGCATGACCCAATACGCACTGACAGAAAAAAAAAAAAACAATGCAACATCATTATCAGTAAGAGTCACATTCCTGGGACAAACAAAAGTTGAAATGTGATACCTGTCTGTAACTTTTGAATCTACTGTGGAATGTGTGTGATAAAGTCACTGCTTTCACTAACTTGCAGTTACACCATGTTGAAGTCAGTGAGTGCAGACTAGAAGTGGCAGCTCAAAAACAAGGCAACTCTCCTCGATGTACAGACAGGTATCTTGTCTGACGGTCTGGAGTCACAAGATTGTTCAGATAGGCATCTACCTGATGTATGTGACCTGTTCATGCAAGTTACGCAACATGAACAAGAATCTTCGCTGTACCATACCTCTATAATTTAAATGAGAGAAACTTGACCTCACTGTATAAAATTGTGACCTCTAGGAGGATCACAGCTTCTTGAAAATGTACAACCACAAACTAGAGACCTTGGGAAATCAGAGGATGGATGGCTGTCTTAGCTATATTCACGCCACTGATTTCACATCATAATTCAGTTGCACTAAAAGTGTAGGCCAGGCTGAGATTGAAATATTAAAAAGCTAACCAGTGTATTACACTGTAGCAGTCATTCACTTGTTTTTGCGGTTTATTGGTTTATTTTCCTAAACACAACAAGCCTGGATGACAAGAAGTCACATGCAAAAAATCTCACTTAACACTTGAAAGTGTCGACTTGTTCACAGGCCACACATAATCCAAAAAACTATTCAACCACTGTTAATTCCATGAGCTCCCTTTGTGCAAATCTTGGTAGTCTGTCAGACAATATTAAGCAGGCTGCTAGGAATCTTGTGGTAATAGTTGATGCAAACCTGTGATGATGAGCAAGTCAAAAATGTTCAGTCATGGTTCACCCAGCTAAAGACAATCCCAAGGTCATTTTTATGGATCTGTTTTATTTTTTCTGTGGATCGGACTTTTGCCATTAGAGCCCCCAACTGAGAGACTCTTCTTTTAAATCTTTTGTGTGAGTTTCTGGAAATATTTGATATGTTTTTATTCCTTTTTATTTATTGTTACTCATTATATTCTTAGTTTTTACTTCTGTGCTTATATTCCTTATATATATGTTTTTCTGTCCTGTTTAGTTTTTCTTTTTCCTTTTGTACAACACTTTGTAACATTAAGAATAGTGCAATATAAATAGAGTTTATAATCATTATGACACACCCAGATGTACTGATAAAGATGTATCCACGCCCAAACTGATGGCATCAGAGTAAAGAGCCAGATTTTATCTCTACTGACAGCACTATAAAAGCAATGAGATGAAGGTGAATGTTATTTCTCCTTCCTGAGATCATCTGATCTTCCTTAACAGCTTTGTAGAGGTGAGTGTATATATGGTAATATTTGGAATGGCATTTTCAATAAGGAACATTTAAGACTCTATGTTCAAGTCTATGAATATATATTTGTATAAATAGGAGATAGCAATAATTGAATAATTCCTGGAAATCAGGCGGCAGTCCTGGATGCCTTTAGATCAGCTGGCACAAAACCGTATGATGCAACTTTCTATCAAAACTAGGTTAATACTGTAATATTTAATTTAAGGGGGATTTAATATTTATATTGATAAACAGATTTTTAAACTGTGAAATATCTATCGGCCAATATTATTATTCATTTTATATAACATAAAAAATTATTTCTTAAGCAAATGTTTTGGTTCAGTTTGGTTATTGATACTGTGACCAAAATATGAATTGAGCATTTTACACTTGGAATATGACTCATGTCTCATGAACAAATTATGTATGTAACAGTAACTCTGTTTTTGAAAAACCTTGATGATCATGATCATTGTACTGTACTGACAACACATTGTGGAAACAATTATGCTTACATGTCTTATAAAACAGACCAAACCAAGTATTCATGACAGGATCTTAAGGAAGTAAAAGTTCTTAATAGAAAACAGCACATTTCCTCTAAAGGAGTGAGGCATAGCTGCAGTTTCAACAACGTAATAAAATGATTTTGTTCATACATTTTAAAGCTTTCAAAGGATTAGTTTATATAAAGAAGCCAGATCCACTTTATGATAATGTGGTGTCTTGATTTGAATAACACAAACATTTCTGTGGACCTTTCAAAGTCAGTAACATCATGCTTAATCTGGGTCTGAGAAATGGAGGCGATAGTGCCCCAGTTTGATGAGATAATATGAGCTGTTTCTGTGATCTGATGCATTTTCATTTGCTTTCAAAACAAGAACTAAAAAGCCAGAAGAATAGAAGTGTGTCACCTGAGATTTAGAGACTTTAATGATACCATTTAGTTGTCTTATGCAGATTTATTTGAACTTTTACTTCCAAGACATTCTGCAGAGGACGAAACATGTCTGGTAAACTGGAATCAGCCATGAGCAGCCTTGTTGAGCTGTTCGAGTGCTACGCACTAAAAGATGGCGACAGGTTGCACCTGAGCAGAAGGGAGATGAGTAATATGTTTCACGAAGAGCTCGGAGATCTCATCAAGGTACCAACCTCAGTCTCACTGTCTGTTCATGGGAATGGTACAAATGAGGGTGTTGCAGAATTTGATGAATATGATTATATTTATTTATGTATGTATGGCCTTTTATTTTATTTGTCTTTCTTTTAAAGCGGAGCAAGGACCCTCAAAAAACAGCAGAGATCTTGACCAACATGGACCAGAATCTGGACGGCCAAGTGGACTTTGAAGAATTTATTTCCATGGTGACTAAATTCACTATGTGCAGCTTCGACTACTTTACTATGGACAGAACTGTAGTTTACACCAGTAGATGTGGTAATCCATGGTAAAAAATATGAGTGTCACGCAGTCAAAGATTGCTTATACTCAGATTTGACCTGTGATGTTGATTAAAAATACAGTTACAAAGGTTCAAGTTGCAAGCTGAACTTGTTCCCTGCTGGTTTTAACCTCTGACTCATTTAAAATGTCATCCTCTGAATATTAAATATGAACTCAATGATCTTTTATGCATTTTGTCATTTAATATGCTAAACTGATGTTAAGAATCAGGGATGAGATTCATTAAAATGTTCTCTGAAACACACCTGTGTGACCTCCAGTGTCAATTCTCTCCCTGCTGAATATATCAGACTCCAGTACCCTCATTTTTTACTTAGCTAGTATTTTTTTAAGCTGTAACTAACTTCAACTTTAAAGTTTTATTACTGCCTGTCCTGGTTCATTAACATTGCGCTATTTTTCTGTTTCTGTGCTTGAAAATGAAGAATTTGATTTATTCAACCGACATTCTAAAAACAAATAAACTGACACCAGTTTGATTAAAAACACAATATTAAAATAAGAGATATTTGCTTTTGCAAATGAACCCTTCATCTGATATCACTGAAGGAGTTTTCAAATGGACTTTTCAGACAGAAAATCTGTGTTGTGTGCTAAGCCTCACTGACAATGAGAACCTGGATGATTCTAAATGGGCAAAAAAAGACTTTAAGTTGGCTACAGCACTACCCTGTTTTTATTAAGGGGTGGACATGGACCCAAAATGCAAGACACAGATACAAAGATGTCATGAAGTTAAGAAGCTTTATTCTAAAACTGATGATGCTGACTGAATGATATGATGCTGGATACCTATGCAGGTCAGGTAGGTCAGCTGGGAGTGGTGATGAGCTGATTCCAGACTGGTGTGCAGAAGAGCACAGCTGGGAGACAGGAGGGGACCCACAACACACAGAAACAGAGACAAACAGGAGCACCGTAGACACAGGGGAGGTGAAACACAAAATTAAAGACTATAGGGAAAATGAAGAAGTACAGGGACATTTTAACATTTTAATTTATGATGAATCTATGATGTCTTATGTTGTCCAACATGTTAGGCCTCACAATGCAGGACGACGCAGCATGGTGCCAAACCTTTGCTGCATACCAAGATATGACTATAAGTGAATGATAAAGTTTATTTTATTTGGGTGCACTGATCCTTTTTACTAAAACAATTGACCAGACACAAAAAACAATGTCCAGAAAATATTTTATAATATTAATTATACTACAACTTATTATATTTTCTGCACATTTTAGTTCCTGCTGTGAATATATGTATTTAAAAGCACTAGGAAAATAATATTTTATAATAATATATAAACATATATTGCTGTAAATACAGAAAAACAATAAATAAAAGACAACCAAACAAATTAAATAAAACTTGGTGTCCTTGTGGCAGTACAGCAACTGACCAGCAGATGGAGACACAGACCAGTTGTCCTCACAGTGCCACTGTCAACCTGAACCCTTAATGTTGGCTCATTATAACATTTTATTTTCCTATTTTATTTTATTTTTTTTATAAATTCTTGATGTGGGGGATCGATGTGGATGACATTCATTGTTCTCCCATAATCCTCATGTAATTACACAATATGCATCTGATAGATAGAAAAGTAAGGTCTAACAACTGGACTGTGCTTTAGCAATAGTGGGATGGGAAGCAGGATTAGGAAAGATTTGCTTAGTACAACTGCAAGTTACCACCAAGCCCTTTAGGTCATCGTGGTGACTGGAAGTGTTACTAATAACTGTAATTGGACAAAAAAAAAAAAAAATATTCAGAGTCCTTTTTGTATAGTTGAAAGACGAAACCTGTCAGGGCCCTCTGGTGGACAAACCAAAATTCTTTGTTGTTTATCATCTGACCTATACACTGAAGCTGGAGCATCTGCAATTAGCTCATATCAGCCAACAATGGCTTTTCAGACACTTGTGTTTTATTTTATTAATTTAAATATCTGAACTTGCAAATAAATACAATCAGTCCTCATCTAATGTAGACAGGAACTGTATTTACAGGTCCGAAAATAGTAACTGGTAATACTGTAACACAGACACAGACAATACAATGAAGTGCAATAATATAATCTGCATTTTTACTTTCTTTTTGTTTCTCATGCATGACAGGCTTCTACTTAAAATGAGGAAGTTGGGTTTGTCTAGCATGTTTTACAACATTTCTTCTCTGGGAAAATTCAATCCATCTTTTATTTGAGGCTTTAAGTGACATTTTTGCATTTAGCCACAATTGCTGTTTTTAAACCTTTCATTCATTCATGTAATTAATCATCGATGTATATTTGTGCTACATTCATGAACGTGACTATGAAGCAGGCTGACACTGAACAAAAATATTACAGGAAATGTAAAACTTATTTTAAATTTCAGTGATCTTATATTTTCTTTCAAAATGATGTATTAGTATTAAATATATATTAAAAGGTCCAGTGTGTCACACTTAGCAGGATCTATTGGCAGAAATGGGATTTAATATAGAATGAGCTGTATTTATTTTTTGTCCAGATCTCCCCGCAAGCTGCATTAAAATAGTGTTTCAAAGCTTTTCTCCCCTCCCTGTTTGTTTCACGTGTCATTAAATTGGACATAGCTGGCATCATGTACAGTCCTAGTCAAACATGACGGTGCCGTATGTTAGCAGGTTGGTGGTGTGTTTACAACTGAGATGGACAGGAAATGTGTTGTATGGATCTTATTAACAGTGAGAGTCACAGAGAGATTCAATATCCTGACTTCATGTTTGGAGCGACAGTTGTTGGAATATGTTTACACACGCATGCATGAGTGTGTGTTCTCTGACATCACGGTGTCATAAAGCTGTATTTAAAGAGTCTTATATGTGAAACCAACCATGTGGCTTGTACCAATGTTGTAAACATTACCTACACATATGGTTAAACACCAATATCCATTTTAGTCCAGGAAATGACTGCACTGCAAAACTGCTATCAAATATAATCCTCTAACAATGTGATGAATGGGAAAGTTCAGAGAGAGACTGAATTTGTCTTAACGAGGATTGTTAAACCAACCTAATTGGAAAGTGACACTGTGGAGTGGCCATTTCACTCTTCTGGTGATGTATTTGTGTACAAATGCCTTTTTATGTGCACATCTATATGTTTGCCTACAGGTTTGTATGAAGCTCATGTAGGAGGGCAGCATTTGTGTCTGCATGTGTACTGATCCAGTTAGCCATTAACAGATGGGTCATCTTGTATTACCTTCCCTCTTTTGTTTGAACTGAAGTAAAACCTTCTCTTGTGGTTTTACTGCTTCATCCTCCCATTTTTGTTTCCCAGCTGCCCTGATTATATCTGCCCACTGGACCTGCCCGCAGCTTTTTGCTTTTCCAAGTAAGTCATTTTTCCAATGTAGGTCTTCATGGGTCCAAAACAAACCCATGGAAATCCAAATTTAAGAGGAGCCAAATTGCGCCTACATCGAAAAACTGGTAGACTTGCACAGGCCCAAAAGAGCAGCAATACATGTTTCCTCAGTTGCAACATGTTGTCTCTCACGAGCTCGTCAAAAAACAATGTGCTTACTCACATCCTGCAGCGTCACATACTGCTATACCCTTTAAAGTCTGTTACTTCTCATACAGACGGTAAACAGTACCTAATAGTATAAAATACAGAGGGCCAAACAGTTGGTATTTGATGACCTGGGAATGAGAATGGGCTGCAACACATGGCCATGCCATGTGATCAGAGCTAAGTTCACTTAGAGCAGAGATCTAAGGCAACTTTATCATGTTGGTGCTGAAACATGAAAGGTGATCGTTAAAGTCATCAGGCTTCATCCTCTGGACAGCATTGATATCTGTCCCAAGGGTTCAGCCTGAACAAAGTTGCCACTAACATTTCTATCCCACTCTATCCCAAAAATCGTGGTCATGGTTTAAAGAAATCAACACTGAAATGCAAAGATTGATCTGAAGTAGATAAATTAGATTCCATGGATCATTTTCATCGAACAACCTAAATTAATGTAGAAACTGTGACGCCTAAGGTCTGGTCCTTGTTATCAGACGATACTTAACGTTTACTGCTTGGAGTGAAAGAGAGTTATCAGTGCATCCCTGCTGTTTGCATAGTTTCTCCAGTGAAAGATGGACTTGGACAAGCAGCGATATGACTCAGGTCAATGTTTACCTCTCACCTTTCTTATCGAGCTGGGAGTTTGCCCTCCGCCCAGACAGAAAGCCCCTCGCCTCTCCCCTCAGTGTTTCCTCGCTTCTCTTCACAGTGGCTTCAGCTGTTGAGCAACACATCAGTTATAATCCTGACAAAGTGAGATATGTGAGAGCCGAAAACACAAAAACACAAGACGCCGATGACGTTACATTTAATACCAGAAGGGCAGTACCTGTGGAGGAATGTGTATTATGAACTGAACTGAGCGTAGCGAGCTATTAACCTTTTTCAGAAAGGTTAACCCTAATCCTTAATGTAACTAACACTGACTATACACTTCTTATCTTTCTCTTTGGCCTCTGAGTTCACCCTCCATCCTGCTCCACCTGTTTACACCTGCATTGAAAGGAAAGAGATGGGGACGTCATTCAAAAGGAGAAATCCACCATGAAACATGGTCAACATGATGTTATTTCCATTATTTCCATTTAGTGTTTCTTAGTGTTTATGATCTAAAACAGGAGGTTGTTGAGTAATTTAAGACGTCCAAATTAACAAGGAAAATGACTCTTAGATGCTTACTGGAAACATTGTCAAGTTTGTCCTAAGTTTTGTGAGGAGTTTTTGTGAGGTAAAAAAAAAATGTTTATCTACAGAGGTAACAGGCTCTCCTCTACGGAGTCCACCATGAGGAACTTCCATTTCTACAGTAGCTCAGAAGAGACAAACCAAAAACCTTTAGTCTTAGTGTTCTACACAGTGGTCCTTTAAATAGAACAGAAGATAATAAAACAACAAACAACTTTTATCTACTCTTTTTTCCTAGCCAAAATAGTAGGTATAGTTTTGTCAGACACAACTCTAAACCAACACACAAACAGGAAAGAAAGCATAAACCACGCAATCAAAAAACAAAATGTTCATGCATTATGAAATGCATGTGTTATCTATTTCAGTCGTAACACTGTGTGAGGCATTACAGATGATGCATGTTTTACTTACTCCTCATCACTTTACATAATCTTTGAACTTTTAATACTTTGTAACACCATGCCACGTCACTCTTACCAAACGCAGTGACAGTGTTTACGTCAGAGGCGGTGGTGACTCTGTGTGTACTTACTTATATATATGAGTATACTTGTGTGCGCACGCGTGTGCATAAAAAAAAAAACCTGGCCCTGCCATCTGCAGCAGTCAGGACAAAGGCACGCCGTCCCACAGCAGACAGAGAGTCTGCAGGCAGAGTGAACACACAGATAAATTATGTCGACTAATGGCTCATCAAACTGTCACGCTGAGCCCAGACAATGCATGCAGCACTGTAAAACCACAGAAGAAGAAGGAGAAGATACAGAGACGCAGGGAAAGACTATACTTAAAGTGTCTGATGTGAGACGTCACTCAAGATTGCTCAATGAGACACATGACCTGTACGGGCTGTCCTGAGTGATTAATGTGAATGCCTGATAAAAAGCTAATAGAATGACTAGACAAAGACTTTTAGATGCATTAACCATTCAGAAAGTGCTCTAGCTCTTAAGTGTGTGACCATACAGTAGTACTGTAAATACTTTCATTTTCTTTGGTCTGTATTTAACCACCAAGGCCGCAGTTGGCTGCGAGGAATCTAGAGTATCCCTGGAGCTGCCTGAGGTTGAATATCTTGCTAAAGGGCAACATGATCGTATTGTCAGTGATGTCACTCTATGTCACTAAAAGGGCAATTTGAAGCCTTGAATTTTATTTTATCACACCTTACTGTTATCTTTCTCTAAAATTTGGTACCAGAAAATCCTAATCTGGGTTAAGGACGGTGCCTGTTAGGAGATGAAGTGGGAAGGGACGATGATGAGGTGTTAAAACTTGTGAATGAAAAATAAAAACACAAATCTATAAAACGTCTACCTGGCGTGATAATATACTGTCAATTAGGTTTTTTGGGGGGCTTTTATTGCCTTTATGATAGTGACAGCTGAAGACAGACAGGAAAGCTCTACCCACTGAGGTAACCAGGCGCCCTGTCAATTAGTTTTGAAGTATTTGTACTCTCTGTTTCTGAACTTTCACAAAACACTTGCATGTTAGCAACAGCCTTTTTTGGAAAAAAGTCCACTATGGGGGACAATAATATTAAATGTCCAGTGTGTAACATTTTAGGAAGATCTACTGGCTGAAATTGGATTATTATAATAATAATAGCTATGATTTCATTAGTGTTAATTCACCTGAATATAGAATTGTTGTGTTTTCTTTACCTTAGAATGAGCCGTTTCTATCTAGAGGCCCATTCTCCTTCCTAAATTATCAAATACTGACGTGAGCTGTGTTCAGTTAGTTGCAATATGCAACTTCACCACTAGATGCCATTAAATCCTGCACACTGGTCCTTTAATTGTATTGTATTGTGCAATGTATCACTCTGATTGTGCATTTCAGCAGATTCTCCGCTCTGATGAGAGTTATAGAACGTGTCTGAAGCCTCTGTGACGGGACAGTTCATAGAGTGTGTCATACATGAGCTCAAGGTCCGTTCAGGACTTCAAACACAGCCTAATAAACCTCTGTACATTTGCTTATCTTTGCTGGACCTCAACTCATCAGAACAAGCACTCTTAAAGTGCTGCACAGGAGCTCCTAGTGATGTCCAAACAGCATGGATGGTCCAAAAGCTACTGGTCACCCAGCAAACATCCAACACTCTGCCAATGCAAAGAAGTTGTGACCCTACTTCAGCTGTTGCATCTGTATAAGGTCACGCTCATTTTTATTCAGCATACTATACAGAGAATACAGTTTCTGCATAAAAGTTTTAAAGTTATTGACGGAGTTTACCTCATCAGCTGCATCATCAGACCAGGTTGTCCTTCCCCTGATCCTTTCCTAAAATGCTGCTGGCTCATTATTCTGTAAAGCCAGCAAACAAGAAAACCCTCTGCTCTCCGATTTTTCAACAAGCTCAAGTTAAAATGAATTTAGGGCTTTATTCTTGAACTGATGCTTTAACTGAAATGAGGACAGCTTTGTGACTTGAAGAAGAGGCCTCGTCAATAAGGACAGCTAACTCACTCGATGATGCTATCATCCTGACGGTTTTACCTATGGTCTTATGACAACATTGCTAGTTGGCTTGGAGGTTAGTTTACATATAAGGAGTGATGATTGATTGGTTTATCCTCATATTCTCGTACCCTAGCCCTAACCAGAGACAGAGTAGTAGTGTAATGCCTTTGCCATCCTAAAACATTTGACATTTGTCCTGTATCATACACTGTAAAACCAATTGTTAAAACTGAATACATCAAAATTTTTACATTTTTAATAGCTACATTTTGTAAGTTTCTTACCATATAATCAAGTAGTTTCAGTAGTTTTAAGTGAGGATGACTTAATGAATGAATTTATTTGTCCTGTGAAAACAAAATCAGGAATGTTTATGTATCTTACAAAACTAAGTTAGTGTCAAGTAAAAGCGACTTAATCAAGAATCTTTTTTGACATAATATTTAGTTGGTGTTACTTAAAACATGAAACTGATTACCTCAAAATCTTTGAGTTAAATAAACATATCTGGTACTACTGAATGATGCTCGTCCGAGGTTATTTAGAAGTTGGTATACGGACTGGAACTTAGTCAGTACTCATTCCAGTAAATGTCTTAATCACCAGCAGATTTGTGTGTATGTGTTCATTTGTAGGATGAAGGGAAGAACGATTGAATGCAAAGTTTGAATCTAAATAGCAGACTTTTCATTTGTGTGTTTGTGTTTTATCTTTCTTCATGTGTGCAATGACCATATAGCAGCAGAGTGATATCACAACATTTTCAGAGAAACATTTAAATTCTCAGTCTAATACGGAATATGTTCAGAATTACATGGAACTAATTACTCACACCCCTCTGTTCAGACTCTAAACCAAGTACATACCATAATGTTTGTCACGTAGTTCTATAATAGGACCCTCATCTTTTCCTGCATGAAAATCCAATTCCTAACCAAAACAACCTGTTTTAACCACAACAGAAATGTCTCCAATTCTAAGGAAACAGGACCAAAAGGGCTATCTGAGTGGGTGTTTGGTTGCTGATAAGCAGCATTTTTCCAAACATACAGAAACATTTTTTCTTATGTAAATGGAAGAAAAATCCTGCTTCCTTCTGTAAATGAACAAACTTTTACCTTTGTGTTTGTCAAGTAATGACACACTGAAGACAAACAGAGAAGCTGTTTCCAGCTGCACCTCCCTGATTAACACATTTCAGTGCATTCACACTGGGAGCCACCCAGTATTACCAGTCTGCTGCTGTCGACTTCTGTCCATCAATTGTAACTGCTGTGAGTCCAAGATGACTACAGCCTTTTTACTCCGCAAAGGACCAAACTACAGCCTTTTTACAGCTAAGCCTACAGGGTTAGGGATGTAAATGTTAACAAACAGCTGATCAGTGTAAAAGTTCTGTTTGACGCTGTGGTGTTGCACCAATGGAGCATCACATTTTCTGTCATCATCGCGACCGGTCAGTGCAACTCCCTTTCAGGGCAAAGGGAGGACACTAATACCCCTGGGGGTGAAGTGTGTATGTGTGTGATAGAGATGGTTTTGGGGGTTGTTTAAAGACTGATGGTAGCTGTCAACCCTCTCCGGCCCTTGCAACCCCTGGCAGAGTCCTGTGTCGGTTATAACCCTAACACACACTCTGTGTATATGCATGTGTATGTGTGTATTATCAGGAACGGAGGGGCATCCTAATGAATGACCTTTGACCCCCAGAAAGGGGATCCGGGCAGAGGAAGTTGAGAAGAGAGGTGAAGAGGGGAGATTGAGGCTAAAGGGACGCCCGGCGCCACATTATGCCTCCTGTCAATCAAACAGACACCCCCAGCTGCCCCACCCATGGGTCGACACATTGGATGATCCGTTGAAAGTGAGTTGCATTCAATATCAACGGGTTCACCATGATCAGGTGACCCACAACTTCTGCAAGGAGCCCAGAGGTCAAAGGTCAGGGTGCATAACCGGTTAGTTTAAGCTCCCCTAAAATGTTGTCTATTTTAAGACGATGAAATTACATTGAAATCAAACCTATACTGGTATGAAACAAAGTGGACTGGGAAGGTGGGGTGGATTATATCAGGGAGGCCGGTAAGTTAGAAGAAGAAGAAGATATATACTTTATTATAGGTAAGTTAGGGTTGTACATTTGCTTGCTGTAAATTGCCATCAAGGGTGTTAATATAAAATAATATGCACCAATGTCGGTCGGTACACCAGCTTGGTTTGTTGAGAAGGATCTGTGCTGGATGGATTGTCATGAAATTTTGTGTAGACATCCGTTGCCAGAGGATGAATCTGAATGACTTTGGTGATCTCCTGCATTTCTTCTTGTGTCATCTTTTAGACAAAATGTCTGTTGAGGCTGTTCAACACTTTGGTGTGAGCATCTTTGCATGCATTGCTTGTAAGCATGTATATTCTTTTTCTGGTTGACCACCATGACTGTGTAAATTAGAAGTACAGCTAATGTGTTTCTTTCTTTTCACTCAAGACATTAAAGGACAACTGTGTAGAATTTAGTGCCATCTAATGTGTGTGGTGCAGATTGCGCCCTTTCGATGGCTGCAAATTGGATGGAAAAAAGGCTAATGCCCCTATCAAAGTTAGTGTCTGGTTTGTCTGTTAGACCACCATATTTCTACAGTAGTGGCCTCCATGGAAGGTGACCTGCGGCTCACTCTAAGGTAACAAAAACATAACAATTCTTATATTCAGGTGATTATACACTAATGGAAAACAGTTATAAATATTATATTCCATTTCTGCCAAGAGATCCTCCTAAATGTTACACATGGACTGTTAAGGGCAACAGACTCACATAAAGTGTATGCATGTAGAGAGCTTTCAAAACAGAGAATTTCACTGTGTGGTTAAAGCAGAACTGTGGGCAGAGAATGTGAAAGAGTAAGTACTACTTATCTATCACTAAATGAATAGGTTTTGTGCTCTGGGCATTCTGACAGTTTTGTGTGGGAAAAAAATGCAAATAAGACAGCAGGGCAGCAAGAACACACACACGCACACAAACCCTTGGAACCTGTCCCAAAGTGCTGACTGGGTGCCCAGGTCATCTGTGATTGGGTGAAGCTTAGTATAAGCCTCACCCTGCTGTCCTGACCCCTGGGTCGGGGTTTTTAATGCAGCTTCAGCGGGGTCAAGGCTGGGTCACTGCAGAAACCTAATGACTTCCTCCTAATAAAGACGTGATGTATGAGCAGTGTGATAGGCCCCTGAGATGACCAGCAGGTAACCCCTACACCAGGAGAATGGGGCAGAGAGAGAAAGAAAACCTTTATATTCTTACAACAACTTAACCCAAATTCATCAATTACCAATAAATTAAATTAAATTATAATACATCTGCTCAAAAGTGGTACAACGTGTATGATGTGGAGCTTTTTAGAAACTGCAAGTGAAAAAAAGACTCATTCACCAAAACCCCATTAGACCTGTATTTAATAGTAACGATTTAAAGAAAATCAACTTTCCCAGAGAGATTCTATGTCTGCAACAGTATTTTATATTTGGCTACATACATGACAACATGGCATGACCTTGGACGCATTAAAAATGAAATAATATCTTTCATCTGTTTTGGTGTGTCACCAACAAGGTTCATTGGCACTTGTATGCATGAGGGTTTGCTTGATGTCAGCATTCTCATATTGTGATTATGACTTACCAAGAACAATGAAGGTGAAGAAGTCAGGAATAATAACAGGATGAGAAGATAAAGAGAGAGAAGTGGAGTGTATTAATTAAAGGTAAAGGAAAGACAGAAGCAGCGCAGCCACCACTGGATGATAATTCACTGCAGCCGTGAGCTCCAGGTTGCTTCCTCTGTGGTGGCTTCAGGAGAGGACGTGTGTGTGTGTGTGTGTGTGTGTGTGTGTGTGTGTGTGTGTGTGTGTGTGTGTGTGTGTGTGTGTGTGTTTGTGTGTGAGAGAGAGAGAGAGCGAGCAAGCAAGAGAGGGGGGGTCATTTCAGCAGGATACTTGGAAACTCTGATTCATTCAGATTTGGTTGAGCTGAAGCAGTTATAGTGGACTGGTTTTACTGGAAGGATTACGCGGCATCATAAAACCAGAAAACACCCCCCACATCTCACAGCACTGAACTCTCCATGTTCACTTTAGGCAACATACAGCAGTAAACAAACACAGGTTATTTGACCTCAGTTTACCTTGTTAGAGAAAGAAAGGCTGACTGGGAAGCTCATCACTGCAGGCAGACAGTGCAAAACCTCCACACACACCGCAGCAAGTCGTAGTCTTTATATAGTTTGCACTGAAGGTTTTGGACACATGGCTCCAAATTCTTGCCTGTATCCCAATTTTTCAGGATACATCATTTAAATTGTAACCTAATAAAAGTCCTCAGTCATTTGTCCTGCCAGCTCCCTAGAAGAAAGTCTGTGTAATCTGGAGACCGAGCAAGTGGGCGTATTTATGACGTCTTTTCTGCCTGCCTTTATACTTTCCACTCTTTTGTTGATCTTGTGGTCCAAATACTTGTAGTACTGACATAAATGCAAAAAACAGTACATGCATATATACACACTCTGAAGGGGTTGATGGGTTAAGGATGCAAAGCAAGCTCTTCCCTACGGTTGCCAGTGCGAATGTCATTTAAAAAAGGGAAGGAGGAAAAATAAGAGGAAGAATTAGAGATTCTGAATAACATGGTTAGCTTCTTTGTGGTCAATACAAACAGGCTGCGTCAAGAATGTAACATTCAAATTTGCACTACAAACATTAGGTGAAAGAAAATAACTAATCCAGTTCTTTAATGACATTTGCAGTCACTTTTAGTCATCTCCCTCATGGTACTGGTACCACGGCTAGTTAACCACCGTTGCCTCCCTCCCTAGCACTGGAAAAAGCAGCCGTCATAATTTCTTTTGCCACTGACTAAACCTTTATAAACTTTCATTTTTCAGCATAACGGATATTGGAGTTTCTGGAGATTCTGACTCAATTTTTCGGAGCAACAGAAAGCATTCACTTTCCTTTTTACCCTCCCTTGTTCACTTTATCTTAGAGCTAAGTGTTTAAGTGAAGTTTCATTAGTTTCATGACATGACAAAAAGATACCAAGAAGGTCAATACAGTCGCTTCTGTCAGCACAAACAGATAGAGAGCGTCACGTATCTCTAACCACTGCTAGAAAGAAATCTGCACAGGTACAAAACAAACAAATGAATATAATGATGTTGGGGGAAGACACACAACAAATAACTCCTCTATCTACTGTACATCAAACATTACATACATAGATTTTTTCCTTTATTTCTCCAGTGTTTTCTTGCTTTATATGCCTTGGCAACAGAAATGTACATTTATATACATACATGCATTTGTCAAAAGAGTTGTAAATAACATCAATAATGACAACGGCATTAGGTATCCAGTTCCAGAGTCTAGATATTGTACATGTTAGTTCACTGGCAGGGCTTTGTTAAGGTTTTTTAACACCTGTGATTTTCCTGCTAGGACGAGTCAAAATGTCTGCTCTGAAAAAGGCCATTAGGGCAAATAAAAATTGAATCTGAGAGAGCAGGAACACTAGGGGGTGACACACTGCCAAAAACAGTCAGTCTTTTCTCTCTCTCTCTCTCTCTCTCTCTCTCTCTCTCTCTCTCTAACTGTTGGCATATAAAGTATTTTCCATTGTCGGCCCCAGACCGTGAAGCAGTTTTATCCCCTTTATGTCAGATTCACTGCTGCTATAAAATGTCTTAACAACATAAGATCATAACTTCTTTTGAGTAGTCTGCATTTATTTTTGTCCATTGCACTTATCTATATGCTCATACATCAATGGTGTGTTAATGAACTTGTATTGATGTATCCTGTATTGTTGTATGCTGTATTTTTACATTTTCTGGTAATATGTCAGTTTTTTTTTGTTTAAAAACATCATTGATTATATTGCATTTTTGAATATTACCTGTATAAAACACAGGAATAAATGTTTTAAAAATAGAACTGCACAGAACAAAATAAAAAAATATGTTAAGATAGGTTAATAATACAATTGAATCTTCCTCTATCTTTGAAATAGCTCATTTACATTTTTTTCTGTATTAATAATAATAGCCTAATAATAACAATAATTATAAAATAATTAAAAATAAGAATAAAGTCTGAACTGCACCCCATAAATGCAGTTGGAGCTAGTGTTATCCTTCCTGCAGATATTAGCTGGCATAAAAAAAAAACATATTCACAAACATGAAGATGTTGCAATATTGTTTCAATAATTCAATAATTTGTTTGGTAAAAAAGCTGTGGCTGATTTACTTTTTCATCCGCAGCCACCTTGGCCTGTAGGTCACAGCTCAACAGTTCGTTCAGCCCACGAGTTCACTACACCTTTCCTCATACGTCTTCTTCACTCTTGGTGTCTGTTCAGCTCACAGAAGCATATCTCCACCTTACAAGCTGGCAAATCTCTGCCTTGTGAATCACAACGGCACTTCCTAATACTGCTAAAGTTAGCAAATGAGGTGATGAGAAGTTGTCTCAATTGTTTTCTCCTTCTGCTTAATCTATAATTGGTTAATCATTGAACTGGTTATTCCATTATGTGCAAGTTTATTCATACATATCTTGTACTGCACATTCAGTCTGGCTGTGTGACTGACAGTATCTCCGGCTCTGTGGGTGCAGATACATACTGACATCCAAAGTGCTCATGCTTATACTGTTTTGATACTTTGTAAAAATATATTAAAAGACTTACTTGGCACTCAATAGAAGAAAAACAACAGGTAGGTAGGTAGTGCTGTGAGAGAAGGTAAGAACAGTAAGAGAAAAAAGAGAGAAGATTGGAAAGACAGGTAGAGAAAGAAAGGAGAAAATGCATTAAAACACAACCAAAGCAGACTGGAGAGGGAGGAAAAAACAAGAGGGAGAGGTGCAGTAAAACAGAAAGAGAGGGAAAGGGAGAGAGAGGGAGGGAGGATGAGGGAAAAAGATGTAGGGATGTGGCAAAGGGGGGATAAGAGAAAAGAGAAGAGACGCGGAGAAGGAGAAAAGAAATGGCATTAAAGTTGGAGGGAGAGAGCGAGAGAAAGGGAGGAAAGGGGATTAAAAGGAGAGGAGGAAGAGAAAAGGGAGAATGAGGGAAGAGGGGGGGAGAGAGCATCTGTTTCCTGTCTGGAGTCCAGCTGGAGGAGGAACAAACGACAAAAGGAGAAGAAGAAGAGGAGGAGGAGGAGGAAGTACCGGCCAGCCTGAGAACCTGCCTCACACACACACACACACACACACACACACACACACACACAGAGGAGGAAGTAGGATTCGTTTTTTCCCTGAGGAAGTCTTGTGTGTGTGTGTGTGTGTGTGTGTGTGTGTGTGTTAGCAGGTGTGAGTTAAGGAATAATTTCATTTTATTTTCACACATGTAATACAAAGCGTTACATAAGGTACCTGTATCAGGATGGAGCCGAACAAGAAATCAGTGGAGAATTGAACACTTCTCCGGGCTCTTTTGAAGCTGTTCCTTTTATTCTTTTACACATTTTTTGTGTGTTTTTTCTTTTCCATTTTGAACCCGCCTCCTGACTTGAGTTGGATCGACCAGACCGACTCAGCTCCCTTGACAAATAGGTGAGGTGGTAAGTGAGTCCATTCATTACGTTGTTGTTTTTTATTACATTGAGTATATAACACTTGACAGACAGACATATGGTTTTGCATATTAAATCATCTTTCTCAACATTACATCTGCAGATTTGTTATGTCCACTGTGATGGATTAGACAACTCAAGCATGTTTCAGTGTTATGGTCGTCGTCATGACAGTTTGTCTGAGCCAGCAGGAGGTGACGTACTGCGAGTTGAGCTGCTCTCATTGGCTGAGCAGTTTCGACTCCATAGCAGGAAACAATAGCACTCGCCTGGTCACACACCATCTCGTATTACAGCTAAAAAGTTCATTAAAATATGTTAGATAGCTGTAAGCTAGGTAAAAGTGGATGCTCTGACTGACCTCAGAACTCAACAGGAGTTGAAACATTTTTAACGCTAACTGCACCAACTGCATCCGTCTATTGACTTTATATGCAATTGCTCTGCCTCTAAAATTTGCTTCTTCTGTCTGAGCGCACCTCTAGCCCCATGGATAAAGAAGAACTTGTTTGTCGGTGAGTTACTTCTGCACACGCTCGGTGTCTTCTGGGAAAAAATTACATAATCAAACATTTACAACATGATGAATATAAAACAGATCAAATACAGATTGTCAATGTCAAGAGTAATTCTGTCTGCAAATGAAGAGCCAATAAAAGAGAGTGGAAGTGGATTTACCCTTCACTGCATCCCTGATACAACATGTGTGTGTGTGTGTGTGTGTGTGTGTGTGTGTGTGTGTGTGTGTGTGTGTGTTTTGTGATGTGGAGCAGGGGGAGAAGGGGGGTGTGTGTGGGGGGGGGGTAGGATTTCCTGATTTGTTTGTTCCTCTCACACACTTTTCTTCCTGGTCCAGGCTCGATTTAGACTTCCTGTTCAGAGCTATTCTCAGAGCACACACACACATACACGTACATTCATATGTCCATGTTTATTGCATTCATATTCATAAATGTAGCCCATGTCAGTGTGTTTTGTACATGGCTGAGCATGTGTGTGTTGTAAATGTCAATGTCAAACTTATAAAACTTTAAATGATTTGATTCATTCAGCAGTCTGTAATATATTTGTACCTGACAGGAGATGTCCTGTGCTCACGTGTTGTTGGATACATTTAGTAAAGAAAACAGATTCTACGTCTAAATTCAAGAGCTTCGGAACAGTTTGGCAATGCTTCTAGTCTAAATGCTAAGCTACGCTACTCAAGTCTCCCATCTTCTCATCTGACTCTTAGCTATTTTGTTAAATGCATCTGTTACTTTTACAATTTAGTCAGAACACGTTTGACCCTGCCTTCTGATTCTCTTTGTAATCCACTGTTCAGTCGTGGTCATCTCTCCGAGCAGACTGTTGCAAAATGTTGAGTTAAAAAAGAGTGAGAGGGAATTTCCCAGAATGCATGGCTAACTGTACAAACAAACAAAAGTATTTATTTTCAAATAATTCAGCAAAATGTAAAATAAACTGTGTTTTATTGTGCATTTGGTGGATTATGTAATTACGACAGATAATACGACAGCCTCATCAGTAAGTATGTTGGTTTGCAATGTCTTTTTATTGATGATGTGAACAAGCAGCATCCTCTTCGTCCCTCCCACCTAATCACAGTTCAATGTGAAAGGGAGAACGGATAGTATACACAGCATAAACTCTACAGCTCCTTTTAAAGTGTGTGGACATCCACAGGATTGTATTTGTGTGTCTTTCAAGTCAAAGAGACTTTTGTGGGGGGCAGCAGGTGCCTCATAGCAACAATACCATCACACACACAAACACACATACACACACAGTGCAGCTTGACCAGTTTTTCTCACAGCCTTGACAATCAAAGGGATGGATCCTTTTCATTGTGTGTGTGTTTCCTGTTTACCTTCATAAACAAAGAAATCCCCCCCTCCCTCAGGTCATTGTACCCCATGGTCACTCTCTCCTCCATTAAGCTTACTCATACCAGCGATGCGTTGGCGGACTATATCGGCCAGATCTCCTTTATGCCCCTTCTCCTGGCCAGCGTTGGACGCAGGTCTGATGTGTTTGACAGGAATGGGTTCCTTGAAGCTGTTAGCCATTTAGGAACCTGATTGGTTGTAATGGGAAGTGTGTCAGTATGATGTAACGTACTACAAATATTGTGAACGGACATAAATTTAATGATACTGGTATTTAAACATCCCAAAAAACAGAGAGAGAAAAAGACAAACTGTGTGCACATCTGGGCAGGTGAGAGAGAAGGAGAGGTCGTATATATATGTTGGAGAGACAACTGAAACTTTACTTTATTTCTTAATTATGTAATATAATAATGTGCCAGTAGACCTGCATTATGTGTATCTCTTGTATGAAAGGGGCTATTGCCTGTTACACTGTAATTGTTGGTTACAGTTGTCTGTGCAGGTAGTTTGTGGTACGTGTTGTGCACATCAGCTCACTGTACTCAAGTGATTGGAGTAAGGTTTGGGGTTTTGAATAAAAACAACCTTTGGGGTAAATACAGGACAGATAAAATAAAGTAAAGAAGTGAGGTGCAGTCACAATCACCATTTAAGTCAGACTCAACACTACATCGAAACAGCATATTCAATAAATAAAACTGATTTAAAAATTCATTTATTATAACCATTGTTTGTCAGGTACTGTTTTTATCTTTTAAAATGCAACAGTGATTTAACTCCAATAGTAAGCATATTCAGTGTTGTGATGTTCTGATAAATGTACTTTTGGGAGTGAAACTTGGCAGCGGTGACAACTAGAAGTGAGCAGTGATGTAAAGTGGAAAGCACTTTTCAGATGTACATAATGTGAAACAGTCATGCTCGGTTGTCTCAGTGTGCAAACAACAGCGAACATATTCAGATAACTCTGTGGTTATTTTATTGTACGGCTGGAGATTTTAACTGGACTCAACTATTTTTGCTTCTGGCTCACAGACAGTTCAGGATGCCGTGATGAACATCCACAGCCTGGGGGGAGGAGTTCAGAAAGCCCCCGTCCCCTCCTCGGCCTGTGATTGGCCGAGAATGGGGCTCATCAGTCGTCAGTGTCCACGGAGTCGGTAATTACTGTTGGGGATGTTTGTGTGTCTGCAGGATCCTCCAGCGACAAAACATCAAACCACAACAGAAACGCTGTGTGTCTCCTCCTCTCATGTTATTTATAGGCCTGTTTATTAGACACACACTCACACACTCACACACACACACACACACACACACACACACACACACACAGTTTCTGTTATGTGCCTCTGTGTGCACTTTCTGCTGCATGATGGATGAGTTTTGTGCGTGTGTGGGTTCACATGTGCGAGCACGCGTGTGTGCGTGTTCACGTCTTTTGATCGGCCTGATGAATGAGTATGTTCACAACATCTGTGCGTGTATGTGTGTTTGTATTTGTGTTTGTGTGTGCTGCAGCAGAGAAGTGGGATGATTTTGCTGAAACTTCAAAGCAAAAAGTAGAAAGGAATATTCAGACATCCTACCACACACACAGAAACACATTTGTACTTCTATAGTTGTGGGGACCCTCATTGACAGAATACATTCCCTTACCCTTAACCTAACCATAACCCTATAACCAAGTCTTAACCCTCAAACAGCTCTTTGAAGACGTGAGGACAGGACAAAATGTCATCACTTTCTAAAAATGTCATTATAAAACTTAAACTGGTCCTCCCAAAGAGAGAAACACACACACACACACACACACACACACACACACACACACACACACACACACACACACACACACACACACACGCCACACACACGGTGGGTCTGAGTCAAAGCTCTGGATGAAGGAGGACGGCTGGACTGAACGGATCCCGCCAACCGACTGCTCTGTCATTACCTCAGATCTGCTGTGTGTGTGTGTGTGTGTGTGAGTGTGTCTTTGTATGTGTTACCATCCTTCCATGCATCTGTTTGTGTGTTCCTGTTTTGTATTTTTCATGTTCAAGTCAAATGTGAACGTGTGACAAAAGGACTAATACCACATTATTATACTTCCTGCAAGGCCTACATCACTCCGTTACACAGGTACAAGTCATTTTTGAAGTAATATAAAAGTCGTCTGAGTCACATTATTTGTATTGGGCCTAATGCGTTACCATCTATCTGATAATGAAACTGATATAATTAGGCACCAGTTTTCCAATAAAACAAGAAATAATATCTGAGAGAACTCTTTGAGAAGACTTCGATGTTCCAGCCTCCTGTTTAAGCTTGCCTGTGCTCCCTTATCCTCACCCGTAAAAAATATTCCTAAAAGTGGAGCATTACGCTTTATTCTTGATCTTATAGGAACAGAAGCGGTAAAAACATATTTGAATTGCTGTAGTAGCTCATGTTGTTATTTGTTGTTGAGTTGCATTAGGCCACCTGCTTCATATTATAATAATCTTTTTAGCCTGTAACTGTTACACTGGCTGGTTTGAGTAATATTAGTAATAGTAATGTAATAATTATAGTGAAATTAAACAGAATACAATATATATGGCCTCACAAATGTTCAAATTCTTTAGCTGATGTTACTTTTGGTCTCTTTGAAACAACCTCTTCGGTGTTGAGACAGTTGAGATGGTCTTCAGCTCCTATGGAATCAGTAAAAACACAATCAATAACACAAATATCTTTAAAACTAGACACCAGACGTGCTGTGACTCCATGGGATTGCTGCTTATGAATCAGTTTCTCTATTTGTGTGTGTGTGTTGATGAATGAGTGTTAGTCAGTGTGTGTATTTGTGTACTGGACAGCTCACCCATCATTTAAGGAGAAATCACACCACTGCTAATAATCCAGCGACGACAAAGCCCAAGTTAGAAACGTTAGGAATTAACTATCTGTGGAGTCTGACCACACACGAGTCAGCAAGATGAACCCATTTAAAGACAATCACTTGGATCAAAAAGAGAGGAGGAGGTGGGGGGTAAATACACCAGAAAAACACCAGAAATACCCTAATACCTCTCCAAACCACAGTTTCATCACAGGGTAATCCTCCAGACTATTGTTAACTTAGTGTAGCTTAAGCTAGCATGCCTGTGGCTGAAGGATTGGCAGTCCTGCGGGCCGAGGCCGCTGAGCCGGGAGATGGGGCTGTGGTCGTTGCAGGGCGAGGTGAGTCAGGCTGGGGTTCAAGGGAAACCAAACTCACCTGGGCTCTGATTGGGACACCAATGAGTCATTTCTGAAGAATGGAGGGGCAAAAATAAATATACGTCCAGGTGATGTTAGGTAACTGTTACACTGCCTGTTTGTCTGTGACTCAGTCTGGCCTCTGTGTGGCTCAATGTGGAGTCATTACTGTCATATTAGTGCACTTAAATCCATGCTCTTTACCAATCAGCCTTTCGGAGGGCTCTGTACATTATGAACATGTCGTTCTCAAACACACCTGTGGGTGGGTCAACACAGAACTGGCTACTGAGACTTTCTGGTTACAGAACGGTCTCTATTTCAATAAATACTGTAGTTTGGCTAAAACAGATATTTTATTCCTCAATGTGTAAAAAACACATTTCACCATTTATTTGATGATGGTATTCTCATATAGAGAAAAAATATTAGACTTTCTTAAATAAATGCGTACATATACAATAACAAATTGTTATTTATTTTAAAACTTAACAAAGGAATACACGAGAAGGCCTTTATTAAGAAATATTTTACATGTAACTAAGAATTGTTTCTAGTTTCTAAAAATAAGATAAAGTTGAATGCCCAGAGGGAATATTCACATGGTATAGCAGTACAATAAACAGAGTAAATTAAAGGAGATACAGTAGAAAGCTATTTATAATGAATCAATTCAGCAGAATAAGAGATTGAGGAAATTACATTCAAAAGCTACAATATGTTAACGTCATACTGACATTGGGATATGTATAATGTATGTGGTATACATAGTATAAATATAAAGGATTTGGTTCCAAAGCAAGCCTCAATCACCTCTTGATTTTAGCCTGGGCTCAGGAGCAGCTCCAAGGTGTTTCGCCCGCAGATCTAAGAGACATTTTGGGGGTACGAAGTTTGCTCATGTTCTCTTGGCACTTGGCCTGTAAAGCTTTTAATATAATGAGAAAGAAAAGAAAAGAAAAGAAATTGGCAACCAGTGCAGTGAAGCTCAAACGAAGGCAGCTAGAGAAGGCACATGTCACTGCACATTGACACTGATATGATTATTATTAAAACAAAAATTGGATTTGAAGACAGAGCTATGTCTGAACTTGATTTCTGCAATGATGCCATTACATTGCTTTAATCAACATGAGGCAATATTGAATTGTCTTGGAAAGCCAAAGAAAGGATACTATGAATTGGCACAGCTACGGGTTTCATGAAGCAAAGACACTTGACTTGAAAACATTTCAACTTGAGAGAAAATCTTCTGTTTTTCTCATCTGATCCTGTTGATGTGCAGAAATGAGGAGGAAAATGAATAAAACTGGTGCTCTGTAAGTTTGGAAATCATTCTCTCTAAGCTAATTGAACTCAGTTGCTGCTTGTTGTCACAGCAAACATTCTTCACTTGAGGTGTTTGTGGCCAAAAGACTCTCAGTGCTAGACCACTCCAGTGATCATATTGACAGGAAGTGCAACACTGACCTTCTGACTTTCCAAACTATGCTCCTCTTTCATGTATCCATGTTTTCATTTATTTATGAATACATTTCATGTACCCTGGGAGCCAAATAACTAGATTTACTTGATATTGTGACACATTTTTCTGCTTTATATGCATAGCATCACACTTTTGCACCACAAAATGTCATGACATGATAATTTATTCCTCCCCTGTTTGTAACAGTAGAAGTAACAATGGCGTTAATGACTAAACTATGACTAAATCCTTTGACCCCCAGGTTGAAAGTCATTGATCAATAGCGACCCACAACAACAATGACAGTGAATGGGAGTGTAATCGTGCAGACACTCAGCTTTCTGTGCCACATGTTTCCAGCTGCTGACTGATGACAATATGTGGGCCAGGATTTGTGTCTTTCCAAAACAGAAACAGCATGCACTGTGGAAATGAACTGAACAATCATTTCCCAACATTGTGAACTTGAGCCTCAAGTCCACTTTAAAATGAAAAGTGTGAGAAATGTGCGGTGGATATGGCGTCGTGGCGACACAATACGTCCATTCTTTGCTCCGCTGAAGTGCAACATCCTTCCTTTTGTTTTTCCACCACAGCCTGTATTTATGAATGAAGGACTGAGCTGAATGAAGCACCTGCAGCAGCAGTGGGGACGGGAATGAATGAGTGGGAACACACACATGCACACACACAGGTGTTTGAGCATGTAAAAACACACACAGGAAAATCAACCTGACTCTCACACACACACACACACCCCTTCATGACAACTACTGCTCTTAATAATGTTCAGTAGCTACTGTTCAGTTATGAGTACCGGTGCTGCTGTTACTACATCTACTACAGCTTACTGCTTTTATAAAGATATAATATGTAACATTTCTGCATTAAAATGTCAGAAAACACCAGGTCTATGTTATCTATGCATCTGTGTTATATAATCTGTCTCAAATGTTTCCAACAATGTTCAAACCCAGAGAAATCCGTAATTATATATGCAGGTAACAGTGTGTTTCCTTGCTTGCCTATAGTTGCTACAACTTCTGGGTAAACACAGGATGCATCCGATACGTCAGAGAGTGAGGAAGGAAGCTGGCGAACGTGACTAAACGTAACGTGGATAGTACTTTGATATTATCTTGTCCGTGAACAATGTCTGACTCATGTCAGAGACATAAGCAAGGGTGCTTGTTTAACAGTGAAGACAACAACTCCCATGATCCCATGCTACTTCACAATGTCATCAAACTACGTATTTTGTTATTGTTTTGATGTGAGAGACTCCCTAGAGGCAGAAAATTACATAATGTACGTTTAATTAATTAATTTATTTATGAATAGTATAATGAATAGTATGAACAGTAATAAAAATGAGTAATGAACAGTCGTAGTCGTCATGGAGTTCCTTTTTTTACGGCCTGAATTGAGGGTCTTGGACACAGGCTGTCATATACTGTACAGTTTGTAAAGTCCCTTGAGGCAAATTGGGATTTATGTTTCTGGGCTATATAAATATAACTGACTTGACACTGACACTAACTTCATTGGAAATGCAATGTTTCTGTCAGAGACGTTTGTCAGGCAGTAAACTCACTGACACAGGATGCAACAACCATCCACAGAGGAGTCAAATCACAACCTCCGGAAAAAAAGACACCAGCCATAATTGATGGAAATGTGAAATGAGACATGATGCATCTCAGGGTCCACAGAAAATCCTAGGTAAATAAAAACAGAAAACACTGGAAGGACAATTCAAAGTAAGAGATTTGTATTAGCAAGAGAAATCAAAACGGGAGGAGGACGGAGATCAGACAACAACCAGTTCCAAGGGAAGTCATTGTTTTCTTTTGTATGATTTCATTTCCTTACACACTTCTCTACCAGGTGTGTATTAGACAACAAGTAATTTGACGAGTAGTATTTGTTTTACTAATTTTATTCTTGAATGTTGAAAGCATGACACTGACACCGTGGACCGGCGTATGGATTAAACACCTGGTGCGATACCAGGCTGGTAAGTCCAGACAGAGCACTGAGGAAATGCCAGCTGCAAAACAAACCCCCAGAAGTGCACAAAAATGATATGTATGAATATTTATTCCTGTGACCTTAATTATGGAGACCTGAAACTAAAGACACACTGCACAGTAAAAAAAAAAAAGCACATTAGACAGCATGTGAACATACCTGCAAACGGCATGTTGGTTCAGTTATCGAAAGGAGGAGAGGGAGAGAGGGATAAATGACTACTCCACCTGAGTGATTAGTGGAATATAAAGTGTCATGAAAAGGAAATACATAAAATACCGATGCCTCTACAGTACAGCTGCTTGAGTAAATAAAAGTAAATGAAGTCACACTCCACTGCTAATCTGTTTTCTCTAGAAATTTTCCAAGGATCTTTTAGGCAAGGACGGGTAAATAAAGTGTAAACAGTAAACAGCAGCTGGTATCAGTCGTGTGCACACAGGGTGAAAGCCGCAGAGTCACGCCATTTTCTGTTCCATTTTACAGGGATTTGAACCTGCAACCACTGCTGTTTACATTCCTCAGTCTGTGTCTGTCTCTCGCAGACGCTGAGTCACCAACACATGGGAATGCCCTCGATCTGTGTGTGTGTGTGTGTGTGTGTGTGTGTGTGTGTGTGTGTGTGTGTGTGTGTGTGTGTGTGTGTGTGTGTGTGTGTGTGTGTTCTTCAGCATACAGCAATTAGCAAATAATTCCCCCATGCGTGGGTGAAGCTATGTGTACACTGTACATCCCTCTATGTGTGTGTGTGTGTGTGTGTGTGTGTGTGTGTTTGTGTGTGTGTGTGTGTGTGTGTTTGTTTGTGTGAGTCATTAATAGCCAGACATGCATCGGGTGAGTCACAGCTGATATTGAGAGCTACAGGCTACCGGCATCAACAGGGCTTTCACTGATAGCCACACCTGGAAACACCAGCAGCACCAGCAGGAGGACTGAAAGAAAACACATCGTTGATTAGATGAAACAGAAAGTAAAGGACTTTATTTTCTTTTGTCTCTCTGGAAGATAAAAATAGCTTCTCTGAGATCCAACCCCGAAAGAAAAATCTGTCTCATTAGACACACAGTGGACGTTCAACAGAGACTCTGTCTGCGTGCCGCAACTGGAAAAGGTTGATGAGAGCACTCAGATGAAACCGTTCTATTCCCCCTATTCATAATCAGTGCATTCATTGGTAATATAAAGTATTCATTCAATAGTCTGTGGATTTGAGTTATTTCCTGTTTTATTTTGTAATTCTCCTCCTCTTGTGTCTTTGTCTGTTTTTTCCTCCAGTTTTGATTATCTGCCGCGTCCCGATTGTTTTCACCTGTGTCTCGTTATACTTCCGCTCACCTGTGCATTTAGTCTTTGTGTTCCCTTGTTTCGGTTCATTTTGGTTTCCTTTCCTGGTTGTTTCATCCCTGGTTACATTGTCTCTGGTTGCTTTCTCTTTGCTTTTCTCTGACTTATACCCGTTTATCTCCCTGCTACCTTTGCTCTCTTGCATTTGAGTCCAATCCAGTTTTTTCTAAGCTATGACACACTCGGCAGACTTTACATGGCAGTTTGAATAAGCACAATTTTAATTAGGATTAGGATTATACACCATGTTAGCATATAAACACAACATTTGTTTGTATGTGTGTGCGTGTATGTGAAACCTTTGTTCTCTTCTGTAATCAGTCTTACACTAATTCTCTACACCTCCTCTTCTTCCATCACTCCATCCTTTTCCTTTTCACTTGCCTCTCTCCCCTCACCCCCTCTGTCATATTTTCACCATCCCTCTTTCTTATTTATTCCCTCTGACCTTCCCTCCTCCATCCTCCCTCACCTTTCCCCTCCACTGACCTCCTTTTCTTTTCAACTTCCTCTCCTTTTTATTTTTTTTCTCCTCGCTCTGTCACTGATTCTTCACGCTCTCTCCATCCTCTCTCACACCCCTCGCTCTCTCTGTCTTTCCTTTCTTTAGTTTTTCTACATTTCTTCATCCCTCTCTCTATTTTTTCTATTCATCACATTTATCCACCTGCCCTCTTTCCCTCACCCACCCCTGTGTTTCTAATCACTGAGAGAGAGATAAAGAGAGACGGATGGAGAGAGTGGGTCTTCATCTAATCTGGCAGCCCTGGTTTTGCCGTGACCCCGGGGCCAAAAGTGCTGAGTGATTTAAGGTTTGCCAGTCATGAGCAGGATTGGGCTGAAATCCCCCCTTTTCACACAACTCATCTCCCAACAAGGACACACGCTGACACACAACACAGCAGAGACAGACATAACTCACTGCTGTTACGCAGCTCAATCTGCCACACACACACACACACACACACACACACACACACACACACACACACACACACACACACACACACACACACACGCATACTGTACTGTACACACGTCGAGTTAAGTAATACACAATCATACATAGTGATGGACGCAAACACTTCATGTAAACTTCAGGTAATGTTGCTCAAGATTGAATTTAATATTTTATTAAATTAATTTATATAAGAATGTTTTTAATGTGGTCTGAGTGAATAGTGTGAATGGGTCCCAATATTTATTATATTAAATTATACATTTTGAAAATATGTCTTCATAAATGTATGTGTAGTTTAAATGTCTAGAAATGGAATATAATATTCATAGGTTCATTAGTGTATAATCACCTGAAAATAAAAATCATGTTTTCGTTACCTTAGAATGAATCGTTTTTATCTACAGATTTTAACATCTTTAAAATATATATATGTGACAAGTATAAGAACAGGAAATAATCAGAAAAGGATGAAATCTAAGCAACAGAACAGAATACAGTGGAAAAAGTAGCTGAGCTAAGATGATGTCATGAGACAGACACTTACATAACATATTATACGATGTCAAATGACACACTGATGTACTGTTTGTTATGACAGAGACACACACACTGTAATACAGGTAGACTGGAACGGACCCTTGTTGTGGGTGGATAAACACACACAGGTTGACAGGTGACAAGTAGTCCCCGTCTGATTATTTCTGTGGTTGTATGAGGATTCGTTTTAAAAAAGAAAAATACATAGACTGATCTCTCTGATAAACTGAAACCGGCTCTTTCATCATTTTTCATGGATCATTAAACCCATCTAACAATATTTGTGCATAAGTGATAACATTATTAACAAGACTGATGAGATGTTCTGGCGCGACAGTGGCAGATGGTAAACCCTTTGTCTCGCTCGTAGTCCGTCCCTGTGAGTAAACCACATGTTTGTGTTTATATGCTTTGTTAGCTACCTAGCTGGGACGATCCTGATTTGCATGTATCCCAGGAAGACTTACACCGATTGCAATCAGGTTTCGCGATGTACGGTAGCTAACCGTGATGCATATAGGTAGCTTAGTGTAAATTAAAGTGTAATAAATCTGCAAATGTGGCTCTAAGTCTTTTGGAACCAGTTTAAGTCAGTTTCATGTCTCCGAACGCAGACGTTTGAAATGACACCACGTTTGAACATTTTCTCCTCAAAGCTGTAATTATTTTTTACAGTTGAGAACAGTTCCTCTCCATGTATAGACTTAATAATGTTCCTTCAGGTCAAACTTGACACTCATGTTTTCCCTTCAAGACAAACGAGGGAGCGCACTTTTGCAGCATTTCTGGAACTTCTAGAAAATGGAACCGTGTCCTGTTTTCATTCGTAAACCCGTGTGTCACCGCCGGTGTGTGGGTTTGCACAGACACAAGGTGTGGCTGTGTTGCTGAACGGGTGTGCTTTGGTCTTTAACCCTTTTGAAAAAGATGAAAACATCTCTGGAGCTGATGAAATAATCATTTATGTTATTGGTAATTATTAGAGACGCTTCTACCTCTCACTGTGTCTGAACATTGATTTTGTTTTGCACTGAAAGCAAATGAACAGTGCTGATGAATGGAAAAAGGGAAAATAGTGTGATTAAACCTGATAATTAGCAGCTTGAGAAAGTCATGTGAGGGCAAACTGTGATGCAGATGTATTTAAAATGAATTATACTGTATGACTGAAACCAGTAGTTTGACTGTTGTGTAGGTACAGTTATAGCAGATATGTGTTGTGTGTCCCGAGGGCCTCGCCTGTCATCTCTTTGTGATTGGGTCTGATTTCTGGGAACAACCAGTGGCTAAAATTTAAAGAAGTGTGTGTGTGTGTGTGTGTGTGTGTGTGTGTGTGTGTGGGAGAGAGAGAGTGTGTAAGTGCTAAATGTTGGAATGGCTTGAAGCATTTATGTCTGGGTCAGCTCGATGTGCATGTGCATATTTTTGCGTCTGTACTTGTGTGCGTGCGTGTGTGAGACTACAGCAGGCAACATCTTGCCTGTGTGTGATAGACCTGTACTCTGATTGGCTGGTGAAACATCAACATGTTTACAAAATAAAAAGCAGTTTATGTGTGCGTGTGTGTGTGTGTGTGTGTGTGTGTGTGTGTGTGTGTGTGTGTGTGTGTGTGTGTGTGACACCTGACAGACACAAACATCCCGTGTAAGGTCACAGATATTTGTCTCATGACACCGTTGGGAATTCACACTCTGACATCTGAACCAAAACCTCAACATGTGACTCACTTTAAAAAAAAAAAGAAAAAAATAAAGCATACTTTACTTTTTTTTCCCTTTCATGTGATGTAACGTCCCCTCTGGCAGCCATGTTGGAGGTCTGTATCTGTCTGCTTTGACTGTGAACTGATCATTTCATCACTTGTCAACTGGATTGATTTTGTGCACTTTCCGACTTCCCTGTGGCACTCATCCCCAAATCCATTCACTCTGGAGATTAAACCTTTAAATTCAGGTC
Source organism: Dicentrarchus labrax (assembly GCF_905237075.1). Lineage (NCBI taxonomy): Eukaryota > Metazoa > Chordata > Actinopteri > Moronidae > Dicentrarchus > Dicentrarchus labrax. Next base: position 1,523,967 of record NW_026136707.1, on the reverse strand, counting down.
ACAGATATACAGATAGGTTTCTTTAAACAGCTGAGAACGGCAGCTCTTAGCATGTGCTACTGAAACTGCAGTAAATAGTGCATTTGTTGGGGACAAACAACAGTCGAGCAGTGTGGCTCACTTTTTTTTTTTTAAAACATTGTAGGGTCAGTACATTGCTAGTTTTGGTCTTTTCATACTGTTTGTTGACAATATAAAAATATAGAATATCACCATATAATAGTTTCATATTCTGTCTTTCTGTACTATTGTGTTATTACATTTAATTCAATTTGTTAATAATGTTAATGTTTACAGCGGATCTATACGTCTTCATCTTGAATTGTTTTTGAGTATCACTTCTACTAATAATAGAATATGATTAATATTATTATTATTATTACCAGTGGTAGTTGCAGGTGGTGTTGAGTAGATTTTAAGCTCATGCAAAGTGTCTATATGGTGAAGAGAGATGGGGATGATGGGAAAACATGTGACAGAGGTCATGAGTTAAATTTGAACTTGTGATGGTGTGATGAAACCCTGTGAGAGCCCACTGATGAGTGCTGTCAGTTGAGTAATTGATAACCACACTGGCTGCTCTCTCTGCTTTATTTAGTCACATAGGTCATTAATGTGACGTCATCATTTCACTGTTGTTGTTGTTGTTGTTGTTGTTGTTATTATTATTATTATTATTATTATTATTATTATTATTATTATTATTATTATTATTATTCATCAGATTTTCAGATTTTGAAAAAACTATTTCTGAGTCAGAATCTTTCTGCAGGTTCATCAGGTCCAGGTCATGTGACCTGGTTGACGGACATGCTGACACGTTTCACGATTATTACACAAAAGAGAACTGACACAGTAGATGCAGGATGAACTGTAACAGGATCTCTCGCACACAGTAGAGCAGACAGGACTTCACCGTATCACAGCAGACATAAACACAAACACAGAGAATATTCTCAGACTGACTATTGTTTCTGTGGAAAAACAATAACTGCGGTCATTGCATGTGCAAGCTGAACTCACATGTTGTTATTGTGTGACAGCTTAAAATGCCTGTTTTTAATTAATATTTATACAGTTCATTATAAATCAAGACACGAGCCACATGACTTTGACATTATCAGACTGGAGTTGAGAATCTGATGACTTTATACTTGAGTTGACAAAATCGAAAGAGATTTGAAACTGTGAATTTGACACAATGACTCATAACTTCACTTTAATTCCCAGGCCCAAAGATTTTTTTTTAAAACTCTTTGAGACAATGGATACACTTTGAATCACAGGAATAACATAAGAGGAATGTTTTAAAGTGTATTTCCAAGTGATCAGTGCTAAAACTTAAACCTGCAAACATTTTAGTTTCTCTCCTGCTATTAAATTGGTCAACAACAAACAAAAAGCAGGTTAAGGAGACTTCAGAAATCCTCGCTTGATGGAAATCTTTTCTTGTTTGCCGCATAACCCTTTCACACACACACACGCAGATGTAAACACAGGTAAGCTGAGCGCTGTTAAGGTCGTCATGGTATAGCCATACACAACACCCACACAGTGACTTCTGACCCCAGGCAGAGGAACTGGACACCTTGCTGTGAATATGTTTAAGGTGACACAGAGACATGTGTAAACACCCATACACGAGATGTAACTGTTTCTCATAGCTGGAACGGGGTCATTCAGTTGGAAACAGTTGTATTTGAGTATCTGCATGCTGACTGTGTGTGTGTGTGTGTGTGTGTGTGTGTGTATAGGTGTTTGTGTGTGTGCGTGTGTTTCGAGTGTGTGAGTACAGAGGAAGCCGATCAGTCAGTAGGGTTGAAGGTAAACGGTATTTAGTCTTTCCGAGCCCTGTAGTCATGACACTTTGATGTGAGGATGGAAATGTGTGTGTGTGTGTGTGAGACAGAAAATGAGTAGGGGACTTTCTGTGTGTGTGCGCGCATTGTGTGTGTGTGTGTGTGTGTGTGTGTGTGTGTGTGTGTGTGTGTGTGTGCGTTTGTGTCACCGGAGGACAACACCACCAATTTGGCCTCCAGGTGTGCCCACTGATTTTGGGACAGACGCCAACTTCAAACGGGCCTTCGTCCTCTTCCTCCTTCTCGTCATCTGACGGATGAAAGGACAAACCAGGAAGACACAACACAGACAGACAGAAAGAGGGAAGTGGATCAAGAGAGGTGTGTGTGTGTGTGTGTGTGTGTGTGTGTGTGTGTGTGTGTGAGGAGGGTAGGATTGACATAAACAAGGGAGGGAGGAAAAGGAAGAATGAAATTAAGGAAGAAAGCAAGGGAGTAGGATACAAGAGGGGACGGATAGATGGAAATAATAACTGAATGAAGAAGTAAGTACAAACAATAAATAAACCAAAAAAAAAAAAAATACATTTTATATGTGTGACAAAATAATCTTAACTCAAGGTCCACTTCACTGTCTTTTGCTCTTCATTAGCGATTGGAACCAACTCAGGTGTCATTGTGTCGCATGTTGGTTGTATATTTCTCCGTCCTGCATTTTTATAAACCTCAATCATCGTGGATAACACCTTTAATCACCTGATCATGTATCACTCTTCAGATCTGTCAATGAAAGAACAACATCATGATCAATGATTTAGTTATTAGCATATGCATGTTTTTTGTTTTTTGACCCAATGCTCTACACTTTTCATGCAATACGTTCTGAATCCCAACTCAGTGAATACTGCTGCTTGGTCAGTGGCCCTCCAATTCCAAATATTTATATAATATCATTTCTGGATGTGTAGGGCTCCTTGGTCAAGGTATCAACAATAAATATGTCCAGGTATACTTTCAAAATAAAGCTTGGCAGGTTAACACTGTGAAACAGTTGCAATATGTAGGTTTAGTAGCACAAGGTTTAGTCACAAAAACTAGGTTAGGATTAGGAAAAGATCGTAAATTACACTACGTAACTCAAGTACCTTCATTAAATGTGACTTACAATACGTAGGATACCTGACGTTCAAATAAGTGGTTGACTTTTGGTTTTACCTAGGACACAAACAGCAGTTAAGTGGGTTAAAGTCCAGCAATTGTTCAAGCACTCCATCCAATCCAACACGTCCATGTGCAGATTTTCTCCGTCTCTATACTATGTCACTTTGACAGCAGGCGCATCCACAAATTACCCCAGAGGGATACCAACGGTGTCATATTCTAAAGTGGGGGGCCACTGACCAAGCTGCTGGATGGACAAGTTGGGAGTGACACTGGGTTGCTCTCCTGAACTAATTCCATTAGCAAAGTAGAAAGGCACTTGGAGAGTGCAGACCTCCGCTAAGGCCAATAGTCCAGTCTTCTATGATATGCAATTCTGCACACCATTACAACAAGTTCCCGCAGGTTGGATAATCCCCAAATTGTGGAAAACTCTGACTGTTTGTTTCTTACGTACCTGCTGCTTTTGTTTCTACAGTGATGTCTGAGGTGGCTGTTATGTTTTTGTTGTATGTTTAGTCACAGTGTGCCATTCACTTCAGTCTCGACAGGTTTGCGCATGTGCTGCGATTTCAGTTCATTTTCCCACAGTGAATGACTCCGCCATGTGATTCAGATCTGCTCCAAAATGTAATGGGCTCTTCCTTGGCCTAGGTTACAACTCTCCACCAAGTTTCATGAAAACGTGGCCAGATGTTTTTCCGTAGTCCTGCTGACAAAGGTGATGAAAATCAGGAAGTTAAAGTTAAAATCTAATGGAAAGCCCAGGAAAAGTTAGTGAATATTGAGTCCAGATCATATAGTGCTGATTCCACGGGCAAGAAAGAAAATGTTTATTGTGGAGACAAACGAAAATTGTCCTCTTCATTGATTCATTATCACTCTGGATATATCACTGACAATTACAGGGAGAGGCCAGAATATAAAATCTATTCATTTGATGATTCATAGTGTTCAGTCTTTGTTGAGATATTTAAGGTTGTTTGTTGTGTTGTAAAGTCAAATATTCAGCTCAGTGTTGAGTAAGATCAACCCTTCATGTTCTTTCTTGTCAATACAATTCTTCTGCGTTTCGCATTTTTCCTGATCATTAAACAGCATCTCTCCTTTTCCACATCTCGCCTGTAACTTGTTGCTTTGAAAGCTCAGTTACAATGAGTAGTGATTGTCAGATATCCCCCTATTTGAACCTTTAAATTCTCAATTTAGGTAGTGTTATAGCAAAGTAAAAAAAAAGAATTTTGAAGTCAAAATTCTAAATTAATTCAATTAAAGAACATAAGATGTGGACAGACATTTTAAAAAGACAGACCAGACACAGACGCAGACGCCCCCGCACAATCCTGAGCGATGTTGAGGTGAAGCCTGTTCTGTGTTTGGGTGTGGAAGGTTCATTAAGGTCGAGTTAATCCTGTGGAAGCACAGACTACGCTGTGGGTTTTCCTCAGTACAGCTCAGGTAGATTCCCCCATCGTCATCCACCCAATGAAATCCCTGCTGTTGCTGTAAGATACTAAAAAGCATCCATCCGAGAACACAAACAAACCTCTGAGCAACTCATGCATCGCTGCTCATCTTCATCCAAGAGTTTTATATGAATGACTATAATCCCTTTTAGTTTCTCTGAAGGATCATTGTTAAAATCCTGTCCATAATCTCAAGGCAATGTTTAGTTTTGACATAATCATAATAATGGGGGAATTCCCACATCTATCTCAGTATGAACCATACATGCAGACAATTGTCACTGATATTTCATTTGATTTTGAAAAGTCAACCACTACACATTTACTTAGTACATTTCCATGTCCACTACAGCTCCAAGTAGTCAGTCTGAGCCACACCTGACACAAAATCGCATCCTATTTTAGCATTTTGACTTGTTGTCTTGAGTTTCAAACCTATAAGCATAGTTAGAACAAAGATAACGTTTTTACTATTGAGAACAGGTCAGAACTCTTGAATCTGAAATGTTTTCTGATGTATTTTCTGCTATTGTTGTTCCTTAGCTTTTTCTAAGATTGATTTCCCCCGATAATGAATGTCAATGCAAAATGGCATCTCTAGAATGACTCAAGGGACATCAAGCCTGATATATTTTAAACTACTATAAAAGCATAAACACAGGAAGATGGATTATACACTTTGTTCAACCAAGAGAACAATTTAGAATACCTGTAGTTGTTTGAAAATAGATTTCTCCATTAGGTTTAGGTTTAAATTTTTCACCTGATGTGGCCACAGTGACGACGCCCATCACCTGAGTCTTATTTCAGCAATGGAGCAAGTCCCATTGGGAAACATGCGCCTCAGACGAGGTTAAAATCGCATTTTTCTGTTACCTTAGCGACTGTCTGGCTCGCTGCCTCTCCTTTCCCTATCAAAACCACTGTCTGTTACCCAACCTGAGTAACAATGAGCACTAATCACGGTTAATGCCGCAGTGATTAGCTGCGTACAGAGCCGCAGCATGAGTCACGCTCACACAGACACAATCGAAAGCAAGAGGGATTAAAGCACTAATAACCTGCTCTCCAGCACTCCCCACACAATTACAGAGAAACAGACACATACACTAGCTAAAGATGGGATGAGCAAGAACAGACAGAGTACAACACACACATTAACACACCCTGAGTAGGTGTGTGTTACAAACACAGGAGAGAAAAACAGATACAGACAGACTGAAAGACAGACAGGCAAGGACAGGCTGACACACACAGACACACACTTGCACAAACATACCACACACTGTGCAGGTATTGGTTCTTCCAGGAATCTGCATCATGCGAAAAGTTATTAATAAAAATTCAAACAGAAAATTAGCTCAATTTTAGCAGGTAGTAAAATCAAACTGCTGTTATAAGCCCAGGTCCAAGAAAGTCAATCAACATTAAGACATTAACAAATATTTTCTTACCCTTAGGTTGTCTTCTTTGGCTGTGTATGGTGACCACAAATCTCGGTGAAACTCAACTCTCTCACTACCGTAGTCCTCAAACTGGGGTCCAGGGACCAACAGAGGTCCTTGAATGTGTTTTTTAGGTTCCTCAGCAAAAGGAGGAATAGAATACTTTAACTTTTATCACATTTGTTGGAAGTTGGAAGGACAAGAGAAGAAACATGGGTGGAGTGGATTGGAACAGACTATGCAGAGTGAGATTAGGTGCACGTCTTGTTTGTCTTCAGTAAGAGTCAATGTATGACTTATTATCTGTTATGCACAAAACAATAAAGTTTTACGAAATGTTCTGCTTAAATGTCTATCGATCTATTATATTAAGTGTAGTGAAATAAAAACCTATTCTGAGTGTTTTCTTTCCATTAGTCTGAAAGCAAACATGTTATGGAAGCAAATTATCGTAAAATCTCAAAATGTACGAATTTGATATGCTACTAAGAATGCTGGAAGCTCACATATAGTAAGATAATGTCATTAATCAATAATTATAGGCCACAATAATCACAAATGTCCATGTGATGGTGGGTCTGACATTTACATCTCTCTCCTCGTCTGTGATACACACACATACACACACACACACAGTTAATGTCCATCAGGATCAGTGGCATCCTTTTCCCTCGTCACGTCTTTATTAATTTTGTCTGTTTTGGACCACAGCTGACGACTGAGCTGAGCATCAACACGCGACACATCAAAAACACACCAAGCTCTCCGCCATCATGTTGGCTCCCTGCCTCCGGCGCAAAATGGCCACCAAGTTGTTGTCTCATTTCATCTTTGGTTGTCATGGACATAAACTCTTATCTCTCTTTTCTTTCATTAGCTGACTTTCTTTTTGTTTTACACTGTAAAGTTGCAGTAAAGTCTCATTAAATGTTTTTCAAAATGTGCATTGTCATGTAACATACAAAGCATATACATGACTTATGTATTTTATATTACCTACTTTACAGGGTTGTTTTTTTATTTGTTAATTGGGAGTAGTGACGGCAGAATTAAGCACTTTATCTCAGAAAACCGGAGAAAAAGTTCTGGTTGGATCAGAGCTGGTAAGTAAAAGCATAACCAAAATTAAAGGCTACCTGAAAAAAATGCACCCTTAATGAGAGAGAGAGAGGGAGGGAGGGAGAGAGAGAGAAAGAGCAAGCGAGAGAGGCGAGCTTGATGTTGCTGTCATAGATCATGTGCAACAATCACTTACAGCAGAGTGAAGCCCACACAGTCAGAAAAACCACAGACAAACACATGTCTGTGCACACACGTACACACACATGCACACAAAGAAACACACCCATAACCTGATCTACACACAAAAACTCACACATAAAACACACACGCATCTACAAACACAAAACAAGTCTGCACACACGCATAGAACATAAAGTTCAGACAGTGAAGTGCTTACACATGCACACACACATACACACACACATACACACACACACACACACACACACACACACAGAGGCACACATAATGTGTGGGTGCAACTGACACTAACTGACAATTTACAAGAAATCTAAGCAACCCAAAACCACAGCTGATCACTTCTACCAGATGTTTCAGTCAGCTAATGCTAAAAAATATACGTACAGATAAAAGTGATTTCAGTCTGATTTCATGAAGAACTTATGTTTCATTAAAGAAAATGAATTTTCCAAACTGGGACATTTTCTTCATTATTAATCCAGGTTACAATAATGCTATAAACGTCTGTTCATTGAATTTATACAATACTATAGCCTACTGTAAATTTATCCCTTGAAAATAAATATTAAAATTAAATGAGCATTGTTTTCTTTTCACACAAAAAAGCCTGACAACTGCTACTGCTACTGCTTTAGAGACTGGGTGTGTTGTGAACAAAGCATGTATCACACCAGCAATGAATCATGTTTTCCAAAAAACTGGTGACAAATCTGGCATATTTTAGTCTGCTCATTGATCATAAAAGGCTTGAAAGAACAATGTGAGGTGGAGAAATATCCCACCTGCTTCACCATCCTCCCAATAAAGGAGAAAGTTGGGAGGAAACAGGCTGAAGTGTTTACTTTTGCCTTAAATATGTGCTTTGTACTTTCTGCTGCTTTCTTGCAGAGCGGCAGTCTCGTAATTGAGGAAGAGGGACAACCAGCAGGAGCTGGCTACTGCTCGCTCGGAATTATCCAGGGTCACATCTAGATTTGATGTCGCACAGGCATCCGGGCCATTGACCAAGCTGCAGTATTTGATGAGTTGGGAGTGAGAACATGTAGAGGTAGGAGGAACAATAGAATATTTGGGTGTCATCAGCATAGTGGTGATTTAGGAGAAGAAATGATTGACAAAACCAAGCTATATTAAGGGTAAATGTAGCAAGGTCAACCAGATAACCCTGTGCATTTTGAATCATTAGAAACTACAAATTGCTGTCTCCTTCAGGTGCCTCATTAGACCATTTCCAGTAAATATAAGCAAGCATTTCTCATTTCATATCTATTGTCTGCTTGCATATATTTCACTGACCACGTGAATCACCTGACTTGTGTCTCGTCTGTATGATAGCAGTCTGAGTCAGACAGTCAGACAGATGGACATGTGGAAGTAACTGACCTGGATCCATGGAGGGACTTTCCACCTCTCCTCTTCCTCCTCACTCCTTCCTTCCTTACCCCCAAAAAAGTATTTCTGCTTTTTCGTCAGACAGAAAAGAGTGAGAGGAAAGTTAGGAGAAGAAGGTGTTAACAGATAGAGATGAGGGCTGAGTTTTCCATAACTTGTTTTTATTGGCTAAAAATATGATTTCTTTCCACTTGGTCAGTGTTGATTTTTTCCATCTGGAAACAATGTAACAAAATGAATGCATGAAAAAAGTTTATTAAACACATTCCGCCTTATTTCTGCTTTGTGACTCATTTGTAAAGTTCCCTTCTTTTCCTTGAATTCCCCTGAGAAATCGACAGATTTTTGGACTTACCCCTGAGACTGTAAGCCACGAGAATCATTTGCCATCTTCACTCTGCTCTCTTTCATCTCTCTCTTTATCTTTCCCTCCCTTTGCCAGAATTTCCTTTCCTTTGATATTTTCCAGCTATGTCTCATATGTAGTGCCATGCACAAGGATCAAGAGAGGAAGGGGTTCCCAGCCAGGATTTGAAACCAGGATCCTATAGGCCTAAGCGCAAAACACAAAACCGAGTAAGGAGAAAAATGTGAAACTTACATGTTGTGACGACCCTATCATTTGCATAATAAACATAAATCATCTATAAATCCAAATGCATCTAAACACCACTAACTATTTACGTAACATTATTTTATAAAAGCAGGTGGTAAATTGCATTGCATATGTTTTGCATTGTGAATTTTGCCTATTCAAACAACAGATCCTATATTAGTTTTTGAATAAGGGAACTTGAATTGGTGTTGCAAAGGTTTGTTTTTGTTTTTTTTCTCAAATTTTATATATAAGTGTGTATGAGCAGTATAATACAGCATTGTTTGAGCTGGTTGATACAGACATAGATAGAGGTCAGGTATAGTAACTGGGATATGTCTATCTGGTGAGGAAATAATGCCTGCTTTCCTTGAGTGTTGATGTACTTTGACAGTGGGAAATAGGACGTATTCTTGTGTGTCAACATTTTGCTGGGACACCAGACAAAAAAGACGCATTTGACACAACATGGTACGGCTCGACATGACTCTACATGCATTTTTTTTGTTTTCCATCCACCACCTCGCTGATACTAAAAGGTGACGTGAAAATCATTGATTGGTCCCCGAACACATCCTGCACAATTTAAACCGTAAACAGCAACCACAATTTTTTTTATTCCTTCACAAATTGCAGCCCACCAGCATCAATCAATGAAGTGCATACATATCAAGACACACTACCCCTTCATATCTTCTGGTATAAGAATAGCAGCTACTGTTTGTGTGCGCGGTTAATGTGTGGTTGAGTTAAAGAGAGAGTGTTGTATATTAAGTAGCGATGATAGCAAATATACAGTGAAGGTTACAGGGTGTCAGTGAATAAAGTCTGTAGCTTCTCGAGTTCAAGATAAATCTTAGTTTGTTGTTTCCTGGTTGTTTCCCAACAACCAGCTCCGCCTGCGTTGATGGGGTGCTATCCAAAGTACTATCTACAGCGTGAAACCAAACAGAGGTACCAAAGGCGAGTAGAATTGAGTTGATCCGTACCATAAAGTTAAAGTACAGCCTCAGATCACCTCACTCGAAAGAACAAGTACAGGAGCACACATGTACATGTGCACCACCAAGTGTGCTGGCTTCGGCAGCTCTTTTTTAACAGTGACTAAAACATCACACTGTCCAGTGATCCGTTGACGTGATAAAATGCATCCTGTAAAGAGAGCTTTCACGACGTTAAGGATGACAGAGAGAGAAAGAGAGAGAGAGAGAGAGAAAACAGAGGAGCAGTGAGGCTGAGTGGAGGAGGCAGTGGTGAAGTGGAGGAAACCGCACACACACACTGCTAACACTGATGTGGTGAACACAAAACTCTGTCATCTACCCACATACAACCATATATACACATACATACAGTTTATAGACGTACAGAGACAATAGTCTATATTCATTTTAGATACAGCCGACAGGGATAGTTTACCCACAGATGAGCACATACACAAGCACACACAAGCGAGAATAGCTGAAATGAGTACGTGCAATCATTTCATAACATGCACATAGACTATAAAACTGCATAAATAAATAGAAAAATGTTTTGAATTGTTAAGACCTAAAAATTTAAGTTTCTTAAAACAAAAGTGTACCATGTTTGCAACGCTTTCTGTCCTTGTGCTTCTTACCTGGCAGGACGTTGCAGTGGAGAAGTATGGGTATAACAGTAGGCAGCCCTAATTGTATAATGTGAGACACATACACATGAGAATAAATGAGATCCTATACTCATCTCTTCCTCCTTCCTGAAGCTCTGTGTCTCCTCTGAAGTACAGCTCTTGTCCAGAACAAGCAGAGAATGAAAACAGGCCCCATGGACAGACAGACCTCTATTGTTTCTGAACATGTTTGAAATGAAAGACAACAGCAGAGGTTTTTTTTTTTTCCTCCTGGGACCGACAGCACATGGAAACAAAGTCACAGTACTGATCCCAATCTAACCTGACAGCCTGTCTGTCTGTCTGTCTAATTTCTTTCTGGTGTCTCTTTGTTTCGCTGCTTATTCAGTTCCTTACATCTTTTTTATTTCATAATGTATTAATTCAGTGTTTCTATATGCTATCTTTGTTTTATTCTTTTCACTCAACAGACCCCATTCAAGAACTTGTCGCATTCACCAATGTCTTGTATTTCAGATTTTCTCTTGCTAACAAAATTCACAAGATGTCCAGTTGTTGTTTTGTAGCGTTTCCAGTGGCTTCTTCATTATAGGAAGGAAGTGTTTGGCTTGCCTGAGCAGTAATTTCTTACAGCTCTGCTATGCTGAAGATAAAATGTTGGATTAAATGCTGCATCATATCCAGGGTGGAAATGACGGACTCCGCCTCATAACACTCACACTTTGACAGTGTAACATCACCTGTAATGGAAGGTATTCTCTTGTGTCCCCTTTAACTGCTTTGCTTTAGCAGGATGTTTCTTGGCATCTTGTCAAACTATTTTTCTTCTGTGATGATACACCGCAAGTGTTATTGTGTGCTGATTTCCAACAGCAGGCCTTCAAGTAATTTTTTTTTTAACTCTTGGCTGAAATTTCTGTAAATTAAATCTACATATGGAGCAGAATAGGTAGCATTCTATGTCAATATGGGGGCGTCAATTAGGCTCACAATTAAATCTCATTACATTCCTCCTGTAGGGGTGGCATTCATCAAATTAAAACAAACTATTTACGACAAGTTTGTGCAGTGTGGAGAATTTGCTGAATCTGACTTGGAACATCAGTGCGAAAAAGCCTCAAAGGATTAGAATATGAAAATGTTCTTGCATGAGGCTGATTGTTTTTTTTTCCTCTTTTTATCTCACTGGCTGCATCAGCATGAGCAAGTTTTTTCTTTCAACATTAGCTAGTTACTTTGAGCCAATTGAAAAACAAACTTCTTCTTAGGTTTGTTTTATTTTATTTTTATTTTATTATTATTATTCCTGTGTCCTTTTCCACTTCTTTTAAATTTGTTCTCTGTTATTCTGTCAATCATTTCTTTTCAACATCTTTTTTCTTTTTTTTCTCTTTTTCTCTCTCTTTCATTATTTCAACTTTCCTCTCTTTCTAATATCTTTCTATTTCCGTGAATTTAGTCTCAAGCTGTCTGTCTATCTTGCATCTTAATGTCTGTCTGTCTTTATGTCTGTATCTCTGTCTGTCTCCATCTCTCTGGGTGGTCTGTGGTCCAGCAGCCTCCTCTTCTCCGGTGGTGGTGTAAGGGTGTTCTGGGAGGGGGATAGTGGGGTATATGTTGGGTATTGGGGGGCAGTTACTTCCTTACCCGCTCTCCTCCCACCCCTACCCTTCACTTCCTCCCCTCCTGATTGTTCCTGGCCCATAAAGTACATAACGTGCCCACACACCAGCGCTGATGCTCGAATGCCCCCCACCAATCCCCAACTCCTCCAAAAAATAAAAAGTTTAGGGGTTAACCACTGAAACCCAAAGACTGCTAACACCCCTGCCTCCCCACCAATACACACACACACACACACACACACACACACATAGACACGCACACACACACAGTGCCACCCCTGCACAGCTTTGTGTATGTAAACAGTGGTTGCTCACGGGCGGAATGACAGACAACAAGGCGTGCTAACACACACATATATGCAGTGCAGTCACATTCACCCACACTGTTGCACACACACACACAGAAACATATACACACACACAGACAAACGTATACATGCCACACAAAGAGACTATCCCCGACACCACCATCAAAGAGCTGCCCGTCGCTTCCTCCCCTCCATGTCTTCCTTTTCTCCAGTCTGGTAGCCATTTTACCATCAATGGCCTGGTTGCGTTTAAGGGGGATTTTCCCCCTCTGATCTGGCAACCACAACAGCCAAGTGGGCCTGCAGAGGCAGAAAAAGGAGAAAGCAGTGAGTGATTGGCATGTGGTGTGTGTGTGCAATGTCGTCTAGTTCCTTTTTGTGTTTCTTCTAAAATGTAGATTACAAAACAGACACAAAAATGCACGAGGTGGCGTGGACTTAAATCACTCTCACATGGCTCATTGTTAGCCTGTTGTTAACACTAATCCAACAAGAGTGGACTGAAGGAAAAATGTTGCTTCAGTACCAGTTAGCCCAGATCTGTGTCATTAGCTCTAGATAAGGGAACCTTGTATGAACCTTCAGTTCATGTTAAAATGTTTTCTTTAACACGAATGGCTTGTAGCCACTGCTGCAAAAACATGGCACAACATTCAATATGGAAAAAGGAAAACATAAAACCATTGTTTAATCCATAACAGAAACAATTTAAATGTAAAAGATCAGAGGGAAGCTGAGCTGCAGACTTTCAGATTCTGTGCAGAAAGGCCAAGTTCAGTATTAAAAACATAAAAGCACTACATATTATGTATTTTCCACAATGATAATCTTAATATTTTCTGATCACATTAGTGTCAAAATTGAATTCAGTGCTCATGTGCTGTTATAGTACTGAGCAATGCTCACAGAGCTGTAGACAACAGCAGATGCCATAATGTCAAAGTGTTTTATTGAGTTATACAGTAGCAGTTAGTATGAGGTCTGAATTTGTACTGTTAAAGAACATAATTGGAAGCAGTTTTTAAAGTTTTGCTTTATTAACTCCCTTAACATCAACAGCTCCAGGCTGTCAGGTTTTAAGTCCAATATTCACATCTGGCTCTTTAGCCGCTAAATGCTCCACTATGTTCAGCTAGTCTCTGTATGTCTGCTGTTTGGTGCTGAGTAGGTAGTGTGGAGAGAATCTTTGGAGCGCTGTGAGAGTGGTGAGAGTGAACCAAAGCAGTAAAGTGTTGGGCCAGACAGAATGAGCTTTAGACGTGGGTGATAATTCTCTGTAGGTTCATCACTGACCCCTTTCACACTGCCTTCACATTGTGATTTAATTTATTGTCATTATAAAAACATTATAGTATGTAGTTATATTATAAGTTATAGTATAAATACAGTGGTTGCACTTCCCAAATCCACTAATAGGATATAATACTGTATTAAAAAAAGACTGTACAGCTGACAAGGGATGACATGGGATTAGTCTTTTTTGGCAATATTTAGATGTAATATACAACACATCAGTTTTCTTCTTATTATGCAGCTGGAACCTAAAGATGATGATCTTACCCACTATAAAGACAACATTTGAGAAAAGGAAAATAGCATTTTAATTCGGTTTATTTAAAAGTGTTGTGGTGCTCTGTAAATAAAGTTGAATCTTCATAAAAAGGGGTCCCAAACTATAACTCGTGGGAAAATGACAAGAACCACATCGTCATTACGTCAGTGGTCACAGCTGAAAACGTATTAGCACCAAAAATGATTCATGTTGACCAAGCATATGTCTGTAATCTGTGGTGATTATTTCCCAATCCCCCCCCCCCACACACACACACACACACATTAAGACGCACAGAGCAGCTGCACAAACATTTCTTAATTTGCTTCTCACAGATTAACCAACAAGCATCTCACAATATGACTCATTATACTCCTCAGTGAGGATTAGCATGTATTTAGCACTTAGCTCAATTAGCAATTAGCAGGGCAGAAGATACCCCAGTTACTCATCGCCCAGGGATTAGCATGAATTTAGCCTTTAGCTTGATTAGCAGTTAGCAGAGCATTATCTTGTATCAATGACTCATAAACTAGGGATTAGCATAAATTTAGCATTTAGCGCAGTTAGCAAAATTTTGCAAAGCGTTATTTCATGCACAACACAGATGAGGCTGCATTTATTGGTCCACAATCTTTCAGCCTTTAACTCCCAATGAAAGGAAAATAGAAAACATTTGGAGGCTGAATGTATGAATTCCATGTCAAATGTTATGTTTGAGATCCATCTGGACTGTTTTTGTTTTGTTGTTGTGCCTTTACGCTACTGTCGTTGTTCTGAGAGAATTCAGAGCCGTGCATGTATGGTTGTGAAAAGAACAATAAGGCCAACTGACTAATTGTATCAGAAAATGCTAGACAGCATTAACCCTAGACACTGAGTCACTAACACCTTCTTTAAAAACTTCCTCTTTTTTGCGGTTTAAGGACGATGGAGAGTGTGAGAGAGAAAAAGGCAAAAAATACAACTCAGTTTATTTCAGTTCGTCTGCGTGAGAATAACGTCACCACAACAAGTTCCTTCTTCTTCTCACGCGAAAGGAGACAACTGACCATCTTCCTGTGCGTCCCGAGCAGGAAGGAGCGAAGGACCCAACGACGTTTGTGTAAGTGGGCTGTGTGTGTGTGTGTGTGTGTGTGTAACGCTGTTGTCTTTCACATATCTCTGCTGTGTTGTCACTCACTTTCAACACGTTGTTGGCCAACCTGCAGCCACATGCAGCTGCAATCCAACACTTTTCACTTTTGCATAATGTTTGTCAATCACTTCCCTTCGGTGCAGAATCACTGTGAGACATTGTTTGCAGCTTTCATCAACAACCGTTTGTGAATTCCTTGTATTTTAATGAAACCCTGCACTTGATATGACTCCAAAATGAGGCAAATGCCTCTGCTGACCGTCCTCAGTTAAAATTTCCCAGTACGTAGGATGTGCCAGTGTGCTAATACACCAAGGTGAGAATTCCAAGCTCACAAAAGTTTGTGCTTGCTCATCTCTATGACATTACAAGCTGTTTTCCTTCATCTTGCATGTTCTCAAATAGACATGTTCAAAATGTGAATGAGTCTGAATTCAGATTTTAGTTTTAGAAAATATATTTGTATATATATTTATATACACACGCTTAAAACAGTCAGTAAAGGACTTAAGGTTAATTGGTTCATTATTACTGAAATATTAATACAAGTCAATGATGTATTATTTGGTCTAAGCTCTTAGGGGATGCAAAAACACCAAAATTATTTTTAAAAAATAGCCAAGAAAGCTCAGTTTATCATGTATAGATTTACCTTCATGTTCTCGCCTCCTTTACCGTAAACTCTGCTGGTCAGTGTAGTTTTGCAACAGGAAACAACTTTTAGATGAGTCAGGACCCAAATTCCAGATTGATATGAAAATGTTGATTATTGAACATTGCAGAAACAGCTTACATAAAAAATCTGAAAACACCCACACCCGTGTTAAAAAAAAGCCTGCGCTGACATGAAACAAGTTTTTTAAAATTTTTGTTTGTTGACAGAATGATACACAACACTTTGGACAACTTGAAGAACAGGCAAAAAATCCTACTAGTTGAAACATATATGTTGATATCAGATGTTGTGTAACTTTTTCTCTTTTCTCTCTTCTTCGTGCTGATCATAACTGACGTGTCAGTCAGAGTTCTGTCACATGGATCTCATTGTGATAACAACCGTGTGGTTGACGAGACCAATCACTGCTGTTTACCAACCACACTGCCACGTACGATGACTCTGCTCAATGTATATTCTGCAGTTGATATGTGTAGCCTTCTGTCTGTTTAATGCTCTGTCATTTTGTACTGGGTGTGGGGTCGCCTTACTGCACGTGCCACCGCCTGCTTGGATCATTAGATTGGGCCCCTTTTTTTAAAAGAAGAAATGTAAAGGCACTCGAAACAATACAGAGGCCTGAAGTAAAAGTTAAACTGTGCTGCAGATGATGTTACAAACTAGTATCAATGTTATTAATTATATTATAATTAATTTATTGGCATGGACTTCTTTTTGGAGTTTTGATTTTGAGTTATGATGGACATCACAAATGGTAAGCTCAGCTGGATGGTGTAACTTGCACTGTACTGTGATGTGGTTCCCCTTTTCTCTTTTAAAAACAAAATAATGGCGAAATTTCCCCACAGTGAAAGCATTTTTTTTCCACTGTAGAGGCCATGATAATGAATTGGCAACTGGTGGATTAGCTATGCTTTCACTCAAGATTGGCATGTTCTGTGACTATTTTTAAACATGCTGTGGTCCAACTTCTATTAAAGAAACGGAACCTTAATCCTTCTGTTCTTAAGAATTTTCGGCCAATTTCTATTTGTATCTAAAGTTTTACAGAAAGTGGTGTCAACTTTTAGCTTTTATGTGTCATAATAACATCTTTAAGAGATTACACGGTTAACCGATGACCTCCTTTTAGCAGCTGACAAGAGAGAGAGCACAATGTTCTTTTAGAGCTTTTAGAGCTTCCGACACTAAACCTGGGTTAGCATAAAGGACACTGCACTTTAAGGGTTTAATTGTTACTTTTTAGAGAGAACCTTCTCGGTCACTATAGGTAATTACTCATCTTCTACCACTTACAGTGTGGTACACTTGTGGTGTACAGCAAGGTTCAATTTTAGGTCCAATTTCATTCGCTATCCCTGTATACTGCCGCTCGGCCAAGTCCTCCAACGTCCTAACGTATCTTTTCACAGCTACACAGACAACACACAGTTCCATGAGACCTGGTTACCCAAGAAGCCTAGCTGCTGTTTAGGATTGTGATGCCAACAGTTGGATGGCAAAATGTCCTTCAACTCAATTTTGAATGTAACTGTAATCTGATTTTGTTGTTTTTTCTGCAACTGTACTGAATTACAGTTACTTTTTTTTTTCCTGTTTCTCCTAAAAGAGCTGTAGGTGTCTCCTGGTAAGAATTTTTGGTGACAAATATCCACACAGCAGCATGTGAAATCGGCTCGTGCTGCTTTGTTGAAATACATGTAGTATTAATTAAACATGCCGTGATTCATTTTAATTACACTTTCATCACTTTTGCTTCACAATTTAACAACATATTTACCAGTTTGTTATACTTATAATTCAGACAACTGTTCTATTGTACCAGTGAGAGTATGTTTGTGATTTAATGTAAATGGTTAGTTCATTTAAAAAAAACTAAAAAACATGCTAAGCTTGAACTCAGCTCAGAAAAAGCCAAACATGACTCTGTTATTGCTTTTTAATGATCCATCTCTTCTCTTTATTCCTCTTTCCCATGCTCTCTCTCTTTCTCTCCATCTGTCTCTCTCGTACGCTTGATCAGCACACGAGAGCCTGCAGGAAGACGAAGTGAAAGTGTGTTGAAAGTGAATGTTTTCCCTCATTCTATCAGACACACAGGAAGCAGAGAGAGGCAGTGGCCTGAACAGAGGAAGTCAGATCACTTGTGTGTGTGTGTGTGTGTGTGTGTGTGTGTGTGTGTGTTTGTGTGTGGTCTGACTGCTGACTGAGTCCTTTGACTGCAAGCGAGCCACTTTACAGTCTGTGGCTGCTAAACCTGATTAAAAACAGCTCAGTGCAGTGCCTTAAAAACGTGGGCGGAGAGTCTCTTAACAGAGATTCAATAGACTTATAACCATTTCAACACTACAACATTATGTTTTGTAATATGTCTGAAAAATATGATTAAAACATGGCAAATCGCTTTATGTGGGTTTGGAAGGTAGGTAGCAGATAGACAGAGAATCATACTCTTCTCGCTAAAGTAAAGTCACAGTGATTCTGCACTTTGAGAATTTCTTCCATAATTCGAAAGTATGTGGTGTTGAAACAGGATGTTACAGGACATGACAGTGGTGAACCGTCCGCTAGTTTATCATTATTTTATTAGTTGGACAGGATGAGTTGCCTACTGGCACAGCATGAGGTAGGCATTAAAACACTTACACTGCTTTCAGGAGGAATAATGGATTTCAGAGGGATTAAATTTTAATATAAAAATCCCCAAAAATGAATAACATATATTGGATAAAGAAAAGTGGATGTATTCTCCATGACGTCAAGCAAAGTGTGGTCAGCTCTGGCCGTCGCTATCTTAGCGGTCCGGACTAATCCAAAAAAGGTCAAATAACGTGGGCCGTGGGTGTAGCTGAGGCAGGCTGAATGAAACCTTCTGAAACCAGCCGCCTTTCACTCAGTGTGATGTGATGTATAACTTTAAGCCTTAATGTAATTGAAAACAGTTGTCATGAACGTGGATATTAGCTATAGAGACCAAAACCATTTCATAAACATGGTAGAAAAGGGAAAAAAGTGAATTTCTTCTTCTCTTTCAGTGTCTTTCTTTCTGTAATGTTCTCTTTGTTTGCTCTCAGAATTTTATTTCTTCTTTTTCTGTTGTGGGACAGCCTGCTAACTCTTTCATACCACTGTCAAAATAAATCCTTGGACATTTATTGTGCCTTCAGAATGGCACTTATCAACACCGAAGCTGCACACAAGCTGATATTTTTTCAGAGGTAGAGAAGCACAGGTGTAGCAGATAACAGTACTGATGTGGGGCAGAGCAGTGAGTAGACCCTGGAACAGACACACCTGAAGGGAACATCAGTTAATGTTCATTGTGACACCTGTGTTTATTAAATCAAAGTGCCTACCATGAGAAAGGTCTGGTAAACAGTTACTCAGTCAAACTTTGTAACATTTTGCACATTGAAATTCAAATGTCCATCACACCATCCAACAGTGTGCATTCTTACACTCTCAGCTGTAAACATGCTACAATTCCTCTAAAGTCCTGATTTTTTGTAATTCTATAGCTTTGTAGATATGTTCATTTTTAGTTCTCTGTTGTCTATTCTGTTTCAATTTATTGTAAATTCTACTACTCTGTAGAGTTTGTGGATATTTCTTTATCTGAGACAAGGATAAATGGTGTTTTGCACTGACTGACAAACTTTTGGGGCTTTATAGATAAACTTGAGCCTGCATGGCAGTTAACTAGAACACAAAGATTATACATTGAGGTTAAAGAAATGAAACGTATTAAAAAGACAGAAGTCATTAATATCAGTCAAACTCACCAAATATTCCATTATCATAACCATATGTTATTCAGCTGTTCAAACTTGGGAACTGGAGATCCCACACTTTGCAAAGTAACAAAAATGTTTGCCTGTAAATTGAGGAAATGTGTATAAAATGTTGCACAAGAAGCTGAAAATTAATGGTAAAAACAAAGTCACTGAAACCTCGTCCGTTTTGTCTGCAGATAATTTGCTGTTCTTCTGTAGAAATCAACCAAAATGTTATTTATTGTTATTTTAAACAAATTCAACATTTTGCTTGTGAACACAACATGAAACCTCTTTGTCTGACTGCACCTGTATTTAAAATAACGCCTGTGCCTGGAACACATTTGTCTACATCTTGCTTTCCATAACTGAAAAATGCAAGCAATTAGATCAGCTTCAAAGCTTTTTTATTTTTTTTTTACAAGCCTGCAGCTATTTATATCCACTTTATTAGCTTGACCATCACATGTGCATTTCAGTTTTTGCTCCAGTAATCCCACTTCCTCTTTAGCCTCCGTATGTTTCTGCATCACACAGACGTTAAGTGCGTGCGAGGTGACGAATACACTGGTTGTCAAAAACGTTGCAGTTTGTTTTGGCTCTGTTGAGTTTTTGGTGGGAATGTTCATGTAGACAAAAAAAAAACAATCACACACAGTAACAGATTACTGTTTAAATATGCTGGTGACTCACAGATCACTTCTGCTCATGCACTGTGCCCACAAGTACTTTTCTGTGTGTGTGTGTGTGTGTGTGTGTGTGTGTGTGTGTGTGTGTGTGTGTGAGCTGATTAGTCCAGACGGACTAATTGACTGTGGCAATGAGGTTCTAAAGCCGTCTTGACGAAAAGAGGGAACATGTGCTTGAATAGTTTGTTGTGTGTGTGTGTGTGTGTGTGTAAGTGTGTGTAAGTGTGTGTAAGTGTGTGTGTGTTGGGGGGTCCCATCTGTTGTGGTTGGTGTATCCGGCAAAGCATGCAGGCGTAGATGTGAGGGGGCGTGAAGGCCGGATACTAAAGCTCCTTTTCTCTCTTTCTTTTCTTTATAGTTAGCTCAATATAGCTAGATATTAAATATAAAAATACAACTATAGCAAAATAAATATAAAATATAAAAGTCATATATGATAATGTTACGACATAATATAAAAATATATGTAAAATACATGTATATCTGTATTTTTCTTTTTTCATTTCTATCTGTCTGGAACTCAAACAATGGGTTAAAGGGCCAGTTCACCTAAATATCTCACACAGAAAAATCCTCA
Organism: Dicentrarchus labrax; assembly: GCF_905237075.1. Classification (NCBI taxonomy): domain Eukaryota; kingdom Metazoa; phylum Chordata; class Actinopteri; family Moronidae; genus Dicentrarchus; species Dicentrarchus labrax. Next base: position 1,502,896 of record NW_026136707.1, on the reverse strand, counting down.
CTCGTACAATATAGACAAAAGTGTGTGGACATCCCTGGGTATATTCTGTGTATGTATCTGTGGCTATTTTTCATGTTTGGGCAGAAATTGACGGGAAGGGAGGTGAACTGCCAGCTTTAAGGCCAACAGTTTTGTGAAATCCCTTTCCTCTTTCAGTATGACAATGCCAATATGTACAAAGCCAGTTCCACCAAATAATGAATGGGTGCAAATCCAGCCAAGTTGCGAGATGGTGGAAGTACTGAAACCAGAAGAGAGGAGGCTGTTCGTGTCAATCTAATGTTGCATTTACACATAGACGAATTATTGAAACTGTTTTAATGCAACATTGGCATCTCAAGCTGGCAAGACTGACTAGCATTGCGTTCCTGTGTCTGTGATGAGAGCAAATTTCCAGACCCTACTATGGCGAAGGCATGACCCGCCCTACTCTTCCTCTGATTCATTCAGGTCATGCCTTTCCCAGTAGTATGTGGGATTTTGTGTGTTGGAAGCGAAACCCCATGCCACCACTTTCCACCAGTTGATATGTCTGAATGGTCCAAGTGTCAGCACTTTTTGTCTTGACATGTACCTGAGTGGTGTCAAGTCATGCATATTTTTTTATAACTTTAGCTCTACCAGAAAAGCTATCAGGGCACACTTTGCTGACTACTTCCATTTATTTCTGTTTTGTGTTCAGTTTAAAAGCACCTGGCAACCTCTGTCGTTTTACATCCTATGTCTTGTTTTGACCCTCATTCATATCAGTTGAATTTGACTCACCAAGTTAATGACTGTGATCTGTCAGTCACATTTCTACAGTCCAAAAGAGCAGGAACACAAGTGTTTAGATGATCATACAGGTTTTTAACAAACCGAAAGTCCAGCTAGATTATTTAAATCCCTTATTTGGAAGTGAAACCGAGCTCCCAATTGCCAATGTCAGTGTTAATAATCCCTCATTGCACAGAAGAATAGCATTGATGCATAGCTATCATAAAGTTGTCCTGTAGAATCTAGTATATTAACAAGAGTCAGACTGGGTAAAACCTTTCACATTTGTCTTTGATTTCTCTTCTAAATGGGTTTGCTTTCAAGTTATATATTTAAAGTTCTGCTCCTAAAATAGTACACATCTATAAAAGGACAATATTCTTTCCAGATATTGACTGCTCAATATTTTAAAAATAACCCGGACCATAATGTGCTTGTTCAGTAGTTTTTATTTTTAATTTGTCTGTCTTAAAATAGCAAATACTTCCTCAGTACTGCCTGCTGCCATTCAGTTAAACACCAGGTTGTTCCTCGTAAAAAACATTACATCACCTCCTGGTTGCTGTGTACTTCACTGTGTTTACTTTTTTAAATCTGAGTGTCCAAAGTCAGAGTGTAAAATGCTGTGGTGTCTGCTTCACTTAAGATATTCCCATATCAATTAAGTCTAATTTGCATTTTTAATACTTGTATTTGTTATTTTGTGCCTGATTTTGTGTATTTAAAACAGAATTCATACATAAAGTTAGAATTATAACAGCTAATCCCACAATGCAATGCTTTGCCTATCTCTTGCCATGCTGACTATTATCAGATTCCACATTTTCAGTTCGCAAACTACTGTGTGAACATGTTGGTTAGGAGTTAATAAGTGAATGAAGTGGCTATTACGTACAAGTGATTTCCACTTCAGCCGTGACTCATGATCAAGTTATTGTATAATCCTCTCAGTAGTTTCCCATCAATTACTCTGCCCATCGATGACACAGTGATTCTGATCAAATAAACTGCACACGTCGCTGTTTTGTGTTGGGGTTTTTTAACTCGTATGTTTCTGTGATGAGCTGTTTGTATTTATTAGTCACCAACTGACCACTTGGCTAAGACTCATCTACAAACACACAGATCTGCGCCACACACACACACACACACACACACACACACACACACAAGGCAATATATAAACATAGCCATACTTCTGTCTTTTCGATTGGTCAAGCTGACTAATGTATAGGGGTGGAAAGCACCACTGACGTACTTACTGTGCACTTATTCATGCAGTACTCACCAAACACACAGACACACACAGACACACACACTCCAAAATATACACACTTTCAACCAGCCTGACACAATCACAAATAAAAAAAAATCTAATAATAAAATGAGTGTTGTGTGTTTAGTGGATGCACATCTATGCGCAGGCTGTTTACATGTGATGTGTGTAGGATTTGTCTGTGGTCAGTTATTAAGAAACAGCTGAAAGTTTTCTGACTCTGTGTATGTTTTTGACATTTTTGTGTCATCCTTAACAGGGAACTGAAATCCCAGCTTTATCCCAAATATAGACAATAAACAACCATTCCCAACAAACAGTACTTGTCAATAGTTGTCTTTTTTTTTGTTACATTTCCTGGTTTGAATCATAACATTTGGGAGCTTCTTTGCAGGTTTATCACTGGATTTCTGCAATGTCAAGGACGCAGCATGAATAAACCCTCAGGGGAAATTTTCACAAATATGGCTCACCAAGAATAAAGCAGAACGTGTTTGCCAACATGTTTCATAAAGTCATCACGCAAGATGGTTTTAAAAAACCAGAGCTTATATTACCACCTGTCTGTGGAGTGTCATTTTCAGTATTTGTCTTTGGATTCAGTTGTTTTGAATTTTGAGGATGCATGGCTAAATGTATTTGTGAAAACACCATGGAGAATGATGGAAATATATGTGTATATATATATATATATATATATATATATATATATATTGTGTGTGTGTGTATTAAAATGTTTAAAATGTTGCCAATAAACCAAAATAAGTGATCGTTTCTTTCACCCCTCAGCTCTGCTTTCCTTGTTTGGTGTCTTTTGCACCTGTGTACATGTAAAAAGCGGATTAGAAACCTGGTTCTGTGTATACATGTCCAAGAAATTAGCTGGGGAAGTCAGGTTTCTCTAATCTTCTTTCTGGATTACAGAAATCAGGTTACTGCACAAAGACTGTAACCTGGCTGCTTATAGTCAGTTTATATAAATGTTTGAAATCGTATTAAAATGCATGGAAATGACTGAATGTCTTCTTGTTCTCTCTCCCGTTTTCACAAACACACACACACACACACACACACACACACACACTGACATAAAAAGTCCTCTGTCATCATGTCATCTTTTATGTCTGTTACCAGGACGATGCTCCCAATACTCTCTCTCTTTCTCTGGGTCACAGATAAAAGGCCTCAGTGTAACATGAGTAACTAAAGATTCACTCACACACACACTCAGACTATAGCCATTGTTAGTGACCTCTGTATGTGTGTGTGTGTGTGTGTGTGTGTGTGTGTATGTGTTTAAGAAAAACAGCATTATATTTATGTGTACCAAAAAGCGAACATTTAAGTATTTGGTGCATTTTTGGAATGTTTGCTGGACACACACACATCATGTCTGTGTTAGGGGGGTGTGTGTGTGTGTGTGTGTGTGTGTGTGTGTGTGTGAAACTTCAAAGTATAGCATGCCTCAGTCTTCACTCAGCTCAATGTTGATTTCACATGAGATACAGGCCAGTGTCATTACAAAGATACTCTTTAACGTGTGTGTGTGTGTGTGTGTGTGTGTGTGTGTGTGTGTGTGTGTGTGTGTGTGTGTGTGTGTGTGTGTGTGTGTGTGTGTGTGTAAGTAAAGAACAGAGTGGTAGAGAAAGTTTCTCAGTGTCCAGAGAGTATGGTGGCCCGGAGGCATTTTTTTAGGTGACCGACTGCAGTGCTACAGGGACAAAGCTGCTACAAGTAGGTATTGTTTGTGATTTTTTAACTTTTTAAAAGAAAATATAAGGACATGTTACATAAAGGCCTTGGAGAGGAACTATGGTGCCTTTAATAGCAAGTTCAAGTTCACCTCCCAACAGTGTAGTTCCAGCGGCACAGGACTGATGAAATTATGTTTTTTATTCAGAAATTGGATTCATTTGACTGTTATTACTTATATTTTGTGCGTTAGAAGTGTTTTATCATTGTGGTTGTTATAAAATAACTCCTTTAATTTGCTGTTTGTACGCATATGTTCCAAACTATTCTGTCACACTATTTTGTGTGAGACATGACCCTCAAAACCCTCAAACCCCATAAATTGTGAATTCATTCAATTAGTTAATTCACATAAGTCTATGTGTCATCAACCTCAGCCTCTTCCTCATCTTCCTATGTAGAAACATCATTTCCCGCAAGGACAAAAGAAATGATGAATCGCATGACACTCCAATTGGATTCTAAAGAATGTAGTTTTAAATCAGATGTGTGGTCATCTTTTCCCCCAATAAAGGTGCTTTTGTGTTCTCATTACTAGCTGCTCCATTAGCATCACTAGCATGTATCGTCAGCCATATGAAACGCCTCTGCAGTGTAAACGGAGCTGGCAGGCAGAGTGAAATGAGAGCAGATGAGTAGATTAACGTGAACAGAAACAAGAGAAAAATCTACCATTAAATATTCACAGCTGACACCTTGAGCCGTGAAACTAAACGCCTTCGTCCTCCTTCACTAATCCTTCCTCTTCCCCCCTTCTCTCTCTCTAATCCCCCTCTCTCTTTTTTAAAGCCTCTCTTACTCTTTCTCTCCATCTGAAACTCTCCCTCGGGCTTCCATCTCACCATGAAATTGGTTTGTCTTTGGAATCAGGTGGTGGTGGTGGTGTTTGATTTTGGTTTATCAAAGTCCAAACTAATCGGTGATAATGAACCAGGGCTTGCAAACCTGCTGATTTGGGGACACTTAAATAAAAACAAGACGAAAAAGCTAAATTTGAGCATTGAGACTTGGTTCATAATTTTCAAGGCACAAGAAGCTGCATCTAAAGTTTAGATTTCATTCTCAATCCTGCCATTCTGTTGTTCAATGACTGAGTGTAGAAACGCAGTGAATGTGCCCCCAACCCTTGCATTTTAAATGCCGTTTATTGCTGCCATCACTGTTGTTGCTGTTTCACCTCACAGTGAGACAAATCAGAGCAGGAGCTTCATGGGATCAAGCTACATGAGAACTGTGTTCTGGCATGCTGGAACGATGCGTCTTTCCACATGCACAATCATCACAAAAGCAAAGGCTGTATTGTGATGAGTAAATTTTTCAAAGATTATGTAATAGGATTATGTCTCAAAGTCATCAAAAATCTAAATCCTCAGTATATGTGTGGTTCTGTCCTCTACAGGCCACTGGAGTTCTGTTTTTCTTTCACCATGTCTAAAGATTACAAACCAAGAATTGTATCTTGTTACTTAAAGTTGATTGTGTGTGTTTATTGGTTTTCATGTTTTAATAATCTACCTATTAACAGATTTTCCATAAATGTATCTTGTGTCTTCCTTTTCAGTCCATTTCCTAAATTGGTCTGGAATCAGCAAGCGTCTCCCATTTCATCTCTTCTTCTTCTATTTTTCCCTCCTTCCCTCTCTCCTCTCCTCTCCTCTCCTCTCTCTTTTCTTCTTCTTTTCACGGCAGCTGTCAGTGTCTCATCAGTGTTACAGGACAATGCTGCTGGGCTCAGGTTGCTCTGTGTGTGTGTGGGTGTGTGTGTGTGTGCGTGCTACTGTATTCGACATGCTGACATTCCTGCAGCCGCTGGCTGAATGTTTGGCCCTCCACACTCTGCTTATTCAGGCCGATGCTCCAGACCGTGTGGGGGATTAGAGGGATGTGTGTGTGTGCGTGAGTCGGTACATCTTAGACACACGCCTTATCATAACACAGACGGCAGTGCCACTACAGGGACAAGACCGTGGTTATTTTAAAATGAGGGTGTGTGTTTCTGCTCCTTAAGCCCTCGGGGCCACAGAAGACCCCAGGTGGAACAGCAAGATGAGGAGCCGGCCGGGTGTGTGTGTGTGTGTTTAGACAGTAGACTCTATACCTTTTCCATCTCCACAATGTGAAGAATGTCGCACTGTTCGAGCTCTCCGTCAGATCGGAGAACAGTTGTTGGCTGCAGGGAGAAGAGAGAATGACAGACTGAAGATTTAAACACTAAACCTTCAAGGCTGGTGACACGCCGACTTTCAGGGCTGATTATCGTCGTTACATCTGGCCATCGCTGAGTTTGCTCTTCAGTTTGAGTCATTCCAATTTGACTGTATTGTCTGTATCACAGAAGAAGATTTATAAAATTTCAAAAGACATGAAAAATGTCTTCAGACAAAGAAATTGGAAATTGTTTTCAAATCTGTAAAGAGAACAAAACAGTGTCTACAATCTTTAATATACTTGCAGTAACATAGCTTCATCATGGTTAACCAGCTCAGTTCCTGGGAAAGCGACGACTTGCATCACCGGTGACACTGTGGTTTCTGAATCAATACCCAGGAACAGGGCTTAGTGGCAAACAGACCGACAACAACGGAAGCTTTTGTTTGGCTGGTGTTTAACTGAAATCTTGCATCATGAGTCCTGTCCAGTGAGTAGTAGTTAAGTAGTTAAAATTGAGCCATCACACCAAAAAACAGTAAGTAACTGACAAGCAGAATGATGTAATCAGTAATAAAATCCACAACTAACAGGAGCATGCCGAAGAAAGCATTAAGAACAAATTAGCAAACTACTTTCATGGTTTTTGGCCGTGTCTCAAACTGATGAACTCCTTCTTTATATAAATGTTATGACGATTTCTCTACAAATAAACACCAACAGCACAACACTGTGAGTCATTCCTATTTTTGTCATACCAAGGAAAAGTATGGCTGCAAACTGACAGGAATGCAACTGACTACTAACGACTAACTTTAACTAAGTTTGCAAACTGTCGCTAAATTTCCTAAGTGTATTGCATTTCCTAGAATCACTTACCCCATCTTTAATGACAGTATTGTGTATATTCCACAGGAGAATGGGCATGCAGATTAAAGGACAGCTATGTATAATTCAGTAATTACTTAAATTACAACAAATTATTGAACAAATGGCACCGAAGTTAGGAGAAATCCATCGTTACATCTGGTCTCTTCATTGGATGTGTTATTAATGATCAAATACATACATACATTAAATCCAGTGTCAGTGGTGAAATGTCTGTCTCCAGCCTTAGATGGCGCTCTCCTCCACATCAACACACATTCTGTGGGTTCAGTTTGACGGCCTGCTGGGATCAGACTGTTACCTCTCTGTTATGGGACCTTCAGTGTAACCATCAGGCCACCCTGCCAGGCGACAGCAGGCCCCCTTTGTAACAATGTGTCGCTTTGGTGTCGTTGTCGTCTCATTAGTGTGTGTGTGTGTGTGTGTGTGTGTGTGTGTGTATGTGTGTGTGTGTGGCAGCTCTGATGGGACTTAACAGAGTTTTACATGTTCCTGCCGCAACTGTCACTGTTTTTACAGTCAGGAATTCAGGGACACAAACTGGTGACAAACTGGTTGTTTTGTGGGTTTCCAGTCGATGCAGCGCTGCAAACTTTAACCTCCAATGCAACATGTCTTCTGCTCAGTCACAGCTGATGTGTGGTTTCAGTTGAAGATAAATTAATGTACAGATTCACAGTGCAGTCAACAATCACAAAACCCAGATTTTCTTTGCAGTCTCTTTAAAATTTAAAAAAGTTCAGAAAACCATGTGGAAGTCGACTGTACTGATATAAATTATTTGCTATGACTGTACAAAGTGTTGGGTGCTCCTGTAGGTGATGAAGACCACAGAGGGAAAAAAAACACTGCAGGGGGGTCGGCTGTCAATCACAACACATTTGGAGAGACTGTAACGATGCCACAGGCCCACCCAACCACTTAACACACACACACATAACAGTTTGGGAATAAGCGTGTTTGTGTGTCATTTAAACTTCATGTGCAAGAAAGCGAAAAATCCACCCCCATAATCCCATCATTCTAAATAACAGGACAACAGGAGGGATCACGTTTGAATGATTTCAGTCTTTACAGTTTGTTTGCTCCTGTATGTTGCGTTTTTGTGAATTCTGATATTCATGCTGATGAAATCTAGACAAGATTTAAATAAAGTTCTTTAATTTCACTGCAGCCTTAAGAGATCAAGGCTGAGAGAAAGAAGATAGGAAGAGAAGGAGACAAAGAGACAGAAATAAAACTCTTAACTCCTCTACAGCTTTGCCTCTGTTCAGACATGCTGCAGTGTGTGTGTGTGTGTGTGTGTGTGTGTGTGTGTGTGTGTGTGTGTGTGTGTGTGTGGCATGCTGTGCTGTGTCAGAGCAGATTTACAGCAGGTTTGGCCTTGGCAGAGCTTGGCTATGTGTGTGTGTGTGTGTGTGTGTGTGTGTGTCTGTGTGATGGCTCAAAGCAGGTGTATGTGTGTGTGTGTGTGTGTGTGTGTGTGTGTGTGTGTGTGTGTGTGTGTGTGTGTGTGTGTGTGTGGCTTCTGCCACAGCCAGGTGAAGAGTTCAGAGTTCGTTTTACCTCAGAAGGGAAAGTTAGCCAGCAGCTCGTCACTCTGCTGGCCTCGGATCAGAACCGAAAGTGTCAGAGGACAGAAAAGACAAATAGCCACACTTACACTTTATGCATGTTTGCGTGACACTTCTGTTATGTGGCTATCTCATAACTCCCAATATAGAATTTAGATAGTGTTCAGGTTGAACTTTAGTGTAAGAGCTCTCAGCTTTACACGAGGCTACTTCTCAGAATTCCAACCTCCTGCTGTACGCCACTTGGTTTATACATAATTATTAACCCTTACATGTTAATACACATCATAATTCATACCTGTATAAAGTTTTCTTCTCATCGTGTTCCATGGGGTGAGGAAAATCCCTCCAAGCTCTCAGGCTTATGGAAGCAGCAAATAAATTCAGATCTATCTATCTATCTATCTATCTATCTATCTATCTATCTATCTAAAAAAAAAAAAAACAAACAAATGTAAATGAAATAAAGTTAAAGAAAAAAAATTTAGAAGCAGCAGAAAAATAAGAATGATCATGCAACACATGACTGAAAGTGTAAAGTAATGGTTCTAATGTTACAAATGAAAAGTCACATCTAAATGCTAGAGAAAGTTGCTTCTATGTCATTGTTATACATTTTAAAAGTTAAAAGCATGCACTTTGAGGTATCTAATAATAGTGCCTGATAAGTCTCAGTGGAAGGTGTCACTGGTTTTATAGAAAGCTGTAAAGAAAAACATTAAAATAAAGTGTAATGTTGGTTTATGTCTCTCAGGAGGACTGATGTGGAGCTGAGAAACCTTCTCTTTGTGGTCAGCAGCAGCAGCAGGATCGTCATCTGACCGACACATGGGGTCACATTTAACCTAAAATCCAACTCTGTGGTCAATATTGATGTCTCATTTTTCCACAACAACTTCTGCCTTTGTCATGGGAACACTTGAAGTTGACCATCAAACTGTGAGGCAAGAAAACTAGCGGGGAAGAAAGGACGTTTCCGTGGACGTGGTGATCATCTGATGATAACTGATTGCTCAGATAATCTGTCATATCTGATTGATTCCAAACTGTCCCGTGTTCAATTCTAGCTAACAGTTTTGGGGTGTATGTTTCTGTTTGAGAGTGTGCGAAGGGAATCAGGAAGTTTGGAGGTTTTGCAGCCTGACTGACCTGACTGTGTGCAGCTTCATCAGCTGATCATTGGAGGCCACAATGGAAATGATAAACCACATCTAAAATGTTTCCATAACAGCTGTGACTCAGCCTCATCACTGAGTTGATTCCATACTGGAAAAATCTACAGAATATTTCATTTTAACGCTCACATGGAAAGTTATTTCTTAATATGAAGTTAGATGTTAATAGAAGTATATGGGAAATGTAAAATAGTCGTGTCTCCCGCTGCAAGAGAGCGCTCAGCCAAAATCATCACAGTAAACAAGATCAGCTCATAATGAGGACAGCTAAGAATATGTTTCATTTAACATAAAATGAAGAGGACAATTGAGTAGTGATTAATGGTCACCTGAGACCAAGTCCGAATCCAATATGACTTAAAGCTCTGACACACTCTCACTGATACCCAAACACACACATGGTACTAAGAGGTAAATTGGTTAATTAGATGTCTGGTTATTATAAGCCTCTATCATAACCGACAATCACACAACCAAAAATGAATACGATCTTAAGACTGTCAATTGCAGGGAAGCATAAGCATTCAGTAGAGAATACAGTCAAGCTACGAGATTCAGCAGCAAATAAGTAAATAAAGATGTACGGCCTGTCTTCATTTGGTGTTAAATAACTTTACAGAAACTGAGAAATAATGTTTAAAATAACTCTTTGCCAGCTGGCTAATCAAATCCATTGAACTGTTTACAGTGATCATCGTTCAATGTTAATTGGTGTGAAGAAAAAGAGTCACGAAAGTACGGAAAGGAGAGAAATTCAACCTGAGCCCAGTCTGTAAAGAAAAGGCCCAAACCCAGCCCAAATCAACTCAGCGGAGACGGTGGATAGAAGTCCGGATATGCAAGTAAAAAGACTTATTTCCGTTGTCTTGCGTGCAGTTTTAGCTAGACTTTGAGTTAATTTTTTTTATAGGTGGATGCATGTGATGTTTTTTTCTACTTGCTACTTGTCCTTACAGCAA